>NC_142025.1:77202752-77802752 GCF_049901735.1 Notechis scutatus | reverse complement strand
AGTACTGTGACAAAATTCATTTGATGTCAGTCTTTAATACATAAGTTTGAAGAGCCCTTAAATTTAATTTTCTTCTGGAATAAACCTTAACAGATTATTTATAGCTAACACTGGAAGTGCATGCCTGCAACTCAGGACTCTGTTGGTTTGACTCCAAAGTGTTGGAATGGGCATTTTGTGGAAACTTAGGGTTTAACTTGTTTATTTAATATTGGGTATCTTAAGAATTCTTGATTTTTTACCTCATGTTTTGTTTTTTGGGAGAGTGGGAGAGAATATAATTGTAAAGTTCAGAAAAAATGTTCATCTTCTTGTATTTGGGTGATGCAACAGCTTAAAAAGAGGGAGAAATTGCCCCAATTAATGACAGAAAATATTTCTGAAAATAGCTTTTATTTTTTACAGCTTAATGTTTTTCATAATCCTCCACTCAGCCCTTCAGCCTCGAATTTATTTTGAATTTCTTATCATTTTCCCTTAGAGTTTAAAATGCAAGTATACAGGAATCCCTTTGCTTATCTTTTTCAGAAATTCAGGTTTTGGGAGCAAGAGCAAAACTTCATAATCTCCTTTTCACAGATTACAACTAACGGGTCAATTTGTAATGGGAAAAGAAAAAGAAGTAAACTCGGCCCAAGAAACAAACAACTATCTTCTCAGGTTTAAAGCCAGACTGGCGCTAAAAAAGTTTTCCCTCATCCGAATAGAGAATTCGGCGCGATATTTGTTCATTGTGTGTGTGTGTGTGAGAGAGAGAGAGATCTAGCACTTGTTCAAAGCGCACCCATTTCACTCCTCTCCGTCTGCTTCTCACTACTTAATAAAACTTCTGCTTTTTACTCCCTTCCCAAAAAAGTTTGCAGCCATAGAGTAAACAGCTCCGAAAGAAAAAGAAAGGAAAGAAGGAGCGAAGGAAGGAAGAAAGAAAGAAAAAGAAGAGAAAGAAAGAAAAAGAAAAGAAAGAAAGAAAGAAAGAAAGAAAGAAAGAAAGAAAGAAAGAAAGAAAGAAAGAAAGAAAGAAAGAAAGAAAGAAAGAAAGAAAACCGCTATCTGTCCGAAGAGTAGAATAAGACAGGACCAATTTAGATGGGCGCGTTCCGGCGCGAAGATACAGTACCTGCTCTGGCCGGAGCTGGATGCAAAGAACTCGCCCAGCTCTCTCCGCTTCCATGTGCTGCGGCTCCACGGCCAAGCAGAGCGACAGGAGGCAGCTCCGCTCTCAGTCCCTCCCCTCGCCACTCCACTTCCTCATTCCAGTGCATCATCTTTGCAGGCGGCCGGTGGCTCCTACGGGCTTTTCGCCCCTGCACCGGGGTGCGCGGAGCTTTTTCATTTGTGGGCAGGAGGGAGAGCGCGCGGGGGACTTGTCATGCCTGTCAGATGATGAAGGCAACACCCCTTCTGCTGTTATCAAAGGCTCCTAAGCGGGGCAAGGGCGCACTTTGCCTTCTAGGATCCTGATGGATGCTCCTTGTGTGGAAGTATTGATTTAGTTGGTGAAAGAAAAATCGAGAGAGAAAGATAGGTCTTTTCATTCAATAGTGAGCCTGGCGAAAAAGGAGCCTTCACCACCAGTATACATTAAAGCCCAAGATGATGGAGGGTTGCCCTTATATCCTAATTAAAAAGGAATCCCATATTAGCCTATCATTTTTCTCTGAATAGTCTTGGAAATGATGTCCTGGGTCTAAATACAGTTAGCTAGAAAAGGTCTTAATAGCATAAGATCCAAGCTGAAGCGACTGATAGATTTAGTCTCCAGATTAAAACAAGTCTTCTCTATATAGGTCTGTGTTTGGATCCAACTCACTGAATTCAGTTCAACATACTTTCAATTAAATGTACCAAAGACTGCACATTTTGCGTATTCCAGAATTCCCATGTGGGAAGTATTATTAAGAATTATTGTTATATCTGTAGCCTGTCAGTGGTGATGGGGTGTTGAATATGTTCCTGAAAGATACCTCTAGTTTCTATTACTGATTTTTACACATAATATGTCAAGGCAAAGTAGCTATGCAGCCATGATGATTCTACCAAGAAAAATTCATTTTCTGATGAGTTTTTAATTGTTCTTTTGAGTGGATCCTGTTTAATGGATAAATGCTAAAATGACCCAATAATTTTATTTATTCATTTATCAAATTTATGTGCACAAATTTTAATTGTGATTCATTCTGTGATAGTTAAAATTCTGAAAGGTAGGCAAGAAATACATCAACATTAAGCACTATATGGACACTTAATAGAAATGGGATTGGTGCCTATTCCATGGGGGGAAATAACCCAATTAAGTCCTGCCCACGGAAGTGGTTCATTCCATGGAAACTTTATTAATTTATTAATCTTTATTAATTTCTGATAAGGTAGATACTTTGTAGCTTCTGATTTGTTTTCAAGTTTGGAAGCCCTGTTTAATTGTTACTATAATGTAACTTATTAAAGAAATTTATTCATAAGTATATAGATATTTATGTGTGTATGTGTATATTTAGTTTTATTTATCAAATTTAGATGCTGCCAAGACTCTCTCTCTCTCTCTCTCTCTCTCTCTCTCTCTCTCTCTCTCTGTGTGTGTGTGTGTGTGTGTGTGTGTGTGTGTGTGTCTTTGGTGAATATCTGAAAAATAGTTAAAGGGATCTTATTTTATGAAGGCTATAAGGGAAGCAAAAGACTGACAAGATTAGATGGACAGGATCAGGGAGAAAAACACCTATGATTTGCATTTCCCCTTTACCTTTAGGGCTGATCATGATCTTGCAAACCATAATAGAAATCTTGCAACACAATTAAAAAATAAAGGACACACAGAGACAAACATCTCAATTACAAAACCCCCAAAATATATAAAAACTCATGTACTGACCAGACCAATTTGCCATCTGTCCCCAGAAACACTTGCTGTTGTCACTGCGGACTCTGGGCTAGTACAGTTCAATGGGGCTTATCTGGGTATCAGTCATGGAATTTTTAAAGCAGTTTGAGGGCTTTAATTTGTTGGGAGTTGAAATGAGAAGTGGTATTCTGTTCTGACAGGTTCTGGAGAACCAGTAGCAGAAATTTTGAATTGTTCAGAGAACTGGTAAATACCACCTCTGGTTGGCCCCACACCCATCTATTCTCTGCCTCCTGAGTCCCAGCTGATTGGCTGGGTCTTCTTTTGTTGCTCTGCACAGGAGAACAGAGCTGGAAAACAGGTTAGTGGAGTGGGGAGCAAGGGTGAAATTCAATTTTTTTCCTACCAGCTCTGTGAGCATGGCTTGGTGGGTGTGGCTTGGTGGTCATGCGACTGGGTGGGTGGGCATGCCAAGTCGACATCACTTTCTCATCTCTCTCTCTTTCCTCTCTCTCCTCTCTCATTTCTCTCTCTCTCCTTTCTGTCTGTCTTCCTCTCTTTCTCTCTCATCTCTCTGTCTTTCTCCCTTTCTCTCTCTCTCTCTCTCTGACACTTTTTTGGGGGAAGCAAAGGGTTTGCACTAAGCAGCAATTGACCAGAGAGGGGAAGGGGCAAGGAGAAGTGGTGCCTCCCCCCCCATCTCTCCCCCCTGCCCGCTCCTCACTGTACAGCACCACCACTTGGTAGTCATGGGTTTGGAAGAAAGTCACAATGGGCAGGGGTCCCTCCGGCACCTTCTCCATTGCCCGAGTTCCCAGCAGTTGAATCAACCGTGCCAAGTAGGTGCAAGTGGACCCAATGGGCTGGCTCTCACTGGTTGCTGCGGAAACCACCAGCCGGGCTTCCCTCGCAGGCCACAAAGTGCTTGCTGCCCTTCTGGCACCTGTCAAGTCTCCTCCTTCCTGCTGGGCATGCAAACTCTTCTGGCGAGGAGAAAGAGAAGCTCAGTGGAGAGGAGGCTTGGCAGGTGGCAGAGGAGCAGTGAGTGCTTTGTGACTCCTGAGGAGGAGATCGTGCCCTCCCCTTGCAGGCCAGGGAACACCTGGGAAGAGCTCCGATGCTGCGATCTCCTGTGCACTACTCTCCCTCCCTGCATGCATCAGTCTACCTGCTGCCAGTATTAGCCCTATTGCCAACATGGGTCTGACCGGGTGGGCATGGGCATGGCCAACCAGGGGAGATTGTTTGGTTTGGAGAACCAAACCCAATCGTCCCTACCATCTCCCGTGAGGTGTTGTGAGGTGGTTGAATTTCACTCCCTGGTGGGGAGGGAATGGGGATTTTACAGTATCCTTCCCCTGCCACACCCACCAAGCCACGCCCATCAAGCCAAGCTACAGAACCCGTAATTTTTTGAATACCACCACTGGTCAACATATTCAGTTTCTGAGTATGTTTCTGAGGGGGAAAAGTCTTTCCAGGATATCACGTAGTGGGTTTTTTCCCTGATGTATACAAGAGTCCAAAATGTCTTTTACTTTAAAGTTCTGCTCAATTATAATGGTTTGCGGTTCAGAATGCAAAGAAGATGTGATTTCTGGTTTCAATAGGCCATAATGAAATACCGGGTATAGGGGTCTGAGCATTTTTGGCAGCTCAAGTTCTACTGTCACTGGGTTAATAATCCTTTTAATAGAGAAAGATACAACGCATTTCAGCCCCATTTTTTGGGACAGTTTTCTAGATTATAAGAATTTGGTAGATAAATAGATTTTGTCTCCTACCCTAAAGTCCTTTGGCTTAATGCAATTTTTACTGGCCTGTTTTTTGTATGCTTCCTTAGCTTCATCCAAAGTTTTTATCACCACTGACCAGGTGTTCTGTAACTGCACAACCCAATCTTTCAGTAATACTATTAATGGGGTGGCCTGGGGTAATTCAGGGCTTGTCCTGCAACCATTTTAAATGGAGTGAACCTGGTGCTACTGTGCACCAAATTTTGTAGGTGATCTCTGCAAAAGGGAGGACGTCTGTCCTATGGTCCTGTTGGTTATTAATAAAACATCTGAGGTACTGCTCCAAGATGCCATTGGTCCATTCACAACCCCCATTAATAGCCAGATGATGTGAGGAGCTGAGCCCCTGAGTGGCTTCAGGAAGCTTTAGGAACTCCTGCCAAAACTGGGAAGGGAATTGGATTCTGTGATTTGAGATCATTCTCTCTGGAGCACCATGCAACTGGTAGACGTGCTGCACAAATAGCTTAGCCAAAATGTGCAAGGAGGGAATTTTTTGATAGGGTACTCAGTAAAGTGCATTTGCTTGGAAAACAAATCAGTTATCACCCAAATTACTGTATTACCCAAGCTTTTGTGATAAAGTAGATTGGTGAATAGAATGCAAGGATAATCTCAAGGACACACCAAGCAGATGTCCTGGCATGGCAGGCTGTTTCCTATAACAAAATGGACAGGAGTGGTGACCATAATGTCCATTGATGGACATTATGATCTGTGGGTGGCCTGTAGGAAAAAAGGGGGATTAACTATGCCAGTTTTTGTACGGGAAACTCATTCATTTTGTGCGGGACCATGCATTCAGCTGTAGTCTCCTCCAATGCCATTGTTTGCACAGCCTCCATAGTAGAGGTAGTTTCCTTTCCAGGTTGACCACAACTGCAGAACCGGCTTACTATCAGATCTGCTCCAATCTGATCCCTTGACTCCATTTGGTTCAAGCAAAGGGTTGTTTTACTAAAGGTATTGGTTGCAGTAAAATCAAGCCAGCTCTGAATTCTCCTACCAAGGTATCAAAAAAGGGTTGCCCACAGCCCATCCCACCCCACATATCCAGTCTATTTTCAACCAACCAGAGCTCTCCAAGATGTTTTGAGGATGCTGAGATGTTTTGGGATAATCTGCATATTTCCCAGGGTGCCTGCCCATGGGGTGCTGGCACAAATAGGATCTGGCTGCTCTGGTCTTTATCACCTGTCATTCCCTCCTTCCTATTTCCCATCACATATCCACACTATTTATTGCCCTTTCATCTTGCCCACCCCCAGTCTTTAATGGCAGAATGTCTGTGAGGTACCAAGTTCACAGTCATACACACACACACACACACACACACACATACAGAGCTCACACCTGGGCAGCTGCATCTCCATCTCTGAATGAAGTCCTGCTTAGAAGGAGGGGCCTGTATTCTGTAAAAAGAAGTCCTCCCAGACCATTTTTGTCTGAAAACTCAGGATTGATGTAAGGCTGAAAAAATGTCTTTCAGTCCAGAGGACTCCAAGAGAGAGAGTTGGTCCACTGTTGCAAGAGATCTAATAAAAGGATTCTCACTGTGGGAGGCAGGAATAAAGGTACTTAGAAGGAAAAAATGTAGTAACGTTGATCTTTTTCCACTTCTTTGTATTTTACAATCACTGAACAATTAATATATTTATTGTGATTTTTATCTTTTCTAGTTTTACAGTAAAAATGACCAGAGTGTGTAAACCTAAGAGTTCTATTTTCCTTTTCTCTTGTCTTTGTGTACGTATGTACACATGTTAAAGTCTTTTTGTATCCTTGAGGAATTGATATGAAAAGATGAGTTAATCATGCCGATAAGAACTGATTTATAGAGAAAAAAAATATGGAATGTATCTCCTCCTTGCCTGTCTAGGACCAACCAAATAGCCAGGAGAAGGAGGGAAGGTTGAAGGTTAAACTATGTTAACCCTCTCCTGCCCAATGAAAAATACTACAGGGAAATTGATGTAACTATTTTATGTAACTATTAAATGTATGTAATCACTAGAGACAAGATTTTTAAATCTTGATGGGGAAAAATGTTAAAATAACAAGAAAATACCTTCACCTTAGTTTGCCTGGCCAATAAAACAGGGTGAAGAGAACTGTGTTCTCTTTTTTGGCCCAATGCCAAAGGTTCCACCCATCAGACATTTTTTTTAAAAAAAATTTATTGGTTTTTAAAACAAACATAAACGAACAAAACATAAAAACATCAGGTCATCTTCCATATATGTACATACAGTGTGCCGGTTGGTTTACAAATTGTTTTGTGCTTCCATTTCGTAGTCTTCAATTACAATTACATTGTATATGATCTCGTATTTTCAATCCAATATTAAATACATTGGTATCATTATTAATCAATCATTTGACTATACTTTTATTCATTCATGCTTTAGGAAATAATCATATTTTACTTAATTTGTTTTGTGACAATTCATATTATCATCCCAAATCTATCCTAAAATCATTTTGTAGATGTATAATAAGGAAAGAATACATCTTTATATATTTAGTATTTTCCAAAAGTCTACATATTTGATTACTATACTTTATTGTCTAACCATTGATAGAATAGATCCCAAACTTTATAAAATTGTTTATCATCCTGTTCTCTAATTTCAAATGTCAATCTGCTCATTTCAGAACATTCCAATATTTTCTTAATGATTTCCTCCTGTGATGGTGTTTTCTCATTTTTCCAGTTTTTAGCAAATACAATCCTAGCCACTGTTAATACATTTACAATCAGGTCTTTCAAGTCTTTACTATATATTTCAGGTAAAATTCCCAATAAAAATATCACTGGTTTCAAATCTATATGTTTTTTTGTCATTTTTTCCAACCACGTGTGGATTTTAGTCCAGTATTTTTTAGCATCCGCACAAGTCCACCACATATGGTAGTATGAGCCAGGTGTCTGATGACATTTCCAACATTTTTCGGATTTATTCTTGAGCATTCTTGCTATTCTTGTCGGGGGGAAATGCCACCTGTAAAACATCTTATACAATTTTTCTTTATATGCTGTTGACATTGTCATTTTATAATTTTGAGACCACAATTTTTGCCATTTCTCTAGATCAATCCCATATCCAAAATTCTTCCCCCAAGCAATCATTGTTTCTTTAACTTGTTCTTCTTCTAGTTTAATTTCTAATAAATATCCATACAATTTTTTAATCACCTTTTCATCAGTACCTGTCAAAATCTTATCTAAATCAGTCAGTTTATCATAGAAACCTTCTGTTTTAGAATCTTTATCATACCTTGAATGTATTTGCGCATATGAAAACCAATTCATCTTTATACCTTGTTCCTCTAGTTTTTGTATAGATTTAAGTTCACCCTTTTCATTCAATATTTTACCATATCTAACTGTTTGTTCCTTTTTGTATATTATAGGATAAGAAATGCTTCAATAATCGATAGCCAGACTGGAATTTTCAAATAACATTGTCTTTTAATCTTCTCCCAGTTTAACCACAGAGACTCCCGTATATAATGTCTTCTAAAGTACCCCTGTGTTTTAGTTCCTTTATACCATAAAAAAGCATGCCACCCCAACAACAGATCATGTCCTTCTAATGTCAACAATCTAGTATTTCTTAATGTTATCCATTCCTTAACCCACATCAAATGTGTAGCTTGGTAATACAACTCCCAATTAGGCAAACCAAATCCTCCTCTTATTCTAGCATCTTGCAAAAGTTTTAACTTTATTCTCGCTTTCTTACCTTGCCATATATATTTAAACACAATTTTATTTAAATCTTCAAAATAGTCTTTTCCAAGCCTAATTGGAATTGTTTGAAACAAATATAAAATTCTGGGTAATATATGCATCTTGATTGTTGATATTCTCCCTATTAATGACAGTTGTAAATTTTCCCATTTTGCCAAATCTAGTGCTATCTGCTGTTTAAGTTTGATATAATTATTCTCTTTTAGTGTACTGCATCTTGCTGTCAAGTATATCCCCAAGTACTTGATCTTATTCGTGACCTGAATTTTCAATAGGTCTGCCAGTTCTTCCTTTTGTCTTGATAGCATATTCTTTGTCAAGATCTTTGTCTTATCTTTGTTTATTTTCAAACCAGCCACCTTTCCATATGTCTATCTTTTCTATCAATTTTGATGCTGTTTCTAGTGGGTCTTCTAAGATAAAAACCAGATCATCTGCAAATGCTTGCAACTTAAATTCTTCCTTTTTAATTTTCATCCCTTTTATATTCTTTTCATCTCTAATATTTCTATTTAGCACTTCCAAAGTTAACATAAACAACAGAGGTGATAGTGGGCACCCTTGTCTTGTTCCTTTTCTTATATCAATAGAGTCTGTCAGTTCTCCCTCTATCATTACCTTTGCCATTTGCTTATGATATATAGCTTCTATTGCTTGAATAAATTTTCTAGCAAAGCCCATCTGTTCCAGCAGTAATAACATGAATCGCCAATTCACATTATCAAATGCCTTCTGTGCATCTAGAAATATCAAAGCCGTTTGTTTTTCAGGATGTGCCTCGTAGTATTCCAAAGTGTCCAAGATTACTCTCATATTGTCTTTAATTTGTCCCTGCCTATTTAATTTATATGCAGACCACATCATGAGAAAGGCGGGGCTAGATGAATCAAAAGTTGGAATTAAGATAGCTGGGAGAAATATCAACAACCTCAGATATGCAGATGATATCACTCTAATGGCAGAAAGTGAACTAAAGAGCCTCTTGATGCGGGTGAAGAAGGAGAGTGCAAAAGTTGGCTTGAAACTCAACATTAAGAAAACTAAGATCATGGCATCCGGTCCTCTCAATTCCTGGCAAATAGATGAGGAAGAAATGGAGGTAGTGACAGATTTTATTTTACTAGACTCCAAGATCACCGCAGATGGGGACTATAGCCAAGAAATTAAAAGATGCTTGTTCCTGGGGTGGAAAGCAATGGCAAATCTAGAAGCATACTAAAAAGCAGAGACATCACCTTGCCAACAAAAATATGTATAGACAAGGCTATGGTTTTCCCAGTTGCAATATATGGCTGTGAAAGTTGGACCATAAAGAAGGCTGAGTGCCTTTGAACTATGGTGCTGGAGAAGACTCCTGCGAGTCCCTTGGACTGCTAAGCAATCAAACCAATCAGTCCTAGAAAAGATCAACTTGACTGCTTTTTAGAAGGCCAGATCCTGAAGATGAAACTCAAATACTTTGGTAGAGACAGGAAGGCATTGTCCATGGGGTCATGATGGGTCAGACATGACTTTGTGACTAACAACAACAACTGAAAAAAACCTAATGGGTTTCCTTGTGGCCTCTTACCTTGAATTTCATAGAAATGTGGAAGGCAGGTAACTTGCAAAGCAATGGAAATTTATTATATGATGAAAAACTGAATATACACACCGTGGATAGGGACTCTCATGAAAAAGTACTTTTCATTCATGAGAATTTAAATTTAAATCAATTTAAAAATATGTACTTTTTAATCAAACAGAATAAGAACTAGATTAAAAATGTAAGATAATTTTTCACATGTTGGAGATCACCAATTTACTCATTATATTATCTTGGAGTTGTCTCCCCAGATGTCTTGGGAAAGGCTACAGCCATGTGGAAACTAGTATCATTCTTTATGGGGTAGAATTAGGATATCTGAAGGCAATTAATTACTGAATCCTCATATATCTGTGCAGTAAGATCTGAATTCTGCCTGCACCTCCCCAAAGGAGTTCCCTTCCACATGCAGAAGAGAGCTAAACTTCTTTAGTGTTTCTGCACCCTGAAGAAGGTCCTTATGTTCATACTCATTTTTTAGCAATCATATTCTTACATGCATATTCTCTCATCCATAGCTTGTGTTATTATACTTCCATACTGCCCATTAGTGAAACTCTTGACATTTCTATAGAATTTTGTAACATAATGACTTGGATAATCCAAACTTAATTCAGTCGAGATGTTGTTTGTGGATGTTTTGTCTGTCCAGCTGAATGGTGCCTTGCCTATTTTGGAGAGATCTGCACTTACACTTAAGTGCAGGAATATTGCAATGTATTATATGTGGAGGTGCCTTTGAAAATTATCTAGAAACTTCCTTTGGTTTAAAATAGAGCAGTTAGATCGCTTACTGGGGCTGATCAGTGCAATTGTATTATGACATTTCCTTATTATCTACTCTGGCTGTTTCTAGACCTAATTCAAAGTACTGATTTTGACCTTTTAGATCTTGAACTCCTTAGAACCAGGATCTTCTATACATGGAACCCAGTTTTCAAGATTTTCCAATAAGACCCTCTTCCAGGTCCTCCTCACATAAGAAGTGAGGTGGACTGCTACAATGAAATAATTTTTTCTGTGGTGCCCCCTCCCCTCGCAATCCAAGAGCATTATCTCTTCAGAGAAATTGAACTGATACACACATTGGAAGAGTTAATTGCCTCCTAATACTTTTTTAATGTAGGACTTATAATTTTACTTCTTACATGAATGTTTGCTTTCATTCTTGTTTCTTCTTCCTTTTTTCGAGGCCATTTTTCCAAAGATTGAACTTTGCACTAATGAAAAGTGGTTGATCCCATATTCTATCACCACCCTTTTACTTTTCACTCTCTATCTTTCATCATAAACAATCAAACCAACAATTCTTTTTCTCTTGAACTATATTTGTTTGGAATGTTGAATAATTCTACACCCCCATTCATTTCCATTGTTAGAATTACTGAAGCATAACTGACACCAACCTATGGATTCCACCTTCACCCCACCTCCCCAAACACCTAGATGAAACTAATTCATATTTTCTGACATACATTTTGGCCCTTTCATTCATAATATCTATATCCTACATGTATTCATTAATTCCACTCTACAAAACATACTACATCTTTCCCTTTTCTCTTATTTCATAGACAAACAATATGCAGGTTTTTCTTTTATTCATTTTATTTGTTAATTTATGAACTTTAATGTTACTTCTCCTTAAAGTTGCAGTGTCATACAAAAATTGATCATCACTGAATGAACAGCTTTCTCTGATTGAGATTTTCTCATAATGTTTTTCATAAGATCAATGAAGTTTAGTTTAGCTTTAGCAGCGTTAATTGTATTCATGCCCTATGCAACATTTCCTACTAATGGTAAAACTAGCACTGATCACTTGTGGAATGTATTGATCACTATACTGCACTACAATCTGAATCCAGCTTTATTCCAAGCATACTCACACTATGCTATGCCAGATAGAATCTCTCTGTTGTAGATAGTACCATTGCATACCAAACACTGTTCTCCTTACCAAACCAGCTAGAACAGGGCTGTCAAACTTGCAGCCTGCGGACCAAATGCGTCACATGCTGGCCATACCCACACCCAGTTTAGTGAAGGGGGGAAAGTCGCAATAGATCACGTGATGCTGCTGTGACGACGTGAGTTTGACTCCCCTGGCCTAGAAGGTGCTATATATTCAGTGCACTGACATACTTTTAAAACTGCACAAGCTATGTATGAGAATTGAAAGCTGATTAAAAGGCCATCAGAATGCTATCAAATGATGCCCAGAGAAACAGTATTCCAGGATTCATTCACAAGAAATTTCAAGTTGTACCTAGAGAATGATAACACTATACATTTATATTGTAGATGCTTAATTTAAGTTCGCTCAAGAAAGCCATAGAAGTGTTCATAACCACAACATAAAACAATTGCATGCAAAGAACAAGATTGCAATGGCTGTTATAAGTTAAGACGAGTAGGATGAAAACTTTATTTCATGAATTCTGAAGAAAAAGAAATTGTATTAATGGGAAGTGACTAGAAACAGTGTCAAACGGGGAGTGTACTGAATTTTATTTGCAGCAAACTTTATTATGCAATATTTGCAAGCAAGTAAGGAATTGAAGTTGTTTTGTTTTTCCTGTAGCTAGCCACACCCATTCATGTGCCTGGATTACTATCCATAGCAATGAGTCTGGAACAATGTGTCAATAATCTTATACTGCATGTGTTATCAAAGGAGATCTAGCACCACTATTTGTCCAAAACATTACATATGACCTTCATATTCTTCAGGATCTTTAAAATATTACATGTTCTTAAACATGTAATATTTTCTTTGCTGTTAAAATCATCTGAATCAGCTGAAGATCTGGACAATTACGGCACATTCTTACAGAGTAAAGGAATCTATTGTGTGAGTTGTGTAGCACTTGAGAATGACTATCATATGCCATAGTAGAAGCTATAAAATACTGAATTACACAATGGAATCATTCAGTCTAATAATATACAATAGTATAGTTTGATCTAGTGGTTAAGGCATCGGTGTTAAGGCATCAGGATGCAGTAGATTTAGTTCTGCCTTTAGACATGATAGCTTCCTGGATGACTTTGTGCCAATCATCTTATCTCAGCCCACAATGTCATGTTCAGGTACAAGCCAGCTGGGTAACTATGGGCCTGTCACTCTGGCTGAGCTCAACCCACAACAATTGTTGTTGTGAGGAAAAATATCTGGATATTGGATACATTGTCGATTCTAGTTGGGACCAGCACCTAATCAGGAGATATTCCTTAAATTAAGAGTACAAACTGGACACAAGAATAGAAACATCTCCATGGGTTCCTCTAAGAAGTAATGTAATATAAAATGATAGCAATAAATGATAAAGAGGTGTTTAAAATAACATTTAAAAATATGTGTGATGTAGTGATAGAACAGTTGGAACACCCGAAGTTCAGGCCCATCTTCAGCCATTGAGCCGGTCATTCTCTCCCAGCCCAATTTATGTCATAACCCATTGTTATGAGGAAAATCAGCAAAGAACTAAATCAAAATCAAACAAAGAAAAAGTGTCAATTTTTTTAGAAAGAAGTGATTGCTGATTTTATTAAATGGCAAATTAAGAAAACAAAATTTAAAAATCCAGGATATTTTAATGTACATGATAATTAACAATCATTATGGTATGCAAGATGATAGAGGTTTATACCATAGGACTGAGAGTGACTAAAATGTCAAGGCTTTATGATGGAAACATTCAGATTATATATATGAATTGAATTTTCAAATAGTCATGGATTCCACTTTAATTCATAGTCACATGAAGTTTGTACTGAATCTTCAACTTTGTGCTCCAAATTTTTATAAGCAGATGATAATCTATCATTTTTAATTTTTTCCAGTACAATGCCCTATAAATTTGTTGAATGTTATTACAATAATCTTGGCAATTTAAATTTCCATGATAGCTGAGAGACGTAACAGATAACATTTAGTACCTTTTGAGGATACTAATTTGCAAAAGGACTGCTTTAAATTAAATTTAATCAGACTATATAATCTAAAACAATCTGTTTAGTAGTAGGTATTTGTTGCGGCCAGCAAATCCTCACTCCGGTCCGCTGTTTAAGTGGGACCCGGGAAAGTCCCTGTTTGGCTGGACCGTTTGACAGCTCCCTATAAAAGGAGCTGTCAAACGGAATCAGCTGTCTCTCAGCTGCAGCTGAGTTACAAGTTAACAATAAAGCCTGTTAGAGCTTTATATTGCCTCCGCCTCTTCTTCTAAGCGTGCCAAATATAAAAGTATTTATACAATTATTCTTTATATGTGATTTAGATTTAGCCTTTCAAGAGAAGGTGCACCTACTGAATCTTATTTCATATTCCGAAATGGAGAAAACTTATGAATGACATGCTATTTTACATGTTTTTAATCATACTTATTCTATTCAATGAAAATAAGTGATTTTCAAACTTTTTTTTTCAAATAGTAAAACAAAACAAAAAACCCTTAAATTTCTTATAAGTAGGATTACGGTTCTTTCACTTGCTTAAATTAAGAAGTGGCCAAATTTGTGTAATATCCTACTACCTTTCTTCAGATATGTCCAAATCCCTGATTTCTCCACTTCAATTCATTCCTCAAGGAGCTCCTCCCATTGGTCTTTTCTTAATCAGAGAGGCTGCAGAGAAATTTTCAGATAAATAACAGAGAAATAGCTCCAGCCATCTCTGCAACTTGTACCAGCTCAAAAGCATTAGCAAAATGTATTTATAAGGAATAATGTCTGTAGTAACATAAGACTGATGTATTGGGGTTTATTAGAGAGTGTTCAAAAATATAGTTGAGTTGTGGTTTATCTAATCACTGTAGACTGAATACATTTACATTCTGAATTAACACTTATGAACTGGGAAAACTCAGTAGACTGGCAAAGTATTTTTAAATCACTTTGTCTATTGGACATGTTTCTCTGGATCTGGTATCACTGCAAGCAAGATTCTCAAAATATTCTAAAAAGGAAGATTCCTCAGTCTCTACAGGCAATATATTTTCGTTGCTTGACTCACAATTTCTGGAATTATGACATTTTTCTGGATAAACAAGTTGAGTCTTACTTTCTTCAGTCAGCCTCACTTCCTTAGTGGCAAAGCAAGAACAATTGCTTCATACTATGTTCTGAAAGTGGTTAAGTTAGTTTCTTTGGGTTAAATGCAACCTACTCTTTAGATTCCCCTCACATGTTGCACTTTCATAACATGTTTTTTCTCACCTCTAAACATGTTCCAACTTCCTATTTGTGTAGTAATTAAATCTACACTTAGTTGCATAACTTTGCAGTTTTCCTTAGAAGATCCCAAATTGCTTTATTACCAATGACCAAGCATATTTTATGTCATTTGGGAGTGTCACTTTACTTCCTATCAGAGTAGAGTTCAGGACCTCTGTTTACCTCAGAGCAAAGGAAATAATTGCCTTAGTTTATGTCTGAAAATGCTGTGTTGATGTGCCTCCTTTCTGTAGCACTTAGGATCAAAAATAAGAACAATATGTGGACAGTCAAGGGTTAAGAAAGAGGCCAAAGAGTGAATATCTGATAATAGAAGAACCAAGAGACCCTTTTAGCAACAATTTACCTATACTATAAGGGGAACTAGAACCAATCTCTTTACATTAGCTAGTGGTATTAAATTAGTCTTCTGAGGTCCTCATACCAGATATTATGTGACTACTCAGTTCCACCATCATTAGATCTAGGTGTTCTAGGTACAAATCAGGACCTTAGACAAAGAGATCCATATGACTTATGCCTATGAAGATATGACAAAATGAAAAATGCATGAGGAGCATCTTTCTATTTACCCCTCTCTGTCCAGAATGTAGACTTTGTGGAATGTGGATAGAGAGGACCATTGGTTTGAAAGAGGGGTAAAAAAAGGCTTTCTATGTTAAAATTGAGCAGAGGGGGAGGGATAAGACACCACCTCCTGTCTACAATGCAATCCTTTCAGGAATTCCAAGAAAATTCCACATCCATTTGATTCATGTAGATGTAGGTTCTGCATGCAAAACGATCCTCCCCACTGCAGCTCACTGCTGTTGCTGTTCTGTGGAGCCGGAAAGGTTGAGGACTGCTATGGTATTACATTTAGAAGTAAGCACATACCAATTTTTTTTAAAAAAATACAGAATTGGGGACAACTAATTATATAGGACAGTAGTATATAGCTAAATGTCTTTGGAGAACCTGAGTGCACAGATAAATTCCCTATTGTCTCAATGGCTTTCGGAGAGTGTGCTAATGACCAGATCACTGCAAAGAAAAATGATCCTTCAATTCCCCGCCCCTGCCCGCATCCTGTCAGAAGCAATTAAGTTTCTTGGATAAGAAGTGAAATGTCCTTTTGATAAAAAGTACCTTTTGTACAACTGTGACCTGGATGACTGAGAATCTCCATAGACATTTAGCCATATACTCTTATTCTATGTAATTAGTTTGTCCTCAATTTTTTTTTTTTTTTAAATTTGGTATGTGCTTATTTCTAAATACAATACAATGCTTGGTCCCCAAGTATTCTGGCTCCACTGACCAGTGGCAGCGGCAGGTGGCAATGGAGAGGATGAAGCTTTGCATGCCCGACCACTGCTTGTGTGGTCCGGTTCCCAACAGGCAGTGGACTGGGAGTTGGGGCCCCCTGCAACACAAGAATGTATTTTTCCCCTCAACAATCTATGTTTATTGTCATCATGGTGCTCTAGTGTACAGATGGTCCTCAACTTACGACTACAATTGAGTCCAATATTTCTGTGTTGTGAGAAGTTTGTTAAGTGAGTTTTACTCCATTTTACGATCTTTCTTGCCACAGTTGTTATATGAATCACTGTGATTAGCTAGCAACTCTGTTTAGTGAATCTGTCTTCCCCATTGACTTAGCTTGTCAGAAGGTTACAAAAGGTGATCACATTACCTTGGGAAACAGCAATGGTCATAAATACGGATCAGTTGCCAAGCATCTGAATTTTGATCACATGACCATGGGGATGATGCAAAGGTCCCACTTGTGAAAAAATTGTCATAAGTCACATTTTTAGGGCTGTTGTAACTTTGAATGGTCACTAAATGAACCTTTATAAATTGAGGACTACCTATATTAGTGCACTTAATACCTTTAACAAAATGCAAATTCCTCACTCCAACATCTTCAGCTTTACTTTATTTCTTTCACTTTTCTACTAGTGCATCTAAAAACTGGTTAGAGAATAAATCAATTTATATATAATCAGAACAGAAGAAAACCTGAGCTGAAAGATTCATGTTATACGTGTGAGCCATCTATTGGAACTGAATCCAGTGTTATTAATTCTTCAGAACTTCTAGACCTGATGACTACATGAAAGGTAGAAAATGATTTACTTCATGCTCTCTATTTGTCTGCTACTTTGCCTTTTAGTCCAAGAGATTACTAATCTGAGGTCATTGATCCTGTCTTTCTTTCCAGGCACACATGCACAAAAAAAGATGTACTTGGACTTCCCATCTGATAATTAGCTAGGTAATAGGCTAATTGTCTAGAATGGGATTTAACTCTGCATATAAATCAAATAAAGAAATGTTGCAAATCATTTTGGGAAGCTAAACAAACATGTAGAAAAAGAAATATTAGTTGTCTTCATCTGATATTCATTGCTTAAATGATGCCAAGCTATGTTACCTATAATAGAATTAAAAGATGAAGTAGATCTTAATTTCATATTAAATAATTTCTAAAGCTGTAATCTGCCTAAATATGAAAGTGCAATTCTTTATCAGATCAGGAGGGGGGAAAAGGAAATGTTTCATTTGCAATGGTTTTGACCATGTGCAAGCCAACTATCTTTAAAAAAGCAAACATTTTAGATCGCATCCCACTTATGATAATTCACCACAATCCATGAAAGAAAAAGCCGGGAAGAACAAATTCCAGAATGAATGGATGAACAAATGCCAATTTTGTAGCAACTTCTAATTTTATTAAAGATAAAGAAAGGTTTACAAAACTGAGCAAATGAACAAAATAGTACCTCAATCTGGGGAGGGTCTGTAAGTTTCTGTGGTTCATTAACAGAATGAGTTTGTTAGTCAAAAAGGAGGTGCTCAATTTTACAATTAAAGATGCCTTATATTTATCTCCTTGGGAGCTAGTTTGCTCTTTGTAATTATATAATCTTTTTTATGGTCACTGACTAGTAAATGTGTAATTATGTGTATAATAATTATGTCTCATAGAAAGATATTATGTAAGATTTAAATGTAATCATTATTATGTGACTGAAGATAGAGAATTGCATTTAAAAGACACCTCCAGAAAAACGGACTTCTTCAATTAATCTCCCAGAATATAAAACAAGAGCAGCAAATAATTCCATTTCTAAAAATCGTATAAATCCTTGGTAATGAAGAATAAGATGCAGAAATGCATATGTTATTTATGAATTAGATATTTTAACCAAAGGATTAAAATTACATCACTGTGAATCAATCAGGTTATATAAAAGGCAAAAATACTGAGCCAATGAATGTGAGGAGGCAGGGAGGGCTGAAATTCCAGGCAAAGTCACAGGATTGCAAATTTACACATACAATTTGCACCTGCCTAGTTTGCTGAAAATGGTAGGTAAATTTTTGAGCAAAGTCAAGTGATTTGAGATCAAAGAGTGCAGAGAAGGAAATAATAATTTTATTTTTTTTCCAGTAGATATTGATAATAGTCTGGTCTATCTTTCCAGGATGGGAGCAACTGTTTGGATGATAGCAAGAAAGATATGTGGTTTTCAAAGCCTAGAAAAGAAGTCAGTAATTTACAAGGTATTATAAGTCCAGAACATTTGCATATTTTTCAGGGAATCAAGTTGCAACCTCCTCAGTGCTTCAAGAGGTAATCAGCAAGAGGATGAAAGAAGCTATGTCCTAGCAAACTTACTGATAAATATGATGCCAAACACCACATAGCCAGTTTGCAAGATTCTTAATCCTAATAATTTTATATGTATTCTGAGAACCCAGTCTTCTAGATGGTTTTTTTTTTTAGAGGCCTGATATGATTTGCACTCCTTAGTGCCACCTTCTCACGTTTGACCATTGTAATTTTTGATTGATTTATATTTATTTCATTTATTTTTATATATCAAATTTATATGGTCACCCATCTCACAAGAAATTATTCTGAGAGGTATAGAACAAAAATATAAAATAAACAGTTACATGCCATCATGTAATTGTTGACTCTTACTGACCCCATAGATGGATTTTCTCCAGGGAAATCTGCCTCTAGCATGGTCATTCAGGTCTTCCATTAGCAACCATTGCTACAGTAACTGAGTTCATCCATCTTGCTGCTGGTCATTCTCTTCTTTCCTTTCCTTCCACCTTTCCAAATATTACAGTCTTTTCCAGAAAACTTGATCTTTGCATAATGAGTCTAAAGTAGGATAATTTGACCCAAGGAATTTGTGCCTAGAGTGAGAACTCGTGAGTTGATTTTGATTTTTCAATGATCCATTTTTTTTGTGTTCTTGGCTGTCTACAATATTCTCAGGACTATTCTCCAAAACCAACATTCAAAGGCTTCAACCACACTTCCTACCTTTCAAAGTCCAATTTTCACTTCCATAGAGTGTCACAGGAAACACCAAGTATATGGTATTAATCATATTTGTACATGCTTAACATTAATTTCAGAAGCCAGAGGGTCTTGGAACATCTAAAGCGTCAGTGGCTCCACTTGACCGCCTGGCACTTGAGAGGAGACTCCTGAAGAAGGACAACTTCTCAAGGAAGGTGATACAGACAATGCAGGCTTCCACTTTTTCTACTTTTCGTAATAGAACATCATGCTTAAATTTTTATTTAAAAACAATACAGATCATAAATTTATATGATTTAGCATCTGACAGTATATTTCAATATTAAAACAGCTTAAGCCAAATTTAAAGGGGTAAAGAGGAAGGATTAGGACCATGGGCTTTTCTCTAGCTCCCTCTCCCAAAAAGCTGATGAACAAAATTGTAGCTGTCTTTCAGCCACTTAGAAAAGTGGTCCCAACTCTTTAATAAAGTTGAATTTCCGTTACAAAACAGTCCTAATGTGCCACATTTTCCTGCTGTTTATTTGTTTAAGCATGAAACATAACACATTAGCTGAAAAACATAATAAAATCTATATCCAAAACATTTAAATTCAAACAGAACAATTTACTATATATTATTTACATAATCCTAAAACAATGCAGCAACAATGTAATCATAACACTCAGTGCTTCATATCTCTTTTATAGCACAATTATTTTTCCTAGATATTTAAATCTTAATTATTCTCTTACCTGAATTTGGGTACTATTTATTTGGGCAACAACTTGTAGATGTCTAATTCTCCCATATGGAACTTCAATTTGTTTTTCTTCAGACCTAGAGGTAGAAGCTCCTTCTTTCATGTTATTAATTGTTAGTTATTAATTGTTTTAGGATTTTCTCACAATTTTAAAAATCTTTTTACAGCTATTGTACTGTTGATCTTTTTCTTGTGTTTGGTTTTGAACTGTAAATAAAATTTTGAATATTTGTTACACATTAATGTGGTACTATCTGGAATTTATGAATTATCTTCAAAAGCAATCCTAAATATAACATATTGAAATAATCTTACAAAATTATAAAATATTGTAATTAAATTACCATTTTTCTAGCTAAGTATGAAGCTGGCACTTCATTTTTATTTCATTTCATTGCATGCCATTTCACTTTCATGTCTTGTCATGTTATTTTCTCATTTGTCTTTCAATCTAAATATGGATCTAGAACAGGGTTGTCAAACTCCCGGCCCATGGCCCAGAGGCGTCACGTGCTGCCAATGCCCATGCATGGTTTAGTGAAGGGGGACGCTGCCATGATGGTGTGAGTTAGACACCCCTGATCTAGAAGCACTCACAAGAGATCACACTTAATGCTTGATGAGGAGACTATCCTCTTCTAAAATAGACAAAATGTCCTCCTCCTGAAAAGATAAAACACCCATCAGTTTTTGGGTCTGATATAGATTAAGCTCACTAGCTTTTTCCTGTCCATTACTGTAATCATATAATAAGGACTAAATGTCCAGATTATCTCAACCAGTGGTTTGATGTATCTGTTAAACACCATATATGAAAATATCAGGAGCTGGATAGATATTGCCAGAATCTTGAAACACTAATTCAAATCTTAGCAGAACCACCATACATTAGTTCTATCTAACCCCAGTCTAAATAGTCTCTCTAGAGACTGCCATGTCTGATGATCCCCAAAATGACAAGAAGTCCAGAAGCAACAACAGGACTGTTCTTCTTCTCTCTGTTTCAGGAAATGCAATCCCAAAGGTGACCAATGTGGTATCAGTCCTAAAATCAAATGAAATTCTCACTGAAATGGAACTATAGAAAAAAAGTTTTTGTATTTAGCATTTTGCATTTATAGAAAAAGATTAACAAGAAAGTAGATTTGGGCTTTTATAGAGAACAATCCCTAGGGGAAAGCTGTAAGCCATTATTCTGGTCAGTGGATGGTAGATTGCAAAATAATTTCTCCCTTTTCTTCTTTTCCCTGTCTCCTTTAGTTCAGATTTGAGCTTCTGAACATTTCCCCTCTGCAGTCATTTTTAAACTCATTGTATCATAATTTATAACCTGATTATATCATAAATATAATATAGCTAGTTCTTGATTATTTTGGTACAAGAATTATTATCTTGCACATGAATGTTCACAACTGTTAAACGTCCATAGTAAAAAAAATTAAAATGGCAAAGTTTTATGAGGTAGTTCCTTTTTTGCAGGATGAAGGGATATTGATTGCAAGATTCAATAGAAATGTTCTCTTGCTACGTCTAGATACTTCCATCACTTGAGGCCATCTGTTCAAAGCTGTCCTACTTCAAGACATATATAGACATCAAAGGCTGTGACTTTCCTTTACTCCTCATGCAGGTCTATTTACAGCACCTTTAACAGGCATATTATCAAGCTTCTTGTATTACTTCCTGGAAACCTAGCTTTGCAGAAAACAATGACTTTCTCTTCTAAGTAGAGATTTTTAAACAACATTTACAGAACATGGCTGTTCATTTTTATAGAACATGCTTCTACTGATCCCAGAAGCAATGCAAATGAATGCAGAATGGTAGTTTCTCATATAATATCAGTACCAATCATTGTGGCTTGTGCTCCTTGGCTTACATGATGAAGGAGAGTTTTATGAAGAGGAAATTAGTTGTAGAAAGAAAATCAGCAGAGGATGATTAATATAATATTGGGACTATTAGAAGGTAGAGAGTAAATGTCAGAAAAAGAAACATTTACTACAACTGCCCCATTACACTATAATTAGTTTATATAATTCAAACTTACTTCTATGTAATTTGTATGAGAGGAAAACTAGAAGTGCCTGAGTGGATGAATCACATGAGAACACAGCTATTGAGTTTCTGGACTTACCTTCAGACAAGCAAATAATCTTGAAGTTACCTACTCACACTGTATTGTGCTGACAAATGGATCTTGACAGCTCGCAGCTGAATTTGGTGAAAAATATTATTCATCTGAAAAGTCATGAATAGTAATTATTTTCCCTGTTTCTCTGACTTCATCTTCCTGTGTGAAGGCTAGAGTGGAAAAAAAAAAAAACCAACAACGCCAAAAGTAAGTCCATCAAACATTGCAGCCCTGAAAATTAGCAATCCTGCACATCTATTTTCTGCTTTTTTTTTCCTCATCCAGTGTTCATTTACTATGTTAATCTTATATTTATATTTATTGGCTTATGTAAAATAATAGATCTCTAAAGTACAGAGATAAAATATAAATATTCCATCATTAATGTCTTGTTTGCAGAAGAAACAAGGATACTGAGGTCATATTTAGATCCAGTATTGAATTTGGCCAATTTTCTGATGACTTTGTGGTTCATGGTCATTGAGGATACACTCAAAATTTCTGTTGGACTAGTCAGATCAGATGAAGAATTAATTCTATGTTCCAGGAATGGAAAATACATGTTAGGCACAAGAGTACACTTGCCTCAATTTTGGTGTCACTGTGAAGGGCAGAGTATCTAAGCGTGCTAGCAGTGCTTCCTGTGGAAGGCACAAGGATATGATAAAAATATTTTGGGGTGGTAAAAGATTGATATGTGAGTTTATTGTAGCAGAAATGTGATGTGTTGATTTTATCCCTTCACACATCAAAATCTAAAAATTCCTGCTTGACCTCACTTTATTTAGGTCTATTTTAGATAAAGAGTGGAAGATAAACAGACAAATGTAATTTTATTTTTCCATGAGGAATTATATCTGCCTGTCAATACAAATGGACTAGAGACTCATGTCCCCATTATTGTTTGAATCAACAGTTTTGCTTGGCCTCAATAGAGTCACAACAAAGTTCAAACTGGAAATTCTGAACCTGATGCTGCAGCAGAAAAAGCTACTAATACGATAAACTGATTTATAAACTGTGAGATTCATGATTATGTGCCTGCAGCTTTCCAATTAGTTGAATTTAATTTGCTAAGTCTTTTGCAATATGGCACATATTGTTAGATGAGTAAGATCAGGGGTGGGATTCTACCAGTTCACACCTATTCGCTAGAACCGGTTGTTAACATTCTAAGCAGTTCGGAGAACCGGTTGTTAGAAGAAATTACTGGCCTAATCCTGTAAGGAAGGCAGGAAGGAAACATTCTGGTGTTGCTTACAGAAACTGCCTCTCCGTTAACCCTTATTACATTCTTGGCAGGACTAGACTTCCTGTCTCAGGAACAGTTTTTTTTCCCTTCCTTTGCTGGTACTTTGCTTGTGTGGAGTGACCATTCAAAGTTACAATGGCACTGAAAAAAGTGACTTATGACCATTTTTCACACTTACGACTGTTGCAGCATACCAACAGTCATGAGAGGCCAGGTGAGGAGATACGTGCCTCGATGTGAGTGATATTGAATTGGCCACATCCAGCCAATAACATGACCACCAAGCCACGCCCACCAACTAAGCCACGCCCACAGAACCAGTTGTTAAAAATTTTGAATCCCACCCCTGAGTAAGATTATAACTGCATTAGAAGGAGTCCAGAATTCCCAAGATTTAAGCTACCTTAATTTGAAATACATACTAACGCAGGTTTTTGTTCTTGTGGGGAACATAAAACCTGTTGTACTTAAACCTCTGTCCTTATCACTACTATTACCACTTCTAGTTAGGCTAAAATATTTAAACTGTACAGTTAGTATATACTGTAAACATTTAAGGAATACATCAGGGGTTGCATGCTAGAAATGTGCAAGGCAAAGTTGATTGGGTAACTCTATGGCAAGCTTGTAGTCCAGGATGTGGTTCCTTAAAGTGACATTTTTATATTATTGGGTGGGGGGGGGGGGAAACCCTCTCAACACAAGGCAATTGCATTCTAAAACAGGAAGAAGCTATTGGGCTTGGCTTCTTTCTCACTAATAGCGACACCTTCCCCTATACTATGAGAGCTGCTTAAAGCTATATCTATAGTGCTGCTTAAAACTAAACCTGTAAAGCAGAGGTGGTATTCAGCAGGTTCTGACCAGTTCTGGAGAACCAGTAGCAGAAATTTTGAGTAGCTCGGAGAACTGACAAATACCACCTCTGACTGGAGATTTTACAGTATCCTTCCCCTGCCACGCCCTCCTAGCCACGCCCACAGAACCAGTAGTAAAAAAAATTAAATTCCACCACTGCTGTAAAGTTATTCAAATATTTCAATATGGAAAAGGCTTTTTGCTCCTCACAGAACTGAACTTTTTTTCCTCCTAAGGGCCAAAAGAGAGTCTTAGGGGAGAGGACTGTAAATTAGATATTCATGGGTTTAAATTCCATCAATTTTAAATTCATGTACATATATGAAGCAAACTCCAGTGTTTCATCCTGTTGAAACTGTTAAAGTATAGACTATTCAAGCAAGAAGAGACTTTTGACTAATATCATAACTTAGCTTCTGATATGCAATATCTATTGGCATATTAAAATATTGCTGTTGCTTGGCCACCTGAAAGATGAAGGTGTTTATTATGACATAAACTTTTGTGAACCCAGAGGTGACTTCATTAGATACATGGAATATCACTCTGAATGATCATATCTACAGAAGTATACAAATAAAAGTCTGTATTTATCCATTACTCAAACATAAATTTAGCTCTGTTTTTGGAAGAGGATAGT
Source organism: Notechis scutatus (assembly GCF_049901735.1). Classification (NCBI taxonomy): domain Eukaryota; kingdom Metazoa; phylum Chordata; class Lepidosauria; order Squamata; family Elapidae; genus Notechis; species Notechis scutatus. Next base: position 77,777,586 of record NC_142025.1, on the reverse strand, counting down.
GGTATAATGAGTCTTATATATATATGAATGAATGAATGAATGCTGATTAAGTGCCATCAAGTTGCTGTCAATTCTTAATGATCATATGGATAGATGTCTTCAAAGTGACTTCTAAGTCTCTCAGTGGTGCATTTATTGATATTGTAATTAAGTCCATCTATTTTGCCACTAGCAAATTCTTTCTTATTTTCTTTTGATTTTCCTAAGTATTAGAGATTTCTTAATGGAAATGAATTTCTACATTATGTGCCCAAATGTTGATATTCAGTCCTTCAAATGAGAATTTTGGCTTGATTTGTTCTTTGATTCATTTATCTGTTTTCCTGGCTCTCCATGGTATCCTTAAAAATCTTATTCATCATTAAAGTTCAAATGTGAATGTACTCTTTCTATCCAGCTTCCTCCAAGTCACAGAGTGTCCCAGAAAAAAAAGTCAGGGCAATTCTTGGTTAGTGTGGACATATCACTGTATTTGAATATATTTTCCAAAGGCTTCACTGGAACTCTGCAAGTGCTTGTCTATCGATTTGTTTATCAATTGTTTATCAATTTATCAATTGTTTATCAATTTATCAATTGTTTATCAATTGTTTAAATTGATTGTTTATCACTCACTCACTCAATCAAGTCTAACTCCCTGCTCAAACAGGAGACCCTATACTATTTCAGATAGGTAGGTGGCTGTCCAGACTTTTCTTAAAAACCAAAACCTTCTGAAGGTAAGCTGTTCCACTTGTTAATTGTTCTCACTGTTAGGAAGTTTCTCCTTAATTTCAGGTTGTTTCTCTCCTTGATTATTTCCATCACTGTTTCTCGTTTTGCCTTCTGGTGCTTTGAAAAATAAATTGACCTTCTCCTCTTTGTGGTAGCTTCTCAAATACTGGAATACTGCTATCATGTTCCCCCTAGTTCTTCTTTTCTCCAGACTTGCCAAACTCAAATCCTACAACTGTTCTTCATATGGTTTAGGCCTTTAATTATCTTAGTTGCTCTTCTTTGCACTTTTTCCAAAGTCTCACCATAATTTTTGTAATGTGGTGACCAAAACTGGATGCGGTATTCCAGAGGTGGTCTTACTAAGGTTTTATAAAGTGGTATTAATAATAACTTTGTCACAGAATGAAATAAAATTGGTTTTGGCATGATCTGTTTTTAACAAACTCTGGCTGCTGGCTGCTAGTTATAACTCCCAAGTATTGATGTTAGGCTGATTGGTCTGTAGTTTCCTGGGTCTGTTGACCCCTTCCTCCCCTGTTTTGAAGACTGATGCAAAGAATGAGTTAAACAATTATCTTTTCTTCTTACTGTCTGTTATTTCTTTGCCATCCTTTTTCTATTTCTATTTATTTCTATATATTTCTGGGATGGATACTTTGCTGTTGATGATCAAACCTAAAAGGCAGAAGATATCCACCTTTTCATTGTTTTTGTTATGAGTAATGCAGTTAATACTGAGTCACCTTACTGCTCCTGTTGTCGTTAGTTTAATTATCTTTACATTTATTTTTGGTCCCAAAATAAATAATTTTTGGTTGTAATAAAATAAAAATTTTAAATAAATTTTTAAATAAAACATAATAAAATTTTGGTCGTACTCAACGAGTAGTGCTTAATGGGTCTAAGTCTACATGGAGGGAAGTAAGCAGTGGGGTGCCACAAGGTTCCATCTTAGGTACTCTTCATTATCTTTATTAATGACTTAGATGAGGGAATAGAAGGGGAACTTACCAAATTTGCCGATGATACTAAGCTGGCCGGAATAGCTAACACCCAAGAAGATAGGCTCAAGATCCAGATGGATCTTGACAAATTAGAACACTGGGTCGTATCTAACAAAATGAAATTCAATGTAGAGAAAAGTAAAGTCCTACACTTAGGCAAGAAAAACCAAAAGTACACATACAGACTGGGTGAAACCAGGCTCAATAGCAGTAACTGTGATAGGGATATTGGAGCCTTGGTGGACAATCAGTTAAATGTGAGCCAACAGTGTGCAGCAGCAGCCAAAAAAGCTAATGGAATCCTAAACTGTATTAACAGAGGGATACAATCAAGATCAAGGGAGGTACTAATACCACTCTATAAAGCCTTAGTAAGACCACACCTAGAGCACCGTATCCAGTTTTGATCACCACACTATAAAAAAAGATGTTGAGACTAGAAAAAGTACAGAGAAGAACAACTAGGGTGATTAGGGGACTGATTCTTTTATTCTTACTTTGCTTTTTCTTCACTTCTTATATGCAAGAAAGTCAGGGGAGGGCAGTTTAAATATTTTTCTAACACTTTCCTGCCTCCCTGGGCTTAACTCATGCTTCAGCACCTGTTGTTCTTATGGCTTTTGGAGATCTTTTTAAGATTGTCTTCATAACTTCTTATATCATTGCCCATACTAGACTTAATCTTCCCTCCTTTGTGTAAAGAAAACTAAAAAATGGGAACACACTGCTGGTTATCTTTTACTCATTTTATAAGAATCTCCATTGACTGCTTGCATTTCCCTGGGAATGACTAGATGAGGCTTCATGGATCTTGGGGGAAGTCAAGCTTATCGCTGTGCAATGATTCCAAGCTGGGTTTCTGCTTGAACTCTCCTTCCAGCCTAGCTGGTAGCTTTCCAACAACTGGCCCTTTAATGTAGAGGTAGAATGCCTCCCCTTCTTGTGTTATCTGTGCCAACATTCATTGTCTTCTCCCAACCTTTTTTTCAAACTACTTGGCAAGTCCTGCAACCAGAAGTGGATGGAGCTGGAGAGACTGTCCTTCCAGAGGCTACTCTCTCATCTGTTCTGATGGGCCATGCTAGGAATTGTAGAGTTCTCTTCATCCTGACATCTACATCTGCAAAGTCTGCATATTTTTCTGACAAGACAGGAGAGTCACCTATGGAGAGGATGAGAGTGAAAAGCTTCTAACCCAAGACTATCAAACTCCCAGCCCGGGGGCCAGATGCATCATGTGCTGGCCACACCCACGCCCAGTTTAACAAAGGTGGGGGGGGGAAGTCCCGATACATCACATGACATTGCCGTGACGATGTGAGTTTGACACCCCTGTTCTAACCAGACATTTTAGGTATGGGAAAGAAATTTCTTCTTCACAGAACTCATGTGTATTATGTAACTGCAGCCAGTTAATATGTAGCACAATGAGAATCTGTGCTGCACACAGTGGCCAAAGTTCTGTGTGATGTTCAATAGTTAGTGTTAAGAACACTAACACTATAACATTGGGCTCAGCTAAAACCATCTTCCTATTTTTTTTTCCTGTTCAGCATTGGTCTTTCTAGTGTCTGAATAGATAAATTAAACTTTTGCACTGTGGTCTCATCTATTAAATTAACCAAGTCCCCTCTCCCCACAACCCTGAGGGCAAAGAGTTATATATTCCAGCATGAGATCTAAAGTAAAGATAATAGAAGCAATACAAATTGCTTGTCTGCTGTCGGAGCCCAATTGTTTGAAACTTCCCTTGCAGAGCAATAGGGAAGTGAATCTGTGAAGTTTCCTCAGCTTTGGATTGCCTGCTACATACCTCTAGAGTCAAGGACAAATTAATGCCAGTCACATTTCAATGGCCATTTTCTGTGGGGGGGGGGCCCATAGCCAACCCACCACCAGCATTTATGCTCAGTGGGACCTCTACCAGTGCTCCTTTGCCAGCAATGGTCTTCTGGCACTCTTGCCCTGCTCCGTTGTCCCAGGCAATTCACCAAGGGATGTTTGTCCCTGAATGATTTGCTGCACAAGACAATTAAACATGCCTTGCAGTGACCGGTGGGATAGGCAGTGGCCTTGAGCAGAAGACATGGCAGTTGCCTTACAGGGCATGTCATGCAGCACCTCTAGCCAGGGGCCTTTTGAAGCAGCAAAGAGTGCAAAAAGGGGGCATGAAGCAGGGTGGCTCCCTCCCTCCCACCTTTTTCCCTTCACAGAACAGGGAGAGAAGGGCCTGCCCCATTCCAGGGAGTGACATGTACCTAACATGTTCCCACTATGGCCAAGCAGCATTAACTGTTTTGGCTGAAACAGAAACAATTGAAAAAAGTAATAGACCTATTTAGGGTAACATTCCCTTCCACATAAGTCTTTCCCAGTCCAACCCTCCCTGATTTTAGACCATGGCCAAACTCAGGAATTTCCCTTGAAAAAGTAAAACATATTACTTGATGTATTCATGTAATTTCATTTTATTCATTTTGAAACCTAATAATGCAAATATCTATGCAAATTTTGGAAAATGTGGTTGGTGAACTAGCAAAATCCCCTCTGTCAGACTGCACTCTTTCTCACCCCTGACACTTTAACTCACACGGGGAAAGTGACACTTGCAGCATCCATGCCTTTCTTCCTTTTCCCCGGGGAGAAAGAGGACGTGGGGAACAGAAAGCTAGGAGAGCGATTGCAAGTGAGCGACCGGGCGACCGGGTTGGGGCTGTGGCCAGCCAGGGATTGCCACCGGTTCGGCGACCCATGCCAAATAACCACTACCGGTTCACCCGAATAGGTGCAAACTGGTTGAATAGCACCTCTGGGCACAATCAAAGATACAGTTCATTGATGATAGACTGGAAATTAATCTTCCAGGGAGAGCCACTATCAGTATTACTATTTGACGTTGCACTGATTCCTCTATCAGCTATAACGAACAAGTTAGGCCATGGTAATCAAACTTCAAAAAAATCTGTTAGGCTATCCCATTGATATCCCATATTTTTTACATGGATGATCTGAAGCTATATGGAAAAATAACTTGAGAAATAGAATCACTGTTCAATATTCCCCATATATTCAGCCACATATTGCAATTGATTTGTCAAAATATTGCAATATTGTACCATTCTCACCATCAACAGGAGAAAAACTGTAAAAACTGAAGGAATCAAGATGCTCTATGGAAACATAGGTAGTCCTCGAGTTACGAATGTAATGGAGCCTGCCAATTACATTCATTGGAATGAATCACATAAAATGAACATGAAACCTCCCTGTTTTTACTCGCAAATTCGCTAATTGAATGTGCAAGTTGTTAAGTGCACATGAGGTATCTCAGGGTGGGGAAGGCCATGGGAAGGCCTAGTGATTGAACAGACTACCTGCTTAAGACCACCTAAGGCCTCACTCACTGAGATACTTCATGCAGTTGCTTCGCTTCCCCCTCCCTCCTGCCATGCCGGGTCACTTACTTTGTGAAGATCTAGCAAGCTATCTCCTCTCCAGCCCCTCTGCCATGTAAGACCACAAAATTGTGCTGCCTCAAAGCATCTCATCTGCTTGCAAATGTTTTGCACAGAGACTGGAAGCTTCTGAGTGCCATAATCTCGTGGCTTGAATTCTTATGCGATCCTGGCACACAGAACATTTTACTTTTGGCACAAAACATTTGCAAGACGATCGGATCGGAAGTGAAACCATCCCACTCTCCAAGAAACTGTAGCAGAGAAAAGACAGTCGAGTCTGGTGCAGCAGAGTGAAAGGGGGTAAGCAATTGTGTGGACCAGGGAACAATAAACAGGGTGAATGTTGCAGTGCCTCTGTGGTCATTCATAACTGCTGCGTTGCTGCATTTGTGATTTCAGAACTGTTTTGTAAATTCTTGGGGTGGGTGATTCCATAACTTTGAATAGTCACTAAATGAACTGTCATAACTCGAAGATCATCTATAACATTAAGAGTTTCGATGAAGATGATCTCTACAAATATCTGGGCATCTTTCAAACCAACCACATGAAGCACATTGAAGTCAAATAGAAGATTAGAAGTAAATACCTTATAAAAATGAAGACGATCAGATCAAATATCTTTATTGCAATAAAAATTGTGCAATAAAAGAGGAACAGTTTAACACAACAAATTTGTTTTTGTGGAATGGAAAAAATAATAGGGCAATAAAACAACATATTGAATATATCATCTTCTCTGTGAAGTCCAAACTCAGTGAAGAAACATCCTCAAACCAATTCACACCTGGGCAATTCAGTCATTAGATACACAGCTGGAACAGTAGACTGGACCCAAGCAAAATTTAAAACTCTGGATAAGAGGACCAGAAAAATAATGATAATGAATCATGCCCTTCATCCATGCAGTGATACTGATAAACTGTACATAGCAAATGGGCATAGGATATTGCAAGTATACCAGACAGTTGTAAAAGAAAAAAGGGTGTTAGAAGCATGTCTGAAGGACAATGAAGAACATGTACTGAAGCTAGTACACTATAAAAGCTTATGGAGTTCCAGAGAGACCAAAGTAGCCAGCCAAGTGAAGAACAGAAAAGAGACATAATAAGGCAATGTGGCCATTATATTAAAAAAAAAAAAAAAATAGCGAGCAAAGCAGATAACACCAAGACATGGCAACAACTAAGAGCAGGAAAATTGAAGAAAGAGTCAGTGGGTAATTGCAATGCCTGCAATCTCCTGAAGTTCTGAAAAGCCCTTAAGACCTGGCTTTGACCCCAGGCCTGGTTGAGTGTGTTGAAGGGACCCCTGATATGGATTTTTACTGTTGTTATGAATGTTTCAGTCCAGGCTGTCTGTTTTGTTTTGTTTTTAACTGTTTTTACTGTTTTAAGATTTTGTAAACTACCCAGAGTCTGTTGTAGTAGGGCTATAACAGATTATTATTATGATTGGTCGCATAGTCAACCAGATGTTTACACTGGATTTGACATTTTATCCACTAATGAGTCCTCTCAAGGACTTGACAGATGTTGTTGTTTGATAGTATTAAAGGTACCTTGCAGGATTTCAGATGTTCAAAGTAAAGTTGCATGTAATTCAGGGGTGTCAAACTGGCGGCCCACGGGCCAGATGTTTTCTCATGCAGGCCATGCCTACGTCAGCTCCGCAAAGGGAGAAAATGTCGTGAAATGTCACGTGACACCCATGTGATGCCACAAGTTTGACAACCCTCATGTAATGGCTCTTGCACATTTTCTTTGAAGGTCATCTTCCTTATACTCACACTTTGATCCCCCAATTACAGAATTGTGAGTATGAGAATATAAAAAAGGGAAAGCCTCCATTTAAGCTACCTTTAAGTATTATAGAAAATAAAGGATATAAATCTCACAAATATTGTGGGTACTTTTCACAATGTACATAATATTTAGTCAAATTGGGGCTACGATATTGGACAGCAGAAATCTGAATAACAAATAAAGGCATTGCTTATTCTCTTTGCCACTATCTAAGGATCATCATGATTTTTGCAGTCCCCACTTAAGTCACTTTAAAAATTTAGCTTTTATTTAATGCTACATTTATTCATCATTTTGCATGCTGATTCTTAATATTCCTGGATTTTTTTTTCAGATGAGCAGCATTTCTTTTAAGTTGTTATTCATTTTGAAGATACTTTTTGGATCTCCAGTGTTTTTTGAATGACATAAGCCTGAATAAATTAAAATCTAGGGTAGGCAAAAAATTTCCTACAAAAATTTTAGGCCGTGAGTTGCCAATATACCAAAAGCTGAAAGATTGTGTTGTTGTCTCTCTACCCATCCATCAAATGTTTCTTCCAAAATTTAGTACAGAAATAAAGACTGTAGCATTAAAAAAAATGGCTGCATACAAGTCAGTACTGGAGTCTTAGGATGGTATTCATTTTATTTTGTGCATCTTCTAGACAGTGATTTTAATGTTATGTAAATACATTTGGCAATTTCTAATCTTTATTAAAATGTCAGAGCTCTTCTGTAATACAGGTTACCAATGATAAAAACAAGATTTGTTTTATACAAGGAAGAGCATGATTACCAGCTTTAGAAATTCAGGCTTTTTTCCAACTTTGTATCAAATTTAAAGTAAGACAGAGCAATGGAAATGGAGGGGAGCACAATAGCATCAGAAAAGCAAGTATTTTTTTTTAAAAAAAATCAGGTGTGGCAGGAATTATTTTCCTTCCTTCCCTGAGTCCATTAAGATAAACCAGAACTTCGTTGCACAGAGAAAGCCTCTATTAATTATCCAAATTAATACCTTTAAAACTGGCAGGAATAGCCAATACCCCAGAAGATAGGCTGAAGATCCTTATAGATCTTGATGTTTTTTTTCCAATAGAGGGCCATATCTAACAAAATAAAATTCAGTGGTGAGAGGCAAGAAAAACTAAATGTACAGATACAGATAAGGTGAAACCTGGCTCAAAAGCAGTAATTCTGAGAGAGTCTTGAAGTCCTAGTGAACAATCACTTAAATACGAGTTAACTGTGTACAGTAGTAGCCAAAACAGCCAATGCAATCTTAGGCTAACACTAACAGAGGAAAGAATCAAGATCACATGAAGCATTAGTAATGCTTTATAGAGACTTAGTAAGACTATCACTTTATAAAGCCTTAGCAAGACCACACTTAGACTGCTGCATCCAATTCTTGTCACCATTTTATAAAAAAAAAAAGATGTTGAGACTTTGGAAAGAATGCAGAGAAGAGCAACAAAGATGATTAGGGATTTGGAGGCTGAAACATTTGTGTAGTCTAGTGCAAAGAAGAAGAGGAAAAAATTCGTGATAGTGAGAACAATTAACCAGTGGAACAGTTTGCCTTTAGAAGTTGTGGGTGCTCCATCATTGGAGATATTTAAGAAGAGACTGGGCAGCCTCTGGAATGATATAGGTCTCCTGTAGGACACCTTTAAGGTCCTTTCCAACCCTGTTATTCTGTTAAATTATACATTGCTGTTAAATTTGCCTTTTTAAATGGAAGCCCAACGGATATTTCCAGATGCATTGGCTTAGTTTTTGCATGGGTAATTCTTAAGGAAATAGTGATGAGTAAGTAATTTTTATTGACAATCATGCTGAACAAAACAAAGGCAATCTGTCTAATCTCATGTGACTGAACTCATCAGATGTCTACCCAATCATTAGCATAGTTTTTTGATACAGTGGTGGGATTCAAAAAAATTTACTACTGGCTTGGTGGGTGAGGCGGGGAAGGAGACTGTGAAATCTCCAGTCAGAGGTGGTATTTGCCGGTTCTTCGAACTAATCAAAATTTCTACTAGCGGTTCTCCAGAACTGGTCAGAACCTGCTGAATACCACCTCTGTTTTAATAGTAGGAACTAGCCAAAGAGTGGTAGGAAGTTCACCAAATAATTTTATCTAAGATAAATAGAAGTTGGAGATGTCCCTTATCTAATTCCCTAAATACCAAAATAATAGAGTTGGAAGGGATCTTGGAGGTCTTCTAAGCCAACCCCTGCTCAACCTCTACACTATTCCAGACAAGTGGTTGTCCAGTCTCTTCTTAAAAATCTATAGTGATGGAGCATCCACAACTCTTTTTCCTGTGGGGTGAAGGTTCTGCATCTTGTGACCAGTGCCCTCATAGAAAGTGGTTAGATTGATCTCAACTTTGCTGGCCAAGTCATACCACCCCGGAAAGTCTCTAGGAGCTCCCCAGGACAGGCAGGTGTAGTGCAGCTCTCAGCTTAGTTCCTCTTGGAAGTAGTTCATTAAGAGCCATTGAGGCCAGTCTCCCAGATAGCGAGCCAATCTCCAGAACTTTTGTATATACTCTGCCAATGGCCACTTCCCCTGTTTGATAGCTTGGATGTGGTTTGCCATTTAGCAGTCTGCCAATGGGTCCTTGAACTGTCCTTGAACTGTCTTGAACTGAACAGGCACCATAGGGCCTGTATGAAAAGGTCAAATTGATATAATTCATTGATGTCATCATTGTATAGGACCACTAGCCAGTCCACTACATCCCCATCCAATGCCAGGGCCATGCAGTCCACTCTGGCCATGTCATTTGGGTAAAATGTTCTAGTGCAAGACCTCTACCAGGAAATACCTCGGTCGCTTCAAGGTCCCATTGCACTTCATCATCAGGGGAGGAAGTTGGCGATATCCCTGAATTTGGGGAGTTGCTACTGCTGGTGGGGTCATCAGTGCCTGGACTGCCACAGGTGCTGGTGGAGTGGCTGGAACCAGTACAGCTGTGATGGGTGCCATCACTGCTACTGGAGGTGTTACTGACATTGGAGCAGCTTCCCTTGGCAGGCCTGGAGCTTCCCCCTTGGGTGGTCAAGTGCTGGGTCAGCTACTGTGACTGGGAGCTCTTGGATGTTTGGATCATCCCACTCTGAGGCTTGTTGTGTTTGGCTTTGACATCCTCAGACAACATTCATTCATGGGGGGTCTCTTCTGATCATCCACCATCTGACCACTGGGCTTTTGCCCCTCAGGTGGACTCCTCTTCCTGCTCCTCTGGTACTATGTAGGGACCGCTGGTCTTCCCCCACTTCTTTTGTCCAGGCATCAAATTCTATTGGCCAGTCTGGGTTTCTTGCTGGGTCCTGAGGCTTTAGGCTCTCCTTTTAGCCTGATGTCCCTCTTTTTCTCTGGCTCCTTTCCAAAGAAGGATATGTTTGCACAATCTCCATGATAGGTAAGCTCTCTGGGTAAATTGCTATTGCAGATCCAGCTTAATGTCAACTGTCCCAACTTGGTCAGTTAGAAAAGAAAGACTTTTGAGCCCATGATTAAGCCAAAAGTACACTTTACTTTTAGTCAAGAGTTTTCAGAAGAAGCAAAGCTAGATCTGTTGTTTTTGCACCCAAAGCATATACATTCCCGTTCCCAGTTTCCATCCTGGTTATCAATAAGTGTTTAGTTAGGTGCTAAACAATTGTTTGGGTAATGGCCCCAGTCTTTGTGGACTCGATGGTTCTGCGTTCCATAGTGTGACCTTGGATAGGCTGGCGGTGGGAGGCCCTGATGCTTAGTCTCAATTCTTCTGGCAGGATGATCTCATCTCAGTTTTGATTCCTCTAACACACACCCCTTATCTCAGTTCTCCCACCCCATTAAACAAGACAGACTGACATCAGGCAATCCATAGCATAGCAGGATGCCGTGGTGTATTATTGTAGCACATGCTTAGGGCACCAGGCCAAAATAGGGCACCACAAAAAAATTTATGTAGCCTAAGCTTGGCTTCATTTGTACAGTATGTACAAAAGGGGGGGCGCCAAGATTTGTCAGTGCTTGGGGCACTAGTGAGCCTTAATCTGCCACTGGCATGATGGCAGTCCTGACAGTCAACTAGGATTCCAAGATCTTCTTTCAGTTACTGCTATTTCACCTACCCTGTACCTGTACATTTGCCTTTTGTTGCCTAAGTGTAAAACTTTACTTTTCTCTCTATTGAATTTCACTTTGTTAGATAGGGCTCAGTGTTCCAAATATGTCAAGACCCTTCTGGATCTTGAGCCTATATTCTGGAGTGTTGGCTATTCCTGCCATCAAAGTGTTGTCTGCAAATTTAATGAGTCCCCTTTCTGTTCCCTCATTTAAATCATTTATGAAGATATTGAAGATCAGTTCTTTTCCAGTCCCCTGGTAGTTCTCATGTGCTCCAGGATCTTTGATAGATATGCTTCAATGGTTTTGAGTTCATGTTTGCCAGCTCCTGGCAGAATTTTTGGCAGATGGAAGAAGGACTTATATGCCCTGAGAACAAGGATTAATTTTGAAGGAGGACATTTTGCCTGGCATTTAATTTGAAGGACTGGGGATAAAGATATGAACTTGAAGCTCTAGTATATCTGGCAATATTTCCCAGAGGAAAGCCATGATATCACTAGGTTGTCAAAAAACATTGTTTTTTAATAAACATATTAAGAACTAAAAGCATGACTATATGTACCCATCTTTTGTTCAGGTTTAGGACAACTTATTTGGGAATTAAAGGTAGAATGCATAATCTAAGGCTAAGGTCTTTTCCAGCCCTGAAATCTTTTATCATGAGATGTCTGAGATTGGGACTCTGTTGTTTGTAAACTACATTGATATAAGGCTAAACAATTTTGGGACAAGGAAGAAGGAAGGAAGGAAGGAAGGAAGGAAGGAAGGAAGGAAGGAAGGAAGGAAGGAAGGATAAACAAACAAACAAACAAACAAATATGGACCAGACTGGATTACATTCTAGGTCAAATGGGTATGGAAACTAATGAGTCTTACTCAGACCAAGTCCTAAATCATCCTGAGTTAATTTTCAATGTCGCCAATTCAAGACATTTCTACACAGCACCATTTCCATACCTTTATCTCTGATTGTGCAACCATTTACACAATCATCTTCAGCATTGCATATCTTAGAATGAATATATCACAGGGAACATCTTGAATAAATCAGTTCTCTTCCTCCAGCTGACCACAAAAAGTTTCATTCAGTGTCACACCACAATTTACTACAGGTCCTGATACAATAAAAATCTTCTATCACCATTTCTCATTAAATGGTCTATAAAATAAATGTATGATCACTGTATTATTTATTTATTTAGAACATTTGATTGGCCACTAAGCATATAAAATAAACCCAAAGAAAAACAATTAAAAATACAATTAAAAGCAAGCATAATAAATATGAAAGCTGAGGTATCTCACAGACAAATTGCAATCCTAACTCAGATATATCAAGCTCCACTTAATACCTGAGAGAAATAATCAGATTCTTATGGCCTTCCAGAATGGTTAGGGCCACCTGGCTCTCAATGGGGAAGCTATTCCATAGGCAGGTGCTGCAATAGAGAAGGTACTTCCTATTCCTCTTTATCAAGGAGAACTCTTGTGACCAGGAATCAGGAAACTCTTGTGAAAAACAGGACTACTGGCTATCTGTGGATACAATAGAAGCAAAAGTATACTGTAAGTCAGTTTCACTGCTTTGCTCACTACTCATTGTCACAATGTAAGCCTTAAAAATGGCTTTGCTCTTTGTCTTCTTCGTGGCACTCTAGGTGACTTCAGAATTCCATACAAAAATAGAGGATAGGTAGCAATACATTGGTAGATCATCTCTTTGGCAAATGAAATGGCTGTTGTGGACAAGAAGAAATAGCAAGTTTTTCATTTTAAGTCTATGAAGTGTATGTCTTCTTGACAACTTGAAGCCCGAGGAAAAGGCAGTGACTCTATATCAAGAGTCTCCCTTCCACCTCCGATCTAACTTGAGCACTGAAGAATATCTTAGGATAAATTTAAAAATAGATGTTAACAGCCAAAATCAATTATTGACAGTTGCTGCTCTGATTGGGTTGAAACTGACAAAATTACCATGGAGGAAGAGAATAATGAATAGAGAAATAGAAAAATTATTCTGGAAATCAAGACAAGGTTTTCATTGTAGAAATGTATTCAGTAAAGTTAATATACTCAGGGGTGGGATGCTACTGGTTCTGCCCGGTTCTATAGAGCCAGTAGCTCTGAAGAGCAGCAGACACAGAACCGGTTCTGTGTTTGCTGCTGTTTGGCCAACCTGCCCGCCCGGGCTCTTACCTGTCCTTTATTTCCTGCTTTTTCAACCTCAGCTGCTTTGCGCGGCACAGCTGAGGTTGAAAAAGCAGAGAAAAAGAGCCTTTTCGAACATTGTGCACCTGTGCGCAGCACTTTTCAGCTGTCCTGGCGGCATAGCCTAAGGTTATTTTACACGCATGCACAGTGTGTGTTGGGCCCACATGCGCGCAAAGCGCACATGTGCGTGCAAAATGTAATCACCAAACTGGTAGTAACACTGTTTGAATCCTACCCCTGAATATACTGTACAATATGTTATATATTTGAGCAGCATAAATATTTCAGTGTTTGTGTTTATTTCTTAGAAGAATCCCTGCATGGGTTGCTACTGTGATTATGTGGGACAGATGGGGAGGAAGCTAACACCAAATTGCAAGAACACAAGTGAGCGGTCAGACAAAAAGACCCAAATTCATTGGTAGCCTCACATTGCAATGAACAAGGACATACATTCAATTTTACAGCTACTAAGAATGTTGACCGAGCAGATACAAAGGTAGCCAGTGAAATATTTGAAACCTGGGAAATGGGTCCCTTGTCAGTTAACAGGAGTGCTGATTTACCACCAGTTTATCAGGTAATTAGAAGCCAAGGACTTGGCAACACAAGGAAACAATAGCCAATAATTTAATAGCCAGCTATCAACACTCCAATCAACAAATAAAAAGCCATACACAACCAGGCACCACATAAACATTATAGAATAGGCCAAAGCACAAATTCTGGTAGAGAGAAGTTCCCTGAGGATAGGCTCCAGCATGAGTTCAAAAGCTCCAAAGACTAAACCTCTGATCCCAGTGATTAATCCAGATTGGACCCTACAACATTACTCTTGGACACCTATATTTGCCTTCAGTCATGATAATTAGGAATATTGAAGAGAATAAAAGCAAGGGTTTTTATCCAGGAGGGTAGCCAGTCACAGTATTTTAAAATGAGAAGTGTGTTGTATGGACTCAGAATGAAAATTGTAAATGAAGATGAAGGAATAGAACAGATTTGGCCATTTTATAGCCTCTGGAGCACATCTACCTCTTGGGCAATCCCAGTTCAGCCCATGCCCTCGGCAACATCAATGGTAAGATGGCAGTTGCAGGGGGAAGTGGCCCTCCACAATAGTCTCTCATGTGACCTCTTGGAAAATTAATTGCCCACCCCTGGAATAGAAAAATAAGTCCTCTCCAAAATATATGTGACCAGATCTGATGTGGTAACAGTATGGTTGTCAGAAAATCTGGAATGGTCTGTAATAATTTGGGATTTTTGCTAGATTCTCCTTAAAGGGGAGGTAGAAGTTACAGTCAGAACCGCCTCTATACAGTTTCATCTTGTACATCAGTTGTCGGCATTCTTGTATTCTCTTTGTTTGACATCTTATGCCAATTCATGCAACTTGCTGTACATCTGGTTGCCCTTGAAGAGCATATGGAAGCTACAGCTAGTCCAGAAGGCAGTAGGATAGTAGTATGGTTGACCCATGTCCCTATCAGTGTTCTGGAAGGTTGTTAACTCCTATTCTATCAGGGATGTTTTTCAGGATATAATAGATAAGTCATTTGGGATTTCCTATAGAAAAAGACCAGGGACTCTCTTGAGACATTTTCACAGAGACATCCTTAGAGGGGTATTTTTATTAGCACCATACAAAACAGTAGGGGACAATGCATCCAACTCAGCCAATTAAAAATCACAAGACAATTTCAGAACAATAATGGAGAAGTAAGAAGCTGGAGATACCCTTTTAGAAAATACCATGAACTTTGAGACTAGGAACTACAGAAGTTTGAATATCAGATACTCTGCTTATTTGAAACAACTCTCCAATTTGAAAATTGTTCACTTATTTTCTCTCCTTATTTCTTTCTTCTTCTTTTTTTTAATTATTCCTTGTTGGCAAGAATGGCTACTGAATTTATGTAGGAGCATTAATTAGAAATAAACCATTATTTTTCTGTTTGAACATGTTTGTTCACATTCTCGGAACCAGTCTGGAAAGCTAAGAGGTTACATTTAGTTTCTTTGGAGTTTGTGAGTGACACACTTCTCATTTGCAGGAACTTTTACTGCATGTTAACTCTCGCCTTCTAATTCTAGCAAGTGTTTCAAATGAAAAGTAAGTTTATGGTACTGCAGCTTTTCCTCATAGGAACTGCTTGGATTTTTTGCCTTTGATCTGACAAAAGCTACAGTGTGAATTATAGGGAATGTGAGTGCAGGTTTTTATTTGTGTGTAATGTATGCATGTAGAATATGAGTGAGGAGATTTTATTAATTCCAGGACCTGTTTCAGTCTGGGGAAATGCACTGCTTAAATAATATTATTTGTTCCTCATTCTCAATGCTTTGAAGTCAACAAAAATGAAGACATTCACATATATTTTTCAAAGTAACTTTGAGGTTTGAAGAAAGTCAATTTTGAGACAGCTATGCTACACTTGTTTCAAGGAACTATTCATGTTTCAAGGAATTGTCCCTTTTTTAGAATAAAAAAATGTTTGAAGCAAATAAATACTTTTTCAAACTTTACTTTTCAAAGTTACAAAAAAACATCTCTTGCACCTTTTTCTGTCTTGAGGAATGAACTAGGATAACTCAGGAACTGTTGTTTTATATGGAAAGTCTATACAAAGCAGTCAAAGTTAAATCTGTGGACCAGAGAGCAAATTAGATGATACCACAGTTCCCAAGAACCTAAACTTTCACAGTTGCTTCTGCGAAATATCAGAGGGCAGTGGCTAATTCTTGAGCACAGAACAAAAAAGTAATTATAAACATCTTGCTTTTTCCAAACTTAACCTTTTTTGGTCTCATCAAGATATTTTCTTCTATTCTACCTTAGTAAAGGGGAAAAAAAGTATTGGGAAAATGCAGTTACAGTACGAGGAAAAAAGTACCAGGATAAATGTTTTTCAGAACCAATATGGAGAGAGATGCTAAAAACTAAATTTTATCAAAAAGCTTCTTTGAGGGTTACAAACAGATGATTTAAATCCTGCTGCAGGAGGAAGGTTACAGAATTAAAAGATATTTTCAGCATTAAAACTAGTTGTGTCTAATTGCCTGGCTTTTTTTTTTTTTTTTTTTGAGAATTGTTTAATTATTTTTTATCACAAGACAAGAGCTATGATACAGATTTTACATGAAGAATACCAAAGTCATGGGGAACATTGTTACATGTTTGTATTCCTGCAGGGAGAAGGCAAAACTGCTTAATTCCTTCTTTTCATCTGTCTTTACACAAAAGGAAGAAATAGCCCAATCTATTGAAAGCAGAACCAAGAGAAATAGAACAGGTATACAACTCAAAATAAGCAAGGAATTAGTAAGAGAAATACTAACAATTTGGAGGCTTATTCTCCAAAATACCTTGAGAGAAGGACAAGTAACAGGTGGAAGCTTGTTAAAGACAAACCTATAATTAAGGAGAAATTTCCTGACAAGATCAACAATTAATTAATCTTAGTAATTTAGTAATTTATCTTAAAATATGATATGAGGTTTATTGAATAGTCATAGGACCTTACCAGTAACATAACATAAATATATAACAAAATACAGATAAGTTAGATATATAAGAATACAGTAATAAAAAACATAAGTGGAAAACCAGGGAGTCAGAAATCAGAGAATAGATCACCCTTGCAGGATACACCAATTTGTTCAATATATTAGGTTCTTAGGACCACTGCCTTGATTATAAACTTGGCAGTCCTACGAACGATGTGTACATTAGAGGCCCAGAGGAAATATAACAATCTGTGGTTTGATTCCCAATGGGCTGTTCTTTCCAGTAGAAATGATAAATATTTAAGCCTAATGGGGGCATATATTTGGCAGTTGAACAAGATGTGGGAAATATCTTCAATGGCAGATGAACCACATAAGCAGGTTCTCTCGTGGTATGGTACATGGTGGAAGCGCCCATGTCTGGACATGGAATCCAGTAACTCAAATCTGGCTCTGGTATAGGCTCTTCTCTGTAATTGTGGCATACCCATTGAAAGGTATTGTTCAGGTTGGAAGATGTTTTTATTCTTAGCCAACCATCTTATAGATCTGTTTTTTGCTAATAATTCCATGTCAGTCTGGGCACTAATATCCAAGACTCTCTGTTTAAAAATTTCCCTTGCCTGGGAAACCCTTGTCAATAAATATTGGGTAGAGAACCCATGTCTTAAGATGGCTCTGTGGAGTTGACTGACCCAGGAGTTAAATTGGAACTTATTTAACTGTTCAGTTAGGCATAATTTGGGAAGTCTATCCGAATCCATTGATTGTATCTTTAGCCAGTATGTAAATGTTTTAATTATTAAGTGGCTATGTAAGGAGTGGATACCCAATTCTGCTCTGACTGCTGAAGCAGAAGTGTTCTTATCAGTCCCCAATAAGTGTCTTAAAAAGCGGGTCTGTGTTTGTTCAAGTGGGGAGGCTTTATTTAAAGCCCAAAGTTCTGCACCATATGTCAGCATTGGAACTATTTTTGCCCTAAATACTTTCAACATAGGGGTCAAAGTGCCTGGGTAATTATGGTTAAATAATAATTTATTTAATTATGGTTAAAAAATAATTTATGTAATCTTTTGGTGCTTATCTCAGCTCTTAATGCACTACTTTTAAAGTGATTAAACCAAGATCCTGTATTAGTAAAGACCACTCCTAAGTAGGTGTAAGAATTTACTAGTTCGACTGACTCCCCATTAATCTGCCAATTATATTTCCTACTTTTTGTGCTGAAAACCAACACTTTGGATTTGCTTTTATTAATATTTAAGAAATTCAAAGTACAATAGGTATTCAGCTTATGCAACAGTCTCCTCAGGCCTATTTGTGAATGAGCCATTAATACCATGTCATCGGCGTATAAAAGGTATTAATAAATTTATCAAGAATCTTTGGCATATGCAAATCTACTGCATGCAGGAATCCTGGTAAATCATTGACATAGAGATTGAAAACCATTGGGGCTAAAATGCAGCCCTGTAGGTGTTGTGGCCCCGATTCCCGAGCCTATGCTGTCAGAGGAAGAACACCCGGAAGATGAAGAGGAGGAACTGCGAATGCCTTCCTCCCCAGGACCTTCCTCTCTGGCAATGCCTTCCTCCCTGATAATGCCTCAGGTTTCATCTGACAACCAAGAGGAACAGCCAGAGATTAATCAGGAGGAAGGCATATCGGAGGAGCCCCTGACAGGGAGTAAAGAGGAAGAGTGTTGGCTTGATCCTAAGCAGCGTCGTAGGGAGAAACGTGAGCAGCAACATAGGAGGCATGGGAGGGTCAGAGAGTGAGCTGAGTCATTGAGCCACACCCCACAGGGGATAAAAGTGGGTGTGTTTTCGGCTGGAACTTTGTACGGGACAAAGTTTAATCTTACTTCAGATTTTCTTCGTGAATGATTTTTGTGGACTGCCTTGTAATTTTCTGTGAGTAGATTTTTATTTGTTATCAGTTCGGACTTGGTAGACAGAGGGTGTTGGAATGCCAAGGATATTATCAGTTCCAAAGAATTAACTCTGTGAAGTCTGAGCCAGCTTGCCTGCCTGTGTTTGTGTGAGTTTGTATTCTTTCATCTTTTGGGAAAGAAGAAAAGTGAGACAGAACATTTTTGTCCTGTACCAGACTTAAACCATCTTTTACCTAAGATGGACCACCAGCAGCAGTTTCAACAACAGCTGCAAGATGAAAATCAAACTCTACAACAGCAAGTGGCTCAATTAACAGCCCAACTTGCTTTGCTGCAGGCTCATGCAGCTCCTCCTCCCCCTCCTCATCGGAAATGCCCGGTGGCTGTGCCAGATAAGTTTTCTGGGCAGCCTGAGATGTTCCCGGCTTTCATGGGACAGTGCCCGTTATTTATGGCTATGAGGCCAGAGGATTTCCCAGATGACCGGGCTCGGGTGGGGTTTGTGATAAGCCTCCTTTCTGGCTTGGCCGCCAGATGGGCCTCACCTTTGTTGCTCAAGAACAGCCCATTATTAACTAATTACCAGGGTTTTTGGCAACACATGCGCCACATGTATGAAGACCCCATACGAGTGCAGACAGCAACCAGGCACCTTAAGGACCTTCACCAAGGGAGGCGCCCCCTGCCAGAGTTTATTTCTGAATTTCGGCTTTTGTGCCTGGACTCCAACTGGAATGACACAGCGTTAATGGATGCCTTCCAGGATGGCCTGTCAGATGAGCTGCAGGACGAATTAGTTTGAGTGGAACCGGCCCCGACCCTCGACGCTCTGGTCGTGCAATGCTTGCGCATTGATGCACGTCTCCAATGGCAAAAGAACCATCGTACCATCCAGGAGCAACCATCTGCATCTGTACCGCAGTGCTCTCTGCTAACAGAGCCCCGGGTCACCCAACGTGTCGTGGCAATGGCCGAACAGCCAATGGAGTTAGGAGCGGTCAGACCTTGCTTGATGGCCCAGGAGTGAACACGGAGATGCCAAGGGGGTTTGTGCTTGTATTGTGGGGGGGCAGGACATTTCGCTAGTTTTTGTCCTCTAAAGCGAAGTGGGTCACTCAAGCCTGTGCCTGAATCTCGGTGTGATCAGTCGGGAAATGGGGCAGGCCCGACCAAGGTGAAACCCTAGGCCGGGCACATATCAAACACCCACCTGAATTAGTGGAGGTTGACTCTGGACCCCCTCGGCATCTGATTTTGGACACTCAGGTTTTCTTGGCTAACCAGTTGGAAGGGATTCCAGCGAATGCACTGGTGGCCACGACTAACTTTATGGATCAGGCCTTTGTGGCCCATTTTGATGTCCCCTTGGTTCCGGTGGAACCTCCGATGAGAGTCGAGACTATTGATGGGTGGGAACTTATTGCAGGACCCATTAAATTTGCCACCCAGCTTTTGCGCCTAGTCATTGGAGAACATGAGGAGGCGATCTGCTTTTATGTCACCGCGAACCTTCATTTCCCATTAGTCCTCGGCATGGCTTGGCCTAGGATTCATGATCCTCAGGTGTCATGGTCGCGGAACGCCATTTCTTTTCCGAGTCTGCAGTGCGTGGACCACTTCCGCCACACCTGTGCTGGCCAGGACATCATCACCTCTGCTGTCTCCATACCTCCTGAACTGACGGACTTCATGGATGTGTTCAGTGAGAAGGAGGCGGACCGGTTACCCCTGCATCGGCCCTATGATTGCCCAGTGGACCTTCTGCCCAAAGGCTAACATCTGAATGCCGTTTTGCAACCTTGAAGCCCTACAATAGAGAGGGAAGCTCCACAGACTTGTTGGCTTCAGGGAGAGGAGGTGCTGCCGTTTCACAGCCTCGGAGCCAATTAATTAATCAAGTAGATTGCCTCCCAGAATTGTGGAGACTCCTTCACTGGAGGTCTGCAAGAATAAACTGACTGGGAAGATATTAGATCTCCTTGCCTTTTAAATACTTTAAAAGTACTTTCCAGCTTTATGATTGCATGATTTTATGACACCCTAAAATAATGCAAAATATTAAACAGAGGCACATGTTTAAGGAGGAATACCAACCACCAGATTGTATCCAATTACTGTCAATGAGAGCAATGACATAAAATTTGCATTCCTGCATATCTGGGCCTGGATAGAGTACTTTCTGGGTTATCCTCTGCATAATGTATCCTGCTTATAGAACTGCCTCCTTGTTCGGTTGCACTGAGCATTCACCCTTATAAACTTTTGGACTTAGTCAGAGAGGTAGCAGTTAATTTGTGTTCTGCAACTTCTGTTTTGCGATGGCTATGATTGGTGAGTTGTGTTTATATTTTGAAGGTTGCAATTGTAAATAATAGTTAAAAATACAAAATTCTATTGTAATTTGCTTCTATTTTTTATATTCCCACTTTGGGGTTATTTTTATCATGAAAAGCAGTTTAGCAATGTCACAAATAAAATATTTCATTAACATTTTGCATGCTCCTTACTTTGAGCCCTCTTAGATAATAAGTTGGTATTATAAAAATAACACAAACTAGAAATAGAAATTCTGTATAATGATAACCAGGATTCTAAAATACCAAAAACATAATTATACAATTAGATTTTAAAAAAATATAATGTAACTTAGAGGAAGACTCAGAAGTAATGCACAATATTGAAACTTTCTCCTGCTCTGTTCTGGAGTGAGGCCAGACATCATCTTTGACTTCTGAGATTTGAACTCTACAAATTTTGCCTCCCATCTTCATAGTCTTAAACATTATTTACTTTTGAAAATCTAAAAGATCCTAAATTAAATGCCATGGCAAATTGTACACTTGTTTCAGTTTTGTGGAGTTTATCTTATTTTTAAATACTTTAAAATTTATCAAGTGAGTCTAGTTGTATAGCAAGAACTGTGTGTTCGGACATGACATTTTACAGGAATAAATTAATTTTTTTCTCAGAGGAAGGGCAAAGGTTGCTTCAAAACAGCAACATGTTCAATAACACTAGCACAGCTGCTTTGGCTACTAATTTCAATGAAGTTATAACAGATGAATGCATTCATCTAAGTAATTGCAAGGGAAGAAAATGTTAGGAACATGGCATGTTTAAAAAATGAGCTCTAATTAAGGGTTTTTTTAAATAAACAAATTCATTTTGTTATAGATTCTTTTTTTTAAGAAAATAGAAAGTAGCTATTGAACAAGCAATTATAAGACTAATAAAGCCCTCCTCTCTTATTAGGGAATATCATTTCACAATCATATAGCAATCTATCTTACACCCCCAGTTGTCACAAGTAGCAAGCAGAAGTCCTTTAGAGATGTACCATTCTTATGGTATTGCCATTTCTATTACAGTTGAAAAGGCTGTATTTATTTTAGGCTAGTTCCCACTTCAATTATTCAACAGCCTGTTGATAGTTTGTGGAGCCTTCTGCCTACAAGGATTATACCAACCTAAAATTGACTCCATGCCTTTGTGCCTCTATAACAAGGGTCTTCAAACTTGGCAAATTTAAGACTTGTGGACTTCAACTCACAGAATTCCTGAGCTAACTTGACTGGAGGAGAAATTCTGGGAGTTGAAGTCCACAAGTCTTAAAGCTGTCAAGTTTGAAGACCCCTGCTCTATAATTTCTCATTCAATTATGAGTCTGTAAAAAGTGGAATGAATATAGCATATCCTCAAGAAAGTGTCAATTTCAGTAAGCACCTCTTGCTTTGATAGTGAAGCACTTGGCTAGTATGGGTGTGGGTTGTTTTGATAAACCTGTGTGTCTAATTGCTGAGAAAATGACAGTTCATACTAACTGCTTCACTACCTAAACAACAAACTAATCCCCAACAAGGGAAGTTGTATTAAAATATTACTCAGATGAGTACAAACATGTTGTAGTAACCTAGAATGCCAAAGAAAATAATCAGGCCACCTGTATTGAATCATCCAATACAATGTAAGTCCATGCAATTTTGTACTGGACAAAATCATCAATGCTGCAAACTAAACCAACTGCTCTAGAAACTGTTCATATTAAGTTTCTGAAAGACATGCTTTGTGTCCCTCATTCAACTTCAAATGCTCTTGATCAGAAAGAACTTGACTGCATTTCTATAAGGAGCTGCCTGAGAATTTGCAGTCTTAAAGGCTTTGCTTGAAACTAATGTTTTGGGATGACCCTCTGATTCTCAGATAATGGAGAAAGAAAGAGGACCACGTCATGCCTCTCACTCTGCATTCTGTCCAGAAGCATACCACAATTGCTACTGGGAGATTATTAAAAAAAAAATAAGGATAAAGAAAGACACCAGGTCTGACATAAGGGTTCTGCCTGGGCCTGAAACTCAACTGAAATTTATAATTTATATTTAATATAATTTTTAATATAAAAATGGCCTGATGGTCATATGGGTGGGTGGGCATGGCCAAGCCACTTCTTTGCCCTTGTTGTTCTCTCTCTCTCTCTCTCTCTCTCTCATTTTTCTCTCTCTCTCTCAGTCCCCGGGAGTGGGGGAGGGAAAGGTGGTGGGAATCTGACATGGTTGGTCATCTTGACTTTGATGTGGAAGACAAGCTGAAAGAGCAAAATAAGGCAGAAAAGGCTCCAGGTTGTTTTGAGTGCCTCCTCAGCCGTCTGGGGAGTGAAGAGGAGAGGGGGAAATTCCTAAGGAACTGCCCCCCCGTGGGGCGAGCTTCATTGATTCTGCCAGCACTTGCAGAAGCAGCCAACTCATGCCGCAGAGTTGCAGAAGGGAGAAACTCTTGGAGAAAAGTTCGTCAAAAGTTGCAGTCCTTCACACGCACCCCTCACCCCCTCCCCAAATCCTGAAGATCACCAGGTTAGAGAAGGGCCCAGGGAAAAGGGCGATGGGAGGCTTTTCTCTCCTGGATTGCAATCTTTGGCACGTCGGGGTGTCAACTTTGCAGGGCTTTTTGCTTTGTTCTCTCTCTCTCTCCCGCTCTCTACCGATTATTTTCCAGCAATGAGGGAGTAGGGACCCTTCTCTCTCTCTCTCTCTCTCTCTCTCTCTCTCTCTCTCTCTCTCTCTCCCACTGCTGGTACCACCCCTGTTGAGGTGAGACCGGTCGGGCGTGGGCAGGGCCAACCAGGAGTGAACAAGTTTTATTCAGTTTTCACATTTTAACATCTCTTTTTAGTGAACAGCATGATTACAGGTTTCACATATACATACAAATATGACCAAAGTTACATATTCAATTTTTGTATTCAATTTCTTATCTTAACAATGCTTTTATACATTTTCTATTTTATTATATTATTCCAAATGCTTATCTTATTATTTAATTCACTTATGTTAGCTTCATAACAGTACTTTTAACTGTCACATTTGTATATTTCATCTTAAATTCTTATTAAAAACACTCCTTCTATAAATTGGTTTTCCCCCTAAAATATCAGTTTAAGTGTGCCACCTCTAAGTTACATATTCATTAATTATCTCCTCTTTTAAATCCCATTAAACATTTAACATTTTATTACCTAAAACATTAAAATTAATCATCCCTTTAAAACTACATAGCATATAAAAATCAGATTCTGCATGGTTTTTTCCCCTTTTAATTTCATAAGATTTATTTACAATTTCAAAAAAAGGACATATTAATCTACTCATTTAATCCTAAACCCTGATGTTAATTCCATTTCAGCTCTCCTCCTATATCGTTTCATTTATTTCAATATATTTAATACATGTATTCCATTAATTATTCCATTCATATTTAGACAAAAAAGCCTGCATTCCAGTCCTAGAAATATTTCAATATATTTAATAAACATATTCCATTATTTGTTACAATTATCTCTATACATAAAGGAAAAGAGCATTAGATTCCATTATCAAGAAATAACAGTTCTGTTTTCCATCTTATCAATCTATATGTCCCTATTTTATAACTATAAATTTATTTATGTTACCCCCCAGCACCTTGCAGAATCCCCTCTCTAAATATTAATCAACCATTATCTCTATGTCTAATTAAACATTTTCCCCATTTTTTTTACAATTCCCATGTTTCTTTGTTCCCAAAATTCCTGTTTCTTATCCCTTCTTTCCCCTTGTATTTTCCCCTTTATTCTTTCACTCCAGTTTTTATCCCCCTCTCTATTTATAGCTTTATTCCACCCTTTGAATTTCTGCTGATTCTTTTTCACTTTTTTAATTTTCTGGATATTCCCCTCTTTATTTAACTTCTTAAATCTGCTATATTTATTCCCAACTCTTTTCCTCTTTCTTTCCAGAGTTTTTTGTTCTTAATGATAATTAAAGATGGCCTTTTCTATGATTTGCTCCACCTCCTCTTCTGTCTTTTGTCTTTGTTCATATTCTGCAATTGCATTTTCCATAAATTTTAAAGCAAAGCCCAACGATTCACCTCACTCTTGTAATATTTCTTTCATGCTTCTAAGTTCCATTTTTTTTACAAATTTTATTGATTTTCAAAAACAAACACAAACAAACAAAACATAAAACGTAAAAACATAAAAGATCTTTTTTGAAAGCAGCTTGATCCCGGGTTACATCTCTTCGTACAGACACAAATGCAAATTCATGCTCATTTTATATACCATTCCATATCTTATTGCCATTCTACATTTTCTATATAGCTTCTCCTCTCTTTTAACTTTCTTAGTTTTATTTTATTTATCTCATCTCGGTTCAAATCATTATACTTATATTCTTTGTCCTGTTTCCAGCTGTCTATTATCTTTTCTCATTAAACAAAATTTCTCCTGTAATCACTGATTGGAGTATGACGCCTTTATCTCTTTCCCCTAAATTTATAACACTTAGTATAATACATAACTTCCATTTGTATTCTGCTTAGTACATTCTAAAGTTACACACTATATTTTAAAAAGAGAAAAATTATAAATATATAATATAATTAAAACAACAATCCATGCCAATTCAGATCTATCATTAATATTAATATTCATTTAAATCTTAAACATTTTACACATTACTTTTCAAATAAGTATCATACTTCTATGGGAACACTTATAAACTTTCATTAAAATGTTCCCATTCCTTCTTAATTCAATTCTCTCATTTATTTCATTTCCTTTCTTTTGTTCACAAAAGTTTCACTGAATTACACTGAATATTTTATCCCACTTTTTAATCACATGTTGTTTCCAATTTTCTAACATTATTTCTAATACAAATATAGCAATACAATCTTATGTACCTTTGCAGAATCACTTTTTCGGTTAAGTTTTTACCCATTATCTCTAAATAAGTCCTGTTTATTTATATCTTGCTCCACACCTTTGAAGTTTCTCTTCCCTTCCTTCCTCCCTTGCTTCTTCTCTCTGCCCTTTTTACCCCCTTGTCTCTCCACCTCCATTTCCCTCTTCTGTATTCCCCCTTTCTGTTGCTTTCTAACATTATATCCACTTTTCACCGTATTTTTCCCTTTTTTGGTTGTTTTTTTAGATCTTAAAGTCTCCATTTTCTTTCCCTCCTTTCCCCTTTCTTCCCCAAGTAAAGTTACTTGTTTGTTAAAGATGGCTTCTTCTTTGTCCCAATCCTCTTGTTGTGCAGTTCTTTCTTGTAGTTTCTCGTAGGTACAGATCGCCATTTCTAAGAATTGAAAAAAAGAGCCAAGAGAGTCCTTCCCTTCTTGTTCCTCTTCTTTGTATTTTTTAAATTCCATTTTCAGTTCATCCACAAGAGATGCCATTGTAAAAAAAATTTTTTTTCAAACAACCACCCAAGTGTTTTTAGTCATTCAAATATAATTTCCAAAAGTCCCAAAGTCACCAAGCAATCCAGATACACACAAGCTGTTTCTTTTGACACTTTCTTCTTTTTTCACTTTCTCTTCCTGGGGTTACTGTTTACTTACAAAATTCCAGTTATAATGTATCTTTTAGAAGTCTTGTTAGGATTTAAACAGATTCTTTTAAATTCTAGGCAGTCTCCTCCTTCCGAATCCTACTCTTATTCTTTTCCTCTCCCTTCCCACTTACAGCAAGAAAAAAAGTTGTTGTTTTTTTAGTGTTCAGAAATCCTTATTACCCCCTTAACAGTTAATTATCCAGTTTAATTACCTATTGATGCCAAAGCGGGTTTTTCCAATTTCTCATTCATTTCTGTTCGCTGTCAACGTTAGGAAGGAGAGTGAGAAAAAAAACTCTCCCTTTTCACTTTCATTTGCTGCTTCCGAATCTTCCTTGGGAATGATGTATCCTTTTTAGAAATTTAAATTCCAGGATACCTTGGTTGTTGCTTCTTATCCCGGTCAGCCAAAACTTTCACTTCTTAACTTCCTCCTGCACTTTCTTTTCCGGCTGAGTGCTTCTTTGAGGCGGCCATTTCTGACCACCACTCTTACCGCCTTTGGAAATGGGAGTTTAGTCAGCTGAGGAGGAGAGATGTGACTCCCCTTGACCCTGCCAGGTCTCCCCTGTCTTTACCACCTCTAGGGGGTGGCTTAGCCCCGAAGCTGGCTGGCTTGGGGCACTCCAGCGGCGAGCGCAGGCAGAAACTGCGCACGATCGCGGATTCCTGCCTCTCACCAAAGCGCTGCAAACCGGAACCCCCGTTTTCGCTTCTAAGTTCCATTTTTAATTCCAGAAGGAGTAGGAAGTTTATTGAATAGTCATAAGACCTTATCAGTAACATAACATAAATATATAACAAGACAAAATACAGATAAGTTAGATATATAAGAATACAGTAATAAAAACATATGTGGAAAACCAGGGAGTCAGAAATCAGAGAATAGATCACCCTTGCAGGATACACCAATTTGTTCAATATATTGGGTTCTTAGGACCACTGCCTTGATTATAAACTTGGCAGTCCTACGAACGATGTGTACATTAGAGGCCCGGAGGAAATATAACAATCTGTGGTTTGATTCCCAATGGGCTGTTCTTTCCAGTAGAAATGATAAATATTTAAGCCTAATGGGGGCATATATTTGGCAGTTGAACAAGATGTGGGAAATATCTTCAATGGCAGATGAACCACATAAGCAGGCTCTCTCGTGGTATGGTATATGGTGGAAGCGCCCATGTCTGGACATGGAATCCAGTAACTCAAATCTGGCTCTGGTATAGGCTCCTCTCTGTAATTGTGGCATACCCATTGAAAGGTATTGTTCAGGTTGGAAGATGTTTTTATTCTTAGCCAACCATCTTATAGATCTGTTTTTTGCTAATAATTCCATGTCAGTCTGGGCACTAATATCCAAGACTCTCTGTTTTCCCTTGCCTGGGAAACCCTTGTCAATAAATATTGGGTAGAGAACCCATGTCTTAAGATGGCTCTGTGGAGTTGACTGACCCAGGAGTTAAATTGGAACTTATTTAACTGTTCAGTTAGGCATAGTTTGGGAAGTCTATCCGATTCCATTGATTGTATCTTTAGCCAGTATGTAAATGTTTTAATTATTAAGTGGCTATGTAAGGAGTGGATACCCAATTCCGCTCTGACTGCTGAAGCAGAAGTGTTCTTAACAGTCCCCAATAAGTGTCTTTAAAAGCGGGTCTGTGTTTGTTCAAGTGGGGAGGCTTTATTTAAAGCCCATAGTTCTGCACCATATATCAGCATTGGAACTATTTTTGCCCTAAATACTTTCAACATAGGGGTCAAAGTGCCTGGGTAATTATGGTTAAATAATAATGTATTTAATTATGGTTAAAAAATAATTTATGTAATCTTTTGGTGCTTATCTCAGCTCTTAATGCACTACTTTTAAAGTGATTAAACCAAGATCCTGTATTAGTAAAGACCACTCCTAAGTAGGTGTAAGAATTTACTAGTTCGATTGACTCCCCATTAATCTGCCAATTATATTTCCTACTTTTTGTGCTGAAAACCAACACTTTGGATTTGCTTTTATTAATATTTAAGAAATTCAAAGTACAATAGGTATTCAGCTTATGCAACAGTCTCCTCAGGGCTATTTGTGAATGAGCCATTAATACCATGTCATCGGCATAAAAAAGGGTATTAATAAATTTATCAAGAATCTTTGGCATATGCAAATCTACTGCATGCAGGAATCCTGGTAAATCATTGACATAGAGATTGAAAACCATTGGGGCTGAAATGCAGCCCTGTCTTATGCCAATATTGGTAGGTATGCTCTTAAGACAGGGCTCCATTTACGCCAGTACGGATTTTCACATGGGTGATTGAGTAAAGGGCCCTAACCAGACAAAGGAGTCTGGGCTCCATGTTCAGGTCCACCAGTTTCCTCCACAAGATATTTCTGTTTAACGAATCAAAAGCCGCACTTAGATCAATAAATGCAGTGAATAATTTCTTTCCCATTTTTAAATACCTTGTTACCAAATGATATAATGTGAAACAATTATCAATGGTAGATCGCTCTGGTCTAAAGCCTGCTTGTTCCTCCGCCAAAAGATTATTCTCCATAACCCAGATTTCAATTTTGCTCAACAAATGCTTTGCATACATTTTAGCAACAATTCCAATTAGGCTTATTGGTCTGTAATTATTTGGATTGCCTCTATCTCCTTTTTTATGTAAGGGAACAATAATGGCCACTTCCCAACCCACAGGTATGCGGCCAGTATTGTTTATAAGGGTAAATAGCCCTGCTAACAAAGGCGCCCACCAGTCCATATAAGTCTTAAATAATTCCGGGGGCAAAAAATCTTCACCAGGTGCCTTATTAGCTTTTAATGATCAAATAATGGATTTAATTTCTGAAACAGAAATGAGGGGCCAGATAAGGAGATTTTCTAAAGTTAATAAATCATTGCTTTGGGTATGCATAGAGTCCTGATTGGGTTTAAAAAGAAGATTAGAATAAAAATTATCCCAGGTTGAAGCAGGAATGGGGATATCAAAATAAAATTTACATTCCTTCAATATACCTGAGACAGCATTCCAAAAGAAAGCTGAATTTGACCCTTTTGCCCAAATTTCCAAGTCCGACCATAATTTAGTTCTAAAGGAAGCCTTTTTGATGCTATCAATTTCTTATAATCACGCCTAATTTTCAACATGTTGTTATAGTTTTTTGAGGTGGGACATCGCTGAACCCTACGCATTGCAGCTCTCAAATTTTTTCTACTGTGCAAACAGTCAGAATCAAACCAGCTAACTCCAACTTGTTGGCGGTTTCTTATCGGAAGTTTGACAGTAAGAAATTTCTTCAATGAATGACATAGATCGTCATAATGGGCCATAATATTATCTGAGCCTGAAGATGAATGAGAAATTAAGCTTCTCCAGATCTGAGGTTGTGCAGAATCCAAAAAAATAGATAATGCCGCAGTATCAACTTTGGCCCATTTGAGTTTTCTATCCTGTCTCACTTCCAGGTTTGCAAAAAACCTTTTGTCACAAGATGAGTTTCTCCATATATCTGAACTGCCTTGAAATAAAACTGAAATTGGTTGGTGATCACTACCTTCCCTCACGTGGACTTGTATATCTGCGAACCTCTCAAGCTTATCCCTTGAAACACATATATAATCTAGAACACTACTGGAGTTACTTGAGTGATAAGTAAAAGGGTATATAAAACCATAGTCCTTACCTCCTATAATATCGAGATTACAGTTATAAATCATAGAAACCAATTGTGTACCTGCAATATTTCTTTTGTAATCACTGGAATGCCAGGGAGGAATAGATAGTAAATAATCCTCAGGAATAACACCAGAATAAACAAAGTTATGTAAAGATGCCCCTACCCTGGCATTAAAATCTCCTGCCAAAACTATAGTAACATTAGGATATTGGACATTTAATTTTATAACTGTCTCTTCCAAATTTGCCCAGATATTAGGTGTATAATAAGGGGAGGAGATATTCAGCAATATCAATCCAAAAGAACCATAGAAGAAGTTGACAATTAAATGAGAAGCAGAGCATCACCAAAACCGAGCTTCTGGGCTTCCAGACCAATTCTGCTTTGGCTAAAATTGACAAGCCTCCAGAGGCCCTTCCTTTAGTCTTAGATTTAACTGCAGGAATAGACCACGAATCAAAGCCAGGCAGATGGGTCTGTTCTTCATCCGTGGTCAGCCAGGTCTCCTGAAGGACTATAAGATCATAGTTTATCAGGAAATCCTCCAAGTCACCATCCATGGCTCTGGCTTTCCAGCCAGCAATATTCCAGGACAATAGGTGACAATAGGTGAAAATAATCTACTTGCTTGTCATTTGTCATTATAGGGAGGGAATTAATGTGAGCATTGGGAGGGACACTAACATTTTCCAGTCATTCCACAGGAGTAATATTATCCAAGATTCCCTCAGAGTCAAAAACGATGCACTGGTTTGTTAGGTGTTTGCCTTCACTACTGCCAAATCGGTAAACAGACTCCAAATGCTTCTGAGGGCCAACAACCTGTTGCAAAGGTATCATTGTAGGTTGGCCCAGTGGGACAGTGTCCAAGACCAAAGGGAGTAGCAACGAGCAGGTGGGGACCTCCTTATGATGCAGTTCAACACCTACTCCAAGGTCATCTTCTATTTGTTGTTCTAGTTGTTGTTCCACAGTAATTGAGCAACCACTCCTTTCTTCTCGCCTCTATACCTCTTTTACAGAGTTATTATTTGCAGCATCTATATGAAGAGGAATTTCATCAGAATTCTCAAGAGCATTAATAACATCTGCAACCGGGATAGCAAATTCTATGGAAGGTTTTTCAGCTTTACGTGTGACTTCTAAAAGATCCTTCAGGTCGTCTAATCTTTTAATGATGCCCGCTTGTTCTAGCTCTGGCAAAGTACAAAAAGAATTAATCAGGCTTGACTCCAGTATCTCAGTACACTGCCGGATAGGAGGTTGATTTTTCAAGTTGCCACTTCTCAAGGGTGCGGGAGAGATAACATCCTTAGAGTTAACAGCTTTAAAATCGTTGCAATTAGGCTTGCGGAAAGCAGTGCTCTTCTTGCCAATATGAGTTATTAAAGGACTAATACCCTTCTTAGTAAACACGCGAATAGGAAAAATTCCAAATTCACTAAGGAAGGAATTCATTTTAAACAGCATACTGGCTATAGTGGGTTGTTTAATAGTCAACAAAGTACGTTTAAAAGCCCCTATGGAGGGAAGCCATTCCACCCTCTGCAAATCCATCAGCTGCCTTTCACAGCGAAGAAGCTGGCTAAGGGAAAGAATAAGCGCATTTCTAAATCCCCACTTCCCTTTATTCGTTTGGTTATTTAAAATTTGTAAGGTAATCTGATGCCGCTGTAGATAACAGTTAAAACTTGTGTGTTTTTTATCCAAGACTTCTTGGGAGAGAGAACCTTGCTTAGCATGCACCTCTAGGTGAGGGAGTAGATCACATGGCAAGTTTTTTGTACTTTTAGTGAAACCCAAGTTAGTGTCCATCTTTGGATCAGCAACTTAACAATTGACTCTTTTAATGAGTCAATTAAAAGAGATATAAAACCAAAAAAGTTTTTATTTTGTAATTCCCCATACTCTTGTTGCAACAAACCCTCAGCGGCAACCCTGACAGCTGATGTTTGAAAGCGGGAAGACTCCCCTGATAAAGAAGCAGAAATGTCTGGAAGCTGTGAGCTCTCTACCTCAGCTTGTAAGTCCCATTCCAGTGGATCGTATCTGTTAGAAAGGCTAATAAGTGAGGATGATAATTTATTACTTACGACCGTTGACTGACTATCATTTTAAAAGTCATCCATTTTAAGTTGTTTGGTAGGGTTGCATACGGACTATGTAGCTGAAAGAGGACGCTCCCTCTTCTTCCATTTCCCATTACTCATGGTAGAGAAAGATGCAAATTTATGGTTGTAGTTCGAACTGCTTTTCTCCTTGCCAAGTATCACCTCTCTGAAGGCTCTCGGCTCCTCCGGGGACTCCTCGCCATGGCGGCTCCCAATCAACCAATCCTAATTCCAGAGGAGATATCACCATTTTACAACTTTCTAGTTAGCAATTTAATCCAAATAGTGTCTTTGAAGTTAATTTCCAACAGTCAGCTTTTATTTTCTTCCTCTCGAGTTTTGGTCCTCAGCTAATCCAATGTCAAATCCATGCCAGAATCAACAATTAATCCAAGGGCAGAATCTTCCTGTTTCTTTCTTTGTTTCAATTTTTCAATTTTTCAAAGTTCTTGTTTTATTATATCAATTTTCTTTACAGTTTTTAAGAAACAGAGTCTTTTAAAAGAAGAAGTTAGATTTAAATTAGGTGGCACTCTTTGTTATAACAGATCTTCACCCCCTCTTTTTTTTCAATTATTCAGAGCTTTTTGAACCACAGTCTTCCAAACAGATCAAATCCAATTGGTATTAAAGTTTCTCTTTAACAATCTATAGTTCAGCTTTATTAGTGCCTATATAGAATCAGAATATACTTATCCAAATTGATTAGATAATTCCTTCTTCCAGCTTCTACCTTTCTCGGTTCAAAGCCCCACCGCTATCAAAAGCAATTCACACCTTTTTCTCTCTCTTTCTCTTCGCCGCTTTAAATCCTTTCTTTAAAATTATTTGAAATGTTAATCTTGGGGGTACCTTCCATTTAATTATATTGTCCTGTTCCTCTTGCTGTTCGCGTCTTTCTCTCTCCTGCGCAATCTTATTCCAGCTTAATCTTCCCCTTCAGGGTGGCCATTTTAGACCACTGCTTCAGGCATCTTCGGGAGGGAGCAATTGCCAAGCCAGGGAGGGGATTTACAACTCCCCTCTACCTGGCTGACGGTCTCCCCTTCCTCTGCCCCTACAAAGCGGCTTCTGCCCCAAATCTGATCGATCAGGGCTCTCTGACGCCAAAGCACGGACCAAGCCGCGCACAGTTGCAGTCAGTGGTCCATCTTTGGGGAAGTTCAAAACCAGAAGCCAACAGGGGTGATTGTTCAGAACCATCCCTACCACCTGGTGCAAGGTAGTCAAATTTCACCACTGCTTTGGAGGCTTCAAATGAGGGAAGAGAAGGAGGGGGGAGACTTATAATCATGGTTTTGATTATAAGTCTCCCCAATCCCCTCATTTGAATGCTGCCCCATGCCATCTGGGAACCAAATTGGAGGCCAGTGAGCCCTGCTCTCCCAGCCTTTGAAATCCTCTCCCAGCCTTCAAAAATTGGTTTCAAAGGCAGCGAGGAAGCTGCAGTGGGCCACATTTGAATGTTGCTCCTTTAACTTGGAGATTGGAGAACAAATGCTACTCACATTTGTATGGCCTTAATGAAGGGGTGGAGATAAGGGGAAAGGTTCCTCTGAATTGGTGTCACCTCCTGCCTCTTGCCTCCACACATCGAGGAGGTTGAGTGGCTGCCAGAGATGCCCTCAAGGGAAGATGTTGCAAGGGGAAGGCTCAACCTCCCCCCAGAAGCTTCTCTTCCTCCTCCTTGACAGAAGTGTTCATGCACAAAGTGCTCACCACCCCTCTGGCCCCCAACAAGCCACCTCCTTCCCACTGAGTGTGTGACCCCTTCTGGCAAGGAGGAAGAGAAGCTCCTGAGGGCAGAAGCGTGGGAGATTGCGGCATCGGAGCTCTTCCAAAGTGTTTTCTGGACTGTGAGGGGAGGGCATGATCTCCTGTGGCCCCCCCCCAGCAGCTTCTCTTCCTGCTCACCAGAAGCGCTCACATGCAAAGTGCTCACTGTCTTTCTGGCCCCCGACAAGCTGCCTCCTTCCCGCTGAGCGTGTGAGCGCTTCTGGTGAGGAGGAAGAGGGGATGGAGCCTCCCCCTTGCAACATCTTCACCTGAGGGAAGTTGTTTCCTGCAGCTTAGGAGATCTGTGCTCTTCCCGCTGCTGCTCAGCCTCCTCGATGCGCTGAGGCAGGAGGCAGCAGCCACGACAAGGGAGACTACAGGATTGCCCTGCCTCCCCACCTCAGCATGCTGTAGCCCACCAAAATTTTTGCACAGCCCACCAGTGGGCCACGGCCCACCAGTTGGCAACCACTGCACTATACGATTGAAATCTTGTCGGGGGCCAAATTACCCAAGCCAAAGATGTGTTCTATGATGCCAAGGGAGATGGAAGAACTTTGTGGTTTTATAGACAAGAACTTAGCTAGGAGATTAATCCAGCCAGCAAAGTCAAGGATGGTTGCCCTTGTACTTTTCAAAGAGAAGAAAATTGTCCTCTTAGACTATGTGTAGGTTACTGTGGACTGAATTGTATCTCTGTGGAGAATATTTACCCCCTCCCTCTCACAAGGTACATGTTGGGTTACCTATCAAAAGGGAAGGTTTTCACTAAAATGGACTTGAGGGAAGCCTATTACCAAGTAAAGTTTAAAGAGGGGGATGAATGGAAAAGTGCATTAAAGTGCCCTCTGGGTTGCTACCAATTTCGGGTAGAAGATAGAAGGCAAGTGATTTTGATCTACAATACTGAGATAGTCTATGATCAGTTATATTTTTAAAAAATGGAAGGAAGAGATGCCCCATCTTCACTCCAACAAGGTTCAACCTGAAGAGTTCTCTTGGGTTTTACCAATGTTCAAATCACCTGATGAATCTTTTTTAAAAAATTTATAATCTATATATGTGAGCTGCTTACAAGGCTAACAGAAAGCTTTTAAAATCTATCAGCATTCTAGTACTAAGGGGCAGTGTTCACTTTGCTCTAGTACTACGGTAGATAAAAAGATTCCTAATTCTATAGCAAATACTTGTAATACTTGTTCCTCCAGACAACTGGAATCTTTATCAAAGTTTATGCCTTGGATGACCCTCCTGAAACAATATTGACATTCTTTCCTAGCATTCTTTTATCAATTCCCCCACAACCCCTCCAAATAGGCAGCATTGCAAGAACTGGGGTGAAGAGATTTACCCTATGTTATTCTCTGAATCTCACCATAGAGGAACAGAACCACTGCACAATACCCCTAACACCAAACCACAGAGTCAATACAGAAGGATACTGTGATGAAATCAACAACAAAATCAACAAGATCATATCAATTTTTCTCTCTGGAAAAGTCATTTGTTACAGCAACAAAGGTTGAACCAGTCCCATAACTGAAACTGGATGATTCATGTTTCCCCAACTGCTTTTGTTTATGCTCTGAGAAGTAATCATTGGTAGCTCTAGAAAATGGAAGCATTTTTGATCTTCCTCCTGTAACTGATTGTTATTGTGCTTCTGAGGTTTCTAATATATTTACTAAATTACAATTCTTCAAAAATCAACTTCATCCTCATCTCTAGTGGAAGAGATATAATTTTGTGCGGGAGTAAATGTCACTGATTAGTAGAAGACAATTTTTCCAGTAAGCATACATGTAAATCAAGGGTCTTCAAACTTGGCAAGTTTGAGACTTGAGGACTTCAACTCCCAGAATTCCTGAGCTAACATGACTGGAGGAGGAATTCTGGGAGTTGGAGTCCACAAGTGTTAAAGCTGTCAAGTTTGAAGACCCGTGATGTAAATCCATGCACATAACCCTTAAAACATTATTTGATTCATAGCTGACAATTTCACACATTACAGTTCTTTGATGCATAATTTTTTGTTCTAGATTTAGAAAAAAGTCTTAAAATTTAAATCAGAGTCTAACTATATATGATGCGGGAGTACCTTTATCAATTTCTTATGAATTAGGAGATAGTTTATCTAAGAATAAATCACATGTTATTTTCACTTGTAGAGTGTTGGAGAACAAGGTCACATTAATGTAATATATGTTTTAAATTGTTCCTCTGCATGCTTTGCAAAAGGTTGAGGTAATCCATTGAGGTAAACCATTAATGATGGATTCTCAGAGGTTTCTCAGCAGAGACATTGATGTAGAAAGTGTTCCCTGGAGGTTGAATATTTCAGAAACATTGCTTTAAGTAAGATTCACTGGAAATGAACTAATGATGTTGCTGGGCACTTGAAGCCATCCCTAACGGATGTTTATCCTGTACTTTCATGAAACCTCCAAAGAAGGAGATTCTGCAATTTCCTTAGGCAATTTGCTATATTGCTCAACTTCTCTTACAAGTAGGAAATTTTTCCTAATCTTTCTCTTGAATCTCTGCAAATAGAATTCACTTCCTCTTGTCCTAATGCAAGAGGCAAAAGAAGAACTATGTTGTGGTCTACCTCTTTGAGAGACAATTGTTTTTATCATATCTTTCTCCCTAGCAAATTATATTCTTGTAGCTTCTTATAACAGATAA
The DNA here is from genome assembly GCF_049901735.1 of Notechis scutatus. NCBI lineage: Eukaryota > Metazoa > Chordata > Lepidosauria > Squamata > Elapidae > Notechis > Notechis scutatus. The sequence continues at coordinate 77,740,754 of NC_142025.1, read as the reverse complement.
CAGATAATCAGAGATGGAAGGGACCTTGTAGGTCATCTAATCAAACCCCCTGCCCAAGCAGGAGACCCTGCACCATTTCTGACAGATGGGAGTCCAATCTCTTTTTGAAAGTCTCAAGTGATGGCACTCCCACAACTTCCAAGGTTAAGCTGTTCCACTGGTTGATTGTTTTCACTGTCAGAAAGTTTCTTCTTATTTCCAGGTTAAATCTCTGCTTGTTCAGTTTCCCTCCATTATTCCTTGTCTGGCCTTTTGGGTGCTTTAGAAAATAGATTGACCCCTTCCTCTCTGTGGCAGCCCCTCAAATATTGGAGGCTGCTATCATGTCTCCCCTGGTCATTCTCTTCACTAGACTAGCCATGCCATGTTCCTGAAACTGTTCTTCATTTAGTCCCCAGTACCTTAATCATCCTGGTTGCTCTTCTTTGTACTTTTTCTAGAGTCTCAACATCTTTTTTATAGTCTGGTGACCAAAAATGGATGCAGTGCTCTAGATATGGTCTTATTAAGGCTTTATAGAGTGGTATTAGTACCTCCCTTGATCTTGATTGTACCCCTCTGTTAATGCAATTTAGGATTGCATTGGCTTTTTTGGCTGCTGCTACACACTGCTGACTCATATTTAGCTGGTTGTCCACTAAGACTTCAAGATCCCTCCCCCAGTTAGTGCTATTGAGCCTGGTTTCACCCAGTCCATATGTGTACTTTTGGTTTTTCTTGCCTAAGTGTGGGACTTTACTTTTCTCTACATTGAATTTCATTTTGTTAAATATGGCCCAGTGTTCTAGTCTGTCAAGATCCATCTGGATCTTGAGCCTATCTTCTAGCATGTTAGCTATTCCTGCCAGCTTAATATAATCGGCAAATTTGGTAAATTCCCCTTCTATTCCCCCATCTATGTTGCTAATGAAGATATTGAAGAGTACTAGGCCTAAGACCCCACTGCTTACGTACCTTCATGTAGACTTAGACCCATTAAGGACTACTCATTGGTACAGTTTGTCAGCCAGTTGTAAATCCATCTGGTGGTGGTACTATCTATCCCACTTTTTTCTAGCTTACCATAAAGTAGGTTGTGGTCTACTTTGTCAAATGCCTTTCTGAAATCTATGTATGTTATGTCCACAGTATTTCGCTGGTCAACTAATTTAGTCACTATGTTAAAGAATGAAATAAGATTGGTTTGGCATGATCTGTTTTTAACAAACCCGTGCTGACCGCTAGTTATTACTTTACTTGTATCTTGATGTTGGCAAATCTGTTTTTTTATTATCTTTTCCAGTATCTTCCCGGGTATTGATGTTAGGCTGATTGGTCTGTAGTTTCCTGGGTCTGTTTTTTTTCCTTTTTTTGAAGATGGGGAACCACATCAGCTCTTTTCCAGTCCTCTGGTCCAGGATTTTTGAAAGATATGGAGCAGTGGTTCTGAGATGACCTCTGCCAGCTCCTTTAAAACTCTGGGATGTAATCCATCAGGCCTTGGTGATTTGTGTTCATCGAGATCACACAGGTGTTCTGTTACTATTTTTTTGCTTATTTTAACTTTTATTTCTGGTCTGTCTATTACAGTTATATTTTTGGTGAGTAGATTGTTTTTGCGTAAAGACGGATGCAAAGGATGAGTTAAGCAGCACTGCTTTCTCTCTGTTGCCTGTTAATTCCTTGCCGTCTTCTCTCCTTAGTGGACCGACTGCTTCCTTGATTTTTTTTTCTTGTTATTTACATGTTGGAATAAACTTTTTTTAATTATCTTTGACTTTTGTTGCAAGTCTTTGCTCATTCTGAGCCTTTGCTTTCCTGACTTTGTCTTTGCAGATTCTGGCTATCTGCTGATATTCTGTCTTAGTTGTATGTCCCTCTTTCCATTTTTTTTACTTGTCTTTTTCCCCCCAATTTGCCAGAGAGATCTTTGTGCAGCCATGCTGATTTCTTGGATTCAGGGGTGGGATTCTACCGGTTCTGACCGGTTCTATAGAAAGAATCCCTTGTTAACTTTCTAAGCAGTTTGGACAACTGGTAGTTAAAAGAAATCTCCTTTTGTTTTTTTCTACCCTTATTACATTCTTGGCAATATGCCTAGACTTACTGTCTCCAAAGGAGGTTTTTTTCTTTCTTTCTTGATACTTTCTTAAAGGGGAAGGGTTGTTTTAAGCTTTTTACACTGCTGTTAGGAGGAAATACTCCCCTGGAAATACTTCCAGCTGGCATGCAATGATCAGCACTTTGACAAAATAATTGAATAACAAAGCAGAGCTGTGGAAAGAAGCTTTTTAATGATAAGGAATCAAGATGAGTGACATTCAGCAAGGCTTCTTAAGTAACTAGAAAAATTGACATTCAAACGTGAGTTTACATACCCTTTCTGAGTTTTGGTCTAAAACTGGTTTTTGGTGAAGGTTAAATCTGTGCTTGGTGACATTTAATCCTGTGTTTATTGATGGGATAATTTTCCCTATTCAGCTTTGTTTGGAAAGAAAAAGATTAATCTCTGTTCCTGAAAAGAAACTGGGTTGAGAAATCTGGCTCATTCCTATGTCTATTTGTTCTGGTAATTGGTTTAACAAGCAACAGCTACTGTTGTGATTTAATTATTGTATTGTGTTTGAATTTTTTCCTGCCTCATGGTTTCTTTTTCTATCTAGGGAGGGGGTCTTCCTTCACTACTTTAGTGATATCTGCTACTTCCTTTTGGGGCGTACTTCCAAGAAGCAGGATGCAAGCTTGGCACTGATTATTTTTACTGCCTTTCTGGGGGGCATGTAATCTTTCTTTAAATCTGGATGATTTTCTTAGGATATTTTATGAGGTGAGTGAGACCAGCTGGTATCTTTAAGTGGTGCAAATGGATCTAAGGATTGCTTTTCCTGGGTGTGCTCTTTCTAGAGAGCTGAAATGACTGCTAAAGGGTTTCAGTTTATAAGCAAGAGTTGGCTGCTGATAGTTATCATTGCATTTTAACTATTTTAATTCCTCAAGGTGGTCTGGCACCCTGCCTGATTTGTAACTCTGGCTTGCAGGTATTTTTAACCTAATGATTGGTATTTAGGGCAGCTTTTTGCAAGGAAAGAAGCTTTTTGTATTTTTGTACAGGTAATCCTTGACGTACAACATTTCATTTAGTGACCATTTAAAGTGACAATGGTACTGAAAAAAGTGACTTATGACCATTTTTCATACTTACAACCATTGCAGCATCCCCACTGTCATGCCAGGCCAGGCAAAGGGAAGCACCCCTTAATGTGAGTGATGTTGAGTTGGCCATGTCCACCCAGTCACATGACCACCAAGCCACACCCACCAACTAAGCCACACCCACAGAACTGGTTGTTAAAAAATTTGAATCTCACCCCTGCTTGGACTTCTTATTCTTCTTTCTCAGTGGTATTGTGCTGGTCTGGGCTTCTATGATTGTACTTTTCAGTTTCCCAAGATTCTTAAGTTGTTTTTCACTTTAGGATTTTCATCCATGGAATCTTTCCCAAGTTATCTCTGTGTTTATTAAAATCAGCTCTTTTAAGATGTTTCACTCTGGTGTCATTATGTTCCATTGCTTGTCCTTGTGTTATATTGAATTCTAGTATGACATGGTCACTCTCACCCAAGGTTCCTGCAATTTCAACTCCCTCTATCACTTCTTCTCTGTTTGTAAGAATTAAATCCAATATGGCTGTCCCTCTAGTTTTATCCTCTACATTTTGGACAACAAAGTTGTCAGCTAGGTTGGTGAGGAACTTATTTGCTTTCTCACTTGGTGCAGACTTAGTTTTCCAATTGATACCCATTACTATTGTATATTCCTGCTGATGTTTGTTAGTTGATTGGCAAAAAGGTCATCTATTTTTTTCTGCTTGGTTGGATGGCCTATAATATACACCTATGGCGATGCCATTTTTTTTTCTTTTATATTGACCAATATGCATTCTAGGAGGTTTTCATCTTTAGTTTCTTGATATACATTAAGTGCTCTTGTTTGGCTAGCAAGTTATAGCATTCCTGCTTTGTGTATATATATTACTACACCAGCTACAATAAAGTGTGGATTTATAGTACTTCATTTGGCAGTTTTATACTTTGATGAGCAGTATTAGTTATGATGCACCTGGGAATAGAGTGGAAATAAGAAAATAAATGATTGGGATAAGCTGTATCAGTCTAATTAGATGCATTTTTGCATACTATTAGAGAATAACAACAAAAACAACAATAATAAATAAAGGATGCAGGTTAAAAATATCTAGGCATATTGGAAGCAGATAACATCTTGAATGGAAAAGTCCAAGAGTCAACACAAAAGGAATACATCAAGAGGGTCCGCAAAATATTAGAACCAAAACTGAATGCTGGAAACATAATTAAAGCCATTAATACACGGGCTGTTCCAGTGATATACTACCCAGCTGGAATCATCAACTGGATTGTGGCTGAACTGGAAAACTTGGACTAGAAAACACGTAAACTATTGAATATGTATCATGCTTTACATCCACAAAGTGACATTGACAGGTTATATCTGCCAAGAAGAATAGGGGGCAGAGAGCTATTGCAAATCCATCAAACTGTAGAAGAAGAAAAATGAAGTTTGAATGATTATGTGAACCAAACTACAGAAAAATTGCTGCAGGCTGTGAAAACGGAGAACATTATGAAGCAACAGAAACAAAGGTAGAATATAAGGAAAAACAGCTGGATGACAGATTAAATAGATGGAAAACCAAAGCTTTGCATGGACAGCACTTAAAAAATATTAAAGGAAAATGTGATAACAACTTGACATGGGCATGGCTGCTGACTTTGTAGCGACAACGTTGAAACTGTTTCACATTTAATATGTGAGTGCAGCAAAATTGCACAAACTGATTACAAAGTTAGACATGACCAAGTTGCTAAATTAATCCACTGGTCATTATATATAAAAAATATGACTTATCTGTAGCCGAAAAATCATGAGAACATAAAGTAGAAAAAGTTGTCAAAAATAAGAAGGTGAAGATCTTATGGGACTTTTGAATACTGATGGATCATCATTTGGAACACAACACACCAGATATCACAGTTGTCGAAAACTGAAAAGTACAATTTATTGATATCGCTGTACCAGGAGACGCCAGAGTCAAAGAAAAAGAACTGGAAAAAAATGAAATATCACTAATGCAATGTGTGGTAAAAAGGGGGAAACGAGTTAAAAGTTTGAGATTAAAGAGAACAGCAAAAAAGAAAAATAGTCTGAAAAAAAAGCATAACAGTAAGGAGAAGTAGAAAAGAAAATTACAGAAGGGAAAATTAGAGAGAGAAGGATATTAAAAAGGGGATGAGAAAAAGGGGGGGAAGATAGAAAGGGAAAGATCTTATGAGGGACAAAAGCAGGAAATAAAGAAAAAGGGGAAACATACTAGGATTAAAGGTATTAGCTCATCGAGAAAACACAGAGGTAATGGTTAAACTAAGTTAAAAGTGAGAATTCTGCAAAGGTACAAAAGATAGTGTTGTGACAGTAGAATATAGTAACGAGTTAGAAATGAAATAAGTAAATAATCTATGAGATAAAATTGTATTGTTATGTAATGGTAAGCTTATTTATAATTAATGCAATAATAAAGAAGGGAGGGAAACATTGTAATTGTTTCTAAAGATTGATAAAATATTGAAAAGAAATGTGAAAGATTTATGAGGGAATTTATACCAGTTATTAGAATGAATTTGAATAATTATTTTGCTTATTAATAGTAAATAATTTATAAGATAAAACTGTATAATTATATAATAGTATGCTTATTAAGAAATAATGCAATAATGAAGAAGGGAGGGAAACATTTCAATTGTTTTCAAAGATTGATAAATATTGAAAAGAAATGTGAAAGATCTACAAGGTTCCAGTACTAGAATGAATTTGAATAACTATCTTGCTTATTAATTTATATATATATATATATTGTTTTGCTATTTTCTTAGAATTTTTCTTTGTGTATTTTCAAGGGGAAGTACCAAGCAGAGTCTGAATGATGAGAGTTACATGATATAAAATAGATATTAGAAATTTAAATGTTATAATTTTGGAATGCACAAATTTAATGTTTAATGAGATTTCATATGAAAATAATTATAAGATGCAAAGGTGTTGCACTCCGATTGGCAATCATAGGGGGAATTTTGCTTTTTAATAATTTTGGAAGAGAATATATGAAATTGTAAACAAGACAGATGAAAGTATAAATATAATGAATAGAAAGATATAGAAATTTAGGCAAAATAAATGCAATTGAATAAGAAGAAAATTAGATAACTATAAAAGAAAATTAAGAGAAGTAAAGGGAGAAATAGTGAGAAGAGTGATAAGGTATGAAGTTGAATACATAAAATGAATATGCATATGAAATTGTGTCCGTATGGAAATGTGATAACCCGGAATCATGCTGTATTCAAATAAGATGTTTTATTTGTCATGTTTTTGTTAAAACCCAATAAAACTTTATTTTTTAAAAAATGAAATATTGCAACTTGGCCATCAAAATTATGTGATTATGGATGAAACATGTAACAGTGATACCCCTTGTCATCAGGGCACTTGATACCATGTCCAAGAATTTTGGAAAATATATCAAGAAGTTGCAGCTTCCTGCTGTAATGCCAGCAGACCTGCAAAAGATTGCGCTACTTGGAACAACATACATTTTAAGAAGATACTTGGTTGATACCTAGGATGCTGGCAGCAACCCATACCAACCATCAGAGCCAGTCAATGATATTTGTGATACATTTTTAAATGTTCAGTTGACTAATTTTCATGTTTGATGAAGATGATTATGATAATGATGCTAATAATAATACTTAGGATGCTGGCAGCAACCCATATCAACCATTAGCACCAGTCAATTGTATTTGTGATGTATTTTTGAATGTTCACTTGACTGAGTTTCATGTTTAATGAATAACGTACATAATAATATTAATATTAAAAATGCCCTTCATCCTCACAGAGACATTGACAGACTGTACTTACCAAGGCAAATAGGTGGGCGTGGAATGTTGCAAGTAAATCAGATAGTTGAAGAAGAAAAAAGGACTTTGGAAGAATATCTGAAGGACAATGAAGAAGATGCACTGAAGTTAATATGCCAGGAAGGCTTGCTGACTACCAGAGAGACCAAAGGAAGAACAGAATGGAGGCATGGAAAGACAAAGCACTACATGGCCAGTACATTAAAAAAATAGCAGGAAAAGCAGATAATAACAAGACTTGGCAATGGCTAAGAGCAGGAAGTTAAAGAAAGAAAACAAGGAATTAATTCTGGCTGTACAAGACCAAGCCTTAAGGACAAATGTATACAAAGCCAGAATTGAGAAGACAGGAACAGTTTCTTTGCCACCTATGCAAAGAAACTGAAGAAATAGTGGACCACCTGGTAAGCTGCTGCAAGAAGATTGCACAAACAGACTACAAACAGCGGCATGACAAAGTAGCAAGAAATATTATTTTTCTGGCTGCTCAAGAACAAGCCTTAGCCACAAATTGCAGGAAGGCAAAGATTCAGCATGTCACCTCCAACAGCAAATGCCACCTCTGAAATGAGAAAGATGAAACAGTTGACCATTTAATCAGTGGATGCAGCAAAATTTCACAAACTGACTACTTAGAATGCCATAACCGAGTTGCTAAAATCATTCACTGGAAACTATGCCAAAAGTTTGGATTTGAGTATAGTAACAATTACTGGGAACATCAAGTGAAGAAGATTCTGAAAAATGAAAAAGTCAAGATCTTGTGGAACTTCAGTATTCAGATGGACAGGCATTTGGCCCACAACACGCCTGACATAACAATAGTTGAGAAGAAAAGGGTTTGGTTCATTGACATTGCAATACCTGGTGATGCACTAATTGTAGACACACAGCAAGAAAAAAATCACAAGTATTGGGACTTACAAATTGAAGTTGAGTGACTTTGGAAAAAGACATTGTGTGTTATCCCAATTGTAATTGGAGCCCTTGGAGCAATACCTAAAGGGCTGAATTTATCAGACTTGATTACCCTGATTCTGCAAAAAAACATCCTACTTGGAACAGCTTATATCCTCTGACGCTATCTGAACAGTTCCTAGGTCCTTGGTCAGGACTCAAGCTGCTGAGCTACCAACCAGCCTCAAAGGCTGTGAATCTCACTAAAGAAATAATAATAATAATAATAATAATAATAATAATAATAATAATAATAATAATAATAATAATAATAATAATGGCCCCAGGTGAGGTACTACCTTGATGTGGTTGTGGGGCTTATGTGCTCTGAAGCAGATGAGAGCAGCTATGCCAGCAGTTCAACAATATTGGACAGTCTCATCAGAGGAGTCAGACAAAGATAATGAAAGATCCAGAAAAAAGGGAAGCACCAGGCGATTTACTTGCTTATCAACAACTTTCAAATTGCTAACTGGTGTTATTGCTACCAGCTGATGTAGTCCAATAGCATCTAATTAAAAACAACCTCTTTCCACCAGGGCATAAAGGAAACCGCCCCAAAAGCAGAGGAACAAAAGATCAATTCCTAACTGACAAAATGATTTTGAAAAGCTGCAAAAGAAGGAAGATCAACCTGAATATAGCATGGATTGATTACAAAAAGGCCACATGACTCTCTGCCACATGACTGGATAATCAAGTGCCTAGAAATAAAGGATTCAGTAGAAACATCAGAAACTTTGTGCAGAGATCAATGGCACAATGAAAGACATAGTTACAGGTCAATGGTGAGAGACTGGGATAGGTTAATATCAGGAGAGGAATATTTCAAGGAGATTCACTATCACCACTACTATCTGTCATTGTACTGTTTCCACCCTCATCAATACTGAATGACTCAGGCTGTGGTCATCAAATATCAAAAACATTTGCCAGATTATCCCACCTACTTTACTTGAATGATCTGAAGCCCTATGGAAAAACACCATCTGAAATAAAATCATTGCTCAACACTGTCCATATATATAGTAAAGATATTGCAATCAAGTTTGGGTTGGACAAAATAGTGAAAACTGAAGGAATCAAAATGTCCCACCATTAAGGCAATCAACACCTGCTCAATTCCAGTCATTAAATACACAGTGGGCTGGATTCAAGCAGAGTTAAAAGCAATGGATAGATAGACCAGAAAAATAATGACAATGAATCATGCCCTTCATCCACCCACTGACATTATCAGGCTCTATGTACCAAGGCAAATAGGTGGGAATGGAATATTGTTAAGTACATCTGATGGCTGAAGAAGAAGAAATTGCTTTGGAAGAATATCTGAAGAACAATGATGAAGATGCACTGAAGTTAGTATATCAGGAAGGCTTTCTGACTACTGAAGAGATCAAAGTCTCTCACAATAAAGACTAAATGAAGAATAGAATGGAGGCGTGGGAAGACAAGGCATTACATGGCCAGTACATTAAATAAAAATAGCAGGGAAAGCAGTTAATAACAAGACCTGGCAATGGTTAAGAGCAGGAAAGTTAAAGGAAGAGACCAAGGTTCTAATTCTGGCTTCATAAGATTAAGCCTTAAGGACAAATTCATACAAAGCCAGAATTGAGAAAATAGCAACAGACAGTAAGTGCTGTCTATGCAAAGAAGCTGAAGAAACAGTAGACCACCTGGTGAGCTGCTGCAAGAAGATTGCATGGACTGACTACAAGCATGACAAAGTAGCAACAATGGTGCATTGGAAGATCTGCAAGAAATACCATTTGCCTGCAAGCAAAAACTGAAATAGAAAAAGTCACAGAAAATGAAAAAGTTAAATTGCTCTGGGACTTCAGAATCCAGACCAGCCACATAACACCCCGGACCTAACAGTTGTGAATCAGAAGGACCAAATAGTCTGGATAGTGGATGTGGCAGTGCCTGGAGACAGCAGAATAGAAGAGAAAGAACTGGAGAAGATAATAAAATACAAAGACCTACAAACAGAAATAGAACAACTGTGGCAAAGGCGAGCAAGGGTAGTATCATAGTAATAGATGCCTCAGGTGCAATCCCAAAACAACTGGAGCACTACTTGAACACTATTGGCATTGATAGTCAATTGCAAAAGACTACTTTAATGGGGACAGCTTCTATCTTGGGATGATATCTGTAACACCTTCAAACATCCAAGACCTACCCCAGGACCTTGATCAGGACTGGATAGACAAAAATGCCAAATTGAGTCTGAACATCTGGCTGATGGTGCGATGATTAGTAACAACAATAATAATATACAGTAGATACCACTAAACATTTACATTGTGCTTTATGTTTAAGGTATTAGTGCTAAAGCTGTATGATCATTTCTATATATGATCTCCAAATGAATTTATGATGACATCAGATGTAAACTATGCACTTAGTGACTCATAAATTATACTGAAGTATCAGCAACACTTTATACAACAATCAATGAAGGCATTTACTGATAAATTCTATATAGACTTCTTATCAACCTAAAACATAATTTTACAACCTATTACAATTTAGATGTGAGATAGAAAATCTCATATCCTTCCACTCTGTTGAGAGAGGGCTGTTCAATTTTGACATATATGGCCTCTTTGATCCCTTTTTCAAACCAGCCTTTCTGGCCAAACTGTGGACTTTGCTGTCTTCAAAAGAGTGGCTTTTGACTTTTAAATGCAGATGGGCTGCTGAATCTTGTCCTGATAGGTTTGTTGTGCCATACATTTATGAAGTGGTTGTTTTGTTTCCCCAAAGTACTGATCTGCACATGTCTCACTGCATTGTACATACACCACTTTGCTCAGTTTGTGTCTGGCTGTTTTATATTTGGGGTGGACAAGTTTCTCCCTTAGTGTACCCTTGGGTTTAAAGTGTGCATAAATGTTGTGTTAGCTGAAGATCCTCCTGAGTTATTCAGCCAACTCAACTGTGCTTAGCTGAATGATAGAAATGTATATAGGATTCTAAATATAAATATTGACATAATAATATGTGCATCTTTTCCCCTTCTGCCGTTCAGAAAATACATAGAGAACTGGACAAACTGGAAATGTCTTTCTAGTCTCTGGAACACTTTTATACTCTTATAAGATTACTATTATGCATAGAGTTTTTCCCTCTTCAGTTCAAAGTGGTTTTCTGTTTTTGAGAAACAGTCTGCATTTATAGGTTTTCCCAGCCCATCCAGTGCAGTTGACTTTGGAACCAAGAAATAGTAAGTGATCTATTAAAACATCAATGCAAAGAAAGAATGCATCATCACTGAACCTTTGCATGTTTCTCTAGCCACTGTGTGAAGTTCATAATGGAAAGACAGAAGAGAAAATAGAGCATCTCCATTTTTTATTTTATGCGTTTTTAACTCTTTCTTAATGAAAGCTTTGAGATTTTAGACTAAAATAAAGTTTACTTATAATTACTGAGCCAGTAATGATATCAAACAGTTAAGAAAAAGTGAGTTAATAGTGTTCAACACAAGTAATCATGTTAAATACTAAAATTATATTTTTTTTAAAAAAACTTGAATCCTCATATCTCTTGGAATGTATTGTATTGCAAGATGTTAGAGTAAATTAAATTCTCCCCTGCACTCTAAAGCATCAATTTCCTTATGGTAATTATCTGCTAGATTGGATCTGTCAGTAGCAGGGAAGCATGCCTGACATTATACCCTCTTTACAAAAATGATTACAAAAAATTAAGACGAATGAGTAAAATTAAGGTTGGGACTGGTAAGCCAATATAAAGCTCTCATGGATCACTTTACCCAAGGTAGCATTGTACTGGAGGCCTCAGCTTTTAATGACTAGCCATATAATGATGGGAAGTCCATTAAAATGCTGCAAAGGTAACTGATCAGAGAGATAAGGGCTCAACAATGAGTTTTCAGCCAACTAGAAGCAATTTATTATACACAAAAAAATGACCTCTAAGTGAAATGCCTGGATGGATGAGGATTACAGTGACAGGAAGAGTTTCCTTACTTCAGTTTAGCTCTCAATACTAACCTGCACCCAAGTTGGGCCTCAGTTACAAGTGCTGAAATAAATACACTCATTAATCAGTTAAAACCTGGTAAAGCTACACACAGTGATTTTATCATGCCTGAAATACTATGAAATAATCTGGAACAATGGACCCCCTTCTTGTTTCCTTCTTCACTTGTATTGATCATACTTCACAAAGACTTGGAGAGGCCTAGACATTATTGTGTCTATTTACAAAAAGGGCACCCAAGATCTGCCCACTAACTATTGGCCTATCAACCCCTAAGTATAATAAATAAACTCTAGATTAAATGTTTGTACAACAAGTTAGTCAATTGGAAAGCGTACAGCATATTCTGCAAGATGAACAAGCATTAGTTTTATTTATGCACTTAATTTCTTAACACCTGACCAAAAAGTACATGTCCAAATAGATTTCAGGTCTGCATTTGATTTAGTTTCCAAAGAAAGGCTCTGGTCTAAGGTTCTGCAAACAACTGTTGACAGATTTCTACTATTGCTTATGCACAATCTTGGTAAGAACTCCAAAATCAAAATCTGATGCAACATACAAGGCTACTACACTAATGAGATTCTAAGCTACAGAGGAGTAAGTTAAGGATGCATTCTAGCTGCTCTACTGTTTAATCTATATATAATTTGTGGCCTTAATTGAACTCAAACTAATTAGGACACCATCCTCCAAAATTAGACATATTGCTTCCTTGTTATATGAGATGCTATAGTACTTTTATCACTAATGCAAATTGGACTTAGGTGAGCCTTAAATGCTATGGTTGGTTACTGCTCTGATGAGGTTTTTAAAATCAATTATAGTAAAACTAAGAACATGATCTTTGCAAAAAGACCTAAATTGCACACCTGGAAGATAAATGGCCAGAACATCGAGCAAGTCAAATCTTTTAAATAGTTGGGCATGGTTTTCCATAGCTCCAGGAACACACGGTGCACATCAAAACTATGTTATGCAAAATGCCAAAAAAACAGTAGTAGCAATTCATATTTTTTTTCCAGAGAAGCACAGTATATTCCAGAAGCACTGACGTTATATTCAGCTAAGGCTGAATATAACTTCAATGTACAACTACTCTTTGAGCTCAGCTGGGACCTTATTCCACTTTTGCTCCTCTGGAAATGTGCAATCCAAATTTCTAAGATCTACATTTCAGGTAACTGTAGTAATAAGGAGGGAAACAAACTAGCCAAAGTCAGACAAGTGCATGGATTTACATTGTGCATTGTGCATGGTAAGAGCCATGGTGGCACAGTGGTTAGAAAGCAGTACTGCAGGCTACTTCTGCTGACTGCCGGCTACCAGCAGTTCAGCAGTCCTTGAGCAGTGGCTCAAGGTTGACTCAGCCTTCCATCCATCCTTCCGAGGTCAGTAAAATGAGGACCCATATTGTTGGAGGCAATATGCTGACTCTGTAAACTGCAAAATGTAATCACTGAATCAGTAGTAAGACCGGTTGAATCCCACCCCTGCCCATATCTCTTAAAATTATTGAGGTTAGGAAACACTGTTCTAGAGACAAGCTTAGCAGCTCATTGGAGTTTCCCATGGGTTTGCAAAATTCTTCCAAAACTTCTCTTTTCTCCCAATCTGCCAAGGTATGGAAACAACCTTTACTGTGAATAAATATTATTTGGAAATCTGTTTTCCAAATGAGGGGGCATCTTTGAGGACAGTTGGTTGACAATGAGGAAAAAGATAATTTGCTGCTCTTCAATGCTACAAACTCCTATAGGGATTAAACAGGGAAAGGAGCATTAAGAAAGGCTTTTTTTAAAAAAGATTTGCTTGTTGTTCATGTATATATGTATACAACGTGTTGATGCTTTAATTATGTATATTATATGTTCAGGAAGACCATCCATAAGAAGGATGGGTAGTGGTAGTTGCTTTCCTAGAATAGGAAGGTGAGAGAGCAGAAAAATTGTCCAGTAGGAGGTCTTGATAGCCTGTTTGAAATGATAACTTACTAACTCTCCCTGAAGTGTATCAGTGTAGAGAAGATTTCTTAAACTGTTTTACAGCAGTATTTCTCAATCTCAGAAATTCTAAAGTTATGGATTACTACTCCCAGAATTATTCAGCCAGTATGCTGACTGGAGAATTATGGAAGTTAAAATTTAAACATCTTAAGCTTGCTGAGATTAAGAAACCCTGACAAACCAGCATGAGTGCAGAACAGAAATTGCTTAAATGTAAGTGTGGATTTGCCCAAAATTATCTATTGTATCTTGAATGACATATGAGAATCAATACAAAATAAAAATAATATTGATATTGATAAAACCCAATACATTTTATCAAGGGCAAAGAGAGAATCAAAAGAAGCTATGTGAGCATAAAACCCATTATAGAAAAAATATAGAAGATCACTGTGTTTCTAGAAGAAGGTGTGTGAAGGAGATGAAAAGTAGCTTCAAAATGCCAAAAGAATTTTGCCAGAAGTGGCACAGGCTTATTTCAAATACTTCCTTGGTAGTCTTAGATCTTTAAGTCTTATCAAAAACTAAAGCAAGTTATTGAACTGAAATAATAATTCAGCACAAATATTTGAAATATATTATTTTAATCTACTGTTCACCAGTTAACACAACTTCATTACCACAAAATTTATCAAGAAAAGGGAACTACTGTTAATAAGAAAATGCAGCTGGATGAAAATGTTCAGGAAAGGAAAGCAAAAGATAGATGGTTACCTTACATAACATGATAGGCTGGCTATAAGAGTAGTCAAATAACAAATTAAACTGACATAACTTTTAATTAGTATGTTACAAACAGATAATAAAAGTAAAATCTACTTTGATTGTTCTCTTGGGTTGATTTGACTAGGATAATTCAATATTTTGAACATTCATCTGAACAGAATTCTAGTTAATGGAGAGGTAATTCTTTTCACTCAAATAGTGAAGGCAGGGGAAGAAAGTACACAAGGCAGGATTTTCATCAAATTCTTTAAGGCTGTATTGTCTATAATTCTCATATCTGAGAGCCTGTAACATATGGGATGATCAGTTAAGACTACAATATCATTGTCCAGGATGGAGATAACCAAGATCAAATTGGGAGACTATGTGGTGAAGGAGGGATTCCAGAAAGACGTGTACTAGTAGAGAAGCCAGAAAGACGAGTACTACCGAGAGAAGTTACAAGACAGAGGGAGACAATCTATTGGTGTCAGAGGCTTTGCTTTGTGGCACCAAATGCATTGCTGACCAGAGTGCTTGGACAAGGCCAGCCTTAGAGAGTCTGTAATGAAAAGAAGGTTGGACTTTCTCTCTGTCAGCATAAAGACTACATTAGGTTTCAAATGTGAAGTTTTCTTCTTCTTCCTTTGCTGATACTAGTGGTGAGTCTGTTTCTATAGAGTATGTCCTTGTTAGAGAAGCCACTCTTCCCATCTGTAAGCTGTAAGCCACAGGAATCTTCTCCATTCCTGCTTACCAAGCTGAATCAATTTCTTCTAGCAGTTGGTACTTCACTTACTGCTCTGAACTTATTGCAAGATGGATACTCCATCTCCTGATCTCTTTTGACTTGCTTCTGCTTCTGATAATTTCTTTTCTGGAGAAAGAACTATCCAGATTCAAGAGAAATAGATTTAAACTTACATTCATGCATTTCTGTCCCCTTTAAGCATATTATTTTCTTCCGATTCATTTTATAACACAAGAATGAGGAATACCAGCTCCTCTTTACACTATCTCATTTTAGTCATCCATTTGCTTCTGTGTATTGTTTATCCATGAGACATTTTTCTTTCAGTTGGTATATTCATTATGAAATCATTCTCTGAGAAGATACAGGCCACTGCTTTTTTGCAATTTTCATGAACACTAGTTATGTTGAAAGCTAAGCTTTTTGGTCCTCTTACATCAGAATTGCATTAATATTTGTGTGACCTTTACTGGGTAGCAGATGAGAAGCATTAAGAATAAAATGACAAACTTGCAGAGATAGCGTGCTTGAAAATGGTGGATTTCATTGGCCATTTTGAGCCAAACAGGAACAGGAAAAAAGATATAACCTATCACCAAGGTGTAAAAAAGCAGGTAAAACTTATGATAGGTCTACCATCATAAATCTGAATCAGTTGCCAAGAGTCTGATTTTGATCATGTGACCATGGAGATGCTGCAATGGTCAGAAGTGTGAAAAATGGTCATAAGTCACATTTTTCAGTGCTAAGAGTTCGTTGTAATTTCTAACAGTCACTAAATGAACTGTTATAAGTTGAGGGTTACCTGTAATTCTACTATAACTGGGATACTGTGAGCTCTAGACCCATTTTAGGTAGAAGGCCACCTGATGATCTTGTACTACTCCCTCCTTCTCAATCCTAGGAAGAGGCAATGGCAAAATATTTCCATTGATAGTTTATACTATGTTTCTTTCTTTCTTCTTTCATTACTGAATTTAGGCAACATTCAAGAGTACCGATTGCTTCGGTAAGTAAGGAACATTAAATCATACAATCAAATAATCATAGGACTGGAATGGACCTTGGAGATCTTCTAGTTCAGGGGTGTCAAACTCAAGGCCCGGGGCCTGGATCCAGCCCATGGGGTGCTTAAATCTGCATCCCCTCTCGGGGTCACACTGGAAACAGCAAAGGACCAGCTGCAGTGCCTCTGCCAGTGAAAATAAAGCTTGGAATAATAAAATAAAGCTTGGAAAGGCCACGCACAGCGCTCCCAGGCC
Source organism: Notechis scutatus (assembly GCF_049901735.1). Taxonomy (NCBI): domain Eukaryota; kingdom Metazoa; phylum Chordata; class Lepidosauria; order Squamata; family Elapidae; genus Notechis; species Notechis scutatus. The sequence goes on along the minus strand of NC_142025.1, from coordinate 77,724,060 downwards.
CCATTTTCAGTTTTGATGACCTGCTGCAGCCCTCTGCCAGCAAAAATGGAGCTCGAGGTGCCCATGTGTGGCTCTCCTGGACTCCATTTTTGCTGGCAGAGGGCTATCAAAGCAAACTAAAAACAAAACAAAAGGAGAAATGTCTCCCCTTTTGCAAGGAACAGAAAAGGAGAAAGGGAAAGACAAAGAAGGAAAGATGGTAAAAGAGCAAGGAAGGAAAAATAAGGAAAGAGGGGAAGGAAGAAGAAAGGAGAAGGAAGAGAGAAGAAAAAAGAAGAAAAGGAAGGAAGGAAGGAAGGAAGGAAGGAAGGAAGGAAGGAAGGAAGGAAGGAAGGAAGGAAGATTATAATGAGAGAGCGAGGATCTGAGGGAAGTCCTGCCTTAGCACTTGGCCACAGGTGCCCCCGACACAAATGATGTCAAGCTGACCTCCATGGCCTTCCCTCCCCTCCTCCAATTAAGGTCAAATACAACCCTGATGCAGCCCTCAATGAAATAGAACTTGACAACCATGTTTTAATTCGAATCCCTGCTCAGTAGTAGTAGATCATGCATCACTACAGTAAAATGGTTGTCCAGTCTACTCTTGAAAACCTACAGCATTGGAGCATTCATAACTTTGTGAGGCAAGCTCTTCTATTGATTAATCATGCTCATAGTCAGGAAATTTCTCCTTGGTTCTAGGTCGGATCACTCTTTAGTTTCCATTTATCAATTCTTGTCCTGCCCTCAGGGACTTTGGAGAAGAATTTTACCCCTCTTCTTTATGATAGGCCATCAAATGTTAAAAGACAGCCATCATGTCACCTGTAATCCTTCTGTTTGATAGGCTAGATATATATTGTCCAGCATACGATTTAACCTGCAAACCCCTTTATCATCTTTGTTGCTGTTCTATGCACTATACATTTTCTAGGTTCTCAACATCTTTTTTTGTATCATAATAACCAGAACCAGATACAATATTACAAGTGTGACCTCACTAAAGCAGTATAAAGTAGTGATCGCCTGATCTTGATGCTATTCGGGTTTTTTTGTTTTTTTTTGGCAGCCAGGTTTCATCAGCAAATTGATAATATCCCACTCCATAACTTTGAATGACTTTCCTTAGTAATTTGAATGACTTTCTCTAGTAATGTAAGTATTAAGAAGCATGAGGGACAAGATGAACCATAGGTCAGTGATATCAATATGTTAAACATTAATATCATAGCACCATCTTCTGGACCTACTCAACAGAAAGCACCATAATTATTGTGAAACAAAGCTCCTTAAGGCCTAATGCTACCAGGCAGTTCAAAACCCTGTTGATAGAATCAAAAACTACTGAGGAAACTAGGTGAAAGCTGCACTTTACCTTTCTAATTTCCATCACATGTCATGCAACAAGTTGATAAAAAAAAAGAAATTTGAGCAATGTATATTGAAAGACCAACTGAAATAGATCCAAAAAAATCAGTATCATTAAAATATGTCTGGTGATGTGGGCTACCACTCCTTGATTGCTTTTTCCAACAATGCAACATAATGATAGAGATGTCCCAGATCAAGTGATTTTTTTTCCACCAAAAATTTTACAACTGTCACCATAAGGCTAGATCTAACCTGCCCAATTACATGTAATACTTGGATTTCAGTAAGGTATTTGACAAAGTAGACCACAACATACTTCTTGGTAAGTTAGAAAAGTGTGGGATAGACAATGGTTGACAAACTGCACTCCTTAAAGGAACTATATCTACATGGAAGGAAGGAAGCAGTGGGGAATCCCAAGAGTCTGTTTTAGGCCTAGTTCTTTTCATAAATGATTTAGATGAGGGAAAAGATTTAGAAACAATTTAGATGAGGGAATAGAAGGGAAATAATAGAAGGGAAGCAGACAATGCTGCTGTCCTTCAAAGTGACCTTGATTATGTGTCTGAATGGTCAAACAATTGGCAACTCCAAATCTCAACCAACAAATGCTATGTCCTACACATTGTTAAAAAAAATCAGTACACCAAATACAAACTAGGCGGATATGACTTCGTTGTCGAGCCTCACTCTGTCAAGGACCTTGGAGTACTCATATCAAGCAATGGTGGGATTCAAAAAATTTTTTTTACTGGTTCTGTGGGCATGGCTTGGTGGGCATGGCAGGGGAAGGATACTGTTAGATCTCCAGTCAGAGGTGGTGTTTTCTGGTTCTCCGAACTACTCAAAATTTCCACTACCGGTTCTCCAGAACTGGTCAGAACTTGCTGAATACCACGTCTGATATCAAGTGACCTAAGTGCCAGAGCTCACTGTAACAGCATTGCCAAAAAAGCATTAGGAAATGTAAATCTAATGTTATGAAGCTTCTCCTCCGGAAATATTGAATTGCTAACTAGAGCATACAAAACTTTTGCTAGACCAATACTCGAATACAGCTCATCAGTCTGGAATCTGCACTGTATATTGGACATTAGTACAATTGAGCGAGTCCAGAAGTATTTCATGAGAAGAGTAGTACACTCCTCTGCTTGCAACAGAATATCCTATATCACCAGGTTTGAAATTTTGGCCTTGGACAACCTTGAACTACGCCACCTAAGATTGGACTTAAGTGTAGCACACAAAATTATCTGCTACAATGTCCTACCAGTCAATGATTACTTCAGCTTCAACCGCAACAATACAAGAGCACACAACAGATACAAACTCAATGTAAACCGCTCCAAATGTGACCTCAGCAACAGAGTGGTTAATGCCTGGAATGCACTATCTGACTCTGTTGTTACATCCTCTAACTCTCTAACCCTTTTAACCTCAAACTATACACTATTGACCTCACCCCATTCCTAAGAGGTCTGTAAGGAGCGTGCATAAGTGCACAATTGTGCCTACCGCCCCTGTCCTATTGTCCCCAATTATACATACCTATTTCCTGTATTCTTACTCATGTTTATACTTATACCTATTATTTTGTAAGCGATTGACAAATCGAATAAATAAATAAAAAATATGGCACATAGATATTTCCCAAGACATTACGTAAGGAACGCATTGTTATCAGTGTGGGATAAAATTAAACAACAAAACTATAGGAAAATACCAGTCTTGCTCTCCACTTTAGAAGCATTGATACATCCAAATGTTATAACTGTTATAAATATTTAAAAAATTGTTTCTTATAAAGATAAATGAGAATGGTGAATTGAAAACTAGATTGGAACTAAAAAATCAAGGGGTGGAATTAGACTGGTGGTTGTATTTGCAGATAGATTCGTGTTATGTGAAAGATGTGAAAACATTGGGTTTTTATAGAGAACTAACAACATTGGATAAGATATTAGTGAGGACAGATGATAAATTGATAAAGATATTATACAATTACTTATTAAATTATAAAATAGAAGAACAAGTTAAAGAGATGATGATAGCATGCACCAAAAATTTTGAATATAATATAGATTTGGATAAATGGCAAAAGCTTTGGGATAGAAACTGGAAATTGACAATGGCCACATCATATAAGGAAAATCTCTATAAAATGTTCTACAGGTGGCATCTGCCCCTGGCAAGATTAGCTAAAATGTTTAACAATATGTCCCCAAACTGTTGGAAATGCAAACAAACACCCAGCACATATTACCACATGTGGTAGACCTGTATAAAGTCAAGGAAATTTTGGACACCAATACACACATGGTTAGAAAAAATGATCAAACAACATATAATTTTTAAGCCAGAACTGTTTTTATTAAGTATTGTATCAGATGGCTTTGCTAAAGGGACAATATATCTAATATTACATGTTTTGACCGCAGCAAGAATTGTATACACGCAGCAGTGGAAGAATGAAAACACCACGTCAGAGGATGAGTTGGTAAGGAAGATACTAGAATGTGAGGAAATGGACAGGCTAACGCTAGAAACAAAAGATAAAGGAGATACAGAATACTATTCAAAATGGAATAGGTTCTATCAATGTTTAGAAACACGAGGTAGAAGTTGGAATGCGAAAGAATCAGGTGGACATAGAAAGAGATATTATTTTTAATATCGATCTAGGAATGTAAGTATTGGAATGATAGATTAGTTGACATATTAGAATATGATGTACAACACTAGCACTTTTTTTAAAAACAAATTTTTATTAATTTTTACAAAACAATACACAAACAAACAAAGCATAATAACATAAAAGATCTTTTCTGAAAAAACCAATAGAACATCTTATTTAAAGACAGAATAATTCCAAATTATCACATTTCCATACAGGCACAATTTAATATATATATTTACGTTATCTGTTCAACTTCGTATCTTATCCCAGCTTCTCTTTATTTCTCTCTTTCATTCTATTATTCAAATTATATTTCCTGTTAATAAGAATTTTATTGATTTTCAAGGACAATACACAAACAAACAAAACATAAAACATAAAAACATAAAACATCTTTTCTGAAAGTTGCTTGGCCCCGGGTTAGAACTCTTCATACAGACACAAATTCAAAAATCATATTCATTTTATATACCATTCCATATCTTATTACCATTTTCAATTTTCTATATAGCTTCTCCCCTCTTTTAACTTTTAGTTTTATTTTATTTATCTCATCTCAGTTCAAATCATAATACTTATCATTCTTTGTCTGTTCTATTTCCAGCTATCCATTCATCTTTTCTCTTTAAACGAAACTTCTCCTGTACACTGATTGGAGTATGACACCTTTAACTCTTTCCCCTAAATTTATAATACTTAATATAACACATAACTTGTATTAGGATTCTGTTTAGTTAATTCTAAAGTTACACAATGTATTTTATATATATAAAAAATAACAACAACAAAGGAACAAATTTATAGGTATATGATGTAGTTAAGACCACTATCAATGCCAATAAAAAACTAATCATAAATATCAATACTCCATTTTTGGTTACATGTTATTTCCAATTTTCTAATATTATTTCTAAGTACACATATAAAAACACAATCTTATGTACCTTTACAGAATCCCTTTTTCAATTAAATTTACCCATTGTCTCTAAATGAATTTTGTTTCTTTACATCTTGCTTCCCAACATTGAGGCTTCTCATCCCTTCCTTTCTCCCTTGCTTATTCTTCTCCTTGCCCTTTTTACCCCTTTGTCTCTCCACCTCTCTTTTCTTCTTCTGCTTTCCCCCTTTCTGTTGTTTTCTAACCTTGTATCCACCTTTCACCTCATTTTTCTCTTTTGTGGTTGTTTTTTCAAGTCTTAAAGTCCCCCTTTTCTTTTCCTCTTTCTCCTTTCCCTCCCCAAATAGAATCACTTGTTCATCAAAGATGGCTTCTTCTTTATCCCAGTCGTCCTGCTGCTCAGTCAGTTTTTCATAGGTACATACCGCCATTTCTAAAAATTGAAAAAGAGTGCCCAAAGAATCTTGCCCTTCTTGTTCTTCTTTTTTGTATTTTTGATATTCAATTTTTAGTTCATCCACAAGCGATGCCATTGTAAAGAGAAAAAGGTTTTCCAAAACAACCACCCAAGTGCTTTTAATCAAGAATAATTCCCAAGAGTTCCAAAGTCACCAAACAATCCAAATAAGCTATTTCTTTTAGCACTTTTTTCTTTCTTCCATTTCTCTTTCTGGGGTTGCTGTTTAATCACAAAGTTCCAATTAAGATATATCTTTTAGAAGTCTTATTAATATTTAATAGCTCTTTAGAATTCTAGGCAATCTCCTCCTTATTTTCAAATTCTGCTCCAATTTTTTTCCTCTCCCTTCCCACTTACAGCAAAAAATATTTTTCTTTAAATGTTCAGAAATCCATATCCCTTTAGCATTTAATTACCTCCAATGCGGGTTTTCCGGTTTCTCTTAGAGTTCTATCGCTGTCACGTTAGGAAGGAGAGTGAAAAGAAAAGAAAAAAGCTTTTCCTTTAACTTCCATTTGCCGCTTATCACACTCTGGAAACAATGTATCTTTCGTAAGTTTTAAGTTCCAGGATACTTTCACTGTTACTTTGTCCCGGTCAGCAAAGAACACTTTCACTTCTTCACAGCTTCTCCTGCACTTTCTTTTTCTGGCTGAGCTCTTCTATGTGGCGGCCATTGCTGACCGCCGCTCAGCTACCTTCGGAAAAGGGGGTTTAGCTGGCTAGGGAAGAGAGGTGCGATATCTCTCGACCCTGCCAGACCCCCCCTGTCTTCGCCACCTTCTACGGAGGTGGCTTAGCCCCGAAGCCGGGTGGCTCAGGGCACTCGGGCAGTGAACACAGGCAGAAACCGCATACGGTCGCGGATTCCTGCCTGCCCCGAAGCGCTGCAAACCGGAAATCAACACTAGCACTTTTTAAAATAGTATATATGTTATACTGTTTCCATTTTTGTTTTATGGTAATTGGAATGCCAGGACAATTACATTGTATTCAATATGTTTAAATGTAAACAATAAAAATATATCTTAAAAAAAAAAGAAGGGAGAAACTTCAAATTTACAAATGACACCAAACGGGGAGAAATAGTTAACATTCCAGAAGATAGGCTCAAGATTTTATTAGATAGGCCCTATCTAATAAAATGAAATTTAATGTTGAGGAAAATAAGGTTTTACACTTAGGCAATGTACAGGTATGGAATAGGTGGCAGCTGGCTCAATAGCAGTAAATGCAAGAGGAATCTTGGAGTCCTACCGTGTTTCTCATATAATAAGGCCGGGTCTTTTTTTTTTTTTTTTTTTGAGCCCTGAAAAAATGGCTAGGCTGTCTTTTCAGGGGTGACTTAATTCCCCCCCCCCTTGCATCTTTGGGCGGGCGGGCAGCGACGGCTTGGATGTTGACCTCGGCGTTGGTGGGGCACTTCGTATCGGGGTCAACGCAGGCAGCACCATATCTGGGTGTGGAACAAAAGTACTTCCTAATGGCAAGCCCCCCCACCATTCCCCCCATTTGGCATGTTTTAATATAGGCCTTAATTTGGGGGGAGGGGCTTAATTTCATTTCATGCCTATAAAACATTCTGGGACTTCCTATTGGGGGAGGCCGTATTGTTGGAGAAACAGGGTAGTTGACATTTAAATATGAACCAATAGTGCCAAAGAAGCACTGCTGATTTGACAGGGGGGTAGATTTAAGATCATGTGAAGTGTTAGTATTGCTTTATAATGCCTTGGTAAGGCCACATTTGAAATATTGCATCTGATTTTTGTCACCACAATACAAAAAAAAAGGTTGAGATTCTAGAAAGACTACAGAGAAAAGCAACAAAAATGATTAGGAGGTTGGAGAATAAAACATATAACAGTTGCAGGAATTGGGTATGTGTAGGCTAGTAAAAAGAAGGACTGTGGCAACATGATAGCAATATCTGAGGTGCTGTCACACAGAAGAGGAAGTCAACCCATTTCCCAAAACACCAGAAAGCAAGACAAAAAGCAATGGATGAAAACTAATAAAGGAGGATATCAACCTAGAACTAAGGAGAAAATTGAAAAACATTTCTTTTGAAAATACATTACTGTTCCTATACACAATTTTCTTTTTATGAATCTGTAGTCTCTTTTGTCATGGTGGAGCTGGAGCTATTGAATGGGGCTGAGCATTTACTAGCGGAATGCTCTCTCTGACACCTATGTGGAGTTCACAACAGATATTTTCTCTTTGATAAAGAAAATAGAGAAACATCTGTCACTACCTAGGATTGAATTCTCAAGTTTCCGAGTGGAAGGCTAAGGCCACTGCACCATTCACATTCCTATATGCAATATGCATTCCTAATTTTTAAAAAGAAAATGGAAGACATTTTCACTGTTATGAACTAACAAAGTTGTGTAGGGGGTTTAAAGAAATAATATTCTAGATAATAGGATGAATTGAACTGGATACGATTATTTGGAGAAATTGCCATAGAGAAACTGCTTAACATCATCACTGCCCTGTGTCAAAAGATACGGTCTACATGTCAACAGCCTCAGGACTGAAAATAAACTGTGGATTTATGAAATAAATAAATAAAATAAATTGCCAATAACAAAATGTAAAAGCAGATGAAGGTTACCTAAAGCAAGGCCTGGGTACTGTCATTCTGAAAAGGTAGAAGCCACTCTGGGAATGTAGTTTAAAACAGAGACAAAGATTGTGTTTTTCCCCCAAACCTTGCAGCCCCAATCTTTTTTCCATTACTTTTCCATTTTAAAATACAACTTTTAATACTATCATTTTAGTTAAAATAGGTACAAGATATCCCATTGTCTATTTTCCACAGTCTTATTCAGTGTGTTCATAAAATGTACTAAATTCGAAACATTTATAAACCATGAAACTAAGTTTACATATACCACATTGAGCTGTAACAAACCACAGTATGACAAGACACACAACTTAATCTTTAACTATTTCAATGAGGCGTCGTGTCATTTCTTGTGAATGGTCTTAGTGAGTTGGGAGTTACAAGTTGAAATCAGGCTCACAAAAATTGTTCTGCTAAGCCAAATGCAACCCACTTACCAAGAACTTGGGTTTGAAAGTTGCTTGATATCCTTTCCCACCTTGGACAACAACATAGAACAGTTGTCAATGTTCTATTAAGTAGAACATGGAATAGTTGATAGGATGAATCTTATTTGGTAGATCGTGACAGATTATGAAAGTGTACATCAAAGTGAAAAGACTGCAAAAGGCCACAATCAAAAGAATTTGTCTTTATTTAAGTCAATTTTAAGTAGAAAAAGGATTGCAATTATTTCTAATAGATGTATATGCAGGTGACTAAGAAATCTAGTCCATTAATGGCTAGATGCTCTATTAGACAATTCTACTGATCCCACTTTGTATGTTGTATCTTACTGTTCCAGAGATGGTATAGCATTTAAAAACACTGGACTTGTTGGCCAAAGATAGTCAGCACTCTGGCAGTTCAATCCCACAGCACTGTGTGGCAGAGTGAGCTTCCGTAATTTTCCCCTAGCTCCTACCCAACCTAGAAGTTTAAAGCATATAAAAATACAAGTAGATAAATAGCTACTACTCTGGTTGGAAGGAACTAGCAGTGTTCCGTGCAGAAGAGGAGCTGGCACCGGACCTGCCCAGATGCTAGATGACATCAGCAAAAGAAAGCCCAGATGATCCAACATCCTCTAAATGCTGTTAGCCAGCTGGTACAAAGCCAGTTCACCCTCTCTCTTGTACCATGGATAGTGTGTATATGTGAACAAAATGAACTAGCAATCTTAGGCTACTACTCTGTGGTAAAAAGCAGGGTAGACTTCCCTGGCTATACACATCATATGCTTAAAAAAAGTCCTAGAGGTAATAAATGAACACTATTCTACAAGGCACTTTTCTTTGACCAGGATTAAAGAAATAATAACATTGGGAAATCAATACATTTTAATGAATGAGTTATGGGATTTTCATAAAACTATATGGAAAAATGTATATTTTATTAAAATATGCTATGTACTTGACTATATTATTATACGGAACATGACCTTTCTATGACATAAAGACAAAAACTGAAAAAGTGTTGATTTTTAAAAACAAGTCCATTTTACAATTTTTATTTCCCATTTATCTTTTGAAACTTAGAATTGTGCCACTGAGATGAATGTTTTTTCAAGTTTTCTTTTCAAGTCGTTCTTTTTCCTTCTTATTGAAAGAATTCTGTGGTTCAGTGGTTGTAACGATCTGTGACAAGGGTCCCCAATGGGGGAATTCTTTTGACTGTCCATGTTCAGCTAAGTATCTACAATAACAAAAAAAAAATTTTTTTTTCATGTGAATGTGAATTTCAAGCTCAATCATCCCCACTCATGTCAGGAGAAAGTACATAGAATTTACTGGGGTATCCTAACACTGCACATGAAAACTAAATGACTTTAGAATTTTGTTTTAAATTTAAAATTATTGTTTAAAAGCATAATGCACACTCTACAGGACATAACTGCACTAATATCTCACTACTACGATATGCATATAAATCATAATACAATATACTAATTACTATATATTCAGTGTATATGGTCAGTTGGGAAAGATAAGAAAGAGATATATAGTATAAAACATATACTGTCCACATAGTTTAAATATCATATATACACACATGTGAGATATTATATGCTAATATTCATTTGCTTGATCTAAAAACATATCTTTCTATATCATAGTACTACAAGAAAACAGTGCTCACACAAAGAATATTGCTTTTTGACAAAGGGAGTTTATGTCTAGACTGATTAAGTTCAGTAATGCCATTGTTAAAACTAATGTTATCCCCAAATGTAATTGTTCTTTTTTTTTTCTTTTAAACAATTTGATAAATCTATGACAAAAAAAATGTAGTGTTTCCTGGGAAATCTTCAATTTATAAGGAATGTTTACCATGGCAAATAAAAACATTATAAGATAGGATGTAGTTTCATTTAAATGGGAATCTGTGGGAATCAGAAAATCTTGATTAATAGACTTAAGAAAAATAAGCTAACTGAAAAAATGTGAATGCAATCTTTCAGGAAACTGAAAATGTTATTGGAGTTGAAATATGAAATAAAGTTCACAAAAGTGCTTTTTCAAAAGGCAACTTGGACTTTGTTTTTTCCTTGAGGAAGACGTTTTGCTTCTCATCCAAGAAGCTTCTTCAGTTCAGTTCAGTCCAGAATGGAAGAAACTTCTTGGATGAAAAGCAAAATGTCTTTCTCAAGGAAGAAACAAAGTCCAGTTGCCTTTTGAAAAAGCACCTGTGAAGCAATCATGACCTGGATGACTGAGAATCTCCATAGATATATAAAATAAAGGCTCAAAGTAAAAAAAAAAAAAAATTCTGAATAACAGTTGCATCTTCCAATATCTCCTTCTTTAAATTATGGGAATTTTAAAAAAATAAAGTTTGGCATCTGTATGCCAAAGGGAGAAAGAACAGCGTTTTCCTAGCATAGTACTACTTGGCATACCTGTGCTTAATATACTGTAGTTTATTCTGCTCAAACACCAAAATATTTAAGCTCTGATCAAAAGGAAATTCTGCATTGACTTATAGAAATCTATGAACAGATTAGTGAAGGGTAAAAATTACATGAATGTTATTGGATAAAAAAAAAGCTAAAGAAAAAAATAACCGATGCAACTTTCTCCAACCCCAGAAGTTGTTTATAAGAGAGACAAAGATACTGTATATACAACATTGTAGGATGCCATATGTACTTTTGTGCTCAGTATTCCTCTCCAAATTTTCAATGGAATGCAGGAATTCTGGAGCAAACTGCTTCTGTATACTCATTTACGACTGTTATGCAATTTGGCTGCCCCCCCCTCTTTTTTTTTTTTACTAAACCACAGAAATATCATCTTAATATTTAATTGTTCTTTAATGAAATAACCATAATTAGGATTTTCTTTATAATTCATATGAGCAAATTAAGTAATGTGCCTTACACTTACCCATACATTCGTGAAATTATTGATGGCAATGTTGATGGAAGATTAGAATTTACTGGTTGGGTGGCTGACCAATGAACCTTGCCGGTGTATCCAAGGGTATTTGGAGAGCTAAAGGGAAAAGTTAAAGGGAGAAGAGGAATTGATTAAACGGGCACAAGCTTGGAATAATTATTTCCTGATAGCTGTAATCAAGCCAAAAGCGCTGGCTTATGCTTGTACTTGTGAGAAAGGGATGTAGAAGAAAGTAAAATATTATCGTATGAAAATTATATTGGCTTAATACAGTACAAAAATTGGAATAGATAAAACATAGTTATAAAATAGCACTATTAAATATATTGTCTTTGGGGAGTCCTGTCTGCATTGCTAGCTAGTGAAAAAAATCTGAAAAGAGGACATTTCTACATCATCTCTCTCTCAAAGCAAATGATAGAAAGTTAATTCCAGATTCATTAAAAAATTAGTCTCCTTATAGATCAGTCAAACCATAGAATATCATCTGTAAGCTAAAGAGGCCCATATATCCACACTGAACAAACTTAATCATATGCTCTCAATATGAATATATTGCAGGAAATAGGCTATTCTTTTATGTAGCTGAAAGAGTCTTAATTTGGGAGGGGATTTCTAAAAAATAGGAAATGCATTCTATTTCCATATTTTCAAATTATACTGACTAGTATATATATATATGGCTATTCAAATAGAATCGTTCTAATAGATAATGCAATTCCATCAAGTCTTGTGGATAGAGCACTGTAGCTCAGAGAACAGAAGACCCATGAAATGTGAAAATCCATTATATCTTGCAATATATCCAGTAATATTGGAAAAATTAGCTTACCCTTAATAAATGTTTAAGATTGGGAACATATGAATCTCATTACATATTGCAAAGAATTTTATTTGTAAACTGGTCTGATATTTATAGCATGCAAAGGCAGAGTTAACATGGAACTTTTTGTTACAATTAAAGCTATTTTGTTATTAATGGTTGTTCTCTGAAAAAGTGTGTGAGAAAAAAAATTAATATATTCCTATCTGTATTTGATATAACAGCAGCAAATGCCAGAACTTTTGAAATGATTTATAAAGTAGGTATTATTTGTATAATTGCACAAATACACATGTCCCAGCGCTGTAGCAATTGGAAAGATGTAGTCCTTAGCTTCCTAAAATACTACACTTACCTCTATATTCAATGCAATCACCAAATCGCTGAAGCTCAGGGTAAGTAAAGAATACAGGTGAAACTCGAATAATTAGAATATTGTGAAAAGGTTCATTATTCTAGGCTCAAAGTGTCCCACTCTAATCAGCTAATTAAGCCAGAACACCTGCAAAGGGTTCCTGAGCCTTTACATGGTCTCTCAGTCTGGTTCAGTAGGAATCACAATCATGGGAAAGACTGCTGACCTGACAGTTGTGCAGAAAACCATCACTGACACCCTCCATAAGGAGGGAAAGCCTCAAAAGGTAATTGCAGAAGAAGTTGGATGTTCCCAAAGTGCTGTATCAAAGCACATTAATAGAAAGTTATGTGGAAGGGAAAAGTGTGGAAGAAAAAGGTGCACAAGCAGCAGGGATGACCGTAGACTGGAGAGGATTGTCAGGAAAAGGCCATTCAAAAGTGTTGGGGACTTTCACAAGGAGTGGACTGAGGCCGAAGTCAACAAATGATTAAAAATGACACTCTTCATGTTACTATCTTTGACTTCATGTTACTATCCCATTCTGTCAGCACACTGATACTGTATAACTGATATTTGTTTTCCTGGGAGAGGGGGAAAAACATTATTTACAGAATAACTGGAAGTGACCTTGGAGGTCTTCTAGTCTAACCCAGAGGTGGGCTTCAGCCAGTTAACGCCAGTTTGGTTAAACCGGATTTTAATTTTACATCTGGTTCGGTGAACCAGTAGTTCCGATGACTGGCTGGCCCCACCCACCCCTTCCCGCCCCTCCCAGGAGTCCCCATGCAGCCCATTTTGGATCACAGGTAAGTGCAGGGCCTGTGCGGAGGCTCAGGGAGGGCGAAAAATGGGCCCGTTTCCAGCCTCCAGAGAGCCTCCGGAGCCCAGGGAGGGCAAAAACAGGCCTCCTGTGGCCTGTATGTGCTCCCAGGGTAGTGCAGGAGGCCAATTAGGCCATACCCACCATGGCCACACCCACCCAGCAACTGGGCAGAGAACTGGTTGTTAAATTATATGTAGCCCACCCCTGGTCTAACTCTTATACACAATTCTGGACAAATGGCTGTCCAAATTGTTCTTAAAACCTTCCAGTATTGGAGCATCTGCAATTTCTGGAAGCAAGCTGTTCCACTGATTAATTGGTCTCACTATCAAGAAATTTCTCCTTAATTCTAGGATAGATCTCTCTTTGATAAGTTTCCTCCATTACTTGTCTTGCTTCACGTTTGAGAGAATAGATTGTCCCCGTCTTCTTCTTTGTGACAGTCTCTCAAATGTTGGAAGACTGCTATCATTTCATTCCTAGTCCTTCTCTTTGTTAAACTAGATATTATTTAGATTATTAGACTAGGTATTATCTCAGCAGCTGTGAATACATTATATGATCTTGTGCATTTTATGGGATCTAAAGTTATTCTTGTTTATTCTACTCCAGTTTTTCATGTCTGATGTCATGGTCTTTGAAAATATAATGCTTCCAGGGAGTGAGCATGGACATCAGAATTTCTATGGTATTTAAAAGGGTAAAAAGATCTTCCTATGTGTATGCCCTAAGGGAAAAAAGTGAAGATGACATATAGAAATCTGGAATTATATTCAGCAACTTTTGTGACAAAATAATCTGAGATATATTTGCAGCAAATGCAAGCTCATAGCAGTGTCTGAAGCAAAAAAAATCAACACATTGAGGAGAAAGGATGGTGATTTGTGTACTCAAACAAAAGAACTTTTACAAGAGAAACAACAGAAGCTGTTCTTCCATAGTGAGGAAGGTAGATGTACAAAAATGGAAGTGGTCTATGACAGTAAGACCCAGACAAAGACTTTGAAAATCTTAGAAGCTCAAATCTAGGGACTCCAATGTTATTTTTTAGTAAAGTTTTGAAAACATAAATGAGTAAATTATATGGACAGACAAAAAATGATTTTGCTAGTCAGTGAAATAAGATGTGCAGGAAATATACCACTCTGGTGATAGGGAACTTAAGTACCCTGACGTAAACTGGGAGACAAACTGCACGTTTCTGACAATCCTAGTTGACATTTTCCCCAAAGGTAGAGAAAGGAACTAGAGAGCCAGCTATACTGGACTTCATTCTTATAAATAGGGATGAAATGATTGAACGGATGGAAGTTGTAGTAATTTTGAGAGAGTGACCATGCCAACAGGCAATTGAACACAGTCATGGAGACATAGAAAATTGGTGGCAGAAAAAAAAACTGGTGATCCATATACAGTATGTCCTTTATTCTATTTTTTAATTTTCATCATATGATGGACATCTTTAGCCCAAGCATGTTTAAACTCACTTACTGTTGATTGACCTACCACCTCTACTGGAAGCTTGTTTCAAGCTTTCACTACACTTTCTGCGAAGTAACACCCTCTACCGTTACTTTTGAATTTTCCTCCTGTCACATATGCCTATGTTCTGGATTTCTGCTTAATATTGAAAATACTACTTTCTAGAACCTCATTCATACATTTATATATTTAAAGATTTCAATCATGTCCCCCTTTCTCTTCTAGTGGTTAAAGTGAAGTATTGCAGGCAAATTCTCACCCAGATCCAGGTTGTGGGGGCAATATGCTAATAATGCTTACATTGTAAGCTGCCAAGACAGTTCTGTAAAATTCTATGGGATGGTATATAAGCTTAAATGCTATAGCTATTCTATACATATTCAGTTCCTCCAATCTCTCTTGATATGTTTTGTCATTCTATCTTTAAAAACCCTGGAAAAGAACCTGCACTTCTAGGACAGGTATGATCCTCCTAACTGTAACTATTTCTAAGACTGAGAAGAAGTATTTGTTTAGCTATAGCCAGGCCTCCTTAATATAAGATTTACTTGCATTTTTATTTTGGTGATTGCACAATTTCCACCCTTTTATTGCTAGTGTACCTAAAAAAGATTTTACCCCCTCCCCCTTTAATAAATTTAGCTAGTTCCTCCTTTTTGTATACTTTAGCAGCATTAATAACTTGTTTGGCTTCCTTTTGTAGATTCTTATACCTCTTTCTATCAGCTACTGCATTCAAACTAGTGCTGCAACTACAAAAAACAACAAGTGCAGTCCTAGACTGCATGAATAGAAGGATAGCATCAATATCACGAGAAGTGATAATACTGCTCTATACTGCACTAGTGAGTATTCAATTCTGGTCACTGTAATAGAAAAAAAAATCAGACCCAAGAAACTGTATGATAGACAATTAAGGGAATTAGTTATGTCTATCCTAATGAAGAGAAGGATTACAGGAGACATGATAGCTGTCTTCCAGTACTTGAGGGGCTGTACTGGAGAAGAAGCAGGGGTGACATCCCCCAAAGCAGCTGAGAGCAGAATAAGAAGCAAAATGAGATCTGTTTTTGTTAAATCCTGAATCCTGGAACTAAGGAGAAATTTCCTAATAGTGACAGCAATTAACTACAACTTTCCTCCCAGAGTTGTGGGTGTTCCATCACTGGAGGGTTTTTTTGTTTTTTTAAAGATCAGACATTCAATTTTTCAGGATGGTATAAAGATTCCTGCCTTGGGAAGAGGGTTGGATTAGAAGACCTCCAAGGTCCCTTGGAGCCTTATGATTTATCTGTTCTTCCAGAAAGGAAAAGAATTCAGAAGTCGGTCTACATATACATTGTTGATGGGAAAGATAATTTTGTGATTACATTTCATATCATTTATATATTAACTTTTCTATTTGTAATTCTCGCACTATTTGCAAACTGCAAAGTTAGAAATTACATACCTATAATATCTTTTTATGTTTGTAACAAGTTCATAATCTGAAAGCCCCGTGATTCAGAGCCTGTTCAAAAGTGAATAACTGAGCTTTTCTTCTCAATTTCTAATGGGTGTAATTTGCAATATATTATTATATTTACACCTAAACACATAAATCTACATGATTCTTTTAATATATGGTTTAAAATTAGATAGGTACAAATAAATAGTGCAATTTAAATAATTATATGTTTGGTTCATTTGTTAAAAAAACCAGAGATTATTCAGCAACTTGTCACATTTACAATTACTCCACCTTAAACCTTATACTTAGCACCGACTTGTGCTGTAAAATGTTTAAGACAAATAAGAAAGTTACATGTACTTAATGATATACCTAGAACCATATGCACATTTTTTTTTATTTTTGGAGAAATTATTATTTAGGAATGACACAAATGAGGAATGACATTATCCCTAAACTCCAGCAATCTTCTTAGCTTCATTCTTCAAATAGAGGAAAGATCATAGTATTTCAAATTTGGGGGGAAAATTCCTCTAGGGAAATTGATACATAAGTACTTGCTATACTATTCAAATTATATTATTTCTCCTTTTATCAAAAACTGTCCTTTTTCAGCCATTAGCTCAATTGTAAAGAAGTAATTCACTAATACCCTACAGTATAAAGTTGAAAGACCAACAAGAACACAATTTGGGAACTTATGGAGCCCCCAGTTTTTATACTGCACATCAACATATATTATTTTGCAACATATATTGCAATATCAATGCAATATTTTTATCTGAAGAATCATTTCTAATAAAAAATGTTTATAACATATCCAACCAAAGCAACATACTGTATATGCAGCCTGTCTACAATGAGCAGGTGTCATGAACTGTATAGTTTCAGCAGTTTGTATTTCCATGATTATGCCATCTGTTTCATAGTTTTTGGTCACAGATATGACACCTGCTCCTCTTTGGGAAGTCAACAGTGCTAGTTTTACTCATTGAAAGCTTATCTCTCTTGACATATAACTTAGCTAAGTTACTATAGCATCTAGTATTTGATCAATATAGGTTTACTGCAGTGGTGGGTTCAAAAAAGTTTTTACTACTGGTTCTATGGGTGTGGCTTGGTGGGCATGAATTGGTCGGCATGGAAGGGGAAGGATACTGTAAAACCTCCATTCCCTCCCCACTCCTGGGGGAAGGATACTGCAATCTCCATTCCCTCCTCACCCCAGTAACCTGCTTTCCAGCTCCTGTGCAGGGCAACAAAAGAAGACCCAGCCGATCAGCTGGGACTTGGGAGGCAGAGAGTAGATGGGGGCAGGGCCAGTCAGAGGTGGTATTTGCCGGTTCTCCGAACTACTCAAAATTTCCGCTACTGGTTCTCTAGAACTGGTCAGAACCTGCTGAATACCACTCTAGTTTACTGTAATTTGTTAACTAACTAGCAACCAATACAAGCACATGACCATTTAATATTAATTTTAAAGCATATGTTTAGGCCCTCTGTGTTTTATTGCATAATAAAAGATTTCAGGCTTGGCATTGTTTTTTGAGACTGCTGCACTGATAAAAGAAGAATCACTCCTCATGTTTTTCTGTGCATATCTGTTATGAAGATAGTATAAATTGATACCACTCGCTTTTAGAATGGTCTGCAAAGATCCATGGTAAAGAAATCTGCAAATCAAGAATTATGACTATTAAAGTTTTTAAAAGCCATATTCAAAAATTGAGTGAAATGTTTCTTACAAAAAGATATTTTTAGAAAATATTATTTATTTCTATATTATTTTCCACCAAGAAATAGAAATGACCAATTCAGGTCAGGAAGAATAATAAGAATAATAAGAATTGGAAAGCATCATTTTACTGCTTAAAAGCAGTAACTGTGAAAGGGACCTTGGAGTTCTCATGGATGATCACTTAAACATGAGCCAGCAGTGTGTGGCAGCAGCCAAAAAAACTAATATAATTCTTGGTTGTATAAACAGAGGCATAGGATCAAAATCATTTGGCATATTAGTACCACTTTATAAAGCCTTTGTAAGGCCACACCTGGAATATTACATCCAGTTTTGGTCACCACATTATTAAAAAAACGTTAAGAGTTTGGAAAAAGTGCAAAGAAGAGCAACTAAGATGATTAAAGGCCTGGAGACAAAAACATATGAACAGCCTCAGGAATTGGGTATGGCTAGTCTAGAGAAAAAGAGGACTAGGTATGAATTGATAGCATATTCCAGAATTTGCCACAAAGAAGAGGGGGTCAATTTATTTTCTACCAGAAGGCAAGACAAGAAACAATGGATGGAAACTAATTACAGAGTACCTGGAATTAAGGAGAAACTTCCTAACAGTGAGAACTAATAACCAGTAGAACAGCTTGCTTTCAGGAGTTGTAAGTGCTTCATCACTGGAGGTTTTTAAGAAGAGACTGGACAATCACCTGTTTGAAATAGTATAGGGTCTCCTGCTTGGGCAGAGGGTTGGACAGAAGACCTCCAAGGTGCCTTCCAGCTCTATTCTGACTGATTAGATATAATTGACCTCCACCTTGAAACCAGGGATAATATATCAGTCCGAAAATATACTTGCATTTCATTAAAATGTTTTTCATATATTTTTGTGGTTGATATCTGAAGCTACTAATTTACTTTGCACAATCCTTTAAAATATTTAAGATTGGCTTTTGGTTGATATATAATTTGAAGAAAATATACTTCTGAAGGAAACAGACTACAGAGAATATACTGATATGAAACATAACAGCAGTAACCTTTTGTAAAAAAAGAACAATAATCAACCTGGGGAAGAGAATTAGATCAAGACCAAATTTTACTTGGTTGCTATTTTTTTTCATCCATCGTAATATTTATTTTTAAAAATGTGCAGCACATGGCAGAACCAGGCCTAAAAGACTGTGTGGCAAGTATTCTGAGCCTCGTTAATTTTTAGTATTTTCTTAATCAGAATTGGAGAAATACAGTGAATTAAAAGAGTTTGAAGTGTCATCTCACTGAGTATTCTATGGCCCTCTCTCTTCCTCTCGGTGAATGTTTCACAGGAAATCCCCACCTTCTGTTGCCAATCCCCCGGGATTTTTGAGCACCTGCAGAATGAAAACGTTTCTTAAGGCCTTAAACATCAGTATAGCAAAGTATTACTGGGGGAAGGGATAGTCCATGATAGTCGAGAAGAAGGTTTTAAGTTTTAACAAGAAAACCGGTAAATGATAATGAAATAGAAAGAGATCCTCAAATGAAGAACAAGAAACCAACCTTATTTTGTTAATTCCCTGTAACTTGCTTCATGTGTGTGCCATTTTTGTTGTAATAGTTGCCCTGCAGAATGGTCACTTTCCATTTATTTAAAATATATGAAACACACATGGAGATTAACAAGCTTTTTACATTTGAGACAAGCTTTAACAACATTTGTTTAGGAAATTTAAAATGTATGTTGGAGTTCTTAAATTGTCCTAGGGCAGTAGATAAAAGGTAAAATGATATACACTAGTAGTTCTTAATATTCATTATAAGTAGTTAATCAGCAAACATTTATGACTTCCATATATTAACAGCAGAAAAACAAATTGGATTTTTAAAATAAAAAGTATATAAGCTATAGTAATTTAAAACAGATTATAAGTATATGTGTAAACCAAGCCAATTAAGTATAATTTTATTTCCCTAGCTACAGTTTGCTACCTCCATCTAGTTGGTGAAATTCAGGATTTAATAATAATAATAAATATAAAATCTGATAACAGAACCCACGGACTTTGAGATACATTTTAAAATATACAACTCATGACACTTGGCTTCTTAGGAGTTATTAATAAAAGCATGCCCTAAAACAGCTGCCCCAAACCTTTGGGATGCTAGGGACCAGTTCCATGGAAAGTCATTTTTCCATGGACCGGAGAGGGGCGTGGTTTCAAGTGCTCCTTGCATCCTGCGCTTTACTTGTTTGTACAACCTGGTTTCTGGCATGCCATGGGTCTGTGCCAGTCCACAAATTGGGATTAGGGACCTCTAAAACATACCAAAGTTTTATAATATGAGCAATAGTCATTACTATCATATCTTAATCAGATGTCTCAAAGACAGAATCCAATGAATCCAGCTTCTCTGTGTGTCCACACTGTGCCCATTTCCATGCCTGGTAAGCAAAATGTTGGTTGATTGATCAAATAGTATGTCTTAGTTTACTATGAACCTGTTTTTTGAGTCCTGGGGACCTTTTTGCTACTGCTTCCTTCCTCATAGATCCGGGTTTCTTCTGTAGTGCTGCTTGCATAGAAGCTGGCACTGCAGAAGAAAAGGAAAATCTGTACCTTGCAAGTCTTTGCATCGGTGGGGAGAAAGGTGGAACTGCCCAAGAGCAGGTAATAATGAGGAAAGGATGCCTGGTACCTCTATTTTTCCTCAGGGTGCCAGCTTGTGCACCTCTTGTTTTCCCCGATCCAATTAATTTATCTGTCTGTTGATGACATGAAAAATGAAAGCTGGACTGCTTCTGGGATAGACAGCAAAGTCAGTGAGAAACAGAAAAATAAACAGTTTTTAAAGTTATATAATTTTTATTTTATTCCATCACTTCTATTGCTCAAAAGTGTTCTGGCTTGCAGAATAAATTGTATGGTCATTTGGCAAAGGGAAACAGGGCCATTTGCCACAGCAAGAACAATATATATATAGTAATATTTATTTTTATTACACTTTATGTTCTAATAAATATTTTGGTTTCAATTTGTTTTTAATTCAATTAAATGTTTACATGTACATGAAAGCAGCTCACCAATTAGCACATTTTACGTAATATGACTCTCTTTTCATTTGAGTTTGAGACTCCTGGTTTAAACCAAAGAAAGATGTGTTTGATCTAAACTTGAAAAAAGTAAAATAGAGCAAAGTATTTGTTTTTGTATTTTTAATGGAGAATATTTGTACCTCAGGGTTAAAGTCTTTGGTGCTCTCTGAGCTTGCTTATTTTTCTTGTAGACGTTTCATTATCCAAACTCAGTAACATCATCAGTGTTAATAAGGAACGTGGTTTGCTGTCAGTTTATATTCTAGTGGCTTGCCCTGTCAGTGTTGCTGGGGATAGTCTTGGACGTTCTTTGGTTGGACTGTTTACTGTTGGCTTCTTTGACAGTTTCTTGATTTAAGTATTGTTTATTTGATTGTTGGTCTCATGTTAATCTTGGAGTTAATCTATGCTGACCTGTGTGCCAATTGCTGGCGGAGAGGTATTTGGGTATTTTTCTTCCCTTTTTGGATAACTGATTGTCTCTTTTGAATAGCATATAGATGTTGTTAATATTTATTTGTTTACTGATAAGTAATTTGTCAGAGTGCCAGACTTCTAGAAATTCCCTGGCATTTTTTGGACGTAGCTTAGTCTAGGATTTTCCCCATTGAAACTATGGTTAAGCCTATCGATATGTTGTGAAATTAATGAGTTTTCATCATGTCCTCTGTTCAATGAAACATCTGCAGGAAATCAAGCAAGCCCAGAGAATACAAAGGACCCCTTGTTTTGGTAGTTTGTATTTAATTTGTTTGTTATAGTGAGCCAATTATTAAATTTCTCTGACAGTATTCATTCACAAAAAATGAACACTTTCAAGTGCCATTCAGAGGAAAGCCTTACAATATCATTAGTAAGTGCTCAGTTAAGGGTTCATTATTTTTGCAGAGCCCTGAAGATTTATGTTCAGAGGACCTCTAGTGGCAACTACTATATAAGCATGTTAACATAAAGATGCTTTGTTTAGGAAAAATACAGGTAGCCCTCCATTTACAACCATTCATTTAGTGACTATTCAAAGTTACGCAGCACTGAAAAAAGTGACTTATTACTGTTATTTACGTTTACAACCATTGCAACATCCTCATAATCACATGATCAAAATTTGGATGGTGGGAACGTTTATGACAGTTGCAATCAGGTGTGATCACCTTTTGCAATCTTGTATAAAGAGAAGACAATGAGGAAGCCAGATTCACTTAACAACTATGATCACTACAACTTAACAATTGTAGTGATTCATTTAATAACTGTGGCAAGAAAAATTGTACTATTTATTGTTAAGTAACAAATGTCTCAGTAATGGACATTTTAGGCTTAATTGTGATCATAAGTTGAGAAATATCTATGCACAGATTTCACAAATAATCATATATCTTTTACTAGCATAAAAATCACATCAATAATGCTAGTAATAAAAATATTTTAAAAGCATTAAAATGGCTGCTAATATCCTTAGGAAAAGAAAATGATTGCCTTGGTGAATCCCTAAAAGGCACAAATTATGGGAAATATAGGTAAAACTGGAAAAAAAACATTGCTTTGGGTAGCCTTCTCCCAACTATTTAGGCTGTTCTCATCATATCAGCACTTTGAATTGGGACCAGAGATATACTAATAATCAAAGCTAAAAAAAGTAGTGGAGCTTTTAAAAATCACAGTAGCATTCAAACAAACTATACAGCATATAGCTATAACTATGATGTAAGAAGCAAAGGGGGAAAAAAGAAAGAAAACATATGTATGAACCTTTAAAATCAGAGGTCTCCAAACTTGGCAACTTTAAGACTTGTGGACTTCAGCTCTCAGAATTCTCCAGCCAGCATAGCTGGGAGTTGAAGTCTACAAGTCTTAAAGTTGCCAAGTTTGGGGACCCCTGCTTTAAATGAACCAATTTAAACAGTGATATTTCACATGATTTGGAGTTGCCATTATTTGTCACTAGGCCTTGAAGATTTCAGCATCCCACTGGGGCAAATTTAGCATCCCACTGGGACAAATTCATTAAACATCTTATAATAAATTGCTTAGCATGGTGACTTAGTGTAGTTCTCAGTTTTCCAACTGACTTCAGGGGGAGCTTAGAGTTTTCACTGTCCCAGATTTGTCATATTAGTTTTAGAAATTGCTGCCTACGTTTGTCAAAGTAATGGAATTTGTGAGGAAAATCACAACTTTCTCCAGCATATCTCACATGAAAATGATTACTTAAAATTAGCTGGGGGCAGTGCTTGATTGGGGAAGTCATCACTGATATAGCTGAATGAAAAAATAATTTGTTGGGTTTTCATTAAAATATATCTGATTTGGTGTGAAAAATTGTTGTTGAACACGTGATGAACATTCTCAAAGTTCCATAGCTCTCAGTATATTTTCACAAACTGATAAGAGGAAAACCTTATGTCTGGCCAAACAAAATATCCTTTCAGCAGCGTTTCTTTCAATATCCCAAATACATGAAAAACATAAAGATATGAATAGCAATAGCAAAAGCAATTAGACTTATATGACACTTCATAGTTCTTTATAATACTCTCTAAGCAGTTTACAGAGTCAGCATATTACCCCAACAATCTGGATCTTCATTTTACCAACATTGGAAGGATGGAAGATTGAGTCAACCTTGAGCTTGTCAGGATTGAACTGCTGGCAGTCAACAGAAGTAGCCTGCAATAATGCATTCTAACCATTGTGTCAACCTTGCATCTTCTATTACTTTCTACTACTTCTACTACTTTCTGTTACTACTACAATGGATTTATTTTGTTTGAGAGATTAAGATTATATATTTAGCATTAATATCCCATGTTGCCTCTGTGTCACCATTATATTACCCTCCTCAACCATGACTTATATAAGGTCATATGTGGACATATGCATTTCTATATAGTATATAAATTGCATATCTTATATTTCTACTATAAACTGTTTTACTGGAAATGTCACAAACAGATTTATACTTAGACAAAATATCAGCATTCTAGATTGGAATTTGCTTCCATGTAAGGAAAAATTGTAAGCATAATAGTTTTTCTGTATATGAATCACATCCCAAGCCACTGAGGAATAATCCTGTATCTCCAAATAACTCAAATCCTACTTGATAATAATAACATGAAGAACCCTTCATGGTATTCAATTAAAACTTATCCATTAATTGATACATAAAGGAGAATAAACATATATACATACTGTGAAGATTTCACATAGTGTGGTATTGCAGTATGAACTCGGTTGTAGGTAATTAAGTCAACAAAGGGGTTGTCTAGATCCTCTAAATTCTCTGAACCAATACAGCCTCTGTTTGAATGAGAACATGAAAAAATAAAACATAGTTAACATAACTAAATTGTCCAAAAACAATAATTTCCAGGATGAATAGAAAGTTCAACAGTGCTTATAGCAAACCCCCACAAAATATTTTTGGAACAAATTTTAGGGAAGCTAAAAAGAATAGGAAATGGGTGAATTAATTCCCCCCACAGCCTTTATATTCAGGCTTGAGAAATTGACAGGTTGAATCAAGCCAACATAACTGGTGACCATACAGGCCATTAAGCTATTCTTGGTCACATGGATGTAGACATTTTGGCTGACCTTGATGTAGACATTTTGGCTGACCATTTTGGATGATTTTCTTCTGGATTTTATCACAAATAGAGAATTCAGAAAAAGTGCATGGTCCTATATAGAGCTCAGTAAATTCGTCAAATGTCATAATCTTTGTGGCAACTTCATAGTTTTGCAGCAATTTCATAAACTGAGTTTTAAACAAGTTGATGAGAGAAATAGCATTAGCAGCAGACACTTTACTGAATCATTCTTTGCCAATCACCTTCCTTTCTTATTCCATAGCTCCTCCATGAGTGGTCATGTCATGAGAATATTTACAATAAATAAGAATTTTCAACGTCAATAAAAAGAATATAAGAAACCAAGTCCTAGAAAACTCCAACTTCCAATCATTTACAATAGTTATTTAATACTTTCAGCAAGTTATGCTCTTTTGTAGTTTACATCTTAACAGCTGATTATTATATTGTATTTGTTATATTTCTTATCAAATATACACAATTTATATTTTATATCTTGCTGCATAGTGCCTCGTAATCTGAGATTATCAAATAGCCTTTCTATTGAAGCTCAAAATTACATATTGAAACAAATTATAACTTACGTGTATGAAGGGAGATGCTGAGTTCGGGAACTTGGGCTAACACTGTCAAAGATTAAACATAGCTTAAATTATTTAAATTTACTATTAATATGAAATTGTGTTCTGTGAAATATAACTTTTAAGGCCCAATTATATATTACACTGATTGAGCAAAGAGCAATAGCCTTCAGTCAGATTCTTCCAGCAATGCCCAAACAAATATTTTTGGAGAGCAAAGCATGAAGGATACATAGCAATGAGTTGGTGGAATTCCGCAATGCATACAGTATACAAAATAATATTTTGATGGCACAATGCTGTGTTAGTCATTATTATTAGAAATTAAGATATTAGAAGTCATTGCCTTTTACCCCCCGTGACTCTGTTGCGTCCATGTATCTAGCTTATCCTGCTGCCCACCAGTTTTTGTCAGAAATTACAGCTTTAGAACCATTTGTCAAGGCTGGTATAAGGTCTCTTGCTTTGAACAGGGGAATTGGACTTCAAAGGTCTCTTCCAGCTCTATGACTTTGTGATTCTATCTATTGCTTTCCAAGTTCTGCTGGCACAACCAGCGCTCTACATTCTGATTGTATATTTATTGGCTGTTATGCAGTATGAGGAAGAGGAGGTATCCACCCTTCCCTCCAGATACAAGTTGCTGCTCTTTACATTCACTTCATCCCTGATTACTGAGTTGCCTGTTTCCCTAGTGGAGTAGAGGAACATTGGAACTTTTGTTTAATCTATTCACTGGTAAGCTTTCTTTCTTACAAGTTCATCAGCAAAATACACAGGTAGTCAGTGACTGATCGCAATTGATCCGCAATTTTTGTTGCTGTTTGTTAAGTAAAGTTTGACCCATTTTATATTTTTTGCCACAGTTATTAAATGACATGACTGTTAAGTGAATCTGGCTCCCTCATTGACTTTGTTTGTCAGAACGTTACAAAAGGTGATCACATGACCTTGCAGCCATTATAAATATGAGTGAGTTACCAAGTGTCTGAATTTTGATCATGTGACTATGGGGATGCTGCAATAATTGTATGAAAAATGGTCATAACTCGTTTTTTCTGGTTTTCTTGTAACTTTGAATGGTCACTAAATGAACTGTTGTATAAATCAAGGACTACATGGGGTAAAAATATTGACCTTTCTCTTTTTTGTAATGAGTTGAAATAGAAATCCTCTGTCAGTTTCCCTAACTATCTAGTAGGAAGAACAGTAAAATAGTTGTTTTCCTTTATTTATTCTCATTGGTCTGTTGATATATAATCGTCCCAAACTTAGTCCAGACTAATTTACAAGACAAATTTGATATTTTTTTTGCATCAACCAGAACTGGGAGCAACAACTAATTAAATAACCTTTTTGGAAAGGGGGAAAATTGCTGCAAGGGAGTAGCTGGTTGGGAAATCTGGAGATGAAAGACTACAATTGCACTTTCTGCATTAAGCATCAACCATTCCAGTAACCAATAATCTGCAAAAATCAGGGTAATCATTGGCAGATGAACTAGTGGGCATTACGTTACATTATATGCCAAGTTCATCAATTATACATGCCAGCAGAACAGGCACTGAAGCCATTAAAATAAATAGGAGACTAATGAGCTAAGATGACTTGATTACTGACTTCCTAAAATCATTAATATATTAGGGATTTTTTTAAAAAAAAGAATGTCAACTTTCTAAACTTAAAAGATACACCTGACTGTTAAAAAGTGTAACCTTCTAATTATACAAAGCATATTACAGGAAGCAAATTCATACAATATTTTAATTAATCTCAAATTATTAAAAAAAATGGAACTTACAAATTCACTGGCCTGTGTGGTACTGTAAATATTCTCTTTTGAAATCTATCCCATAGACCTCCAACAACCTAGCATGATAATCAACATGTGTGTATGGGGGTGTTCAATGTGATTTAATATATTACAATTATCATTACAATTTATACTGCATCATTGCATTTTTCATCACAGCAAAATACTTTATCAATAACAGCTCATTTCCTACAGCTTCAAGTTACCAGGCATTTGGTAAAAAAAATCATTTGCACACAATTTGTGCAAACTTTTCCAAACAGAAAGAATCAAAATATCATAATAGGTACAATCAGTAAACCAGAAGGGCAGGATGAGAATTTTAGCCCTATAATCTTGATGGGTCACTCAGGAGGATCTGACATGTATCTTAGCAATGGCACTTAGACATATATACCACCCCATTGTGCTTTAACATGTTACAATGTTAGCATATTGCCCCCAAGAATCTGGCTTCTCATTTTACCAATCTTGGAAGGATGGAAGGCTGAGTCAACTTGAGTCAAACACCATCAGGATTGAACTCCAGGCTGTAGGCAGAGTTTGCCTGCAATACCACATTTAACCACTGTGTCACCAACAGCACAGCTCTTAATTCTAATATAAATTCTCTTCTATAGAGTAATGCTGGATCTAAAGGCAGGGAAGGAGAAATCTTTTTCTGCAAGTTGAGCAATCTCTACTTGAGAGTCTACTTCTTTTACTTGGGAGTGTTTAGAATTCACTGTGAATTTCCTATTAATTATCATCTGCATTTCAGGCTATTAGTTGAGCACAGAGAACTATAGCCAATCATCAGTTGATGGTTTTCCTTTAACAGTTAGTAAGGAATATCCCCTCCACTCAGTTTTATTCCAAAGAAATCCCTTTCCTCTCATAAATAAAAGGAAATTGTTTGCATGGGTACTATGCCAATAGACTTTGGCATTAAGCTAGCAAGACAGTATTTCTATATTAACATTATGTCTGCCCTGGTTTCTTTCTTGCAGAGTAGCTGAAGTGATATAGCAGATGACCTTGACAGGGACTGAAGCAGGCCTGTCCAACCCATATCCTATGGGCTACATGACAGCCTGGGCAGCTATTATTGTAACCCGACAAGATTGTTAACATTATTATATTACATACTTCATATGCAGCATAAAGCAATTTCACTTCATTAAATGACATTCAGAGAAGCCAAATTGTGGATACTCATAGGCTAAATAAAAACCTAAGCTTTCTATTTTGATTGAAGCTTCAGTTTAAGGAAGAGAACTCCTTTCCTAGCCTTGCCACCATACTCCAGACATCTAAAGGGGTCAGGGCTGGGCCAAGCTAGACATTGTTTCTCATCATAGCTAAAGATACAAGGGGCTCAACCTGAAGATATTTGGGATAATAAAAGATGTGATCTACCACTGCATTTTAGTCCTGTGTTTGTTTATCCCACATAATCATAATAAAATAGACTTCACAGACTTGGCTTATTTCTTCTGATGGTTCATATCGCTTGCTTGTAGAAATATCCACCATGGGTTGTAATTTTGAATGTGTAGGCCTGACTTTGGGAGATAACATATTATCCCAGGGAACTTCTTCATATCCTCTAGAACGCTCATTAAAAGAAAAAAAATGATTTTTATTATAGCTAATTTATAAAGAAATCAATGAAATTCAAATAAATAACCAGATAAAGAATTTTGTCCAGATTAAAATAGATAGATTTTATGGGAAGGGAATATGACTGGCTGAAAAGAGAAATAGAAAGCTCATATTTAAGAATGAGAGAAAGCTAAGAGTGAGTTGGGATGGGAAAACTGATTTTGAGCCAATCACTCTCTTCACAGGGTTGTTGTTAACAGGGAAAACCAAAGAAGTATTATCTATGTTTGCTACCTTGAGTTCATTTTAAAAGAGGGCTAAAAATCTAAATCATAACACCACCACCAACAACAACAACAACAACTGGTGAAATCATAAAATAGAGAAAGTAATTGAAAATGAAGAAGCTAAAATACGTTGGGACTTTAAATCCGTACCAATGTTTACCTGTCGTATAACACTCTAAACTTAATAATTGTCAAAAAGAAAGACAAAAAAAATTGGATAGTGGATGTGGCAGTGCCTAGAGACATCAGAGAAGAAGAGAAAGATATGGAGAAGATACCAAATTACAAAGACCTGAAAACAGAATGACTGGAAAAAGAACACAAAGGTAATACCAATAGTAATCACCAACAAAGATGATTAAGGGGCTAGAGATTAAGACATACAAAGAACCTTGCAGGAATTTGTGCACTAGTCTAAGTGAAAAGGAAGACTAGGGATGATATGATAGCAGTGTTCCAGTATTTGCGGGGCAATTACAAAGATGAAGGAGTCAAACTATTTACTATTTACTGAAGCACAAGAAAGCAAGGAACCCCCCCCCCCCAATGGATGGAAATTAATCACGGAGAGAAGCAACCTAGAATTAAGGAAAAAATTCCTAACAGTGAGAACAATCAACCAGTAGGGTGTCTTGCATTCAGAAGTTGTATGTGCTCCATCACTGGAAGCTTTTAAGAAGAGACTCGAAAGCCATTGTCTGAAATGGTATAGACTTTCCTGGTTTTGCTAGGAGCTGGACTAGTTGACCTCCAAGGTCCCTTCCAACTCTGTTAGTTGATGTTCTATGTTGTAATAGGTATTAGTTCTATGTTCTAATACCTTGCATATAATCCAAAAACAAGAGCACCACTTGAATACTATTGGCATTGACAAAATCACTATCAGTTAATTGCAAAAGGTAGCTTTATACTCAGAACAGCTTACATTCTGCACAATATTTTTAATAACACTAAACATCCACCTCTGCCTATCCCAGGTCTTTGGGAAGGACTCTACAGATGGATAAAACTCTAAGATCAATTCCTGTCCTATGACCTTTCTTTTACCACTTAACCAATAGCTGTATTGTTGTAATTAATAAACAGTACTTAAAGGAAATGTACTTGTATTATTAGCCTCATCAGGAAATATGATATAAAGCATTTTGCCAATGGATATGATCAGTAACAGGAGGAACACAGAAACTCAGCATTATCACATTTTTCTTAAGAGAAACAGAAACTCACCTTTGGGTTGTGGATGTATACATATACTTCCAAGCTCTCTTATCTCTGGAGGGTTCAGAAGAAGTATCACTTGACTTAATAAGAAAATACAAAATGAAGCATATAGAAAATAATGCAGTGATTAGAATTCAGTTGAATATTTCCAGACTTTTTTCAAGTATGTATGCATATGATTACTTCCAATCCTGCTTTTGTGCTTTTAAAAAGGATAGAGGAAAAATAATAAGAGAGTTAATTTGCAGTGCTCATATTGTCGTGGTATTTTAATTAACTCTTCATCAGCATATTCCTCCATTTTTTAAATATAAAGGTAGTCCTTGAACTATGACAGGTCACTTAACAGGTGTTTGAAATCATGACAGACCCCCCCCCCAAAAAAAAACCTTACCTATGATCCTGTTTCAAAGTGGCTGCAGCACCCTGCGGTCATTTACCCTTATGACCAACCATAGCGATGCTGCAGCACATTTCTCTTCTGTCCTTGTGGGACTCTACAGCACATGGCCCTGCTCACCGTTGCTCCAGAAAGCACCCTTCATTTAATGCATTTTGACAATTTCTTATGGAAGTGGCAGCTGCTTCAGAGCTTTCTGCTCTGATCCGCTGGCCGTCAAGAGCCTGCAAACTACTCCCTGCTCTTGCTAGGTTTTGGAGAAGCCAGCTGCCTAAGGCAAAGGCAGCAACTTCAGGAGGAGCTTCTCAAAACCTTTCCCTTGCTTTATACTTTCCCTATTGAAGAAATGTACCCATAAATGTACATTTCTTCAATAAAGAAAACAGAAAACAGGAGACAGACTTGTTAATCTTTCCCCTCACATTAGATGCTGACACTAAATTCTCTTCCTCTGCCTTTCAATATTGATCCCTTTTAAAGACCTCATTTGCTAAATTTACTGCATGCATGGAAAAAGAGTGACAAAATCTGTAACTTGCTTACCTTGACTGTCAGGATGAAGAGTAGAGGAAAGGAAACAAGCAAAGAAAAGAAAATATTTCTGCAGCTTGTTTGCATTAAGGAACTGAGGAAAAAGTTCAGCTCAAAAAATTCAGCCAGCTAGAGCACAACTTGTGCAGCAAATGACTAGGGCAGAAGCTGGGTGATTGGAAAACTTTTTCAAACTGCCCTTAGGACCCAATTAAGTTTGGACATTGGAGACTAGAATTGTTTTTGTTTCTGGGCAGTTTAGATGTAATCTGATTTTGGAGGACATTGCTATTAGTTTGTTGCTATGTCAGATTACTTTCTGACCACTTTTCAGTTCACTGGTATCACCCCATCTCACACTTCCTCACAGTGAGACCATCTGTTACCAGGTGATCAAACTAATACCTTGCCTGGTAAATGATAGATATGGCTGGATTCCAGAAGAAGTTTGAAGTTTTCGACAGAGTGGAATGACTTAGTTGAGGCCTTAGTTGCTGCCTGGATTTTACAAATGACAGAAGCACTAGCTAGATTGTCCCTTTTGCAGCCTCTTTTTTACATGCAGCCTGGGATGCATCTTGATTCTCCAAGAAGCTCCAAGGAGTTCTGGGAGAATGAAAAGGTAGGAAGAAATGCAAATTTCAGAATGCAGCAGCGTCGGCATTTTAAGAGCCTCTAGGATGGCACTTGTAACACCACTGTTGCACAAATTGTATGGTTGCCAATTTTTGGCAACTAACTTTCTCCAATGGGATTGGTTCACACCACTTGTCCGGTAAGCCTCTCAATGCCATTTGATAGTGAGATGGGCAGCATATAAACGTGCATAAATAAATAGTTAAATGAATAAATACATTCCATAATGAATTCTCAAAATTAATAATTCTAAAAAAATACTGGCCTAAAAAAATATTGAAAACTTGTGTTGCAATGATTTCCAGTATAGGAATAAGAAGTGTTGAAGCAATATCTATGTTAGAACACTATTTTACAGATCTGAAAGTTGCTTCAGTAGAGCTCAGGGACCAGATTCTCGTGGCTATCTTTGTTAGAACTCTAGGCTATACATTCAATATTAGCTATGAGAGAAATGGCACGATCTTTTAATTGCTCATATTCAAGTAAGAATCCTGCAGTGCATATCAAAAGAATAAAAGCCAAAGAACATAAATTAATGAATAGATGAAAATAAAAGAAGCACAATATTGTATTTGTGAAACGTAAGAGGATGGGTGCAATGAATAAATGAGAGTGGCTTGATTTTGTCAAAGTTGTGGAGCCGATTAAATCATGTAGGCATAGCAATGGGTAGTCTTAATTATTAGTGAAAAGTCTAAAATGCTTGTCAGAAAGTATTAATTCATGCAATGTAAACTATTGTTTACAGTTTACAGTTTAACCACTTTAAATGAAAATAGTAATCCATAGGATGGTGACAAATGCATGTTATATTTCAGTGGATGTGCAACATTTTAAATGAATGCAATATGGAGATAGTTTCGTAGGTGTGAATAAGATGAGAAAGTACAAAAAAATGAATGGACCTCTCAGAGTCCTAAGAATTAATAAAAATAATAACGTGAGTTTCTGCTCAGAAAAAGGTATTTGTTTCAAATATGTAGTGAAAGTTTAAATCAATTTGTGTGCATTAATACCATAGCAATGGATATAAATCTAAAAGTGTAATTGATTGATTTGCTGAAGACTAAAAGAATAAAGAGCAGTTCTGCACAGATTATTTTTGGTGATATCAAGCGGATCTTTGAAAAAGAATGGAGATCTACTTATTGGGGAAAGCATATTTTGGCAATAACAAGTGCCATATAATGAGATCCAGCAGCATGAATAGATTGAAAAACAGACACAAAGAAATTATTTGGGATGAAACTGAAATGAAGGAGAAGAATATTAGTAGAAAGAATATCTTAGAGATTTGTATGGGAATCATATTAATATAAATAGTTGTCATTTAGTAATCACAATTGGGACCAGCAATGTGGAGATTAAACAAAGCAATTGTTAAGTGAATAGTAATTTTATGCTTTACTTTACTTTCTAGAGCTGCAAAGGCCATATAAAGGCCAATGTAATATTTCCGTTTTTTCTTTTTAGTAAATTTACAGTCATTTCTAAAATGTTGCTTTCACTTTGTCATTATGGGGTACTGAGTATAGATTAATGACAAAAAATGAATTTCAACAACTGTAGAATCAAGCTGACAAAATTGACAAAAGTGAAGGGGGTCTGAATACTTTCTGTTATGTAAAGCATTTTGCTTGTGTGCCTTAACAAAGCCTAGATATATTGAAATCAATAAAACTAGGAGGTTAGCACAGAACATATGCTGTGTACCATTTAATGCAAGCCACTCACCTAAGATCTCATAGGAGCAGATATTTCCGAATGTGTTTTCTTCATAAAATTCCAAACACTAAGCAAGTCTGCATTTCCAGCAACCTTGGGATGCCTGTTTATTACTGTTCCAGAGCAAGTGCAGAGAACTGATTTTGTGTGCTTCAATGGTTAGCACAAGAAAGACTTCAAGGCAATTAAGTGAGATATAATGGGAATCATGTCTATGATGTTAAATTTCTCAATAGCTGGGTTGTCAGGATTTTATTATAGGTAACAATGTGATGAATGCTCCCATTTTTTAAAAATTGCCTTATTTTCATACTTAAATGTTTGTGCTTGTTGTCTACAATTTGTAAAGAACCCTTCCTAGGAACCTCTGTTTGAATCTTATATATTCAAACTACAGGCCAAGAGTATATAGTTCAAATATCTGCTAAAATATAATTTATAGCATAATCATATTTCAGTAATTGTATATGTATTTTATATGTATAATTTGTTCCTATTAAAATGAATCTTGCCATTTCCGTTCATTTGTCAGACTTCTCTGACATTATGTCTCACAAAGTTTAGTCATTGCTCTCATTTATTTTTGGGGGGGAATGTAAAAGGGAAGATGTCATGAATTAATCATGAATTAAATAACCCTTCCCTCCCCAGATATCTATTATATATACATACTCATTTTTAAAGTGTGTACAGATAAGTCTGTCTTTTTTCTTGATGGCCATCTTATATATAAACTTCCTCAACTATTCAAAACCTACAAGTCCTTATGTTAAAGGGAACCACATTCCAAGTGGAATATCTTATGAAAGAAGAAACATTTGTCTAAGAAACATTTCTTTCAGTTTCACACCAACTGAGAATAGTAGAGAAATTTACTGAACAGTGAGAACAATTAATTAATAGAAAAGACTCCCCTCCAGAAGTTGTGGATGCTCCGGCACTGGACGTTTTCAAGAAGACATTAGACAACTATTTGTTCAAAATAGTATAGACACTCCTGCTCAAGCAGAGGACTGCACTAAAAGACCTCCAAGGTCCCTTCCAACATTGTTATCCTATGTTCTATTGTAAATTATAAGAGGGGACAGTGTTGCCACTGCATTACATGGCTTAAGGCTAAGTTTTTATCAAATGCAGAAAAGATCTTCATATACTCCTATGATGAGAATTTGGCTATAAATATAGGCATAGATATAATTAAACTATAATTTATCTATTCTGAGACAACATCCCTCTTCAGAACTCTTTATCTTGGATGAAAACTCATTTTGTTCTTAGATATCCATTTTTTAAATTTTATATTCTTTATACATATCAATAAGTGAATGGTGTGATAACTGGGTATCATACATTTTAATACAAATAAACATAATTATTATTACTTCCAATTATTATATTTCATTTTCATTATTTCATATTGTTTACAAATACCTTATACTTCTGGCCTTCATTTTCTAAACCTCCCTCTTGTTCTTACATACATACATACATACATACATACATACATACATACATACATACATACATATCCCCTCTTATTTTTATCTCTATTTTAATTTTCCCCTATCTCATTGTAATATTCAAAGATGTGCCTTCTTAACCATATTTCCCTTACTGATATTTTCCAAACAATTTATGTTAAAATTTCACCCTTCTTTCTTCCATTAACCAATGTCTCAATATACATTTCTAGTACAATCACAATCATTTAAACATTTAAAATACATCTATTCATGTTCTTACCAATCATCCAATCCATGTTTCTACTGTTAATACATATATTTACTGGACATTAATATATATTCTTTCATTATCTAATCACCCATTGTTCAATTTTGTCATTTCACTGCTACTCATATTTTATGCATATTTAATAATACCATCATTCAATCTCTAATTTTCTAATTAGTACTTAATTCTTATTCATAATTCCCATATTTCACTCTTTCATATTTATTTATAGTAAGTTTATCCTAATGTCTATCACACTACATACAAAGTAATTATCCAACCTATATAAGTCTAATATTTATACACCTATGTTTATTAAATGTATTCGTGGAAGATCTTTTACCGTCTTTTATTATTTTATCCATCGTCTCTTGTTTGCATCAGAATTTTTATAATTATTTTTGACTTGCCTCTCATATTCTTATCTTAAATCTTTTACTTCATCTACTTCTAGCTCCATATTCTCATTCTGCAATCTAACTTTTCCACCCTTCTCTACCCTTTCCCACTGTCTAATTTTAAAGCTATCTGTTCTATCCCTGTCTCTTTCTCCCAGATATCTTCCTGTTTCTCCTATTCCCTTTTTAAATCTTTTAGAACATTTCCCTCCTGTTTTAATTCCTTAATCATTATTAATTTTGGTAACAACTCCTCTTTGTTGTCTTCTTTTTGCTGCTTTCTCAGTTCTGATTTTCCCTCCATTACTTCTGATGGCTCCTTTCTTTGCTCATTGTCCTGGTCTTTGCTCATTGTCCCTTGTATAATATTGTTCAGTTTTTGTTCTGTATGATCAAATATTTTCACTATCTCCTTGTGTTGTTCCTATATAAGGTTCTTAATACTTTGAAACATTAGTTCCATTCCATTTAAAATTCTGCCTTGCGTTATGGCTTATTTGGTTTAATAGATCTCCTTTTCAGCCAGTTGTCCAGGATTGAAAACAGAGTTTGCCAAATCACGATTTTTAATATTTCATCACTTGTCAGTCAAATAAATTTTAAATACACCAGGGTATTTTCCCTGCCTCTTCAAATCACTTTTATACATTCAGGGGTCTTTTCACTGTAATTCTTGCTTATTATTCAAATTTCTAGTGGTCTTGGGGTAGATACATGTAATCCAGTAAGTATTTTCAGTCCTTCAGATGATTATTCCCAGGCTTCCACAATTGCCCTCTCATCACCAGATGGCACTCTTGCTTCAGCCAGTTTCAACCCCTCTGCTATGTTGCTGGCAAGTCCAATTTTAATTATTTTAAACTATAAATCCAGTAAATAGACAGTATTTATAAAAAAGATTTTAAGTCTATGATTCCAGCATTTTAAAAATGCCTTCTCAATGCCACATCTTTTAACTTTGAGAGTTCAATTTTCTGTAAAAAAAATTTAAAATCTCTTCTTAAATTCTGTGGTATTTTTCCAGTGTGCCTATATGCTGCTTTAATGAATCATTCTGGATATATATTCCCCTTAGATTCCTTGTGGTCATATTTCAATAAAAAGTATTCTCTCATCCAATTCACACACCATTCACTGTCTCTTTGGTCCTGCACTGTCTTAGGTGTTCAAACTGTCCCCGGCTTCATGGCAGCCATTTTGCTGCTGCTGCACCTCATCTTCAGAGGGGGACTTTCCAAGTCAGGGAGGACAGATGCAGTTCTCCTAGACCTGCACGGCAACCACCTTTACTTCACCACCTCTCCAGGGTGGCTATGGCTCCTTTTGGAGTCCTCTGATGGTGAGAGGTTGGAGCGGAGCCATTGAGCTCACAATCCTCGCTTCCGATAGCACCAGAAGTACAGCTGGAAGTTCCCCATTTTGATTAGTGTAATTAATATGTAGAAAGCCACAACAACCTCTGGATCATCTACACAGGTGGGATTCAGCCATTCTCACAAGTTTGCCTGAACCATTAGTTAATTGCTTATGCAGTTAGGAGAACTGGTTGAAAATAAAGTGCAAGAGTGGATTTCTCTCTCTCTCTCTCTCTCTCTTCAGTTAATAGCTCTGGGCAGACAGCCAAGAACCACTTAACAGTTGCAGCTGGAATGCAGCTGATACATAAAGAATCAAGTCAATAAACAACAGAAACTGACAGCATTAGGGCAGGGAAACCATCAATCACCCATCTAGCAATGGGATTAACCTCTTCCCTTCAGGAAGAAGGACAAGATTACAAACATTTTCTTTATAAAGAGTATTAAGTAACGCTTCTGTGATCAGCTGATACTCCCTGGAGTTCCCCAAGACCTTTTATAGCTGCTGCAGTGTTGGCTACTTCTTGTTTCTTCCTTGGGGAAAGATACAGGAGGGGACAACGATGCAGCTTGATCATACAGGCCATGAATTTAATCCATATGTGGCCCAATCAGCTGTATTACTTCTGCTGTGAGGCACCCAATTTAGAACATAGAGAACATAGAATAATAGAGTTGGCAGGGTTAATGGCCTTTGGCACTACACCCACGTTTTCAATTAGCATGAGTTGCTGGTCTTAGTTTCCCTTTCAGCTGCTGCATTTGCTTTGGGGTTGATTTTTAAAAAGTGGGGGAATGGCTGTTTTAAGTTTTCTGTATTGTTTTAGTGGTTCCTGCCTCTGTCCTTTTGGGGTGTACTTCCCTCACTCTTTTTGAAAGCCTCTAGTGATGGAGCACCCACAATTTCTGAAGACAAGCTATTCCATTCGTTGATTGGTCTTACCCTGAGGAAATTTCTCCTTAGTTGCAGGTTGCTTCTCTCTTTATTTAATTTTCATCCATTGTTTCTTGTTGTGCCTTTTGGTGCTTTGGAAAATAAATTGACTCCCTCATTTTTGTAGGAGCCCCTCAAATTTCCTGACAGAACAATTAATCAGTGGAACAATTTGCCTCTGTTGTAAATGCTCCAATAGTGGAAGTTTTTAAAAAGAGATTCGAGAGACAACAATTTGTCTGAAGAGGTGTAGGGTTTCCTGCCTAAGCAGGGGGTTGGACTAATAACTCTGTTATTCTATTCTATTCTATTCTATTCTATTCTATTCTATTCTATTCTATTCTATTCTATTCTAATTCTAATTCTAATTCTAATTAATTCTAATTCTAATTCTATTCTACCCTAACTATTGGAACAGTGTTATTTTATTGTGCTATTTTATAGTGAGTTGGACTAAGGAGAAATTTCCTAAGGGTGAGACCAATCAAGTTGGCCATGCCCACTGAGTTACATGACCACCCAGCCATGCCCATCCAGTCATTAGGGCGGAGAACCGATTGTTAAATTATTTGAATCCCACTACTGATCATCTATATGAAAAATTGTGTCCTATGACGGGCAGCCACAAAGTGAGTGCTCTTTCTAGAAGGAGATGTACAATGTAGTTATCAGATTAAGCATATAAAATTGAAGCACTGGGTGAGTGATCTTTTAACAAGAACGATTTATAGCGCCATTCTGTCTAAAGATGGGATGGGGCTAGTGGCTGAATAATTTTTAGCTTGATTATTATTCTTCTGATTAGAATGTATGTTATTGATTTGAAGCAGCATTAATAAAGAAATTTACCTGAACATCTGTGTCCACATGAAATACAAATGTATGAGGTATAAAATTTTCTTTGGCTTTAGGTGGATTTGGTATGACTTTTACTGAACTTGTCCATCCTGGAAAAAAAGTTGAACATTTTTCACTAAATAGTATTCCCAACACTGAGATTACAGCTGAATACAAAAGTGGACTTTATATGACTGACAATCACAATATGCCATGTATAACATCTATGAATTATTATTTTAATAATGAAAAGTCAGAAGTAATTATAGTTGGCTGCTTCAGCAGTGGATTCATATATCGTACCAAGCTACTGACAACAGAATTAAAGCAGAGAAAGAAAAGGGAATAGCTAGAGAGCTGCTTATTCTGAAAAACTATTGATCAGTTATACAAAGAGCTGCTGAGTGCAAAGGATATATTTTGAGTACTGTGGGAAACTGATTGACAGCTTTTTACTGTATAAGGCTATGAAAAATATAAGTAAACTCAGAGCAATAGATAGTATAAGAGGAGTTTTGAGAAGGAAGGTAAGAGACATCCTTAACAAATCCCAAATCAACACATAGCTAAATTGAGAAAGAATGTGAATAAATGTAAGCATTCTGTTGATGTTACATGAACACAACAGTCAGCAGCCATCTTTTGCAGAGGTGCCAGTAGCCATGTCCATGAGTGGATGGGGACCATTCTCTTAACTTCCTTCTCAAAACTCCTGACTTAACTATTGCCATGCTTTCCCTCTCTGTCAGCCAATCAATTAGAATTGGGGAGCCTCTTGTGATTGAGGAAATAAATGATTTATGTAAGGAAGAGGGGAGGAAATATCAGTATTTGAAGCTATGTTAAAAACACATTTATATATTGGCTCAAAAACACATTTATATATTGGCTCAAAAACACATTTATATATTGGCTCAAAAACACATTTATATATTGGCTCATAACATCATTGAAATGGTTACAACTTATTATAATAGTGTATTCCTACACTGGGCCTGAGGTAGAATTACAAATTTAAATTCTTTATTTATTTTATTGGGATCACTGTATGAAAGGTAGAGAAAGGTAGGGTATTTCTTTTTGGGATTACAGGCCAGGTGTTTTAGGATGGAGAGCCACATCTAGCCTATAGGTTATAGGTTCCTGACTTTTGCATTAAGGAAGAGGTGAGGCTGAATGGATGTTATTTGCAGTTATGACCTAAAATCTTGTAGTGTTTGCATTCATACTTGAAAAAAACAAGGCATTCATTTTCAGAAAATGGATGCTTGTAGTGATACTTGAAAGAAAAAAAAGTCAAAGAATTGAAGTAGAGTGGCCATATTTTCACTATATTATAAATATAGGCCAGGGGTCCCCAACCGCCGGTCCGCGGACCGATACCGTCCGCTGGAACAACTCTTACCGGGCCGCTGGTTGCTGGCGCCGCCATCTTTTTTGATAAAAAGTGCTTCCGGTGAGCTTTTCCGGTAGAAAGCTCACCAGAAGCACTTTTTCATCAAAAAAGATGGCGGCACGCACTCGGTGAGCTTTTCCGGGTAGAAAGCCATTTCTGCCGAAAAGCTCACCGGAAGCGCTGCGCCCGCCATCTTTTTGTCAAAAAGATGGCGGCGCCCAGTTGATGCCGGTACCAGGCCGCGGCGCCCAGCTGATGCCGGTACCGGGCCGCGGCATCAAAAAGGTTGGGGATCCCTGATATAGGCCATATTTTTTGCAAATAGAAGTTGATAGAGAAGTAACTTTTTATAAAGGATAGAATCTGTCAGTATACTCATGAACTGGAATAGAGCTTGGTAACAAGGTCAGCCAATGAATAGGCATAGCAACTAAGTCAGCCAATGAGGTCTGTTTTGGAAACTGAAACTAAAAGTAGCCTAGGTATGGCTCTATATTAAGCTCTGCAACTCTGCAGCTATATTGAGCTCTGAGTCTGTCTATTGAAGATGAAATTAACTTGCTTGCTTGCTGAAGACTGGAGCTCTGCTCTGAACTTGCAACCATGTTTCTGTTTGAGTTTGTTCCATGTTGGAGAAATCTACAACTGGCTTGTAAAATCTACTTATGTTCATAAAGATGTTAAATGAAGCATCAGCCATCTGTGTTTATTTTTCTGGCGCTGAATTATCACTGCAAAACTCTCAATAGAATCCCTGAAACTAAAACTAATCTTGAACAAGAATGAAAATCTGAAATAAGAGATACTGAATATATCCTCCACTGATACAATTTGAAAATATCTTGAGGCAATCATAGAAAAAACAGGCTCTAAATATTTGAGGGGAAAGAGACAGAGAAAACACTCTTGAATATGTGTGTGGTTATTTGAAAAGCAGAGAGGACAAATTTTTGCCTGTAAAAAGACAACAACAATAACAACAAAATCAAAATATTTGCTGTTTCACTCCCATGGAAGCTAAACAAACATAAATAGACTCATTAACTTATATAATGATACTAAAGAAACCAAAGCTGGCTATAACTGAATGCCTACCTAAGGGTTAAAGAAACTTAATAACACAATGATAGAATAGAATCCACAGCAGAATGAGGCTATGATGAATGAAAGCTCTTGGAAACAGAAATAATAAAATTTCAATTGCAAACAATTGCATGGAAGAACAAATAGAACACAGCAGAAAAAAAATCTAGCAAAATAACAATGTATCATCCAACCCTCAAAGGAATATATATAAGAAAGTGAAAGTGAAAAAGGGAACATCACCAAAGAATACCAGAAAAGAGTTTAGAACTGTAAAGTTTCTATGAGCAAGAGAGTATTGGTAGAACATTAGCAGAGATAAAGGGGCAGGAATGAAGTTTGAAACTGACAGAAACATAAATGAGGAATATGTATATACAGTGCTTTGAATTAGTTTATATGCACAGGATAAATGAATTACATCATAGGCTTCTGAAGGAACTTGCTGATATATATTACATTTGAAAAATCTTGGATGGTACATGTCAGACTTTTTTTCCTACCAATCTAGACAGACTTCATTGAAAGATCAAGTCTTTCTGAACTCATTAGAGTAATACTTATTAGAAGAAAAGTTAAGAACTGGGCTTGGCTAGTCTAGAAAAGAGAAAGATCAGGGGAGACATGATAGCGGTCTTCCAATATTTGAGGGGCTGCCACAGAGAGGAAGGGGTCAAGCTATTTTCTAAAGCTCCTGTAGGCCAGACAAGGAATAATGGATGGAAACTGAACAAGGAGAGATTTAACCTGGAAATAAGGAGAAACTCTCTGAAAGTGAGAACAATCAACCAATGGAACAGCTTGCCCTCGGAAGTTGTGGGAGCACCATCACTTGAGACTTTCAAGAAGAGATTGGACTGCCATTTGTCAGAAATGGTGTAGGGTCTCCCGCTTGGGTGGGGGGTTGGACTAAATGACCTACAAGGTCCCTTCCAACTCTGACTATCTGTTATCTGTTAAGATAAAACTACAAGTATTCCAATGCGGAATGAAGCATCAATAAACAGATAATTTGTGATGGAAACACCCTCTTTCATTTTCCTGCTTTCTTTTGGTGGAGATGGATGATTGAAAGTGGGGCATGGTGCATCAGATAATTATTTTGATAATAGCTATTTGGCTTAGTATTGGAATCAGATCTCATGGCAAATTATTAGAGGAGAACAAATATTCTCCTTATTTTCAAAAAGGACAACAAAGATATTGCTGAAACTGTTAACTAGCTAATCTGGCACCAATAACTATTAAAATCCAGAGATAGATCATAAAGCAATAAATCCTTGTGTACCTGAAAAAATGATTATCAGTCAAACACAAACTTGTAAAAAAAGGTTTTACAAAAATAATTTTGGTTTATTTATTCATTGGGTAATTTCCTGGACGCTTTGTGAAAATACATATAACTTTTATTTTAGGAACTTTTATTTTAACAAGTGTAGAGTATAGTATCCTCTATACTTTATACTCATTAGTAAAGCACTTAAGTATGGGCTGAATGGCATAACAGATAAGCAGATAGACAGCTGGCTCAAAAATCATCAACTTATTAACTTCTCCTCACCAAACTGGAGGGAGCTATTGAGTGATGTGCCAAAAGTTTAAAATCAGGGCCTGTACTCTTTATATTTTTATTAGTGGCATAGCTAGGAAATAAAGGAATGCTTATCAAATCTGCAGATGATACAAATGTGAAGATATGAATAACAAATACCCTAGCACAGGGGTTGGGAAATTTTCTCTGTCAAGGGCCAGATTCTGACCCTGCTTTGCTTTCATGGGCATGGCTAAGTTTTGGTTTCATGGGCATGGTAAGTCAAGTGTGACAGCCATTGGACAGAGCCAGCCTGCTAGCAAGGAGATCATGTAAAGTCCACAACAGCGAAGTTCTCTTGGATCCACTTCTTGACTCAGCCCCCTCTTTGGGAGAGTTGCTTTTGATAGGTTGGATAAATTATCTGAATAAATTTGGCAGCAATAAATACAAAGAACTTTATGAAATGAAATGCACATGCATCCTTAAATACATGAGTATAATCAGGAGGTTATGTGGATATAATGCAATTCTGTGAAGAATGATTATTTATAGTCATTGACCGTGAGTGGGTGGCAAAAAAGCAGTGGGAGTGACTTTCGACTTTTTCCTTATTAAGTTTCCTTATGGGAAACTGGCAGGGAGTATCAGAAACCTTCCTTCCTCCCTCCCTCCCTCATCATTCTGTCATTGATTCTTTCTTTCCCTTCCTGGAATTTCTGCTAGCTTCCCCATTTACCCTGTAGTAAGCTTACAGGGGGAAAAAAATCAATGGAAAAGCCAGCAGGAGTTTGGAAGTCGAAGGCCAGTAAAAAGGTAAGTGGTTTTGTGAAGAAGGTATCAAGGGGGTGCACAGGGGTACAGATAAGGAATAGTACATGAGATTGTGTGAGAGGTGCCACATGAGCTAGAAGGGTGCGTGGGTATGTGACAGAAATGCTAAGCAGGTGAGTGAGGGGTAGTGGTGTGGGGGAGGGCAGCCTAGGTTGGGAAGGGTGCTTGGGGATGTACGAGAGATACTGTGCAGATCAGGTAGGGCATGCAGGGGAAAGGTCATCAATAATTCACAGGAGGTAAATATATATATATTTTTATGTAATAATTCACCATTCAGTAATGACACATGGGGGTTGGGGCCTGGCATAAATTGGGAAGGTACTTCCTTTCCC
Source organism: Notechis scutatus (assembly GCF_049901735.1). Taxonomy (NCBI): domain Eukaryota; kingdom Metazoa; phylum Chordata; class Lepidosauria; order Squamata; family Elapidae; genus Notechis; species Notechis scutatus. The sequence goes on along the minus strand of NC_142025.1, from coordinate 77,680,108 downwards.
TTCCCTTCCCATCCTATCCCATCAGGCAGATAGATATGTCATTGCTGCTGGTTGGGGAAAGAGTGATGGATTGCAAGACTGGCTGAAAAACTGTCAAAGAATGTTGAAAATGAGTATGCGACTGTAGCAGCGGCCTTGCAGTGCAGCTGCAGCCTACTGTAACACTGAAGCAGCCACAACTCCCCCAAATTTCATTCTCTTAGGAATCATGGGTCTTAGATTTTGGATGTATTCTGTAAGTTAGACCATTTGAGGTGCCTTGTTTCAAAAATAGTCTAGTTTAAAAATTGTTGCACAAATATATATTTTGCCCAGTTAAATATCATGACAACAAGAATTTTAGCAATATATAAATAGATGCAATAAAACTCTACAATATCTGAAAGAACGTAACAAAAAGAGAGTACAGTGCCTATTGTTTTTCATCCCTGGATATAACAGAAAGGCTGATTTCAGCTAAATGTTAAGGAGAAAAATTGTAAGATTTCATAAATGAAAGCTTATGAACGTTTCTTACAAGATAACTTGTGGATTCTCTTTGCTAGATCAATTCAAGCAAAGTCTGATCAGACATTTTGAAATGCGTACTTTAATTTGGATTCCCACACAGAGCAATTGACCAAATTCTCTACATGTTCTTTCAGTTTCTGATTGCAATCTCAACTTGCTGTTTTTCATTAAACCAAATGTTGTAGGAGAATTGGCTAGAAATTGGGAGACTGTGAGTTGCTGTCCTGTCTTGGGCCCAAAGGCAGCTGGTGACCTTGGGCCAGTTACTTTCTCTCAGTCCTAGGAAGGAGGCAAATATAAATTCACTTTTGAAATACTGTGTCAAGAAAACTGCTGGGACTTGTCCAGGAAATTCTGAGAACTGACATAATTGAGCAGAAAAAATTATACTTACACACACACACAAATATTGAATGGCAGTTGTAGTGGCAATGATATTTACCTCCAAGTCTTGATCTCACAGAAATGTCAGGTACTGCTCTAGAATTCCACCGCTGATCCTGATTTATTTCTTTCAACAGTAAAGGTTTTCTATCACCAGCTTGGGTTTTTCTGCAAAATATAGGTGCCTGCTGTGAAGAATGTGCATCTTTGCCATCTCGCAGGGTTTCGTAGGCTCTGTTATCTAAAATTTGACGGTCAACTTTACCACCTGGACTCACAAATCCTGTACAAGGGTTGATTATTGGCATATCATCCCGATGTGGTGCTAAAAGGTAGCTTTTATCTTCAGGAGGAAGGAAAGGATTGGATTTAAGAAAAGCATTACTATCCTTTTCTTCGAAACAGGTAAAAAAATGCCTATCTTCAGGTCCCCGTACAAAAGGCATATACATTCTCTTCAACAGATCTTTGTGTTGGTTTAGATGCATCTTGTGAAGTGAATCAACTGGATTTAAGGATGAATAAGGATGAAAATGTCTTGCAGTGACTTGAGAAGCCATGGTTAACTTTTAACTTGATTTAATAATTTTCATTAAAAACAGAAACCATAGACTCAACGGTGAAGCTATTGTTTTTTTAAAAAGTACTGCTGTAACGCTTCTTTCTGTACCTGAAATAAATAAATAAAAAGTAAAATGGCAATCCACCAAAGGAAAGAGGCTTCATATATACAAAGATTCTCAGTTGCTTAGTGACAGTGGAACATGAACACATAATGAAAGTATATGCAGTGCTCTTTTGCTCTGTAAGTGAAGAAACTTTTCACTTCAACACAAATGAAACAGTATTTATCTATTCTACATTTATATTTGGGTAGGATAGGATAATAATAGGATAGGATAGGATAGAATTCTTTATTGACCTAGTGTGATCGGACACACAAGGAATTTGTCTCCGTGCATAAGCTCATGGTGTACAAATAAACAGCAAGGAATAGATCATAGGTCATAATAATAGTTACAATCATTAATTATAAATTACAAACAATTGATAAATCATAAGAAACCAATAGGAGAAGATAGTAGGAAATATGAGAAAATGAGAAAAGATGAGAAATGTGGGAATTAAGTGTTCAGCAAAATAATGGCATGGTGGGAAAAAACTGTATGTCTGGTTGTTTTGGCATGCAATGCTCTATAGCAGTGGTCGCCAACTGGTGGGACGCGGCCCACTGGTGGGACGCAAGAAAATTTTGGTGGGCCGCAGCATGCTGAGGCAGGGAGGCGGAGCAATCCTGCAGTCTCCCATGTCATGCCTGCTGCCTCATGCTTCAGCACATCAAGGAGGCCGAGCAGCAGCGGGAAGAGCGAGCGTGGACCTCCTGAGCCGCAGGAAACAGCTGCCCTCAGGTGAAGATGTTGCGAGAGGAAGCCTTGACCCTCTCTTCCTCCTCGCCAGAAGCACTCACATGCTCAGCAGGAAGGAGGCGGCTTGTCGGGGGACCAGAGGGGTGGTGAGTGCTTTGCGCATAAGCACTTCTGGCGAGGAGGAAGAGAAGCTTGGGGGGGGGGGGTCGAGCCTCCCCCTTGCAACATCTTCCCTTGAGGGCATCGCTGGCAGCCACTCAATCTCCTCGATGTGCGGAACCTTTCCCCTCATCCCCACCCCTTCGCTAATGCAATTGCAAATGCGAATAGCATTTGTTCTCCAATCCCCAAGTTAGAGGAGCGACATTCAAACGTGACTGGCAGCAGCCCCCTGCGGCTTCCTTGCTGCCTTTGGAACCAATTTTGAAGGCTGGGAGAGGACTTCCCCAAGACAAGAGGGGGCGGAGCTCACTGGTCTCCAAATTGGTTCCCAGCCAGCCTGGGGCAGCATTCAAACGAGGGGAGTGAAAGGCTTATAATCAAAACCATGACTATAAACCTCCTCCTCCTTCACTCCCCTCGTTTGAAGCCTCCGAAGCAGTGGTGAAATTCAACTACCTCGCACCAGGTGGTAGGGACGGTTCAGTTCGCCGAACTGAACAATCACCCCTGGTTGGCCCCGCCCACGTCCACCTGGTCGCACCCATGTGGGCAACAGGGGTGGTACCGGCAGCGGGAGAGAGAGAGAGAACAAAGCAAAAAGCCCTGCAAAGTTGACGTGCTAAAGATTGCAATCCAGGAGAGAAAAGCCTCTCACCGCCCTTTTCCCTGGCAGCCCTTCTCTAACCTGGCGATCTTCAGGATTTGGGGAGGGGGGGAGGGGTGCGTGTGAAGGACTGCAACTTTTGACGAACTTTTCTCCAAGAGTTTCTCCCTTCTGCAACTCTGCGGCATGAGTTGGCTGCTTCTGCAAATGCTGGCGGAATCAATGAAGCTCGCCCCACGGGGGCCAGTTCCTTAGGAATTTCCTCCTCTCCTCTTCACTCCCCAGACGGCTAAGGAGGCGCTCAAAACAACCTGGAGCTTTTCCCACCTTATTTTGCTCTTTCGGCTTACCTTCGCAGAAAAGTCAATATGACCAACCATGTCAGATTCCCACCACCTCCCCACCCCCCACTCCCGGGGACTGAGAGAGAGAGAGAGAGAGAGAAATGAGAGAGAGGGAACAAGGGCAAAGAAGTGGTCAGCTTGGCCACGCCCACCCACCCACATGACCACCAGGCCATTTTTATATTAAAAATTATATTATCTATCTATCTATCTATCTATCTATCTATCTATCTATCTATCTATCTATCCATATATAAAATTTAATTTTTAATATTTAATTTATATTTAATATAAAAATTAAATTTTTTATATTAAATATATTATCTTTTTTATTTATATTAGTGGTCCTCGGGATTTAAAATTATGAGTTTGGTGGTCCCTGAGGTCTAAAAGGTTGGCAACCCCTGCTCTATAGCAGAATCCTGAGGGGAAAAGTTGAAATAGATTATGTTCAGGATGTGAGGGGTTTGTAGATATTTTCTCAGCCCTCTTTCTGGTTCACAAAGAAAAAATAATCTCAATGATTCCAATCTTTGTGGGTACAGATACACCCCAACATCTGATTGATTTCCAAGGCCTTCAATCAAGATTATGTAATACATATATCTTCAACTTGCAATTGGTTGTATAGCAAATACTCCAGGTTACAACAGATCCCCCTCCAAAGCTACTTACGACCCAGTTTTGAAGTTACATCTGCTGCAGTACCTCTGTGGTCTGTGCTTTTATGATTGAATGCAGAAGCACTGCAGCTATCCCTCCATTTATTTCCCTCCATCCCACCTATTTTGTTAATTTCCAATTCATCTTCCTTCAATATACATTCACATATAGGTTTAATAGATAAAGGTAATCCTCAATCTACGACCATAATGGAGTTTGAAACAATCTAAGTGAAACCATCTTGCTTAACGACCCCCTTCCCCTGCTCTCCCTGATGCAGTATTTGAATGACCAAGCAGGTTATCAAGCACAGCACAGATTATTCCAGCGGTTGTAGAGGTCCTGGAGGGTCCACTTCCAGCTGGATCCAAAAAAGAAGCATATAAACAGTGAAAAGCTTTGCAAAGCCCAAAACAGGATAACAGGGGGAAGCGCCCAGCTCAGTTAAAGCTTAGTTCAGTGTTCAGTGTCATAGAGGCTTCAGTGTCAAAGAGGCTTCCAAAGAAGTCTAGATGCTTGACTGTGAGAAGTCCTGATACTTTGAAACAGCAGGGAGGCTTGGTGATCCATTCATTCATGGCATTTCACAAAGAGTCTGCGCTTATGGGCTGGGCCTCTGTCTAGATCAGCTGGCAGTCCAGAAATTGCAGGTCTCTCCAAGCTCACTGGTTAAGCCCACTTCCTGCATGCAAAGGCAGCAGCTCTAGGAGGAGCTTCCCAAAACCATTCCATTGCTTTACCCTCTTTCTCCCTTACAGACCCACACATTTTCAATAAAGAAAACAATTTTAAAAATGTTGAGAAGAACACACACTTGTTGAACTTTCCCTGTCCCTGCCATTAGATGTTGAAACTAAGCTCTCCTGCTTCTGCCTTCCAATCTCAATTCCCTTTAGCTATCTAATTTGTTAAATTTACTGCACGCCTAGAAAGCGGGCGACAAAATCTGTAAATTACTTATTTTGATGAATAACTGTTAGGCTAAAGAGTAAAAGAAAAAAGTGCAGAGCAAAAGAAAACTACTGATGGTTTAGTACATGTATCAAACAGCAGCAGCAAAACTGGATCATAAAACAAGTTAGACAAGGAGGGGAAAAAATTGGAAAACTTTGGACAGCTGTTGGTTGCATATCTGACATCCTTTAGGACCATGCTTCTGTCACAACTGTTTACTGCACATGTTATGTCTCGGCAGAGAGGACCAGTGGTTTGAAAGAGGGGTCAAAGAGTTAAAATTGAACAGCCCTCTCTCAACAGAGGGGAGGGATATGACACCACCTATCTCCTGTTCACAATCCTTTCAGCAGTTCCAAAGAAGGTACTTGCATTATTCAGGTGACCCTGAGGGCATAGATAAAACTTCAAGTGCCCTCAATGACTCTCAGGAAGAATGCTAACAACCAGATGACTGCAAGGGATATAGATTCTTCACAACATGATCAGAACCGAAGAAGCTTCTTGGATGAGAAATGAAATGTCTTCAAGGAAAAAACTAAATCCAGTTGCCTTTTGAAAAAGCACTTTTGGGGCAGCCATGATCTGGGTGACTGAGAATCTCCATATGTGCATATATTATATTTCCAGTATCTTTGTAGAATATTTTCTGTCTACACAAACAACCCGCATAAGGATTTTTTTAACTTCCTTCATGCTCCCCCTCTATACTGTTTTTAAAAATTAAATTATTTTACTCAATTTCCTCTACTCTTTAGCTTACAAGCCACACTCATCAATGTAAGTAACTTACAGATTTTGTCACCTTCTTTCTAGGCATGCAGTAAATTTAAGAAATTTAAAGGGTTTTTTAAGGGGATTGAGATTAGAGGGCAGGGTGGAAGAGTTTTGTTCCAGCACCTAATTGGGAATGGGGGGAGAACGATCAAAAAGTATGCCTCTACCAGCTTTTTTAAAATTTTCTTTATTGAAAAAGTTTGGGTTTCTGAGTGGATAAAGGGAGTGGATAAAGCAAGTGAACATTTTGGGGAAGGTAATCTGGGAGCTGCCTCCTTTGCATGTGTTGGAAGCTTAAAGGGCCTCCTACCTGCCCCCGCTTCTTTTGGCACCTCACTGGCTCCTTGGGAGACAGGAATTCCCTCAGGGTGGGGGAAGTCACCAGAGGTGGAGTTTGCATGTATGAGGGCAAAGGCAATATATCTTTTCTGGATTTCAAACAGGATCAATGCTCAAAGCAGGGGCATCCCAAAATGCATAGGAAGGACAAATTGAAAATAACACATACACAAACCATGACCCAAGTTCATACAAAGGACAAGTTCCCCCTATAAAGCCAAGTCCCTGCACTCATCTTCTCCGTAGCCTGCCCTTGAGATCAGAACCTTTTGGTCTTGAGAATAAAGTCTCCTTTACACAGTATGTTTGGATTTCATTTTGATTTGCTCACTCCGGTTCATGAAAACCCAAATTATTAACACATGCAAGGGGCTGGTTTCTTCAAATTTTAGCAAGAGGCAGGACAGGCCTGCCATCTCCTGACTGCCAGATGATCTGGGCAGAAAGCTTGGAAGCAGCCACCAATTTCCACAAGGAACTTTGCTCAAAATGGTGGTCACTTCTGGGAGGCAGCCAGGAATGAATGGCTTTCCCCAACATGAGGTCGAGATCTATGTGAGGGTAAGGATCGGAAGTAGGCCCAAGTCCAGTAGAGACTCAGTGTGGTGGGATAGGGAAGAGTCAGATGGAAGGGGGGCATTGCAGTGTTCCTGTGATCACTGTCAGAAGACCGCTGAAACTTTGAAAGCTTTGTGGGGGGGGTCTGTCGTAGCTTCAAATAGCTACTAAGTAACAATATATATCTCAAAGACTATTTGTAATAGGACAATATGCAGTTTTGTCTCAATCCTTTGCAAATATGTGGCTCCCTGATCTGTGTACAGGTTTCAAATAAGAACTATTAGATGTTCTAAGATTTCCATTTTCCTAAATATATAAGAATTATAAAATCATAAACTCATAGGGCTGAAAGGCACCTTGGAGATCTTCTAATCCAACACCCTGCCCAAGGCAGAAGAACTTATATCAATAGGCACAAATGACTGTCCAATCTTTTCTGGAAAATCTCCAGCGATGGAGCACCCACAATTCCAGGAGACAAGCTGTTTCACTGATTGTTAATAATGATACAATAAAAATACTTTGTATAATCAATAAAACACATGGTGGTTTTTTTTTCTATTTTTGTTACCATAATCGTTAATTGGGTGAAATTTGTATCATAGGACAATGATTTTTGAACTAACTCAAATGGGCTGTCAGAATACCTCCAAAATCCATGACTCCCATGAATTGAAACTTGGCAAATTTTATAAAACCTTTATGACATAAAATTATCATAACTGTTTATGACATAATGTAAAATGTCATTCAACGTTTCCTGTGCTGGTATGTGACTGTGATGCACAATTCAACATGGGTTATCTTCAAGGTATATATGTTTCTGAGTATATGCCAACTTTTCTGGTGAAGACAGTACATTAGAAGTTGTTTTTTTGTGGAAGGCACTGAGAACTCTGGTAAGGAAACACCCCTGAAATAATGACCCAAGCAGTCACCAATTGTCTGGTTGCCACTAAATTTATCATCCATTTTTAGCATCTTCATATATTGCTGTTGCCCAATATAGATGCCTACTTTTTATTGGGGTGGGGGGGGCTTAAGTGACTCAATTGGATTATAAATATGTCACTGGTATTCTTCAGAAAGAGCCTCTGGCCACAATAAGGCAGTATAACTGATATTGTAAGAAATAGCCTGTTCATAGTAGTCTGGGTATCTTGCTAGATTAATAGTTTTATATAAAGCAGTTAAATATTGTGCTTTATATAAAACTACTTTTGAAGATAATCTGGAAGCAATAGTTGGTATAAAAGGTAGCCAAATTGCACTAAGGAATGTTTGCAGAGACTATTCAGCACTATAGTGCATTAAATTGTCTTATATTGTCCCAATTAGTTCCATGCTTTAATAGCAACTTTTAAAATACTAATGATGCTCAAACATCGGAGAATACTTAATAACTGGAGGGTCTAGAAAAGGAAATGGAGCCAATTCAGCACGAATGTAGAGGGGCCCTAGAGCCATAAAAGAAAATTTATCTAGAAAGATATTGTCATTTGCTTATCTATTAGATGCAAATACAATTAGTTTTGCAACCAAGTTTCATCAGTCTTCAGTTAAAATACAGGTAATCTTCAATTTACAACCATAACTGAGCCTAAACTTTCTGTTGCTAAGTTGTTAGGTGAATGTTGCCCCATTTTACGACCTCTCTTGCAATAGCTGTTAAGTGAATCACTGCAGTATTAAGTTAATAACAAGGTTAAGCAAATCTAGCTTCCCCATTAATTTTGCTTGTAACAACAGGTGATCAGATGACCGAGGACATTACAACTTTCGTAAGTATGAGTCAGTTGCCAGGTGTCCGAATTTTGATCATGAGGATGCTGCAACAGTCATAAGTGTGAAAAACAGTCTGAAGTAACTTTTTCCAATACCACTGTATCTTCAAATGATCACTAAATGAACTGTTGTAACTAGAGGACTACCTGTATGTTGCTGAAAAAATGTTTCATTGTTAAGTGAGAGCAACACCACTTAAAAGAAAACTGTACTCATTTTGCAAGGAATAAACTCCACCGAGCAAAATGTATTTTGTGGGGTTGTACAGAAAAAGCTTGCCATTGAACATAGAACATCAGAGTTGGAAAGAGATTTGAGGCTTTCTAATTCAAACCCCTGCTCAAGCAGGAGATTGTATACCATTTCAAACAAGGCTCTTCTAAAAAGCTCCAGTTATGGAGCACCCACAACTTCTGAAGGCAAGTTGTTCCACTGGTTGATTGTTGTCATTGTCAGGAAATGTCTTAGTTCTAGATTGCTTCTTTCCTTGGTTAGTTTGCATTCATTGCTTCTTGTCTTGCCTTCGGATACTTTGGAAAATAAATTGACCTCTCTCTTTTGTTGTAGCCTCTCAAAAATTGGAACACTCCTATGTCATTCCTAGTCCTTTTTCTCACTAGATATACCCAATTCCTGCAACTGTTCTTCATGTTTATCCTCCAAGCCCTAATCATCTTTGTTGTTCTTCTCTGCACTATTTTCAGAGTCTTAAGATCTTTTTTATGTTGCTGTCATCAAAATGAATGCTATATTCCAAGTGTGGTCTTACCAGTCTTATAAATAAAACACTTCATGCGATCTTCGTTCTATCCATCTGTTAATGCAGCCTAGGATTGACTCTTTTTTTGGTGGCGGCTGCATACTGCTGACTTATATTTATGTCATTGTCCACTAAAATTCCAAATCCCTCTCAGTTACTGCTATTGAACGAAGTTTCACCTAATCAGCACTTGTACATTTAGTTTTTCTTGCCTTGCTTTTCTCTACATTGAGTTTCATTTTGTTAGGTAGGACACAGTGTTCCAATCTGTTGAGATCCTTCTGATCTTGAACCTATCTTCTGAGGTGTTGGCTATTCCTGCCAGGCTGGGGTCATTGGTAAATTTAATGAATTCCCTTTCGATTCCATCATCTAAATTGTTTATGAAGATGTTGAAGAGTACTGGGCCTAAAACCAAACCCTGGGATATCCACTGCTTACTTCTCTCCATGTAGATTGAGGATTACATATTGAGTGCGGTTTGTCAGCCAGTTAGAAATCCATGTGATGGCAGCTATCCCACATTTTTATAGCTTATCAAGAAGTAGGTTGTGGTCTATTTTCTCAAATGCTGTGCTAAAATCCAAGTACACTATGTTTACAACATTTTGCTGGTCCATTAATTTAGTAACTTTGTCAAAGAATGAAATATGATTTGTTTGATATGTTTTTGCAGAAACCTGTGTTGGCTTCTAGTTATAACTTTGCTTGTTTCTAGATTTTTGTAGATTTGTTGCTTATCTTTTCTAGGATCTTCTCAGGTATTGATATCAGACTAATTAATTGATGGTTTCCTGGGTGTCCCCCCCTCCTTTTTTGAAGATGGGAACCACATCTTTTCCAGTTCTCTGGTAGTTGCTTGGTTTTCCCAGAACTTTGAAAGATATGGTTCAATGGTTCTGAGATCATGGCTTCCAGCTCCTTCAGAATTCTGGGATATAATCCATCAGGACCTGATGATTTGAATTGTCTAGAGTGGATAGGTGTTCTCTTACCATTTTATTGCTTAATTTAATTAGTATTCCTAGTCTGTCATTTACAGTTCTGTTTCTGGTAGCTTGGCCTAGTTTTATTTTTGCATGAAGACAGATGCATTACAGAATTAAACAGCTCTGCTTTCTCTCTGCTGCCTGTAACTTCCTTACCATTGTCTCCCATTAGTGGACTGATTGTTCCCTTGACTTTTTCTTGTTTTTTATATGGTGAAAGAAACTTTTAAAAATTATTTTTGACATTTGTTGCAAGTCTTAGTTCATTCTTCTCTGTTAGTAAGAATTAGGTCCACTCCACCCCACAAAGGATTATGGGGTCGTTAAAAGAGGATGATGATAGCAATAGCACTTAGAGTTATACCGCTTCACAGCCTTCTCTTAAGTGGTTTACAGAGTCAATATATTGTCCCCAACAATTTGGGTCCTCATTTTACCCACCTCAGAAGGATGGATGGCTGAGTCAACTGTGAGATTTGAACTGCTAAATTGCCAGCAGTCAGCAGAAGTAGCTTGCAGTACTGCACTCTAACCACTGTGGCACTGTGGCTCATATAGTTTCCTTTCTACTGCCCCGCTTTTGGATTACAAGTTGTCAGCAACTTTGTTATTAAGGAGCCTTGTTCCATCCCTCACTTTATGCAGTTCATCTATCCAACCCAGACTTCTTCAATTCATTTAAAGACACAGCACAGCCCCCCCCGCCCCAAGATCTGCGCGGTTGTGTCCTTTCTTGCTAAAAGTGACACTGTTTCCTAGCTAAATCACAATTAGCAGAGGCAGAATTTATTAATCTGCACAATAAATCGGACAAGACGTATAGAACGTTCTAAATATACAGCAAAAAGCTATTAAGTCATGTATGCTCAAAGTGGCAGTAGTTTAAATACACGGAGAGGTTATGGCCAATATGCCAACTAGCCTTTTAGATCGCCGACTTGAGGATATAGCGAATGGTTTGCAGCTGCGTAAAAGAGCCGCAGACGAACGCTCCATGCTACGCGAGGTCGCCCGCCAATTCATCCGAACAGTTCTGCGCCTTGCTTCACCGCACTTCCTCCGCCCCGCCCCTTTCCATTGTGACGAGAGGCATTCGACGCCAGCGACTAACGTGCGAAATAGTGGAGGGGAGAGCGGGAACTCACCCAGTCCCGCAGCATTTGTTGGCATGCGGCGATGCGGCGCCGAGGATTGCGGAGAAGACGTGACTTCTCCTCTGCACACTGGAGATTCTGTGTTTCCTGGGTCGCACTGGCATTGTCTCTATTGCAGGGACTTTCCTTAGGTAAAAGAGCGCGTACTTCAATAATTAGGAGGAAGAAGGGAAGGGGAGGGCTTCCGAGCCCGACCCCCTGGAGATCATAATGCGCCTCCTGTCTTCCGTCTGGCATATTGGTAGCGTAATTCGCGAGGAAAGTCAACGAAAATACTGCATGTTTGATTGGCTTGATCATCTTTAGTTGCTGGACGAAGGAGTATAACTGGGAAGCAAATCCATAATAATGGTTCGCATAGGAAAGACAGCGTTTGTAGGTGGTCAGTTAGCACGTCTTCCAAACCATGCTTCCTGGGCTAGTAGCGTATGGTTTCCGTATGAATAATCCAATTTTTGCCAAATTTCATTATTCATTATATTATTAATTTCATTATTATCTTTTAACACATTTCAGTCCCATAATTCATTTGGATACTAGATGTAAGCATGTAGACTTTTCATCACTTCCTAGTTTTCTGCTCAACCTTATTTTGTTTCAACAGTTTTGGGAAGGTGTGTCAGTTGTTGCAATTACTACAATGGCTTAGTTCAGCCATAAATCACTCAGATCCAGGGTGGATTTGCTTTAAATCAAGTCGATTTAAATCATGATTTAAATCACTAGTAAAAAGGCTTGATTTAAATCAACTCAATTTAAATCTTAATTTTTAAAGAGCAACTGTCATCTCTCTCCCACTCCTCTGACAGCTGTTGACTCCCAGACAGTCCCATTCTGGGATGGCTGGAGATGCAGCAGTGACACAAGGTAAGGGACGTGGCAGGCAGCAGATGAGTGGATGCCCACTAACAGGCACTGCCATGATGGATCTGAAATGAGAGGTGCTCTTTAAATGTAAGGACTCATTCTTACTGGTAGTTAAAATCTTTAATATTATTATTTGCAAACAAAATGAAGGTTTCCTATTTAGCTTGCAGAGCCTGGATTCATTGAAAGAGTTGTAAATTTAGCAGAATATACAGCCTCATGCTACATAACTAAGCTCCATTTCATGCTGAATAAACTAAATTATTAATGTATTTTAAACAGAAAATAGATTTTACTCCAAAAGCTTTTTATTAAAATAAATTTGATTAAAAAATTCCAATTTAAATTTTAAAATATCTGATTTTTATCTACTCTGTTCAGATCTATTATTAGATCTATGTGCAAATTTCTATCTGCTACATTATGAACTTGCAAACTGTTTTCTGATACTTTTGTAATTTTCCAAAAGGATATGAAAGTAAAACAAAACTAAAGAATCAAGTTATTTGGAATAATGATTATTTTGTATTAGACAAATAAAAGTAACATTTATTTCAAGATTCAAGACCTTTCAAACAAAGGATCCCAAAATGCATTTGAGCAAATAAACTAGTTGAGAGAACAAAATAAATGGATTTTCATTTTTATCTGAGAAAGAATATCGTATTAGAATGTATTCATTTTCCAGATTTTATAATTGAAAACAGTTCTAGAAAAACAATAAATGTCTAGAATTACTGTAATTTATTATATTTTTATTTATTTAAATATTTATGGTTGTATGACTCCATCTTGTGGCTATACATTGTAGTTATTTTCTATTCAGAAAAGTGTACTATAGTTTAAAACTTAGAAATAAGACACATGGGATGAAATTTACCTTCAATTGAACAGCAAAATCCAAATGATGAAAAAAGGTTAGTTAGTTGTATAGAATTCTGTTTTCTGGGTTGATATTCAAAACTAAATCCAAAAACAGTACTACAAATATTGGTATTTATTTTGTTAATCTAAAAAAGGGAATATATGGTTCATAGGCAAACTGAAACAAAAGATTGGAAAGCAGAATTTATACCCTTTTTGAGCTTCAGATTGAAATAATGCTAGCTTTAGAAATGCGCAATAAAAATCCAGCACTATAGTTAAACTTTGCTTAATGAAAAACACATATTCATGGCTAGATTAGGCCACATTTTGAGCTGTCTTGCCTTTTCTCTGTGTCTGAAAATTGCATAGTTGGTCAACCTTAGGATAATACACATAATCAAGTTTGGATGACGCACAGATTTGTGAATCATAAGAAATCTATGATGAACCATAGATAAAAATGTGAAAATATTGCTTTTTTTAATCATAATTCAAGCTGTATCATGTATTTGTATATCACATTTTATACAACCATGCTCTGATTTAGCACACGTTAATTATGTATTGGTTGGACTAAAATTTTAAATAAAAGTTATGTAATAATTTTATACTTGAAAAACATGAATCTTTCTTCTGAATAGGCATTTATAGGACTGTACAAAGTAATACTTAAACTTTTCTATAATTTCATTTTCTTTATTATATGTTTCTTGTAATTATTTCAGTTGTTTCATGCTTATATAATTTGTCATTTTTGGCCTCTTTTACTATCTTCAGAATCTTCAAGCATCTTGACTTCATAAAATCTTATAATCTTCATATAATGTTCAAATGTTTAACCTTTAGATTATTAGACTCTTACACAACTGCAAATCATTTGCATTATTCTCATGTTGGTGACCTAAATTACATTATCTAATAATCTAAAGCTTAAACATTTGAAAGTATAATTATCATTTTATGAAGTAAAGAATAATCAGAGGAGATTCTGATGTTTGAAGATTCTGAAGATAGTGAAAAAGGCCAAGAGAAGACAACTGGTTATCACAAGCATGAACTTGCTACAACTGTAATAATTACCATATTTTTCACACTACAAGACTGCTCCGGACTATAAGTCGCACATTAGCTTTAGAGGAGGAAAAGAAAAAAAAAATCTGCCTCTGCCTCCCAGCGTGTCCATCCGGTATTTATCTGGCTAGCATCCTTACAGCAAACAGCCTGATCACTTCACATTATCGTAGCCCCAGCATGTGGCTCGTCAGGGCTCCACTCCATTGTGGTCAACACCAGTCAACTGAACTGAGCTGCCATGGCGTCGGAGCAACACTGGAGTCTTCGCTGCTGAGCAGCTAATTGGTGGTTGGATCAGCCTCCCAGAATACCACCTATCAGCTGTTTTAGGTGGTGGAGATCGCCACCGCTGCCGCCACCTATCCCTGCCTGTTCGCTGCTGCTGCCAATCACAGCCGCCCGTTCACTGCTGCCCATCAATGGTAAATGGGCAATGGCGAACGGTTCAGCGGTGATAGGCGGTGGTGCTGATCCCTTCCGCTTTGAACAGCTGATCGAGGTATTCTGGGAGACTGATCCAACCGCCAATCAGCTGCTCGGGAGCGAAGGATCCCCCATTCTCCAGCGGCAGCACTGCACCAAACCCCCTTTCCCACCACTGCAATATTCGCTCTATAAGATGCACAGACATTTCCACCCACTATAGTGCAAAAAATACAGTACACTGTAGAAAAGAATAAGTTATACTTTGTACAGTCCTTAGAAAAGAAAAGTGGATGCCTTTGAACTGGTTGCTGGAAAAGCCACACCTCTGGCTATAGCCATAATTAATTACTAAGTAAAGTAATATCAAACTGCTCATTGAAAATAGTCTGATTTTCTAACCCCTTGCTTAAGCAGGAGACCCTAAATCATGGCAAACCTTTTAGGGACCGCGTGCCCAAACTGCAACCCATAATAGACTTATTTATCACAAAGTGCCATTTTGATTCCTTGGTTAGGAAGGCTCAACAGAGACTTCATTTCCTTAGAGTCCTGCGGAAAAATCAGGTGGAACAATGACTGATGACTTCTTTCTATTGGTCTATGATAGAAAGTATCCTTACATACTGTATAACAGTATGGTATGCAGATTCAACAGCTGCGGACAGGAAGACACTACAGAGAGTGATAAATTCGGCACAAGTAACCATGTGTTGCTCCCTAACACCACTGGACGACATCACCAGGTCTCGTTTCCGCAGAGTAAGGAAGATACTTAGGGATGGTTCACATCCTTTTCTCACTTTTACTATCAGGCAGAAGACACAGAAGTATAGCCAGCTGGACAAACAGATTTAAAAACAGCTTTTATCCATGGACTGTCAGACTCCTAAAAACAATTACAATCACTTCAGGCATACATGGAAACATATGACTGGTTTCTCCCTAATTACTTGTATAAGGACCATTCTCTGTATTATTTATGTTGTATTATATTTTTGTTATGGATAGCACCAGCAGAAGCAAAATCAATTTCATTGTATATATGTACAATGACAATAAAGGTTATTATTATTTGACTATTTAATTTTCTTGGCAATTTTAGCATGCATATTCTTGGCAGTTTTGGCATGTATTAAATATGTGTTCAAACAGTTTTCTGTTTGACAATATCAAGTTTAATCCTGCCACTTCATAAACATTAGTGCTTCTTGTACTTGCTGTTTCTTTTTCACTAGTTCTTAGATACCTTTTCATTAGTATATTTTCTAGTGTCACACTGACATTGCCCTTATTTTAAATGTCTATTTTAATTGATTTAATTTTAATTGTTTTAGTTTTCTTGGCAGAATACTGGTGTCAGTTGCCATTTTCTTCAGTGGATTTATTTAGTTTGATTACTCAAAATACTGTGCCCATCATGAGTGATCCTTCTGGAAGGGTAGTCTTAAGTTATAACAAAATGTCTTTGAATTGTGTTCAGTGAAATAAAAAAGTAATATTTCATTTACAGAAATATGCATTAAGTGGAAGTAGGATTGTGAAAGAACATTTGATGGGACCTTATGGTTGAATATAGAAGATATTTAGAATTGGAAATGCTCTTTATAGTTTTTGGTAAAGGTTTCCCCTGTCTGGCTATTTCTGGATGCGTGGCAAGGCTCATTTCCATTTCTTAGCCAAGGGAGCCAGCATTGTCCAAAGACATTTCTGTGGTCAGCATGACTACATGCTGAGATGCATGGAATACTGTTATCTTCCCACTGAAGTGGCACGTATTTATTCCTTGCATTTGCATGCTTTTAAATTAATTGGTGGGCAGGAACCAGGGCAAGTAACGGGAGTTCATCCCATTGTGCGGGACTTGGGTCTCAAATCTGGGCCGTCAGATTTCCACCTGACAAACTCAGTGTCTTTATGTCTATAGAAATTCTCAGCCATGGACTGAGAATCTCCATAGACATTTAGTCATGCGCTCAGAGATGAACAAGCTTCTTGGATAAGAAGTGAAATGTTTTCAAAGAAAAAAACAGAAAGTCCAATTGCCTCTGGAAAAAAAAAGCAGCTTTGGATCTCTTAAATCCCCCATTCCTTAGATATTCCAGGACATTCAAATAACTTAAATGTTACAATACTCATAGACAAAGGAAGGGAGGGTTTGCATGTGTGTTACTTTTCCCCAGAGTCCAATAATCGCAAGTCCAGTATTTATTTGCATTTTATTCTATCCTTCCTCCAAAGGGAGGGCGGGGGGGGGGATGCTGCATTTTTCTTTAATTAATAATTTTCAAACAAAAAGTAAGATAGAATAGTTCATGGATCAAAGTCATTCAAGAGACTTTGTGGCCAAGCACAAAGTTGAACTACTGAGCTGTCCCTGATCTAGTGACAGGATTGCTTACCCCATATTTAGGCGTGTATATATTGCATTCCTATTGCATGCCTGGTTGGATCCTTTAAAACTCATCAATCTATATTTTCTGCTTCTCTGTTTTTTTCTACAATAACAAAAATCCATTGAAAAATAATATGTGAAATAACTGCAGTGTATTTCTGACTGGCAGCATTAGCCACTCTTTTTTTAAGTTATTTGAATGTCTTGGAATATCTAGGAATGGGGGATTTAAGAGATGTGTATCGTCTTATTCTACGGGCAAACTACAGGAACAGGGCGAGGTAGGTATCGTATTTGCGCAAACCATGCCACAGACCACAATGTCTGTGCAGAAGCCAAAACTATATTTGAGGATTACCCTCGCCCTTGTACTGTCTGAAAAAGAGACGTCAAAATACCACACCAAGCACACAAGGGAGAGCTGAAACTGGACTCCACCACCTGTCAGTGGTTGGGCTGCAAGCAAAACCTCGAGAAGAAGGTAGGAGAAAGGCAGGCTGTTTAGCTCGCAATTTTACGGACAGCAATCTCCGCGTTCCCCCTCGAAGCATACCTTCCCCCTGGAAGATGCTAGTGGATGGCAAGGGGCACAAAGATCCCCCTGACCTCCCTTTGAAACCAGTTAAGCAATTGAGTAAACTGCGAGTTCCCTTAGTTGGCAGCCTAAGCGGAGTGGCCCGGAACTGCCCATTGCAGGTGATAGGTGGAATCAGCTTCTTTAGTGACCCTCCTGTGACCCATTGCATCCAAATGGTTGCAGTGGGGAATTGGGGGCGGGGGGGGAAATAGGGATATCTGAGGGGATGAAGAAGAGCGGCTGGCTCGGGAAGCAGAAATGCAGCGGGAATCTTGAAATCGTCTGATATTTACTCTGACAATGGTATACGTACGAGATTGAGTTTGCAGTTGGGAACCCGATGCGTAGCCATGCCTCACCACGAGGCCGCGTCTATCGGCTGATAGAAGCGGCTGGTGACTGCCTTGGGGAGCTTCTATTGGCTGATAGAAGTGACCTCGTGAAGTGTGGCTGCCCACAGGGCGCTCCACAAGGCCGCTTCTATTGGCTGATAGAAGCGCCCCAAGGGCAGAGTCACCAGCCGCTTCTAGCGGCCGATAAAAGTAGCCTCGTGGAGCGCCCTGTGGGCAGCCACAGCTCGCCACAAGCCCGCTTCTATCAATAGAAGTGGTCTTGTGAGGTATGGCTGCCCGCAGGGCGGTCCACGAGGCCGCTTCTATTGGCCGATAGAAGTGGCTGGTGACTCTGCCCTTGGGGTGCTTCTGTCAGCCAATAGAAGCGGTCTTGTGGTGAGGTGAGTGTGTGACGCTCTAGGTGGGGATGTGCGTGGGGGGAAGAAATTAAGTCACCCCCGAAAAGATGGCCTAGCTCTTTTTGGGGCTCAAAAAAAAAAAAAGGCCCGGCCTTATTTTATGAGAAAGACGGTAGTTCTCAACTTACAATAGTTCATTTACTGACAGTTACAAAGGCACTGAAAAATGACTTATGACTATTTTTCAGAGTTATGACCTTCGCAGCATCCCCATGGTCAAAAGATCAAAATTCAGATGCCTGGCAACTGGTTCATATTTATGATCCTTGCTCTGTTTCAAGGTCATGTGATCACTATTTTGCAAAAATCAATGGGAAAGCCAGATTAACTTAACAATCAGGTTATTAACCTATCAACTGCAGTGATTCACTTAACTGGCAAGGAAGATCATAAAATGAGGCAAAACTAACTTAACAAATGTCTCACTTAACAGAAATTTTGGACCCAATTTTGGTTGTAAGTCAAGGACTAACTATTACTTTGGATACGCCTTAGATTGCTTCTGAAATTTAATGATGGCTTGTCACCAAAATATGGCAACAGAGCAGCTGATTGGCAATTTTTATACCAAACATAATTTTTGTTCCCTGTTTCACTCAACTTGTTACTTAGCTTTTCATTTAATTCTGATTCCATTCTTCCTGCACAATGACATTTGGAAACCATGACTGCCAATAGCAGATACTCTGATATTTAGAGGCAAAGTGCTTTTTCTCTTTGTTCTCAAAGTTAGTAGATCTCTTAAAGGAAACCTGAACTTATCAAACTGAATTAGATGTTCTTAATGGTCTTAAAATTAGTACTATTAATATTTCCAACTACCGTATTTATCGGCGTATAACACGCACAGGCGTATAACACGCATCTTCATTTTAAGAGGGAAATTTCAGGAAAGCGCCGTTTCACCCCCACTCCCACCCCCCCGCGCTTCAATCCACAGTGTCCCATTCTGCCTGCCTGCCTGCCTGCCTTAGTTTCTGGTTGTTTGGGAGCAGCTTCGGCTGAGAATAATAACTATTCGCCTCTTTTACTCAGCCGAAGCTGTTCCGATTCAACCATTAACGAAGGCAGGCAGGCAGGCAGAACGGAGCACTGCGGGCGGGCGGGGTGGGGGTGGGGGAGAAACGGGCGCTTCAGGGAAGCCCCCCCCCCGCTTCTTTGAAGCAGTTTCTTCCTGTGCTGATGGAGGAGCGAGAGAGCGACTGACAGAGCTGACCCAGAGAGAAGGACAGGCTTCGGTTGCTTCCTCCCTCCCCTTCTTTCATTTGTGTCCTTGATCCCCGATCCCAGCAGCATTCACCGAAGGCTTCTTAACATTATATCGGCGTATAACACGCATACATCATTTGCCCCCTATTTTCAGGGGGAAAAAAGTGCGTGTTATACGCCGATAAATACGGTAATTTATAAGTGAAATAAATAACATGAATTGATTAAAAATTGATCAAACGAATAGGAAATTTAAATTTAAATGAATGTGCTTCTGAAATTAATGAGAGTGCTAAGAAATCGAGTGTCAAATTAATGTATCAGTCTTATATTTTTCAGAGAGATTAATATATAAATAAATAAGTATTCTGCAAATTAATAAATTTAATAATAATAAATAATAAGAATGTTGAAAATTTGGATATGTTTTGCTCAGGTTCTATCTCTTTGTCTAGACTGGCCACAAGATGCCACACAAGATCATACATAGAAGTTTGTTCAAAAACTTCCAATTTATGTTTGATTTATGAAAATTTTGTCTTTTTCAAAAAAAGAACTATAATCAAAATAAGAAAATTATTCAGGATATTACTGCTTGATACCAAATATTAAACCAGTATTTTCTGATTTGAATATAGAATGAAATTCTTACCTTGTGCAAGTCTGGTTTTTAACACCAAATCTAGCATGATGGGAACAGCAAAGGAGAATGTAATATTTCAGCATTTATTCAAAGCATCTTGAAATATATTTTTAAATATTTTGGATTATTGCTTGAATATGGCCACTTCATTCTCTATTATTGAAATTGTGTGTGAAGAGGCTGAAGTTGCTTTGATCTGTTATTTTTTTTCTGATTACTCAGCAGTCATTTCTGTCTAGTTATTTTTCTAAGATTTGAATTTATGCTATTTTTTCCTCTCTTTTAACAGTTCATTCTTCTACCAGAATACAACATCACGCACCGAAAGTTGTAGGATCAACAAATTTACCAGGTATATAGTAAATGCTATACATTCATTCAAAGAAATTTGAAATTTCTGAGAGGTTTGCAGCATTGGCTCTATTCGTTAATAGTTTGCCTTTAGATGAAATACGCAGTTCATGCCTCAGGAATGTTAATGCCATTCCTTTACTCTTTTTCATTACTTTCTATGAGAAGTAAAACAAATCAAGAAAACACAGGTCCTATTAAACTGAAATCAACAGACTGGTTAATGGTTAAACTAAAGATGTTACCATATAAAATCCAGATTTATAGTTGGTTTCTTTTCCTGTTTTTTTGAAACTCATTTACCATAATGAATATAGTTTAGTTTATTGATTGCCATTTAGATGTACAGGTAATCCTCGACTTACAACCACAATTGAGCCCAAAATTTTTACTGCTAAGCAAGACAGTTGTTAAGTGAATTTTGCCCCATTTTATGATCTTTCTTATCACAGTTGTTAAATGAATCACTGTTATTTAATTAGTAACATGGTTATTAAGTGACTCTGGCTTCCCTATTGACTTTGCTTATCACAACATTGCAAAAAGGTGTTCACATGACCCCTGGATATTGCAACTTTCATAAATATGAGCCAGTTGCCAAGCATATGCATTTTGATCATGTGACCATAGGGATATTCAATGATTGTAAGTGTGAAAAATGATCATTAGTCACTTTTTCTCGTGTCGTAACTTTGGTCACTAAATGAATGGTTGTACATTGAGGACTACCTGTAATAAGAAACAGACTCCAAAAATAAATAAATAAAGAGGAGCAGTTGTACTGTATGTTAGAATAGATACATACAATACCAAGGATGAAAGACTTCTTGAATGTATTTGGTGAATATTAGAAGAAAAACATTGCTATAGGTAAATCAGAGGAAATAGATGAATTTTTGGTTAATCAGATAGATAGGTGTATAGGAAATACACCACTATAGTAGTGAGGGACATTAATTGGGAGATAAATTCTGCAGCAAGTGGGAGATCAAACAGTTTCCTAATGAGCCTAGCTGATAACTTCATCATCCAAATGGCAGAGGAAGAAACTGGAAGATCAGTTACACTGAACTTAATCCTTACTAATAGGGATGAAATGACAATAAAATTTGTAGGAACTTTAGGAGTAGAGTGACCATGTTATACTAGAATTCAACATAATGCAGGCATAGTTGTTGAAAAAGATCAAAGGAGTATTTTAGATTTAAAGAGAGATGACTTCAACAAGCTAAGAGATTAGAAAGGATTCCATAGATCGAAATCCTAAAGGGAAAAGCAATTCAACATTGGGAAACACAGAAAGATGAGATTAAAAAACCCAATCAAACACAGTATAAGAGACCAGATGAAACCAGCGTGGTTCAACAAGGAGCTCTCTGACAAACTTAAGTACAAAAAGAAGTATAAAAATGGAAAGAGGAGCTCATACTAAGAAAAGAATACCAATAAATAGCCTGAATCTGCAAGGGTGGAGTCAGGAAAGCTAAGACTCAGAATGAAGTAAAACTTGCAACAAATGCCAAAAACAATAACAAAAACAACAAAGTTTATTTTAATAGGTAAGGAAGAACTAAGAAGAAAGTCAAAGAAATGACCAATCCACTAATAGGAAAAGATGGCAAAATGGTGACAGACAGCAGGGGGAAAGTGGAACTGCTTAATTCCTTCTCTGCATCAGTTTTCATGCAAAAAGAAAAACTTAGCCCAATCTATCAAAAGTAGCACCATGGGAGACAGAACAGGAATGCAGATCAAAATAGGGAAAAGTTATTAAGAGAATATCTTACCTATCTACTTTAAAATGAGTTTAAAATACTAGGACTAGATGGTTTACATCCCAGGATTCTGAAAAAGCCAAATGATGTGATCTCCAAACTACTGAATTAAACCTTTTAGATGTCCTGGAGGGGAACTGCCACATATTGGAAAAGAGCTGATGTGCAATTTTCAAAAGGGGAAAAAAGGGAAACCAGGAAACTACAGACAAATCAGCTTAACATTAATACCTGGGAAAACTCTGGAAAGGATAATCAAGCAATGGATCTGCAAACACCTAGTAGTGGCGGATTTGTGAGCACCTACAAATGAAAAAGATGATTACTAGAAACCAGTCTGGGTTTGTTAAAAACAGATTGTGCTTTATTGTCTTCTTTGATAAATTAACTAAATTAGTAGATCAAGAAAATGATGTGGATATACTGTACTATACTTAGACTTCAATAAGGCATTTGACAAAGAAGAGCACAGGTTACCACTTGGCAAGATAAAAACAACGTGGGATAGATCACAGTCCACCTCTCGGTAAGATAGAACAACGTGGGGTAGACAGTACCACCACCAGATGGATTTGTGGTTGACCAACTGCATTTGGCATATAGTCTTCAGTGAAGTTGCATTGACTGTATATGGAGGGAAGTGTGTATGGGGGATACATCAGATTTTATTTTGGGGGCAGTGCTCTTCAACATCTTAATAAATGATTTAGAAGTGGGAATAGAGGAGCTCATTAAATTTGCAGATGACACCAAAGTAGGGGTAATTGCAATCACCATGGAAAAAAGACTCACAATTTAGAAGGATCTTGACAGACTTGAGCACTGGGTCCTATCCAATAGGATGCAGTTCAGTGATGGGAAAAGTAAGGTTCCGCAGGAAAAATCAAATGCACAGGTGCAGAATAGACAGTACTTGGCTCTACAGCAATAACTGTGAGAGGGCTCTAGATGTCCTCATGAACAACCACCTAAGTATGAGCCAGCGGTATGCTGCAGCTGCTAAAAAAGCTAAGGTGATCTTAGGCTGCATCAATAGAACAGTAATTAAAATCATAGTGCTGCTGTATATTGTAGTGAAGCCATGTTTAGAATACTGCATCCAGTTCTGGTCTCCATGACACGCACACTCACTCACACAAAACTGCTGAAACCCTATAAAAAGTGCAGAGTAAAGTAACAAAATGATAGGGAGTTAAACCATACAATGAACAGTTGAGGGAACTACCGTGTTTCTCATATAATAAGGCCGGGTCTTTTTTTTTTTTTTTTTTGAGCCCTGAAAAAATGGTAGGCCGTCTTTTCGAGGGTGACTTAATTCCCTTTTCGAGGGTGACTTGCATCTTCGGGCGGGCAGCGACGGCAGCTTGGATGTTGACCTCGGCGTTGGTGGGGCACTTCGTATTGGGGTCAACACAGGCAGCACCATAACCGGGTGTGCAACAAAAGTACTTCCTAATGGCAAGCCCCCCCCACCATTCCCCCCATTTCGCATGTTTTAATATAGGCCTTAATTTGGGGGAGGGGCTTAATTTCATTTCATGCCTATAAAACATGCTGGGACTTCCTATTGGGGGAGGCCGTATTGTTGGAGAAACAGGGTAGATATGTCTGGTCTAATGAAGAGAAGAATTAGGGGTGACATGATGGCTGTCTTCCAATATTTGAGGGGCAGTCGTAGAGAAGAGGGAGTTGACTTATTCTCCAAAGCACCTAAGGGCAAGACAAGAAATAATGAGCAGAAACTAATGAAAGAGAGATCCAATCTGGAACTAAGACATTTCCTGTCAGAAAAATTAATGGAACAACTTGCCTCCTGATGGTGTTTCGCTGGAGGTTTTCAAGAAAGGATTGGACAACCATTTATTTGTGATATAAGGAGTCCTGTCCTGGGCAGGGAGTTGGACTAAAAGACCCCCAAGGTCCCTTCCAGCCTGTTTCTAAGCAATCTATTACTAACAATGTGAATCCTGGCTTGTCTATCAATCTTACAAAGAATGGAATGTGAGCAAAGGACATAATCTTTATTTTTTAAGGTAACATTTAATTATTGAGATGCCATAACTAAAGATATAACTTTGTTAGTCATGACAAAAGCATCCTATATCTGAAAGTCTAAACATATATATTCTGCCATGTATGCCGATTAAATCTCTTTCATGTAATCCTGAGCTACTTACAAGCAAGTCTCCTTGAAATTAATTAGATTTTCTTCTGCGTAAATACATAAAACTTGAAGATTGCATAGCTTTACTTGGATAATTGTTTTTTTAAATGCATTTTATTTTTAATGTACTTTCTTTTAACAAATATTAATTAAATTATATTTTCAGTCAAAGTTTATGTCAGGCAGCATCATAACAGTCCGCATATTCTGTGTTTAACAAATCATCTGAGAAATTCAGAATTGATCGACCCAATATTTGAATGGCATGGACCAAGTGGTGATTTGGTTACAGGTATTTTCCTCCAGTATTGCTTAATAATGTTTTCCTGTTTTTCATCTAAAACAAGAACAGAATGTCAATTTATATGTACACTCTTGTATTAAACTAAATCTAAGGGGTTTAATTTAATTTTAGTTATAATTAAGCACAGATAAACCAAACTAATTGTTTTTAACAATCACGGGTAGTTCTTGACTTACAAGCATTCATTTAGTGACCATTCAAAGTCATGACAATGTTGAATGAATGATGGTTACAACCAATTCTTGGAATTCTGGCCATCTGGGCACTCAGGGTCTTGGGATCATGACCTGGGCACTGGGCAATTGAACTTACAATCTTAGTTGTAGTTCCCCCTCAACCATGTGATTGTCATTTGCAACCTTCCTTGTCAGTTTCCCCAGAAAGTCAGTGAGGAAGTCTTCCCCACCTGCATACCGTTCCCCAGTCTCTCTACATTTATTTATTTATTTATTTATTTATTTATTTATTTATTTATTTATTTATTTAGTTTGTTTGTTTGTTTGTTTGTTTGTTTGTTTGTCAAAGCAGGTATAAACATAAACATGAACAAAGGAAATAAATACAGATAAATGGGGACAGTAAGATAGGGACGGTAGGCACGCTGGTGCGCTTATGAATGCCCCCTTTACGGACCTCTTAGGAATGGGGTGACATCCACCGTAGACAGTTTGAGGTGGAAGTTGTGAGGGTTTGAGGCTGTAACAATGGAGCATTCAAGCCATTGACCCCTCTGTTGCTGAAGTCGTATTTTCTGCAATCGAGTTTGAAGCTGCTTATATTGAGTTTGTATCAATTGTTTGCCTGTATGTTATTGTGGTGGAAGCTGAATAAGTCATTGACAGGCAAGATGTTATAGCAGACTATTTTCTTATCTATGGTTATGTGAATCCAGATAAGATGGGGTTAACTTTGCTTAAACCAGTTGGACTGAGTCTGCTCAAATTCAAGCTCCGGCCCTTTGCTGAAGCCACTCCCCAGTATACGACTCAGTGTTAGCCAGGGCTCCATGTGTTTTACAAGGCTCCAATGTAGCTGTAATTGGATCCTGATCGTAAAAAGGAAAAAAAGTTTTAAACTGACCTTTGAGGCTTAGAATCTGCTGGAGACTGGTGAGTGAGCTAATTTTAGCTTCCAGGACTTCCAGATTGCGCGAAGGGCTCCAGGCTCAACGCGGGGAGCCAGGATCACGTGGGAGGGCTCCAGGCGATCGGCCCGATAAGGGCAGCCACCTGATAGGCGCGGTGGCACGGCATCAGCAGAAACCGCTTGCAGTTTCTCTTTCGCTTTCCTGGCTTGTTTGGATCGCCTTGGCTGCAAAATGCACAGCGCAGCAGCCTGCAGCAGCGGCTTTAGGATCTGGCAGAGAGATTTGCAAACCTTGGAGGAAGAAAAGTAGCCGCTTGATCGGGCATCGGTCCAATCCCAGCTGGCAGGGTTACCCCCAGCTGAAGGGCGCTATCGGCCATGTTGCCATTGCTGAATTACAATGGTTGGTGGAACATCTCCAGCATTGAGGAATCCCGTGGGCGCCATTCTGACCTGTTTGCAGGTCCAAAACCTGGTGGGAGACCGGCAGGGTGTGGCTGCAGCTTGCTAAGCCGGCTAACCAGGTAAGCTGATTACTTTCTTTCTGCATAAGGCTTTTTATTGCATTATTCCTTTGTGATTGGATTTATTAATACTCCTCACTCATTCCAGCAGGTCTCCTCCTTTCCCTGCTTCTTTCTTGTGAATTAATTCATTCTCAAGGTGAGATGGCTGATAAAGAACAAGAAAGGGAGCCCAACCTTTCCACTTCCAAAGGAAAATCCAGGGGCAGACAGAAGAGGAAGGCCCCTGAAGCCAGAGCTGAACCAGAGGTCTAGAAAGAACCAAAGGCTTCTGGAAAAAGGTTGGAGAAACGCCACCATGTGGCTGGGGGGAAGGACAGGAGATCTCGCCCTTCTGATGCTGGGTCAGGTCAATCTGCACAACCCTCAGTTTTACAACTGGAAGTAGGACCTTCTATCTCTACTGGGCCACCTCGCCCTGGTATTTGGTCCCCTGATAATTCTTCTGCAATTGAGGATCCAACTACTTTGGGAGACACTGAGAGGTATGATAGGGGGCCTTCAATTGTGGAGGAGCTGCTTCCGCCTCCCCGTAAAAGGGCCAGAGACCTGTTCCTGAACCTTACAATTCTGAGAAAGAGGAAGAGGCTGTTCCAGCTCATTTGGAAGCCATTATTGCCAAGGCTATCAGAAGGGGAGTGGTAGAGGTTCTTGGAGTATCTAAAGGAAATATCTCTGAAACCTCAGATCAATCAGAACCAGACAGGTCCTTTCAGGCCAGAGAAACCTACTCCTTCAGAGACAGAGGTTCCCCAGTGCCTTCGCTACCCAGCATTTCGGGCAGAGCCCTTGAAGATGAGAAAAAAGAATCTGATTTCTCAGAGGATGAGGATATGGCCTCGCAAAGACCTTCCTTTACTGGTATTTTTGATGCACAGAAGTTTAGGGCTTTATTATTCAAAGCCAAGAAAACTGCAAAGCTGGGGCCTGATGAACCAGCTGTAAGACCAGAAATGGTGCCTGTCCCTAGATTATTCCTCAATGTTATACAAAAACAGATGGAAGCCCCTGGTACTTCCTCTTCGCTGTCAGCCAACGAGAGGCGTTTCTTCACCATGGGGCCCAATCTAACCAGCTCCCTACAGGTACCTACAGTTGATACACTGGTTGCGGCTATGGTATCTGCCTCATCCAATCCGGCAGATCCTGAAGAGGCACTAAAAGCTGAGGATAAGTGGATCGAGCAGTCCCTCCAGTGCACTCACCTGGCAGCCCCTTGGGCAGTTAAAGCGGCTTTGGCTGCCTCCTTTTTCACAAGGTCCTCTCTACGGTGGCTTCACCAATTGCAGGAATGTGTCCCTCCATCTGACGTGCGAATCCATCAGGATATTCATAAGTTGGTTGCAGCCGCAGAATTTACTGCAGACGCTACTTTGAATAGTGCCAGGTTTGCCTCCAAAGCCATCGCCACATCCATAGCTGCCCGTAGAATGTTTTGGCTGAAGAGTTGGCAGGCAGACAGTCGGCGCAAGTGGAAGGTGGCCTCTTCTCCTATAAAAGGGGACAAACTGTTTGGCGAGGTCCTGGAGCTGCACCTGGTTGAAACCAGGGAAAAGAAGAAGTATCTTCCTTCTCAAAATTGACGCTCCAGTTTTAGGGCTGCTCCTTCTAACCGTAGATCCTCTTACAGAGGAGAGGGCACTTCAGGGGCTCGGGTCCCAGAGGCAACCCTACTACCATCAAGAACGCCCTCAGGACAGAGCAGCCCCTGACAGACCGCAGTATTCAGGCAAGTGGCCCTTTTGCGGGAGAGGAAGTCACTTCTTCAGACTCTCCCGATAAAGATAGCAGTAGTCCTCCCATTGAGGGCAGATTATCCCATTTGGCTGCCCAATGGGAAACTACCACATCGGGCGCTTGGGTGTTACAAACTGTTAGACAGGGTCTATCCCTCGAATTTCAATCCCCTCCTCCCAGATCTTTTGTACCTTGTTCAGTCTCCAGAATACCGTCTCATAGACAGTTGGTGGAACAAGCAATTCAATACCATACAAAAGGTCCCCATTAACCAACACGGCAAGGGATTCTATTACTGTCTGTTTGTGGCGAGCCATCTTAGATCTTAAAAGGCTCAATAAATTTGTTTTGTACAAATGTTTCAGGATGCATTCACTACAGACTATCTTGGCTGGCGTCAGGGAGGGTGACTTCCTCACCTCTATAGATCTAACTGAAGCTTATCTTCATATCAGAATTTGTCAGTCACATAGGCAATACTTATGTTTCACTTACCAAGGCAAACATTTCCAATACAGGGCCATGCCCTTTGGCTTGTCTTCTGCTCCCGGGGTTTTTACAAAAATTTTGGCAGCCCTGGTAGCCTGTTTGAGGAGTATCCCCATTAGGGTTCAGTGTTACTCAGATGACATTTTAATCCAGTCTAAGAACCATGCCCTAAGGGATCTACAGACCACTATTAACATGTTGCAAGACCATGGATTTTCCATAATACGAAGAAAAGCCATTTTTCTCCTTCCACAACTTTATTGCATTTGGGGGCTAACATAAATACACTTTCTTGCAAAGTTTTTCTTTCACAAGAGAGGATAGACAGTCTGCATTCTATGATTGGGGAGATTGTGAAGGCTTGTTCTTCCACCCTAGCTTCTCTATCCAAACTATTAGGGAAAATGATGTCTACCATCTCCATTGTGCCTTGGGCCAGGCTTCACTCCAGAAAGCTTCAATGGTTCTTTTTGCCTCAGCAACAGTCTGGCAGGAATCATTCAGCTGTCAGGGTTTCTGTCCCTACATCAATCAAGAGGTCATTGTTGTGGTGGTCTTCTCTGGCCTTACATGCTGGACAATCATTCAAAGAACCTTCCCATATAGTCATCACCACGGATGTCAGTCTCTCCGGCTGGGGAGCCCATCTAGACTCGAATTTGGCGCAGGGCCTGTGGTCTCCAATAGAAAAAGGGAAGAGTAATAATAATTAGCTAGAATTAAGAGCAGTCAGATTTGCTCTTAAACAATTTAGGTCACACATATTTCACTCCCATGTCCTTGTCTTGACGGACAATACCACCACCAAGGCTCACATTAATAGACAGGGTGGTACCAGATCCCAAGCTCTTATGTTAGAGGCTGAGTGTCGGGGACTTTGGGCAGAAAAGAATCTGCTTTCTATTAGGGCGGAACACATCTCCAGGAGGGATAATAAACAAGCTGATTGGCTAAGTAGAGCAAAAATTGACCCCCCAGAGTGGAGTATTCCCCCTCTTCTGTTTCAGGTGCTGATTCAGATATTCGGACTTCCAGTGGTGGACCTGTTCTCCTCTCCAACCAACGCCCAACTTCCCAGATTCTTCACCAGGTTCGCGCACCAAAGAGCAGAAGGGACCAATGCCCTGAGGTGCCGTTGGCCTTGGGAGCTGCTGTATGCCTTCCCTCTTCCGTTGTTACCAGAGGTGATTCGGAAGATCTTGGAGGAGGAGGAGGAGGTATTGTTACTAGCTCCATACTGGCCCCGACGTCCTTGGTTTACGGACCTGGTGAACTTCTCGTGCTCCACACCTTGGAGAATCCCTCCTCTCAAAGACACTCTTCTCCAAGGAGAAGTCTCACACCTGGACCCTCAGTGGTTCCAACTGACCGCATGGCAATTGAGCGGAGCGCGCTGAGGAAGCAAAAGATTTCTGAGAAGACCATCCAGACCATCCTAGCAGCCAGAAGGCCTTCCACTAACAGAATTTACCAAGCCACTTGGAAAGTTTTCTGCCAGTGGTGTTCGAAATCCAAGATTTCCCTCATTTCGGCTTCTGTGGCTAACATTTTAGACTTTTTGCAGGAGGGTCTCGACAAGGGACTCCGCTAATACCTTGCATAGACAGGTAGCAGCCCTTTCCTCAGTTTTGTTTTTGCATCGTAAAGGTTCCCTGTCTCTCAATCAGACCATCCATAAATTTTTAAAAGGGGCTTTCAACATAAGGCCATCAGTGATTCACAGATTTCCCACTTGGGATCTTCCCAAAGTTCTAAAAGCCTTAATGTCTCCACCTTTTGAACCACTTAAATCCATAACCTTGTATTTCCTTTCTCTCAAGATGGCATTCCTTATAGCCATTACCTCGGCTAAGCTGATTTTGGAGTTAGCCGCTCTTTCTGTCAAGGAGGGCTTGTGTGTCTTCCATGCAGACAGAGTGGATCCCTCCTTTATGCCTAAAATCAATTCCAGATTTCATAGAGCACAGGAACTTGTCCTTCCCAATTTTTGTCCTTCTCCTTCCCACTCTCTCGAGCGATCGTGGCACACTCTGGATGTACGGAGGGCTTTAAAGACTTACATCTGGAGGACCCTTCCGTTCCACAGGACGGAGGCCCTGTTCGTATCAGTTCAACCCACTTCCTTGGAGTTGAAGGTGTCAACGATGGTGGGCAGGTGGATTAGGGCCTGCATTGCTAAGGCTTATTACTTTGGCTCTTCTGATTCCTAGAGGAGTGACAGCACATTCCACCAGGAGTGCAGTGACAATGGCGTCCTGGGTTACCAAAGCCCCCATTGAGGAGATTTGCAGAGCGGCCACCTGGTCTTCTCTATCTCCTTTTATCCGCCATTATTGCATTAATGCCTTCACTGTGATGGATGCCGCTTTTGGCAGAAGAGTCCTGCAAAGTGTACATGAACACTGATGTAAGTAGGACCAGACTATTGCCCTCCCTGGAATTAGCAGGCTTGGGTATGTCCCATCCTATCTGGATTCACATAACCGTAGACAGGAAAAGGAACATTGGCTTACCTAAATGTTCATTTTCTGTCTATGTGGAGTGAATCCAGCCCCACCCTGGTTCGTCTGGTCTGGGGTGGGCTAGGGAGTGCATTAATGTGTGTCTATTTATATACACTAGTGGAATCACATCTTGTCTGCCTTGATGCTTCGTTGAAAACTGGCTTCAGCTAAGGGGCGGAGCTTGAATTTGAGCAGACTCAGTCCAACTGGTTTAAGCAGAGTTAACCCCATCCTATCTGGGCTCACTCCACATAGACAGAAAATGAACATTCAGGTAAGCCAATGTTCCTTTTGCGTACTATGCTTAGATTGGACTGCCAGTGGTGCAGTTCCAAATTGTTCACGTCCAAAATTTCAAGCCTGGTGCCATAAGGGATTCTATTGTGAGTAGAGAAGTGGAATACTCTTCTCGTGAAATGCCTCTGAATCCATTCGATCATGTTAATGTCCAATTTACTCAGGTGGATGAGCTGTATTCAAGAATTCAAGTCTGGCAAAGATTTTTTTATGCCCTAGTTCAGGGGTAGGGAAACTTGGCTCTTTTATCACTTGTGGACTTCAACTCCCAGAATTCCTGAGTGAGCCATAAAAGTTTCCCCATCCCTGGCCTACTGGTTTTTCAGTTGTGGGGGGAATCAATTTTTGACTTGAATGGGACTTTTTTATATACAAATGTAGGTATATTAAACATTCCCATTCAAGTCAAATATTGATTTTCCCTGCAACTGAAAAACCAGTAGGCCAGGGATGGGAAACCTTATGGCTCACTCAGGAATCCTGGGAGTTGAGTCCACAAGTGGATAAAAGAGCCAAGTTTCCCTACGCCTGAACTAGTTAGCAATACAATGTTACTGGAGAGGAAGCTTCGCAAAATTAGGTTAACGATTCTTAATGCCTTTTTGCCAATGCTGTGACAGTGAGCTCTGGGGCTTAGATCGTTTGAGATGAGTACTCCTAGGTCCTTAACAAAGTGAGGGTCATCTATGAGATCGTTTCTGCCCAACTTGTATTTCATGTTCTGATTTTTATTGCCAGTGTGTAGGACAGAGCATTTATTAGTTGAGATTTGGAGTTGCCAATGGCGCGGCAATTCTGACACATAGTCAAGGTCGCTTTGTAGAGCAGCAGCATTGTCAGTGTTAAATAATAATGTTAAATAATTTTATGTCATCGGCGAAAAGGGTGCAGCTGCTTTTAATATGATCGCATAGGTCGTTGATGTAAAGCAAAAAGAGTGTGGGTCCTAAAATGCTGCCTTGGCGGACACCGCTGTTAACTGATGCCAGATTTGAAAGGGCCCTCCCTATTTTGACCATTTGTTGCCTGTCTGACAGGAATGCAACTATCCACTTCTGCAGGGAAAGGGAGAGGGAATAAAACACCATCACGTCATTCCATCCCAGTTATTTTCTTTCTTGAAGAACTGTGGCATTCTGGGGGAGGGTTTAAAGCAATGAAAGGTTTTTGGAAGCTTGTCCTAAAGTTGTTGCCTTTGCATGCATGCAGAAGGATAGCCTAGAAAGAGCTAGGAGACCTTTGCAGCCTCTAGCAGCCAGCTGATTGGAGCAGAAAGCTTGGAAAGCAAGAAATTGTTGAGGTGGTAAAAATAGCAGCTACATCCAGGAGGCATGGGGAATAGGTCAAGACTATGGGGTTCCATTAGAGTGAGATGATGGAGAGGGTGCTTTAACATTGCCAATTATAAGGGCTAACGATTGTAGGAGTTCTGCATCTGTCATAACTCTGAAACAGAGTTGTGTGTAGTTTTTGAGGCGTCTGTTGTAATTTTGAATAGTCATTAAGTGGCCTGTTGTTTCTCAAAAACTACCTGTATATTTAATCTTACGGCCTTTAATCATAGCATATCAGAGTAATGTTGGTGAGATCAAGAAAATATTTTTTGAACTAAAAGCCAGAATTGGCTCTGCTGAATTTGCAATATATATACATGCACTAGTGCCCTCTAGTGCCATCTTCTTTGCAGCCTCCCCCTCCCCCCAAGTATTTGATTTCCTTGGGCATAGGTATATGATAAATGTTATGTTTGGAAGGAGAAAAAGTTTGTAGCTCTGTATTCTTTACTCTGGATGAGAATTGGATAAGACCCTTACACTTTAATACAGTAAGTAGACAGGAGGGGGGAGTACTTTAATCCTCTTTTTGTAGAAGGATTACAATTGGGGTACAACACTATAGCTGGTCGATGAGCAAAGCAGGGAAAGGACAATAGTACTTCATATTGAGTAAGTGAAAAGCGTAGAAAACTAGGACCATCTCTTGCTTGCCTGCCACTTATAATTACATCCCAGTTTCTTGGATTGAAAATGAGAATAAGAATTTAATCATAACCAGTCAGCAAATTTTAAAAAATGGGAGGGGGAAAAGTGATCTTGTCTTCAAGTAGCATCTATGCATGAATCCTGAGGAAATAGACAACTCACTTTTAAGATACATCTAGAGCAGGGGTGTCCAACCTTGGCAACTTTAAGACTTGTGGACTTCAACTCCCAGAATTCCTCAGCTGAGGAATTCTGGGAGTTAATCCACTAAGTCTTAAAGTGGTGCTGGACACCCTGCTCTAGAGAGGATGTGTTGTAAGTGCTCTATGCTACAGGGTTTCTTTCCCTAAGCACGGGGAACATCTTAATATTGTGATATTCTAGCATCTCAGATTGCAATTAATTAGTGTAATATTAAATGAACTAGTATAAAAGGTTAAAGACTATCAGGAACCACCCTTTGAGGATCTAATTTATTGAATCCATTGTTGAAAATGTCCAAGCATCACTAGTCAGTGAAGTGAAAAGAAGCAAACAATTAATTTTATAGAAAACATCCTACATTCACGGGTATTGACCCTAGTATGCAAGAAAGTTGCCGAAGTATATAATTCTTTGTTTGGTTTTTTTTTATTGAAAAATGAACATTTTGGGGGAATTTTATTTCTGGACTGAAAGCAATTTTTTAAATTTCTATTATTCTGGCACAGTCCAAAGAGCTCACTTTAAACTATAAAGAAATAAATGACTGTTCTTTTATGCTAGTTTTTTTAAACAAAGTAACCCAGAATTAAGTACTTCTCTGTATATAGAGCTTTATTACTGTGTGACCTTGCATTCAAAAATTAGGTAATGAGTGACATGGGAAGTTTGACTGTCAACACTAATGTTATAGTTTAGCTGACATTTTAGATTTTACCATCTTTAAATTAATCAGTGATGGCTACTATTTTATTTCTGCTTTACTAGTTTTATAACTTCAATTGACTTCTCTGCGGTTTATTTATTATTTTGTTGATGTTGAAAATCACTTTAAATATAATTTCACTATAAACATGCATTTAAAAATTTAAAATAAAATAAACTCTTTGCATTCCTCCATTTCTTTTGCTTATACATTTTCAGTCACTTGAAATGTTCAACTGAAATAGGATTGACTTTTTAATTATATTTTTTGATTCTCACTATTCAGAACATGGGATAAATGGCCATAAAAGAGGAAACTGTAACAACTGTAAAGGTAGCTTATGTGAGAATAAGTAATATACATGTTTTGCTGAGGTGAATGAATAGTACCATACTGCAATTGAATTCTGCAGCGTAGCACGACAAGGCAAACATCTTGATTTCATTGTCCCAGAATGAATTTTAGCATTGTATTGGCAAGTTTGGTTTTTGGATGTCAGTCAGGCAAGTACTGTAGTGTTACTTAGAAAGAGAGAGATATTTTGGAATGCTTTATTTTCGTATATTTTTTATTTAAGTAAATGTATTTTACTGGTTTGAAAAATAATCATTGTATAATATTTTTGACTAGTCTTTTTTTCATCAACATTCTTTAGCTAGTTTAAAAATAAAATTAGGTTTTAGTGTAAAAATCTAGCTTTTAAAGATAAATAGGCTCTGTTCAAAATTTGAGTTGTTTGCAGAATTGGAGTTAGGATGTTATAGTATCTGCTGTTATTTCCTATAATCACTGATGATTCTAAAACCCTGACCACACAATACTCATAAAAATCTTGTTGAGAATGTTGAATAGATAAACCTTGTACTTCATTTGTAGAAAAAGTGATGTTACTGAAATGTCTTGTTATTTAATTTTAAAAACAAATAGGAACCTGAGAATTGAATCATGGCAACTGGACTTATTTTTTGGTTGAATCTACTTATTGAAGTAGCTTCTTCAGTCTTCTGACCCATAGGATATTAAAACCAATACTCCATATCTAATCGTATAAGGAGCAAGAAATAATGTTGCTGATCCTGAAAGTTCTAGGAAAAACAAATTAGCTGGATCCTTTCCAGTCTAGATTCAGTTCATACATAGATTGGCACGGAGGTACTTTTGTTCCCTAAAGAATGTAGTAGGAGAGAAATGGAGAATACAACTTGTTGAAATTCTGGATTTCTCAATGATTTTTGATACTGCTAAGAACAATAATCTTTTGGAGACTTCGTGCTTCGAACATTGGAGATGCTACTTTGCTCTTACTTACTACTGTGAAACAATTATTATTATTTAGCATGTGATGAGAACATGACAGAAGAGAAGTAAACATACACACATAGTCCATGTAATTATAAGTAAAACTTCTATGGCAGTGGCTTCATAACTGGATGTCCAGTTCAGCTATTCAGGCGATTGCCTCTGGCATTGCTTCATGCAGATCTTCTAGGAAATCAGAGAATCACATTGTGAACAAATTTGCACACTATGTTTAATAGTTTGCATATCAGCAGCATAATCAGAACAAGGGAAATCTTTTCATTCCCTCTGATACAGGGCTAAGGCACTTCTTCCAGAATGACATCTAATTTTGTTCAATTTCAACCAGACAAAATGTGGCCAGTAAAACCAGGTGGTTTAGTAGAGGGATTATCTTGGACCATTCCTGTATCCAGGCATTCTCTGGGTTAAACTGGGTAGATGTTAAATAAATAGATGTTTTCCAAGCTGGCCTATGGGGTTTCAATGTTGTGATTGGCTGTGCATTGTCCTGGTGAATAGGCAGGACCTTGTTCAGCATCTTTGACCATAGCTGAATGAGAGCTTGTTGACGTCTAATGTGAAGTGATATGATATTGCTAAGGTCAAATAACCAGTGCATAGGAGTGTTATGCAATGTGCCAGAGATGATACACATTGTCTAGCAGAGTTGGATATCAACATTTTGGTATGGGTATTATTACTATACATGTAGACACAATTCAACTGTGTAATAAATCAAAGCCATGGAGCTTAGGAGGTTAGCATCAACACCCCATGGTGTTCCAGCCAGTCTGTTCAGTAAATAGTTGTGACTTTTCAATTTTGCTACTGTTTTTTCTAGGTGTTGCTGGACGGTTAGTGATCTCTCCAGTGTTACTCCTGTACTTAAGGGTACTTCAGGGAATTACTATATTATAAAATATAGTTCTAGACTTCACTGAAGGCTGGTAATTTATATAGCTATTGCTAAGGTAGAATGTGGCTACTTTTGTTTTTGTTAGGCTTGGTTGGAGATACCATTTTTTAAAGTAGTCATTCAGCTTTTGAGAGAAAATGTCTTCTGCATCATTGAAGTTGGTTTGTTGGACTGTGAGAATGATATTATTGGCATAAATAAATTTAATAAATAAATAAGTTTCAGGCAGACTATGGATGAAAAAAGAACAGAGGATAGCACTGGTCCTTGTGGAAGTCCAACTTATGATGTCTGCTTCTATTGAATTCGGTGAAAACTTGAAATAACTTGTTACTCAACATGCTGTCAGTCAAGGCAGTGATGTTACAACAAGGTACAACCTTTATTAATTTGAGGAGAAGTCCTCTCATCATCATCATAGGCTGCCGAGAGGTCAAGACAAACTGAGAAATTTTTCATTTTCCTTTGGAATTCATTCTCCAGATAGAAACTTAATGCAAGGACTTCATCCCTACAGTCTTGTCTTGGACAAAATCCAGCTTGTTCAACTTGGATTACAGATTCTATTGCTAAGGCTGCTCATTTAACACAAGTCTTTCTAAACATTTGTAGGTGACACAGAGAAGAGCAATTGGCCTATAACTTTGGGGAACTTTTGGATCCTTTTCTGATTTCAAAATTGCAATTATTTTGGTCTTGAAAATAGGAGACAGCCAACATGAGTATAGTATGGAACTAAAAAAGGAGGCAAGCCAGCATTTAATTGCTGGTCTACAGTTCTTCAGTAGTTCTTGATATATGCCATCAAATCCTGTAGCTTAACTTTTTTGTAAAGAATCCAGCCTCTCTGCACTTCTGGTAAAAGGTGTGAGTATAAAGCATGTGGTAAAAGATCATGCTTCAGTAATCTAAATTCAGATCTAATTTGTCTAGTGAATTTTTGGAAGGCTAAGTCAATCTTGAGCCTGGTGAGATCTGAACTGCCAAACTGCTGGCAGCTGGTGATCAGCAGAAGTAGCCTGCAGTGCTGCATTCCAACCACTGAGCCACCCCGGCTCATTATGCTGGACAACCATGTAATATCTGTGAAAGAAAACTCTTTTCTTAACTTAGATTGAGAAACAGTTATATCAGGAGAGAGACCAGGATCAGTGTCACATTATTTTTGTAATTCTATAATTATTTTTCTGAGATCCAGAAAGCAATATGGTCCTTAGATCATGAACTAAATTGATACTGTTTTCAATGGCAATTGGAACCTGGATTGTTGTTACTAAACTGTGATCATAAAGTACGATGTCATGTTTAATGACAGCATGTCAGGTTTAGTGCTGCCATAAGGCACAATGCCATCATTTAATTACTGAAGTCCTGGCATTCCCTGTTGCTGTTGTAACCAGAGGTGGGCTGCTGCTGGTTTGCACTGGTTCTGATGGACCAGTAGTTAAGATTAGGCGCAGTTCGGCGAACTGGCAAATCCCATTACTGGCTGGCCCTGCCCCTGCCTGTTCTTCGGCCTGTTTTTGGGGCCGTTTTCAGACAGTTTTCAGGGCATGGGGGGGCATTTTCAGGCCATTTTCTGGGCTATAAACGGCCCCAAAATGGCCTGAAAACAGCCCGAAAAACATGCTGAAAAATGGGAAGGGGCAGGGCCAGCCAGTGGTGGCACTTGCACCAACCGGCTGAAACTTACCTCTTCTTTCGAGGTGAGTGGCTGGGAGGTGGAGCTGGGTGTGATGAGTGACATCACCCACCCAGTCACATGACCAACCGGCCACGCCTACCGAACCAGAGAACCAGCTGTTAAAAAATTTGTAGCTCACCACTAGTTGTAACCCCATGCCTGCATGGATCATTAAGTAAGAAGAAGTGGGAGATAAAGAACATGGAAAAGCAGAGGGCTCTCTGAGTAGGTGCTGGGGAGCAATGGCAGCAGGTGGGCTCTGAAGACAGGGGATACTATATAGAGTA
Organism: Notechis scutatus; assembly: GCF_049901735.1. Classification (NCBI taxonomy): domain Eukaryota; kingdom Metazoa; phylum Chordata; class Lepidosauria; order Squamata; family Elapidae; genus Notechis; species Notechis scutatus. Next base: position 77,641,640 of record NC_142025.1, on the reverse strand, counting down.
TAGATCCCAGGAATTTATAGTGGGGTATTGTGGGGAAAAAGCTGTGGGAATGATTTATGAGAGCTAATTGTTCCCTACTGACTTCCTGATTGACTTTTCTGGGACGCTGGTAGGGAAGTTTGTAAATTGTTATTATGTGACTGCAGCTTGCAGTAATGGTTACCTGGGTCATGATGACATGTTGGTGGTGATGCTGCAGCAGCTGCAACTTGTAGACCAGTCACAAATTCCCCTTTTTCAGTTCTGTCATACTTTTGAATGAACTCTGAATGAGTGATTGTAACTCAAGGATTACCTGTAATAGTTTGGGCTGGCTTTATAGAATTAATATTGTTTTATCTTAGGATATTTTTCTCTTAGACCTTTGTGAGGGATGATACCAATGTTCAAATATCTCCCACCTGACAGATTTGTGTTTGAGAATATAATATACTGCTGAATAAATTTTTACTCTTCTGTATATAGTGATAATGGAGGCAATAAGTGAACACACATATAAAAAAATTAGAGTAATTTTATTTCTGTGCACTTCTGCAACTTATGAAGATCTCTTTAATTCTGTCTCTCATATCAGTTAGTACTGGCTGGTTCTGTTGATCTTTTACAAAATATTTTTGGGGAGTATTATAATTTGAAAAATTCACAAAAGACTAAATAATTAAACTATGTAATTACTATGGTTTGAAAGTCCTTAAAAAACAAAAGTTATTTTATTTTTTCAAAACAGGAAATGAATCTGTGACAATATCCCCAACAGGAACTCTTTTATTCCAACATTTCAAATCTTACATGAGTGGAATTTACACATGTTCCCTAGTGTTTAAGCCTACTACTGAGCAAGAAGAAAAAAGCTATTTAATTAAATATGTTATTTATGGTAAGACAGCTGTCCTTTTTTGTTTTTCAATGTTTAGTTTTTTAATCAAAGGTATATAATGAATTCACCATAGTGTTAAGCATGTTGCTGCAATTAATCTGTAACCAGCTAAATCAGAACAATTGGTATTTAAATACTTTTGGTACAGAATATAGGCATATAGATTTTCCTGTAGTTTTTTGCTTCTTTTAAAAAGGTAGCAAGAAATCTAATTAAGTAGAAAACTCTGAGAAAGTAGAAAAATAACATCTAACTAATAGCTCGAATATTAGGGATAAGCGAAATGTTCACCTTAAGGCTATGTTTAACAACTTGGATAAAACTGAATTCCAGAATTTTAACTCAAGCTTCAAGTAAGGCATCCTGTGATCCAGAGTTTTCTCTCAAGTTTGGATCAAAGTGTGCAAATGTTTCAATATCCTGTGGTTGGTTTTATTAAAACATTCCTTGAAGCTATGGCTTTAAAACATGTATGATTTCAGTTTTTGCTGCCACTGATAGTTAACCACATTTTAGATATTGAGAAATATTTTGAAGATAAAAATAATGCTTCCTCCCTGATAAAGTATTTATTAGGTAATTTGAGTTCATGCATTGTGTTCAATGTGTGTTGTGCTCCTTTTCTGAGGCTAGCCAGTAGCTGGCACTCACAGTTGCCATACCCATTTCTATGGTTGTAGAATGAAAACAAAGTTTAGTGTCAAGTTGCCATTATTCCATATGACAGAACACACAAAACAGTTTTTCATTAGGATTGAAACTGCTTAAAGCAGTCTGACAAAACAATGTTCAATTCTTTAATTGTTTAATTCCAACTTTGAAACAAAATTTGGGAATTCTATTCAGTATTGCATTGTAATATAAACATAGCGCATTCTAAAATCAAACTACCTTTCTTTAAAGTATTTTCCCTTTGGAGTATTATTTAGAAAATATTTTCATTCTATACTAGAGAATTAAGAAATCATAGCCAAAGTTTGTTCTGTGGTTAGATTCAGATAGAATGGTCTTAGGCAATAAACCATAATATGAATATGTTATTTGTTCCTCTTTAAGCTGTCCCTTTCCCAAAAGCTTGTAGCTTATTGGTGTTGAGGTATATTTCAAATAGTTTCTTATTACATCAGAACAACTAAATTAGTTTAATTCCTCTTACACTTTCAGACTTTGATAGTAAAGATGAATTTAATTATAGTTTATGTCAGCCCAATTCAGTTAATGAAATCCACAGGAATTCCACAAGAAGTCTAAAATTATTTTTATTGAGATTGGTTATGTTGTGCAAATCTGAGTGTATGGTGTTTTCTCCCCTTTCTTATACTCCAGTGAATTAAGGAGGTATCTCTGACTGGCTTCTAAACATTATGTGGACATGGTGGGCTTTCTACTTGTTGCCTTGACAGCCAAGGTTACATATCTCTGTCAAGGTCCTATATAACAGGGGTCGCCAACCTTTTGGACCTCAGGGACCACCAAACTCATAATTTTAAATCCCAGGGGCCACTAACCGGTTCTGTGGTTGTGGCCTAATTTGTGGGTGTGGTTTGGTGGTCATGTGACTGGCTGGGCATGGCTTGTATGTAAATATTATATTTATATAAATATTGATTTTTTAATTAAAAAGAAGAGCAACTTTTACCCAAAATCAGGCAAAGTAGGCAGGCAGATTGAGTTGCTCACAAAATCTCAGATTCATTCAGAGATCTATCTATCTGCCATCGGCTAGCTCAGTCTGTCACATAAAATTTGCTTGCAAGCAAACTCACAAAATTAATTCACAACACACCATGTATGTAAATATTAATTTTTTTATAAAAAAAGAGCAACTTTTACTCAAAACCAGGCAAAGCAGGCAGGCAGATTGAGTTGTTCATAGAATCATTCAGTGATCTATCTATCTGCCATCGGCTAGCTCAGTCTGTCACATAAAAAAAATTGCCGTGAGTCTGCACTGAATAATAGAACCTTCAGTCCTAAGGGAGGTTCGGCTGTGCTTAAAAGCAGAGCTGAAGATCTAAAGACTAGTTAGAAAGTAAGAAATCCAACCATTTCCTCCTTCCTAGCTAATCTAAATCTCCCGGCACAGCAGAACAGCTGATGGTTGGAAAAAGGAAAAATAGCAATTTAGCAGGCAAGTTTGCTGGGTAAGGAGTGAGTGGGCGGGGAGGGTTTCCACGGGCCATGTGGGCAGTGCAGCTTTGTGTTTCTGCGCATCCTGGATTAATTGCTTTGCGGGGTACTCTGGGGGTGACATTTCTCTGTGGTCCACCAAAATTTTCTCGGGGCCCACCAGTAGGCTGCGGCCCATCGGTTGGCAACCGCTGCCATATAATAATCTTTACAGATTCTGGATTGGGGAAAAAATGAAAATTGTAGTTTGAATAAACTATTAATCAAATGGTTATTGAAGGTAACAAAATAGGTTTGAATGAGGCCTAATTCTTAAAATATTGTATCTTGATCATGATATAATATTATTTATTTTTACTAAGATTTTTCTATATATGCATGGGTTGAATTGATCCAAGTGATAGGATATTTTCTGTGTTTTAAGTTAAATGTTATTGAGTCCTAATTATTTTAAAGTATATCAATGATTGTTAATTAATAGTTCAAAAAGTATCTTAATTTCTCAGAAATATTTAATTATTTATATATTAGGATTAGGTTAATCTCAGAGGGTAATGTTTGCTGTGATAGCACTTTCTTTTTTATTTTCCATATGCTGTAGAGCAGGCATCCCCAGGGCATCATCGGGGCTTGAGCCCTTCAGAACTAGGCTGCAGAAATGGCAGGTGAGCATGTGCAGGTGCATGCATACCCTCTTGTATGAGTGGCAGGCAAGCACACATGCACTCCAGTTGCACAATTGGTAGGTGCATGTGTCTGCCACTTGCGCAAATGGAGCTGTGCATGCTTTTGTGGCCCGCCAGCAATGCTGGGGGCAGACTTGGACAGTGAGGAGATTGGGGAGGAACATGGTCCAGTTGTCAGGGTTCCAGCATTTTGTAAACATTTTGAATACACGTTCTATAGTTGACACCAGTCCTGGAGTCTGGGGAAGGCTCTGACAAGTGCTCTGTATCAGAGGCAGAGATGGGGCAAGGCTGTCTGACAGTTATCAGCTGCCTTAGGAGTTGGAGATCAGTGGGGCTGAAGCTGTTCCCAATGTGTGCATGCGCAGAGCTGCCAGGGGAAGGGAACAGTTAAGGAACAAGGGTCAACTCTGGGGTAAAGGTACAGGTGGATGGTGAATGGCCCCTCCCATAGGGAATAAAGAGGCGCGAAAGGGGAGTGGTGTTTGCAGGAGACAATTAGTTCATTTAATTAGGGTGAAGATTTGTTTGTGACTCCTTGCCAAGTATTTTCTTGTACAGTGTTGCGCTTGGAAGCTATCAGCCTGGCAACTCTTTAAGCCTGGTAAGGTCTGTGGTTGTAAATCACTCTTGAAAGACTGTTTTCCAGGACTTTGCTGGATGTGAATGATAGGAATTCACATTAGCCTAATTAAAAGGGGTTTTGTTGGGATGAGGCATGTGCTTCATGATTTTGGTGAAGCCTATATCAAAACACATGCACACTCACCTGCCTCTCATGCAGAACCACCCCCTTCCTCTCCCAGCCCATCTTGAAAGCTGGAAAGGTGGAGGAACTCTGCTGTAGAGGCCTTCTTTTTTATGTAAAGTTGTTTCTTGTATTTGGGTCTTGCTTTGGGCAATTTGGGTCAATGCAGTAGCAGTGATTAAGATGCTGGCCTTGTTGGCTGGGAAAGCCAGCAGCCCAGGTTTGAGACAAGAGTGCCATGCAAACTGGGTGAGCTCCCTTCCTTGACCCAGTTCCTGCCAACCTGGCAGTTTGAAAACATGCAAATACAAGTAGTTAAATAGGTACCACTTTGGTGGGAAGGAACAAGTGCTCTGTGATATAATGCTGGCCACATGAATAAAAATGTTTTTGGACAGCATTGGCTCAATGATCTTGAAACGGAGATGAGCACCATTCTCTATAGTTGGCAATGACTAGTGGAGTAAAATAACTATCAGGATAACACTCAATAGAAAACGTTGGGGGAGAGAAATCAGGATCTACATTGAACTTGCAGAATATGCAGATGACTCTACTCATGATACAGGAATCAATGACAAAAAACAAGAGTTAATGGCGGTTTCGGTTTGTCGGCTTCACGGCGGTAGGGATTCGCGAAGCTGCGCGATCCCTGCCGCGCTAACCGCTTTGGGGCTCGATCCGGACGGGTGCGGAGCAAGGCTGCCCTGCAGGGGTAGCTGAAGGTAAGGGGATCCGGAGGAAGGGTCTGGGGTGTTGCAGACCCCTCCTGGCCGGCAGAACCCCCTTTTACCAGGACAGTGCAGCGGCGGTCCGTAATGGCCGCCACAAAGAAGTCGGCAGCCCGGCAAGTATGCGCAGGAGGAAGAAGAGAAAGTTATTGAAAGTGAAAGTTCTTCTTGGTTGACCCAGGGCTTTGAGATTTATCTAATTTAATTCCTGGAAAAGATGGTTTTTTGATGATTTTTCCACAAGAGAAAAAAAGCGGCAATTTTGAGGTGCTGAAAGGAAAGTTTACTCTCCTCCCGACGGAATTAAGCCGGAAGGGAGAGGACAAAAAATATATAAATCTGGATCTTGTTGGAGGAGATGCCTTGAAGATTTGAGGACAGAAACATAATTTTAATAAGGCTTTAAAATATAGATTTGGACTCTCTTTTTATTTGTTTGATACCACCCCTGGAAGAGGAAGGGGAATTTTGGCTTGCTTGGATTTATTGAGGATTGTGGATTTTGGGATTGTTTTACCTTTCTCTCGGAATATTTGGTTGGTGTAAGAAGAAAGAGGAATAAAGAAAAGAAAAGATTTATTTATAATGGCTTTTCCTTTTGAAGACCTGAGGGATGAATATGAGCAAACAAAAGCAGCCTGCAAAGATGGTATGGAAAAAGCTTTTCTATTTCTAGAAATGGCGCTGGTCAATTACCAACAGACAATGAAACAGATGGAAACAGAAGAACAACAACAAGGAAAAGACGAAGACGCCATCTTTATTGAATCCCAAAACTTATCTAAGAAAGAAGGAAGGAAGAGAGCAAGGAAAATGAAGGACTTAAGATCTAAAAAAACATTTGAGAAAGAGAAAAATATGATGCAAAGTAAATATAATGATAGCAAACAAGAGAAAAAGGGAACACAACAGAGAAGGGATCCCAGCAAGGCAGAGGTTAGAAGAAGAAGGGGGTAGGAAGATTTGGTGGGGGAAGAAAGAAAGGGGAAAGGCGGAGAAAAGCCTCAAAGTTTTAAAATTGGATGGAGAAGAGGAATTTTTTTAGGGACAAAGGATGAAATATAAACTTCTGTAAGAAAGATTCTGCTAGGTACAGAAGATGGTATTGTAACATTTATATTTGAAATAGTAAATTAGAATGGTTTAAGATTTAATAAGAAATTAAAATGTTGAAGTCTTTAATAATGATTGATTTTTAAAATGTAATAAAATATTGAAGGAAAGGAGGATACAATGTATTTAAACATTTTTGGTGGATAGAATGTACCAAGCAGAACCGAATTGGGTATTTGTTATGTTGAATGTTAATTTTACTAACTTAGGGGAGGATAGAAAGGCATCATACTCTGATTAGTGATTTCAGGAGAAATTCTTTTTATTATAAGAAGAGATAGAGGGATAATGAATGGGCAAAAGATATAAATATAATGATTTAATTAAGATGGATTAAATAAGATAGAATTGTGAAGAGTGATATGCGCTGCCCATGCAAAGAGAGGTAACTGGGGCCAAGGTACTTTACTAAAAGATTTTTTTTTATGTTTGTTTGTGTTTGTTTGTGTTCTATGAGAATATTGGGGAAATTTCTGTAGAAAGACAGGAAAAGATTTAAATATGTAATGATTTGTTTGTTGTTGAAATTTTTAATAAAACTTGTTTTAAAAAAAAAACAAAAAACAAGAGTTAATGGCGAGAAATCATGAGGAGATTAAAAATGAGATGGGAGAGGTGAAGGGAGACATCCGTTAGTCGGACGATAAAATAGGAATGATACAAGAGGCAATAGCCAAAAATGAATAGAAAATACAGGTGGTGGGGGGAAAAACCAGAATTAACAGAAAAGAAATTAAAGACAATGGAACAAAAATTAATGGCAGTAAATAGAGATTTGGAAGAAGCAATTGTCCATTTGGAAATGGAGAAATCAGCTTTCTTTCTGAGATTACAGAATGTAGTGGAAAATAAAAAGGAGGACCTTTTAAAGATTATGACAAGACTATTAGCAGACGCCTTACAAAAAAGTAGAGATATAGATGAGATTCAAGGAGATATAGATGAAATATACAGAACACACACAAATTAAACAAGGCGTCATAAACTATTAAGGGACACATTAAGTTTCCAGGAAAGCAACAAGGGATGAAATATATAAGAAGACAAGGGATGAACCCCTAAGCCACAAAGGAAAGGAGATCATAACATTAAAACAAATTCCAAGAAGAGTTAGAGAATGAAGAAGGGATTACCACTTTGTCATGCCCCTGGTGGAGACTGACTCTGAGGGAGAGGAGGAATACTTGAATTTGCTGCTGTAAAAATTGGCTATTAGAGGGAATTAATGGTTATAGTTGAAAGAGATGAACACTGTAACCCCATTACAGATTGAAGCAGAATACTGTAAGATTGGACATACTGAAAGAGGTTTTTTTCAGCAATGGATCCAGAATATTATTTTTATAGTCAGAAGAAAAGAAGGAATATAAAGTTGATTTATTTGATCAGATTTAAAATAGGTATATTGCTATCTAGAGTAATCCTAAATGGACTCCTGTTGAGATCAGGATTGAAGTGCTTTCAGGATTTGTTTATAGACGAGAAATGAGATATGGAAGAAGAGATTATTTGTTGCATTTCAAGATAAAGTGATAGGTTACTAAAAATGCCTATACTTATTATGAGAGAGGTGGGAAGTCATTTCTTAATATATTTCCCTTTTTATACTATAGTCTTATTTTTTTCTTTTCTATTTCTGTTTTTCTTTGTTTTTTGTATCTTTTACTTTTTATCCTATTTTTTTCAACATGTAATAGTTTTTGTTGTTGAAATTATATTCTAATAAAATTTTATATATGCAATATATGAATTGTGTGAATATACTGTTTGTAGTTATTTATATTTGTTTCTTTTCTCTATCTTAATTTGAAAATAATGGTCTTGTTTTAATGGGGTATACTATTATTAATGTATACTAATGTGGCAATCCTATTTCCCCTAAGCCCTTTTTGAATTGGATGAATCTTTTCCTATGAAAACAGAAGTAGCTTATTGACTAATTAATCTTGCGGTGTTATCAATAAAATAAAATACAAAGTCTAATTCCAGAATAAAGTAGATAGGAGGAAATGCAATGATAAAATACAGATGTAGTTACACAAGGAGTCAGTAATCAGATGAATCTCCATTACTGGGCACGTCAATTTGTTCAATGTACCAGGTTCTTGGGACCGTTGCCTTAATTATAAACTCAGCAGTTTTGCATATAATATTTACGTTTGAGCCCAGGAGGAAACATGACAGTCTATGGTTCAGGTCCCAATGGGCTGTTCTTTCCAATATTTAAGCCTAGTGGATGTATATAATTGATAGTTGAACAAAATATGATAAATATTTTCAGTGGCTAGGATATTGTATATATAGGTTCTCTTATAATATGGGAAGTGATGAAAACACCCAGTTTGGCCATGGAGTTCAGCAACTCAAATCTTGCTCTGGGACAGGCCATTCTTAAAATATTTTGTCAGACTTACAAACAGGTATTCTTCAGGTTGAAAAGTAGTTTTATTTTTAATCAGCCAACTTAAAAGGTCTGTTTTTACCCAGCAATCCTCCCTTTTTATCGTTACAGCATATCTTTGAAGAAGACAGTGAGTTTTAGTATCTGATCATCTTTGTATTTCCATCTCTAAATGAATTTTTCAGTCTTGATCTGCCTATTGTTAAGTCAATAACTTCACTAATATACAACCCATGTAATAAAAAATACATGAAGAAAATTAAATGTCTAGATCTCAACTTCAAAAATGCATGAGTTATTTGTAATCAAAAATTCTTCTTCTTGTGATTCTTGAACAATGAACAGTATGTTGACAATGGTTGGATAAAATGTTATCTGCTGTTCAAAAGAAAAAGATCCCATAGGAGAATTCCAACTAGTTGAGTACACTTAAAGTAGCAACTTTGTTCCTGAATGTAATATTCTAGGGGATTGTATTTCTTCTCCTTTGGTGCAATTAATTCTTGTTTAAAAAATAAATTCAGAAGTTTTAAATCTTAATCTTGGTATCTTGATTTTGTTTCAATCTAAACTTTTTTTTCCCTGCAGCTTATTCTGATCCTAACTTTTACTATGAGTTTACAGCACGGTATCATTCAGCTCCCTGCAATAGTATCTATAATGCTTCTTTTGAAAAGAAGCTGCTTCAGATATTGGCCAAGCTTGTTGTGGAGCTAGCCTGCGAGGTTTCATTAGAAAAGTCTGAATGCCATCATGTAAAAATGCAGAGAGCTGGAATGCAAAATGAATTATTCTTCACTTTTAAAGGTAAGACTAGTTTGAAGAGTTGTTCATGGATGCCCAATTTTTCATGGTATGTTGAAAAAATTTTTTTGTCCCATATATTAAAGGTGTATCTGACAGAAGTTACGTAAAAAGTAATTGAGATATTAATTAATTATGTACAATGAAATAATTTTGACAGCTTGCTGATTTAGTAAATGACCAGATCATTTTAATTATATATTAAGAAAGTCATATTATGACTGAAATAATGAGTTCAGTATAACCCTGTTATTCAGTTTTCTTTGTCCTTGTAGATATTTTCAATAATAAAACATAGTTCAGTATTAGTTAATAATGGAGCACTAGTTCTGAAAAATGTTGATGTATTTAGAAAGCAATGAACTGTTATATGCAAGATTTATTATTGACCATATTATAAACCATTAACTTATATTTATTGTGGCATAAACCTCTGTAGACTAAATTTATAGGTTGCACTGAGAAAAGTTGGTAAATTCACATTTTAAAAAATTTAAGCTTTGACATCCTGGAGTTGAAATACAAGTGATTCTCATTATTGGCAGGGGTTTCATTTAGGTCTAATAACAGCAGATAAGTCCTTGAAAAATATACTTGACCCATCTAAGAAATCCTATTTTGTGGGGTAATAAAACTGACAATAACAAAAATGACTATTCACATAAACAGTAAATATATGTTGTGATCTTTATATAACTACACATTCTCTTGTTCTTTCAGTCTAAATCTTACTCCTTTGTACCATAGCAAGTCACATCATTGCTTTGTTTGATCCAATACTGTGTGCTGCAATATATTTTGGACAACAAGAGTCTTCTTTAAAAAGAGGTCTTGATATTCAACTTAAAAATTTTGACTTCTAATTTACATATTCTATATCAGAGGTCTCACATACTCTAAAATGGATTGTTCATTGCATCATTTACATATTCACTGAGTATAAAAGTAAAAATTTGGTGATACAGCGTACTTTTCAATTATATGTGCAAGAGGATTAAATTCTTTAATTGATTATTTTAAAAAAATTACTGTTAAATAGATGCCACAGTGGCTGAGAATACCTTAGTGATCTCAGCAGATCTCTAAAATTTTAAGTGGCATGGACCACAATAGTACTTTAGATGGGCGACTTCCAGAAAATCTAGCAGTGTAGAATAAAGTGAGATGTTGAAAAATACTTCGGAAGATTGCATTGACATACTACTTATTAAATGTTGGCAAGAAAGTGACATGGATATCTAGTCAGCAGGAGTTGAAGTTGACTCAAATAAGTCTTTTGTCCTTTAAATTCATAGTTAATTTCCTTTAGAAATCAAGACTATATACATTGTATAGTTTCCCTCATATAACTGAACATTTTCACAGTTTTTTCTCTAGAAGCAGTAAAAGGCAAAAGTATGTGTCAGAAAAATGCATGTGATGTATCAAGAAGATTACGAAAGGTAATATAAATCTTTCAGAAAAGAAATGAAGTTCACAAGAATGTAATTGTTTCTTGTTTATCTTTCAAAAAGTAAAGAATAGCTTTAATATTCTTTTTGTGTAAAATAAAGGTAAAATAAAGGTTGAGTTAAAAAGAATGAGAATGTAGTTTATTATCAAAGAATATGGGATGTAATAAGAGAGGTTTGTGCAGTAAGTTCAGTTCCTTAAGTTTTGTCAAATTATATCAATTAACAATACTAAAAAATAAGCCTCATTTCAAAAACAGTGATCAGTATACAAAAGTATTAAACTTTGTTCCAACTTTGTGATGGTTATGTATATATTTTGTTGGTTTGTTTTGGAAAATTGTGGGCATCCATTAATAAAAGAATATAAAATTCTGGTTTATTAACATCATTGTTAATATAGAATACTCATCCCTGTAAGAAGGGAAAAGAAAAAAAAGGGAGAAATGTAAATATTCTTCATTTTGGCCTTAAATATAAGCCCAAAAGAGTATGTTTATTCAGCTTCCCAATTACTACTGCTTTTTTAATCTATGCTGCCTAGAATACATAGTTTGCCTTCTTTAATAAAGTAACTAAAGAAATGAATCAAGGAAATGCTATGGATATATGCTGTACATATGGTATACTTAGAATTGGGAGGGTCTAAGTATATTACAAGTATAAGGCATTTGACAAAGCAGACCACAACTTATTTCATGGTAAGATAGAACAATGTGAGATGGATAGTACCATCACCAGATGGATTCACAATTGGCTGACCAACCACACACTCCATATCTAGTCTTCAATGGAATTGCATCCATGTGGAAGGAAGCATGCAGGAGGGTTCCTCAGAGTTCTGTCTTGGGCCCAGTGTTCTTTAATATCTGCATAAATAATGTAGATGAAGGAATAGAAACAGGATTCATGAAATCTGCAGATGACACCAACCTTGGGGTGGGGAGGGGAATTGCTACTACTTTAAAAGATAGACTCAAGATTCAGAAGGACCTTGACAGATTTGAATAATAGGCCCTAAGAGGTAATTCAGTTATGAGAAAGTAAGGTTCTGAAAAAACAAATGCTCAGGTATAAAACAGACAGTACCTGGATCAACAGTAATAACTGTGAGAGATTTAGGTGTCCTAGAGCAGTGATCCCCAACCTTTTTTATGCTGTGGCCCGGTACCGGCATCAGCTGGGCGCCATGCCCGGTACCGGCATCAGCTGGGCGCCGCCATCTTTTTGATGAAAAAGTGCTTCTGGTGACCTCACGGAAGCACTTTTTCATCAAAAATAAGCGGCACTCTTCCATCGATGAGCTTTCCGGGTAGAAATGGCTTTCTGCCGGAAAAGCTCACGAAGCATAAGCGCCGCCATCTTTTTGATGAAAAAGTGCTTCCGGTGAGCTTTCTACCGGAAAAGCTCACCAAAGCACTTTTCATCAAAAAAGCGGCATACAAACTCAGCGGCCCGGTAGGACTTGTTCCACGGACCGGTGCCGGTCCGCGGACCGGTGGTTGGGGACCCCTGTCCCAGAGGACTATCATCTGAGCATGAGCCAACATTGTGCTACAGTTGCCAAAGAAGCCAATTCAGTCCTAGGCTACATCAACAGAGGGATAGTATCAAGATAATAAAAAGTGATAATACTGTTCTATATTACACTAATGAGGCCACACTTGGTATACTATGTCCAGTTCTGGTTGTCACGATTAAAAAAAGATGACGAGACCCTAAATAGAGTACAGAGAAGAGTATCAAAGAGGTCCAGCAGTACCTCTTAACTGTATGATAAATGATTAAAGGAAATAAGTATGTCTAGTCTAATGAAGAGGAGGAATGGTGTCAGACCTGCCCCAAATCTTACTCTAGGAAAGAACGACCCTAGACTCCATTTGATTGAAGTAATAGGTACTTTTACTAGTGTAGAATGGTTGCAAGGCAAACAAGAAGAATTTCCACATAAATCCTTCCTTCCTGGTACACCTCCCTTGAGCTGTCACCAGTATCCAATAGTACGTCATTTGGAAGTTTTGGGAACCGTTTGATGGTGAGCAGTCTATCCACTCATTTTCAGGCCGGTTGTCCTTGATGTCTGGAGTAAACTGGCACCTGGTTATTCTAACCCTTGTCAATTTCCTCTCTCCTGTTTCTTTTCTTCTGTTCTCACCCTGGCTCTAACCCAGATTCCATAGTCCCCCCCTCCCTCCTGTCCAGGGTGCCGGCAGACATGCAGTCTGAGGTGCTGAAGATGGTAGACCTGACATTCTTCCCTCCTGAACAGGGATGTTAGTCCTGGAAAAGAAAAAGAGACAGTAAAAAAAAAGAGAGGGAAGGGAGAGAGAGAAAGGAATATAGGCATCAGCTTGGTTTATTTGGGTATTTGGACTGGAATTTTTTCAGCAAGCGCAGGACATTGACATGGTGGGCATCTACTCATTCAGTTTCTGATGGGAGGAAATGCTTCCAGGCAATAAGATATTGGGTTTTCCCTCTATATGTGCAAGAGTCCAGAATGTCCTTAATCTCAAAAATGTTCACCTTCAATGAGGATAGGAGATGGAGGTGGTAGTTCAGTAGGATGCAATGGAGAGGTGTTCTCAGATTTATGCAGTTTTTTGGAGGCTGTGTTGATTGAAGATCCTTAGTGGATAGGTAGACTAAGTCTCCTATTTTAAATTCTTTTGGTGGAAAATTGTTTTTTGTCTGCTTGCTTTTTGTGTGTACCTGCTACCCATTTCCTAATGTTTGTCAACCACTGGCCAGGTGTTTGGAAGTTGGGTCACCCATTCTGCCAGGAAGGAAGGTTACATTAATTTTGGTAACGTAATTTGGGCATGTCTACAAAATCTTGGCCTGAAGCCACTTTGAATGGCTTAAAGCTAATGCTGCTGCGGACAGAATTATTGTAGGCTACTTCTGCAAAGGGAAGCAGATCAATCCAATTGTCTTGTTGGTAATTGACATAGGTACAAATACTACGAGGTATTTATCTAATACAGAATTTGTACATTTACAGGATCCATTAGTTTTTGGATGATGAGAGAAGCTAAGTCCCTGGGAGGTTCCCAAGAGTTTAAGAAACTCTTGCCAGAACCAAGAGGTAAATTAAACTCCCCAATCTGAGATAATGCATTCAGGGATATAATGTAAGCTGTAGATGTGCTGAATAAACAGTTTAGCCAGCATGCACACTGAAGGGATTTTGTGACAGGGCACAAAGTGCACTTGTTTAGAGAAGAGGTCAGTTATGGCCCAAATAATAGTATTGCCAGTGCTTTCAGAGAGTTCAACTATAAAGTCCATGGATACTTCTTTCCATGGGCTTGGAGTTTGACTACTCCAAGTAGTTGAAGATGGGGATGACTGTGGCTTGTGACCATAGTTTTGGCAAGGAGCTGGTCCTGAAAGATTTTTCAAAGATTATGCTTGGAGGTTCGGCTATGGCAGTGGATAGTTTTTTAAGAAGTAGGCACATATTATGTCCGGTCCAATAGATAGAGATGGTTTTAGATTGCGTAGTGTTTTTTCAACATTGTTGAAATGTTGTTGAAGTCCTTATTTTTCCCCCTGGCACCATTTTGCTGAGTCACACATGAGACAGGTGGCTACATAGTTTTCAGTGTCCTTTTTTCAAAGAGGGCCATCAGAATTGGCACTTTACAAAGTGTAAAATTTTTATGAACTCAAAATGACCAGCTGTTTTAGAATCATGGCTCTTTTCGTTTATTGGCTTTTGGGGAAATATAGCTTGGATGCAATCCATGCAATTCAATCAAGCATTGTGTATTCTGCTTTATGGTCCCTTAACCACGGGGCTGAACTTAGAGCCTCTTTTAAGGAAGGAAGTCTTTCGTCGGGAGGGGGCATGGTTTCTCTACATTTCAGGTTATTGCTGGAACTGCTAGTTGTTTTGAGGAATCGCCACTCTGTTTCTTTTTTTTTTTTTTTCCACTATTGTACTTGGGCAGCCTGGATAGGATGTCTGCAAGGAAATTTTTTCCTTCCCAAGAGGTATCATAAAGTAAAATTGAATCGATTCAAAATATTGGGCCCACCAGACATGTTTAGGTGATAGTCTCCTGAGAGTCTTTAGTGCCTCTTATTCTTATGATGTCCAGAACTCAAATGGGATTTTGCTCCCTTCTAAGAAATGCCTCCAATTGAGCAGCAACCACCAGACTGCATATGTCTCTTTCTCCCATATTGACCACCTGCGCTCGCTTTCAATAAGTTTTTTAGAGGTATAGCGTAAGGCTGGAGGATTCCTTGATCATTTTTCTATAGCAGCACAGCCCCCATTGCCATGTCGCTAATATCTGCCTAAATGATGAATGAGGAGGTAGGATTTGAGTGCTTTAGCACAGGCTCAGCCACAAACAAGTGTCTGAGGTTTTCAAAAGTGGCTTGACATTCCATTGACCATTTAAGAGATTGTCTGCTTTCGGCTTTCCCTCTCCTTTGGTCTTTAGCAAGTTTGTCATGGGTAGGCTGTTTGTGCAAATGTGGAAATGAATTGGCGGTAAAAGTTGGTGAACCCAGGAAACTCTGACATTTCTTTCTGGTGCGAGGACAGGCCCAATCAGACTGCTTGGACTTTTGCATGGTCCATTTTGATTGCCTTGTGGGAGATACAGTACTCTAGATAATCAATTTTGCTTTGATGGAGTTCACCTTTCAATAGCTTGGTATACAGTTTGGCACCTGCAGCTTTTTTAACAAGCCTCACACTAGCTTCACTTGCTCAGCCATAGTTTCTGTGTAGATCAAAATGTCACCAAGTACACTAAGACTCCCTTGAATAAGCATTTGTGAAGTACTTTGTTAATTAACTGCATATATACAGTGGATGCCCAGAATTAAAAACATCTGAGTGGGAAGTTAAAAACAGTTTCCATTTATCCACTTCTTTGATTCTGTCTCGATAGTAAGCCTCCCGCAGATCCAGTTTTGTAAAAAAAAAAAATTTAAATGCCCTTTGGCCAGATGAGCTAGCAAGTCCTGCATAAGTGGCAAGTGGTATATATCTTCCATGCATACTGCATTTAACCCTCGATAGTCGACACAGAGATGAAGGGACCTATCCTTCTTGGAAAAGTACTGACACCACTTGTAATCTAACTGGCTGAATAAAGCCTTGTTTTAAGGTTTAGTCAATAAAAGCCTGGAGCTCGTTAAGCTCCCTTGGAGTCTTTGAATATACAGTAGTTTGGTCTTAGGCAGTTTTTCTATAGAGCAATCTATGTGGTTGTGGCAGTGTTAGTTTGTCTGAGCCCTTTTCACTAAATACATCCCCTAAGTCTTGATACTCCTTCGGGATTTGGCTTTGGGTCTCCTTCATGTCTGTCCCCACATCCCCTCTGGGTTTCAGTGTAGTTTCTCTTCTTCTGAGTTTGGGCATCCTTCCCCTGGGATTCGCCTTAGTTCCCACTGCCAGATTTTTAAGAGCCGCTTCCTCCAGTTCACATAGGGATTCCACTTTTGAAGCCAAGCACAAGGGGCCTTTCTATGCCAGGTGCCACAATGAAATTTAAAGTATCTGTGTGCTCCCCCATCATTATTTCTATTGGTTTGGTGACAAATGTGGTAGGGGCTTCCCCGGCCACTGACCCATCGAGCTGGCGGAATGCCACAAGCAGTTTAAGTTGCCTCAGAGGCAAGCCCATTTCTTCCACTAAGGCAGGGCGGACCAGGCATCTGGTGCAGCCTGAGTCCAGAAGGACCACCAGCTTCCCCTTCTGCCCTGATGAGGGGACCACTAGTTCTGGTCCAGCTGGTCCAGTCACCAGTATTACAGAGCAACTTACCAAGGGGTCTTTGTCTGCTTTCGCCCAGGCTCTTTGGATCCTTGTTCGGAGTTCTTATGCTCTCGGAGGGGGTGGGGTGGAACAACTTCACAACCTGTATCCATTTCAGAACTGTCTCTCAGATTCTTGAGGCCAGTTTCCCTTGTTTCTTGGTAGGACCCATCATGAGCTTCTTGATTGGGTGTATTCTGACATGCAGCAGTCAGCAGTTTGGTGCCCCTCAACTCCACACTTGAAACATCCGCTGGGGACCAACGGGAGATTTGCTTGCTATCCCGCAGCTTCGGGGTCTCCCTTCTTTTGGTGGTATGGGGTCTTCTCCATTCACAGCTAGCACAGTTTCAAAATTTGGCCAAATCAATCTCTACCTCATGGCAAGGATATACCATGGGTGCAGAGTGCAAGGGGCCACGCAGGAAATGCAGATACATCATTCAGTCCATCCTGGAAGCACTCAATCAACATGTCCTGCAGCCACTCATTCAGCCTGCAGACTAGACTGCAAAACGTTTGTCTGTAGGCAGCCATGGATCTTCACCCTTGGTTAATGGTCTTCATGTGAATTCTGGTTGGCAAGGGGTGTGTGTCTTCAAATCTCTTACAAAGGGCCACATGAACTGATTGAAATTACGCAGCTCTGGAGTGTCTTCATTATGCAGAGCCACTATCGACTCCATTGTTGCTGTTTCTAGGCTTTACTTTTGTTTCTTTGATGGGCAGATGTTCCCCATACTCCTGCATATATATCCACACCTGGATCAGGAAGGCCAGATGTTTTGGATTATTGCCAAACTTCATTCCCAGGGCAAGGGGTTTCTGCTCCATTCTCCTTAGTGTGGGAGCCAACTGGGCTTGAGGTTGCTGAGCTGCTGGGGGTGGATTAGCTGTAGCTGAGGTGCTGGGCCTTGGGCTACAACCACCAGAGGAGATGCAGCCATTGGGGCCAGGGCCTTCTAGGTCTTGAAGTTGCCAAATGCCCTCTAAGGAAATCGAATGCCTGTTTGAATAGCATAACTTCGTGATCAAGCTCATCAAGTGCCATGATTTCTTCCTCATTGTGGTGGGGTTCTCTGCTGCAGCTTCCATGACTGTCCTTGGAAGTTGACCCCAGAAGGCTTCTCCCAATCTTCTTTCTTCCTGACACCTAGGGACAACTTGGGTTTCGGCTGCTTGTCACAGGCTTCAAGTTCCACTAGCTACTCGGGATGATCTCTTCTGCTTTGGGGTCTGGCTGCTGCTTCAGCTGAGGCTTCTCCCTCCTGTTTGCTGTTGCAAGCTGACATCGTGTGATGGTCTCCATGGTAGAGGATGTCTCCAGGTTGACTGATTTTAGAGATCCCACCTAGTGTCAGGCCTGCCCCAAATCTAACGCTAGGAAAGAATAACACTAGACTTCATTTGGTTGAAGTAATAAGTACTTTTACTAGAGTAGAATGATTGCAAAACAAGTAAGGCAGGATCTAAAGAATTCCAGCACAAAGCATGAAATTTTTGCTTCCCTCCTGATCCACCTCCCTTGAGCCAGTCACCAGTGTCAAATAGCAAGGCATTTGGCTGTTTTGGAAACCTTTTTGTGGTGGGCAGTTTAGCCATTCATTCCCAGGTTATCCTTGAAATCTTGAGTAAACTGGTATAAGCACCCGATTGTTCTCACCCCTGTCAATTTCCCCCTCCCTCCTGCTTCCTTTCTTCCATTCTCACCCTGGTTCTAATCCACATTCCATAGTCCCCCTTCCTCCTGTCCTTTGATGTCAGGATTTGAAGTGCTGAAGCTGGTAGACCTGACAATTGGGGTAACATAGCTATCTTCCAGTATTTGAGGGGCTTTACAAAGAAGAGTTGTTCAATTCATTCTTCAGAGCATCTGAGGGAAGAATGCAATGGGTGGAAGCTCATGAAATAGACGCTTAATTTTTTTTTTTGACATCCATTCATTGAAGATGGTACAAAGAATTCTGTCTTGAGTATAGTGTTGGACTAGAAGAGCTCCAAAGTCCTTTCCAGTCATATGATTCTATATAGATAAATAATATTCCAAATCTCCCTCTAGACTAGGGGTCTCCAATCCCATCCATGGACTGGTACCAGGCTGCGGCATGCCAGAAACCAGGCCACACAACCAAGTGAAGCCGCATTTCTTGAGTCTGCAATGAAGCAGTTTGATAGTGGCCCTGCGGTCCATGGTAAAACCTCTCTGCATGGAACTGGTCCCTGGTGCTCAAAAGGTTGGGGGCTTTATTCAATGTATATTGCAATAAATACATTTGCCAACGATAAACAGTTAATGTTTTTGATACTGTTTGTATTTTTATATAAGTAAGAAAAATAAGAAAAATGCTGATTTTTATCTTTATAAAGAAAGGATTTTTTTTACTTCAGGCAAAAGACCTAATAGAGAAATTCTTTAGCCAACAAGTTGAAGTTCTTGGAAAAAGAACAGCACCACTACCTGAAATATACTACATTGAAGGCACTCTGCAAATGGTGTGGATTAATCGCTGTTTTCCAGGTTATGGAATTAATTCTCTACTACACCCAGATTGCCCTAATTGTTGTGGTAGGTTGGAAGTATAACAGTTTTCAGGATTATAAATACAGACTACAAATATATTTTTAGAGGAATTATCTGCTTAGCCTTTTATTACAACAGAGTTAGTATATTTATTGCTAGTGATAAATTTGGTTATTATTTTTTATGGTTTGGTTGCATAGTTCATGGTGAATATCTTGAAAATGAAATGTCACTGCAAATGAGTTGATTACTGTGATAAACTAACTTGTGGGCATTTGTTCATTGTGACCCATAGAGATGAATTCTGACCTAGTATAAAATCAATTTTAAATCAAAATGTATTGTGACTGTCATTATGATTAGTATATTGACTTGTACCTATCTTTTTTAGAATAGATGATAATTACTCTAAAGAATTGGAGTTAAGAATTCTTAGGGCTGCATTTTGTGAAAGCAAAGTTTAAAAGACTAATTTGCTTTCTTGAGTCTGCAATGAATTTCTGCTTTTAATAAACAGACATTCTACAATCACTCTGTATTTGGGAGTGTCTCCCTTGTACCAAACTTTAAATGCTACTGAATTAAACGGGAAAAAGATTGATGCTATTGGCTGAAAACTGTATGTGCCTATTGTTTCATCTCTGAATCACAAAATATAAGGTCAGCTTGGTTATGAGTGAATTTTTCTTACCTTACCCTTTTTCTTCTTCATTGATACAAGCAATAGAATATTGAAGTTTTCCATGCCAAAACCACAATATTGCAAAGCAGCAGTTTGATATTGCTTGGCACTCTCCATTTTATGCTCCTAATCCATGGAATCCATGCTCCTAATCCATGGAAAATTCCAAGATTAGACGCTTGATTCCAATCCACAGATTTTACAATATAGAACTGAAAATATGCTGTTTGAGGGAAATGGGTACAATAGATAATGAGAAAATATTTCCAAGAACAATTTTCTGCACTCTTTTGAAGATGGGCTACCAATCCAGTTAATCCCTTTTTTGTTAATTTTGAAGATGGGCTACCAATCCAGTTAATCCCTTTTTATTAATTGCTTTTTTATTAATTGTTAATCCATTCCAGTTATTTAGATAGAAGTCTCTGTTTTATTTCTGTGGAATCAGGCAGAGTTTATTTCATGTGACATATATTACAATAGAAAGTTGGGTTTATTTTGATAATAAGGAACTCAACTATTGTTTAGAATTCATTTTCTTTAGGAGAAAGAAAGCACAATCTGGGGTGGAGTTAAAAGAAGGATCAGCTCTCCATAGCCACTAGGGAACTAAGTTATATCTCTCTTGAATTGACTCTTATCTAATAGTTAGAATCTGTTTGGGGTTAGATAAGGATCATTGGAATTCAAGGGAAATTAGACTTAGTTCACATGTAGTTGGGTAGGGATTCTTGGTTCATTCCCTTTTTTAACTCTGCCCCCAAGTTCTGCCACTCCTATATTTTCCCTTCCTATGAGAGTTGACTCCATCTCTTTTCATTCTCTTATGTGTGAGATAAAAGTATTCTGTCAAGTATGTTTGAAGTTTTGTTTTAAGTTTTTACGATGCAAAGGACAATGGCCTCCAGCTTGCATTGAACTTTCAAGATCAACATATAAGTATTTGTTTTTTAATTCTGTTTGTCTCATCTGAACCTTTAATAAGTGCTTTCTGTTTGGTCTTCATATATAAAAATGAACGATTGCTTTGAGGTAGAATCTGAAGATGTAATTGCTTTATGGCAGAATTAAGTGCTGATTTCCTGTCTTATGAAAGGTTTTTAGAAATGGATGGCAGTTATTATTCTTTAGTGCTATGAGCTGGCGAAATATTCTTGCCCTGTCCTTGTGAGATATTCAAATAGTGCCTTTGTCAGCTTTATTTTTTTGACTAATGTGCTTTTTGTACATTTGTTGGGCTGCAATCTTCAAATTTAATAAGACATTGTTACTTGAGATTGTAATGTCAGGAGGATGCAGTCTTTGTGCAATATTGTATTCAATACTCTCCTAGACTACCTACTTCACAGTAAGAGTGTGGATTCATCTATGTGACTCTTAGAGATTAAAATGAGAAAGAGATGGGTCTTCAACTGTAAACCTTCAAATGATCATCTAAATTTTGAAAACAAGTCTTTCCTCTGATTTGGATTGAAAATTAGAATCTTGGATTCTATCCACTGTAATGGTTATTGCATTGAGTAACCATTGGGCTTCTACCAAAAACTCTCAAGTTCTGTGACACTTCAAATCTGAACTGGAATGCATCCTCTATGTCAGGGGTTCCCAACCTGGGGTGCGAGACGATATTCCAGGGGTGTGAGAAAAGTCCAGGTAAATAATAGGATATTGGCTATATGTTGGCATTTTTATTTATTATTTATTTCAGGGGGTGCGAGGTTCGAGTGAAGTTTCTTTAGGGGTGCAGGGCGAAAAAAAGGTTGGGAACCACTGCTCTATGTGCATTCATAGATGAGTACTAGAAGGCTGCAGGTAAATAACTGTGCACAGCGGGGAATATGCACAATAAAATGTACAAATTGTGACCTTATATATTAGGTAAGTGTGCAATTGAGCTCCATGGCTAAACCTTATTAAAATTACCTTAAATCTCAGATTTAAGCCTTCCTAAATTAATGTTAGCTATATTTTTTGCCTGTAAATAGAGGTAGAATATTTTCTGATGCTTATTTTTGTCAGGTTGAAATAGTGTCAAGGAATGTTACTGTAAGGCTATTGAGTTGCAATCATTCATTACATAAAAAAATACTTGGTGTTTTTTTTTTAGCATAGATCTCAAAAGTACCAGTTTACCTACTCAGACATTGTTTATACCTTGTTTTTTGCCTGGGAAACTAAAATAACATGATGCAAATTTGTGGCAGTTCTAAATTTTTATGTATAAACCTACAAATACTTACCAGTTCACATTCAACAATATTAATGTAAGAAACCAAGAGTCATGAATTTCAGTATGAATACACTGCTCACACTTTCTTTTTTTTCCAAGATTAACCCATAGTTTTCTGGTATAGACATAAAAGGAAATTGTTAGCTAATAATTTCCATTTTCATAATGTAATTTCTCTGGTACATGAGAGAAAGTAGCCAGGTAATCAGTTGATAAAAAGTCTCATGTTCAACTTAATAAACCATGAATAAGCTGAAAGGGCTGTGTCTGAACAAACTTTTTTTTTAAATAGAAAAGACAGTTAAAGTATATCCAGATAAACAGGAGTGCAGATCAGTATATTGTGACTAAAAATGATCCAAAATTGTTGTTTCTATCCTTGTTTTGGTTTGGTATTTTGTTTTCACTATTTCTTATTCCTCTTTACATTTGCCATTTTTAATTTCTTTTAATAAAGGGCTTTTGGCACTGTCATGGACTCCATGCCCCAGGCATCCTTCTGGCACTGGCTCTTCTCCATCCCTTGTCCGTCCGTCCCCCACTGCCTCACATCAGGTGATTCACTGTGGGGAAAATTTCCCCGATTGCTATTCTGCACGGGAAAATTAGCCATGCAAGATAACTCATCACACATCAGTGCAGAGAGAGTGCCTGTGGCTGGGTGTTGGGTCCCCCCAGCAGGCAGGAAGCACTTAGCTTTGTGGGAGAAGGGAAGGAAGGAAGGAAGGAAGGAAGGAAGGAAGGAAGGAAGGAAGGAAGGAAGGAAGGAAGGAAGGAAGGAAGGAAGGAAGGAAGGAAGGAAGGAAGGAAGGAAGGAAGGAAGGTATTCCTCTCTGGCAGAGTTTGCATCAGTGACTTCCCCACATGTGTAACGCCTCAGAGGCTGCCATGGGGAGAGTGGGGAAGGGGTACCAGGATTGTGTGCTCCTTCATGTGCCACTTGATTCTCTTCCTTCCCTCTTGCCCTCTCCTCCAGCAAATGTGCTAGGATCTGCCCACCTCTATCCTCTGGGAGACCCCCGGAAAGTCTTCCACACAGCCCAATTTTTTCTGGATAAATATACAATTTGCTAGAAAAATGCAGCCATTTAATCTCTGGCTATATATATATATATATATATATATATATATATATATATATATATATATATATATATATATATATATATATATATATATATATATATATATTTAGCAAAATGGGGTCACAAAAATGATATATATATATATATATATATATATATATATATATATATATATATATATATATATATATATATATATATATATATATATATAGCCAGAGATTAAATGGCTGCATTTTTCTAGCAAATTATATATATTTATATATATTTAGCAAAATATATATTTATATATATTTAGCAAAATGGGGTCACAAAAATGAGTTGCAGTGTCCAGAAATCGAACCTGGGACTGTGGTATGGCAGGCGGGAATTCTACCACTGAACCACCAATGTGGTTCACAACCACTGCAGATGTTATGGGCAATTCATTCTCTGTCTGCTGTTCCAGCCTGTTGCTTTATTTATTAATTAGATGTATTTCTCAGTTTTATATAGTTGCCCATCTTACAGATGCATGACTCTTTTTCTCCCTTTTTTAAAACTAATTTTGGAAAAGGACTTAAGTTTCCTTCCACTGGTCTTTGCTAAGCTCCTGGATTCCTTGCACCTGGCTCCCCCACCGCTCCCATGGCTGACTAGGCAGCAGCAAGGTAGGCGAGGCAGAGGTTGGAACCAACAAGAAACTGGAAGTGGAGGCAAAGAAGAGTGTACTGGCTGCAGCTTTTTAGCTAGGACATTGGCCTGGTGGGAAAGTGCCACCTCTCCCTTTTCCCCCAGCTCCTCCCTCAGGTGGTGGCCCCTCCACGGGGGGGGAAAACATGGACATTGATTGTGAGATTGAGTCAATGCTGAGTATTTTAGAATCTATGAAAGCTTTGAAAGAAGGGGATGATGATGGTGATGATGATGATGATGATCATCAACATTCTTGCCCAAAAAGTAGATAAAGGCTTTGAACTTGAGCAAGATATTATCCTGATCAGAAGTAAACTAAATTCTGAACTAATTGTTTTGGAGATAGATATTTTACTTCTATTCTCTTACTTTTCTTCTTACCCTTTGAGGATATGACTAAAGAAATCTACAAATTGAATTCAGGGCTAAACCTGGGCAGGAGGGCCAATTGGTGCACCCTTCCACCAGCAGCCTCTGGCACACAGGGGGAGGGGAGGCAGCCCGCTATCCTGTCACAGAGCAAAGCAGCCTCCTGCTCTCCTTTCACTGGTGTTTAGTGAGTTATCCCATATGGCTAAGTGTCCCACATCAAATAGTGGCCGGAGAGATTTTATATGTGGTGAATCTCCCAGTGTGAGGCAACAGGAGCCGAGGGGTGTGGGAGGGCCAATGGTGGAGAGATGCACGGGGTGTGGAGCCTGTGGTAGTGCACCGGGAGCTTGGTGGCTGTGGCAGTGCGTTGGGGCAGCTGGGGAGGCTGCGGTGAAGTGGCTGCGGCAATGTGGCTATAGCTAATTGTCCCAATTCAAGCTGGGAAGGTTGCAAATGACAATCATATCTGGAATGACACAACTATAGTAAATACATTCTGATTGCCAAATGCCTGAATTTTGATCATGTGGCTCTGTGGATGCTGTGATGGTCATAAGTGCAAGAACAAGCCACTTTTTCCAATGCTGTTGTAATTTTGAATGGTCACTAAATGAATGGTTGGAAATGGAGGACTATTTGGACTGAAGAAGATTCGAATCTTGGAAGCAAATGAACAGCACAGACCCTGACCCTATCTTACTATATTTGCTAAAGTTCTTTAAAGTTCATTAAATTGCTGGAAAAAATCACTCAAGGACTCAATAGTTTCATTCATAAGAATTGTTGGAAGCACATCTACATAGCAAACCAAGCCAATCATAATGATCAATAAGTAGATCGATAACTTAACAAAATTTATATTTTATTTTGATACTAGTTGTGAAACATTTATCTGAGTTTTCATATAGTACAATACCCCAAGAAATCCAATACCAAATGTTCTGTACCTGTAGTTATTCACATTGACTCCTCTAGTGGAAGATAAATCTTAGAATATGATGGGATGGGACAGAGATGTTACCTATATACAATGTGTTTACAGATAACTGATGGAGTCTTCTCAAAGTTTTGTTCACTTATGATGGCTATCTTACGCTTTTTACATTTACTTCTGCCTCCTATATCCTTATTTTATTTTTTCTTAAAACATCTTTGTGAGTCTTAATACTGAATTTAGGAAATAAAATCCCATGTAGACAAGATTTCTTGAAGCAATTAACTGGCTTTGAATTTGGAATCTTCATTTGATTACAGAAAATTGTAATACATTTGATGACATTATTATTTTTGTCTTGTTATGTTTTGCTTTCTTTTGTTATAGTTGTGTGCAGTCCAGGATCATTCAACCCTCATGAAGGAACTCATTGTCTTCAATGCAACAGAAGTCTGACATATGGAGCCAAACATTGTTATTAGACTGTTAGCATAATCCTTTTGCTATGTTTAGTAACTTTCTTTACAAGCCAAATAAAAGGATTTTTCAAAAAAAAAAGTCTATATATTTATATTACATTATTACATTTACATGAGGCATACTATCGGGTGGGATTCAATTTTCTTAACAACCGGTTCTGTGGGCGCGGCTTAGTTGGTGGGCATTGCTTTGTGGTCATGTGACTGGCTGGGCATGGCCAACTCAAATCACTCACATTGAGGCACGCATCTCCTCGCCTGGCCCTCTCATGACTGTGGGGATGCTGCAACAGTCGTAAGTGTGAAAAAGGGTCATAAGTCACTTTTTTCAGTGCCATTGTAACTTTGAATGGGCACTCCACACAAGCAAAGTATCAGCAAAGGAGAGGGAAAAAAACTCCAGAGAAGTTCCTGAGACAGGAAGTCTAGTCCTGCCAAGAATATAATAAGGGTTAACGGAGAGGCAGTTTCTGTAAGCAACACCGGAATGTTTCCTTCCTGCCTTTCTTACAGGATTAGGCCAGTAATTTCTTCTAACAACCGGTTCTCCGAACTGCTTAGAATGTTAACAACTGGTTCTAGCGAATAGGTGCGAACCTGTAGAATCCAACCCCTGCATACTATGTGGCAGAAAAGAATAAGGAAAAATTTCCTGACAGTGAGAGCAATTAATGGAATGGTTTGCCTTCTGTAGTTGCAGGTGCTCCATCACTGGACGTTTTAAGAGAAGATTGGTCAACCATTTGTCTAAAATGGCATAGGGTCTCCTGCTTGAGCAAGGAGTTGGACTAGAAGACCGTTAATGTCCCTTCCAACTCTATGACTCTATTCTAAAAAATTGTTGCATTCCCCTGGCAATTCTATAATTCTGAAGGTGCAATTATTTAAATTTTAAGAGGAGAACCTTCCAAATATCTTTGGTTTTAGAAAATTCAACATCATAGATATGAAACATGACAACATAATATAGGAAATCGTCAGTTTCTCAGTCTTATGGGATGCAAGAGTGTTAGATCCTGACACTTGCTGATTCCACAGTTCAATCTTGTGAGGGAAAAAAGGGTTTTTTTCTTCGTTTAAGAATATTTTGCTGTTAGTAGATAACACTAAGCAAAAGTACAATACTTAGAATTAATCTGTTAAGCAAAGTTTCTATTGATTTTGTTTATGTTACAATTATAATAGATTCTAGCTTCCTTTCAATTGCAATAAATGGAAAACCTAATTGACCATTCAATACTTTTAAAAATGCCTTTCATTTTTCCTTTTGATATTTAGAGGTTCAGAATGTATCTGATAAGAAAAACCTCTGAACTCTTATGCAGATATCAGTTCTTTAGGCAAGAAAATTAAAGAGTTACAAGCAGAGTGGTGTTTTCATTGGAACTCTAACATTCAATGAGAGAACAAAGGATTGTATAAATGAACCAGTGGTTTAAGGGTTGGTGCCACCAAGAAAACTTTGGATTCTTAGACTATAGTCTGCACTGCCTTCATGAAAGAATGGACAGCATGTCACAAGAAATGGGAAGAATATATTTTGAAAATGACTGGCTCAACTTATCAGAACGGCTTTAAATGAAAAATGAGGGAGAAGGGTGACCAATCTTTAGGACAATCCTTTTGATCTTTGGGATTTAATTCCAAGCACAAACCTCAAGACAACCAATCAAACAATGAGGTAGAAAGTGATGGGAAGGAGGAACAACTGAAAGAGAAAACAGGAGATATAGGAAGCATATCCAGGTTCAGCAATAAAAGGACTCAAATGCCTATACGCAAACACTCAAAGGTTAGGATACAAACATTAAACTTGAAGAACTAGTACACGAAGGCAGGTATGATATAATTGCCATTACAGGAATTTGATGGTATTAACTGGGAGACAAATTGCATCAAGTGGGAGATTGAACAGTTTCCTGACCAACCTAGCTGACAAATCAAGTAATTGATTTGTGAACACCTAGAAATAAGTAAAATTATAACAGAAACCAACATGGGTTTGTCAAAAACAGATCAGGTCAAACAAATCTTATTTAATTCTTTTACAAAGTCACTAAATTAGTGCATCAGCAAAATGCTGTGGACACAACGTATTTGGATTTTAGTAAGGCATTTGACAAAGTAGACCACAATATACTTCTTGGTAAAAATGGGAGATAGCATCACCACTAGATGCATTTGTAATTAGCTGACAAATCATACTTAACAAGTAGCTCTTAATGGTAGTACATCTACATGGAGGGAAGTAAGCAGTGGGATACCACAACTTTCTATCTTAGGCCCAGTCCTCTTCAATGCCTTCATAAATGACATAGATGAAAGAGTAGAAGGGAATTCCATCAGATTTGCAGACAACACAAAGATGCCAATATCCCAGGTGACAAGGTCAGGATCCAATTGGATCTTGTCAGACATGAACACTTCAAAAAATGAGATTTAATGTAGAGAAAAGTAAGGTTTTACATTTAGGCAGGAAAATCAAATGTATAAGTACAGATTAGTTGAAACCTTACTCAAAAATAGTAACTGTTAAGAGGCATCTCAGAGTCCTAGTGGATAATCATTTTAGTATGAGCCAACACTGTGCCGTGGCAGCCAAAAAAGCTAATACAATCCTTGGTTGCATAAACATGGGATAGAGTCAAGATCCTGTCAAGTATTAGTATAACATAAGTATTAGTACTAATATAAATACTAATATTAGTATAAATACTAATTCTTATACAATCTTATTAAGACCACATCTGGAATACTACATCCAGTTTAGGTCATCGTTTTATAAAAATGATGTTGAGATTTTTTTAAAAGAGTACACAGAAGAGCAACTAAGATATGATTAATAGTCTGGAAAGTAAAACAGGAAATGAGTATGACTAGTCTAGAGAAAAGAAGGAGTAAGGGTGATATGATAGCAGTATTCCAATATTTGAGGAGATGCCACAAAGAAATGAAACATCTTCAAGGAAAGACCAGTTGCCTTTTGAAAAACACCTTTGGGACAATTCAAACTACTGGTTTTAAGTTTTCAAACCAGGTGTCTTTTTTTTCTAAGCTACTCAGACCCAACATTAAAATATATAAACTTTCTCTAGATCCCTTCACCAAATGCCACAAGAAACTTTAATAGAACCCAACACTACTCCTAAATGATGGTTTCCTCATTAGCATTTTTTCAGGCATTCAAGACAATTACAGCATTGGACAACTCAACCATTTACCCATATCCCTTTTTGTGAAAATTTTAGGAGAGCTTGGCAGTATAGCTGGAGAAATCCAACATGCATGTAAAAATCACTGTCAGATCCATGTATCTGTCATTTCTTCAGTGCAAGAAGAAAAGGGGGGGGGAGGCTGATGAAGAAATCCTTTCTTGATGTAACCTGAATATATTTAATCTTACCGTATTTATCGGCGTATAACACGCACTTTTTCCCCCCTGAAAATAGGGGGCAAATGATGTATGCGTGTTATACGCCGATATAATGTTAAGAAGCCTTCGGTGAATGCTGCTGGGATCGGGGATCAAGGACACAAATGAAAGAAGGGGAGGGAGGAAGCAACCAAAGCCTGTCCTTCTCTCTGGGTCAGCTCTCTCAGTCGCTCTCTCGCTCCTCCACCAGCACAGGAAGAAACTGCTTCAAGAAGAAGGGGGGCTTTTCCTGTCGCCGCAGCTTCCCTGAAGCGCCCGTTTCTCCCCACCCCACCCCGTCCGCCCGCCAGCCCGCCCGCAGTGCTCCGTTCTGCCTGCCTGCCTGCCTTCGTTAATGGTTGAATCGGAACAGCTTCGGCTGAGTAAAAGAGGCGAATAGTTATTATTCTCAGCCGAAGCTGCTCCCAAACAACCAGAAACTAAGGCAGGCAGGCAGGCAGGCAGAATGGGACACTGTGGATTGAAGCGCGCGCTGGGTGGGAGTGGGGGTGAAACGGGCGCTTCGGAATAGCTGCGGCGACAGGAAAAGCCCCCGCTTCTTTGAAGCAGTTTCTTCCTTGGATGGTGGAGCAGCGAGAGAGCGAAGCCTCCTTCTCTTCTCTCCCCCGGTCCTTGCAAAATTTTCTGCTTGAAACCGGTCCCTGGTACAAAAAAGGTTGGGGACCACTGATTTACCTTATAAGTGGTAATAATATTAATAAAAAAAAGTTCTGAGCTACCCTTATTTTGCTTCAGTTTTTATTTAGAAATTAATATTTTTTTCCTGAAATTTCCCTCTTAAAATGAAGATGCGTGTTATACGCCTGTGCGTGTTATACGCCGATAAATACGGTATATCTAATTTGTATAACCTACACGATACAATGGAGGGAGAAAAGCCAGATGGCCAGAACTATCACCTCTGAGAGGCACAACCAGGAGATGAGAAGGTCATAAAAATTCCATAGTGAGATTGTACTTTGGGAATCTCTTGAATAGTTCATTCTAACAAGAAGGGTGGGGAGGAATTAACATACTGGCTTTTGTTTCACTAAATACACATCGAGATAAGGGGAGGGGGTTCTAATCTCCCTTATGTATGCCTGAGAGACCTCAGACGCTGCTTTAAACTCCTGCAGGAATTGTCTCATCTCAATAAAGAATTCATTTGTGATACGTTTGGATACGTTTTCAGAAGTTCATTCTAGTTGAGTGAATGGGGAAAGTTCTGTAGCCTGACAATCACTGTGCATTTGGATTCCAACTGGGTATTCTGCAGGGAGCAAGAAAGATGAAAGCTGTATAACAATGCAAGCCCTGCCCCTTTTATAGTTGCACTATACACATACACAGTGATATTACATCACATGGATCAAGGAAGCCTCTACCAGCACCACTATACTGATTTACTTAACCAAATGGTATATCGTTTAAAATTCAAGGTTATAATTCAAAGATTATGGATTACTTTCTTTTGCTGCTTCAATATGACGTAGTTACACTGTCCTCTTTACAATTGTATTTCATTCACTTATATCCCACAGAAATCTAGTTAGTATTACTCACAACGGACATATATGGATATGCAGAAAATACTGCTAAGTAGATAGGTATTTCTATATGTGGTTAACTCATATTTTGAGGATGAAGGTCAGCATCCATGTTTATATATTATATAGTGTAGTTATAAATTCTTTATTCTGTAATTTTCTTGATTACAGGCTGTCCAATCTCTTCTTAAAAGCTTCCAGTGATGAAGAACCCACAACCTCTGAAGGCAAACTGCTTAATTGTTCTCACTGTTAGAAATTTTCTCCTTAGTTCGAGGTTCTTTTTCTCCTTGATTAATTTCCATTCATTATTTCTTGTTTTCCATTCTGGTGCTTTGGAAAATAGCCTCTTCTCATCAATGAAGCTTTTTCAGTTCTTAATGAAGCTTCTTGGGTGAGGAGAGAAATGTCTTCAAGGAAAAACAAAGTCCAGTTGCGTCTTGAAAAAGCACCTTTGTGACAACCATAACCTGAATTACTGAGAATTTCCATAGACAAGGAGTTTGAGTTAAATTCATAGATGCACACAACACATATATCACACTATTAAGATAAAATGAATTTATCATGCAGAGCTGATTAATGATTTAGTTGCTTTTAAAAAAAATCTTTCAAAGTTTTCAAATCAACATCAAAGGCTTTCCCAATAATTTTGTATAAGGGTGCTCTTCTATTTTTTTTTTTACTTTTAGAGGGAGTGAATATCTTTGAAGAGCAATGCTAATAGTACAACATACATGAACATTTTCAGAAGGACATGACTGGAATTGCACAAAAATACCTATGTTTGTATAAACACTTTAAAAATTCTGAAATAAATCAGTGTTGGTTTGCCAATGTGTATACATTTATTTCTGAAATTAACTGTGCATGTACAGAGACGTTTGTTTTTCATGCTAACACTTGGCATGAATAGTGTGTTTGTGTATGTATACAGTATCTGTATTAAACAGACACACTATTTGTAAACTATATATATCATTTACTTTGTTTCAGGTATAGAACTTTACCAACAGCTTTCAATAACTTTGTAAAGTAGCTAATAGAATATGAAATTGTTAAGTGGGACAGTGCAATGTAGATATCCATTTTAATCTATTTGCTCTGTTATTAATTTTCAATAGAAGTAAAAGTTATACATGTAAAACTAAATTGCAAAAGACAGGCACTTGCCTAATCTCTTCTGCCACATACTGTGTTGTCATGTGGATAAAGAGTAATATTTAGAATCTCTTATTTATTCTGTTCTTGCATTAGAATTTGATGTACATAGAAAAGAAATTGGGGTTTGAAGTTCATGAATGCCATTTTGGTTGTTTCAATCCATTCACTGCAGGTTCCCCTGATCCATACTTATATAACATTGATCTAGGCATTATTTCAACAGAAAGCTTGGCTTGATATAACTGAGACACTGGCTTATCTACATCATTCTGGATTCCTTGTCAATGAAAGGAATACCATGTTTTCAGTTCTGGAACCCATTCCTATGTTCCTGTCTCCAAAAATTAGACGATAGTGAGAAATCTGTCATCTGTTTATCAAAATACCAAATAGGCTACTGGGAAAAATTATAAACCGAAAGGGTATTAATCCACGCATTTTTAAAGTTTTCCCCCTCTAAAAATTTAAGAAATTATCTTAAACAATCTCCATTGTTCTCCATCTGTGTTTATGGATTGACTGATTTTACAAGTAAATAAAATAATCTCAAATTGATTCTGGATAATATACATCTCTAAAAATCTTTCCAAAACAAAATTTATATCCTTAAAACAATTGGATTTTTCCAACTCCCTTACATAAAAATGAAGAGAAAAACATATACCCAGCGAACACTGGACTAAGTGATCCTCTTTAAAAAATGGTCTTAAGTAGCTTCTGGAAAGCAGAAAGGAAACACGCTAAGTGCACTTGTGATATATTCCATAATATTGGGCAATTATAGAGAAAGCTTATCTTCTGGTCCATGCCCCTTTCATTTCACAAAGATAAAAACTTTCTAGGTGGTCTCACAAGACTGGCAGAAAAACTTTGGATAAGGCAATCTACAGTGCAGCCTGACACATTTTCTAAAATGGATGAAACTTTATAGTTCCATCCATAAATGACATGGCTGCCTAAAAGAGTTGGATATCTTCCATGGATGATATGTGCAGGACATAATGACTCACAAGAAAATCTCAGTTAAATATCAAGTTGCGTTAATATAGAGCCATTCCTCAGCCCTCAAATCTCGATGGAAAATTTTCATATCTTACAAGGGCAGATAATAACAAATAAATATATTTCAACAGACAGGAAGCAAATTTCAATTCATGATGAAAGAGTCCATTAATATAAAAAATTAGAACAGATGGCCATGGCAATATTAAAACTGACATTTTCAGGGAGGTAACAAAAGAACTGGACAAATGCCCAGTGATAGAAAAGTTATAAGCATAATTGATAAATGAGAGTCCAGTTCATTTATAATAAAATTAATAACTTAGATTGTAAGTTTAATTAAGAATAAACTCATTCCTGATTCTAAATGGTATTCATTTCAGATATCTTAAAGTTGAAATGGAAATTGTGAAACTAACAAAAACAGGCAACTTTTCTTTAAATTGGCATCTCCTGATTGGGAAATGCAACTCCTCCCTTTTAAAAAGGATTGAAATCAAACAGGCTGCTTAACAATATATGGATGAATTCATGGTAGAGGCTCCCAATTATTTATTTATTTATTTGATTTGCCAATTGTTTACAAGATAATAAGTATAAGTGTATACATAGTTGTGAATACATGAAATGGGTACATATAAGAAAAATAAAAGAAGAATAAGAGAAACAATAAGACAGGGACGGTAGGCACCTTCCTCAACATATCCAATGATCTTGGAACTTTAATTCCTCATCAGCCTGAAGAGGCAATCTTCTGGTTTTAATCTCCATTCATGCAGACACATCAAGAGCATTGTATGTTGTTTATGGCCCTAGATAACCTTCTTCCCAAAAGTTCAGAACTGCCACACTGCCTCTTGGTAAGACAAAGGCATCCAGTTTCAGGTACAAATGATTCTTGACTCCATACATATGTTTTCAATTGAAATCAATTGTTAGCAAGGGTTTCCCAGAACCATTTGAAAGCAAGTTCTTGGTGGTTGTCTACTCTTGTGCTTCCTGAGAAAAAGCTCTATACTTTTTAATCAGTTTTGCTTGGATCCAGTTCTGGTTTCCCAAAGAAGTCAGATAGTGAATTCATATTCTTAATTTATAATATCAATGTTTTCCAGGCATCTACCCTAAAACTAAAATATACATCCTATGGATTTTCATTCCCCAACCTGATAGCCTTTACATTAACTTGATACAATCCATGTGCTACTAGGCAGATTGCTAAATAGTGATTGAATATTTACTCTGCAATTTGCTATTTCCCTCAAATATTCTCTACACTATTGTATCCATTGATTATAATTACAGTTAATTTCTGATTTTCTTGAGCACACATAGTTTTTAATTAATGTTTGACTTCAACCAAAGTGGTGCTGTGGGAGGTCTCAGTTTATAACTCTTCTGTTATGCTACATAAAGCATAATAAAAGAGTTATAAATTTGGTGTTAATAGTGTATTTTCTAGATACTAACTAATATGAGGCTAAATACTATTTTGGATTTCAATCTTAATTTTCTCTTGGGGAGAATGTAATTATAAATGAGTGGATTAATTTCTCAGAATTAAGAAATAATATATCAATTAGGTATGTATCTGGAAACATTTGTTAGTTTTTAAAGCATATGCAAGAATGAATTCTGAGGCTAATGAAAAGACTAAAAGGAATGAAACATAGTTTAATAGAATATTTTAATTGGTGAAACAGTAGAATCAATATAATTAATATTGTACAGATTATATAAAAGCTACTGAATATGACTTCAAAATAAGGAAGGCAATACAAATAATAATGAAGAAACTCATTTTAGCATCCAACAAAAACTTGTTCATTTTATTTGTCTTGTGCTGCATAAAATCTAGAATTGTGATTAATAACAATTGCTTTATCTTTCAGCAGAGTTATTTCTTGGGGAAAGAACAGAATGGGACAATTGAACATGGCTGCCTTAACATGCCCACTTCTTCTTGGGCACTATACCACGGTGGCTTTGATATGCATGCAAGGAAGGAGACAAAAATGTATCCTCTGGGGAGAGACTAGTTAGGGGCAGGGCCTTTCCCTTCCCAGCCTCCCCCCCCCCTCCCCAGCATAATAACAAGATTAATAATAAGATGATATGGCTTCCCCACATGGCTGCAAAATACTGCAAGGCCAGTATTTCCTTCCAAATATTATTGAGAAACATTAATATTAACATTCCTTCCAACACTGGACCTTTAAAGGGAGATTCTTACAATCACAGGGAGACAAGAGGGGAGAGGCAAAAACAACTGGCTAGTTTTGAGTGAAGTAATTAGACTCTAACCTAATCCCCCTCCAAACCAGCTCTCTCAACAGCCCTCGAGGTGATTTAAACACACACATACATAATACATACGGACAGAAACACATGTGAAGACTCTAAGGCCTTCGCACTCAAAAACTGCAGCGATGGGTAAGGAAAAACGAGCATTTTTGTCTTATGGTCAAGAAGTGAGTAATTTGAATCTGGTCCTGCCACATGTTGGTTGAAAGGAAGAGGCAAGGTCATCCCCAAATTAAAAGAACACAGGGGAGCCCCACCCTTTCTGCCCCTTCTCCTGGTTTGGTTTGGCACGATCTCTTTTAAAAACCATTTTAGTGGTAATTTTATTAGTTTCTAGATGTTCGTAGATCTGTTTTTTTATTATCTTTTCCAGTATCTTTCCAGGTATTTATGTTAGGCTGATTGGTCTGTAGTTTCCTGGGTCTGTTTTTATTTTTGAAGATGGGAACCACATCAGCTCTTTTCCAATCTTCAGGCAATTTTTCTGTGTTCCAGGATTTTTGAAAGATATGGTACAATGGTTCTGAGGTAACATCTGCCAGCTCCTGCAGAACTCTGGGATGTAATCCATCAGATCAGTGATTTATATTCGCCAAGATCATTTTCTTGTTTATTTTAATTTTAATTTTTAGTCTGTTTTTAGAGTTATATTTTTGGTAGTTTGGCTATAGGTTTTTTTGGGAGGGGTGAAGACTGATTCAAAGAATGAGTTAAGCAGTTCTGCTTTCTCTCTGCTGCCTTTAGTGGGTTGACTTTTCTGGACTTTTTTCGTGTTATTTATGTGTTGAAAAAAACTTTTTAAAAAATTATCTTTGAATTTTTTTGCAAGTTTTTGTTCATTCTGAGCCTTTGCTTTCCTGACTTTCTCTTTGCAGATTCGGACTATCTACTGAAACTCAGCCATCGTTATTTTCATTTTTTGTACTTGCCTTTTTGTCTTTCAGTATCAGAGAGACTTTTCCACAACCCTGCTGATTTCTTCTTGAATTTCTTATTTTTCTTTTTCAGTGGTATTGTGTTTGGTTGATGATCATATTTTTCATATCATCCCGTACTTCTTGAATTGTTTTCCCCTTTAGGATTTTCATCCATGGGATTTTTCTTAGACTGTTAAAATGAGCTCTTTAGAAACGTAAGACACTTGCTGGATTATGTTCTATTACTTGTGTTTGCATTATACTGAATTCCAATATGATGTGGACACTCTCGCCCAATGTTCTGGCAACTTCAACTCCCTCTATCACTTCTCTGTTAGTAAGAATTAGGTTTGGTATAGCTTTTCCTCTCGTTCCTTCCTCTACTTTTTGGATGACAAAGTTGTTAGCTAGGTTGGTTAAGAATCTGATTGATCTCACACTTACTGCCGTTTATTTCCTAGTTGCTATCAGGGTAGTTAAAGGCCCCCATTACTACTGTAGTGTATTTCCTACTTACATTTTTTTTAATTTGTTAGCAAAAAGTTCGTCTATTTCTTCTGCTTGATTGGGTGGCTTGTAATATATGCTTACAGCAATGTCATTCTTTTGTTCTTTTATATTGACTCATGTGGATTCTAGGAAGTTTTCATCCTTTGTGTATTTCTGTAGAGATGAAGTGATTTTGTATATATAATGCAACTTCACCCCCTCTTTTGTTAGGTCTATTTCTTTTAAATAGTTTGTATCCTTCCATCAGTACACTCCAGACATGATGAGTTTCATTCCATCAAATTTCTGTAATAGCAATTATATCACACCTGCCTTTGTATACTAGTACTTCAAGTTTACCCTGTTTGTTCCCTAACCTTTGAGCATTTGTATATAGATATTTGAGTTCTTTATGGCTATTGGATGTGTTTCTAGTTGAAGGGGCCTATACTGTTTTAGACAAATGGCTGTCCAATCTCCTCTCAAAAACCTCCAGTTTTAGGGCATCCACACATTTGAAGTCAAGTCGTTCCACTTGTTAACGGTTTACACTGTCAGGAGTTCTGGGAGTTCTGAGTCCTCCTTTGATCCTTTCTGTGGCTGATGTTGATGTTGCCCTTTTGATATAGTTTGTAATCCACAGATTAAAAAATGACAGATGAATAAAATTTGAAGACAAAATTCCAGCAGAAAAAAAAAAAGGATAGTGTCTTAGCTGAGAGTAAAAAATAAATGTCAGCTCATTAGTGTAAAAAAGATTTGTGTGTGTGTGTGTGTGTGTGTGTTAAGGATTATATAGTCCACAAAAATCCACAAAGTCTCTGGTCATTTGTAATCCAAAAAGAGGGTAGAGTGATAATTGCAGCTCAAAGCAATAAAATTTACTATCAGGGCAATAAAGTTTATGGTCTAGGCTAGCGGTATCAAACTCAATTTCATTGAGGGCCGAATCAGGGCTGTGGTTGATCTTTGGGAGCCAGGTGGGTGTGGCCAACTGGGTGGGCATGGCCAGCTTGATGCCACTCACTGGGCATGGCTGACTGGGTTGGGGTGGCCAACTGGGTGACGCCACTCCCCAAACTCCTGGCATGTTTCCTCTTTGCATTAGGTAGACTAGGCTGAAGTCACGCTGGCCCAATGTTTCCTCTTCGCATTGGGTAGACCAGGCCAATGCCACATCACACGACTCCTTACATTTTCCAGGATGGCCCTATGGGCTGGATCCCAGGCACATCACTGGCCGGATCCGACCGCAGGACTTGTGTTTGACACCCGCCATGATCTAGGCAGTAAAGGTTTAAAATCTTCCAGTGATAGTTGTAACAACTTTTTAAAGTTGACTCAGTTTTCTCAGAAACATTCAATACATACAAAATTCATATTCAATTAATTCATGATTATTTAGTTAATAAAGACTAATCCTTGTAAATCCTTATAAATATGCAGAGAGAAAAAACAGATCTCTACGTTCCAGTGAATAAAAATATTTTACTACATGAAGATAAGCTTGGAGGAGTGACTTAAACTTAATGAGTTAACTGGAATTAGGATGAATTTTCTTGTGCTTGATACGTGCAACTGAAAGAAAAGTTTAACTCAAAATTTGAAAATGAAATATTTTTACATATATAATGCTTAAGTAATTCTTAAAGTATGCAAACATTATTGAAAATGTATTTGAGAGTACCTGTACTAAGAGAAAGTTAAAGAAAATGATGTGCCAGTTTAAAGAAAAACTGTGTTAAAAAGAATGTTTATAGAAGAAAGTATTCTATAAGGATAGTTTAGAAGAAGGGATCTAAATGTAATACTGAAGTTTAAAGCTTGTATGGTTAAGAAAAATATGTACTACGGTAGAAAGTTTTTATTTTAAAAAAGTGTTTTTTGTTTTAAAAGAATGAAAAGAAAGTACTTTGAAGGAAAAAAAAGGTAAAAAGAGAGGGGTTTTCACCTCTTTTTTTCAGTAAGGTCTAAGAATGTGAAAGAATATAATGAATTTTGTAAATAAAAATGGTGACAGTTCACAAAGATTATTAGGTACAAATAGAAATAGAAATTATTTCCACCTATTGAGTCCTTTCCAAGGACTTGGAATAGGCAGCTGTTTTGTGGTATTAAAGATATCATAGAATGGAAGCTGTTCCAAGTGAAGCTGCGTTTTGCAATTGACTGATGGTGAATTTATCAGTGCCAATGGTATTCAAATGCTGTTCCAGTTGTTTTGGGATTGCACACAAGGTGCCTATTACTATTGATACTACTCTTGTGTTCTTTTTGCTATAGTAGTTCTATTTCTATTTGCAGGTTTTTGTATTTTCTCTAATTCCTTCTCTTCTACTCTGCTGTCTCCAGGTTCTGTCCATGTCTATTATCCAGACTATTTTGTCCTTATCAATGGTTGTTAAGTCTGGCATGTTATGTGGGAGATGCCTGTCTGTTAGAATTCTAATGTCTCAAAACATTTTAGCTTCCTCATTTTCTATTCTTTTCTCTATTTTATAGCCCTACCACTTTTTGCTTGCAAACAAATTCATTTCTTGCAAATGTTCCAAGCAGTATTGTAGCTACTTTGTCATTCTGTTGTTTGTAGTCAGTCTGTGTGAGCTTCTTGCAACAACTAACCAGGTGATCCACTGTTTTTTCACCTCTTGCAGAAGTGTTACTATCTGTTGTGGTTTTCTGAATTCTGGCTTTGTATGCATTTATTCTCAAGACTTGGACTTGTACTGCCAGAATTAACCCCTCTGTCTCTATCTTCAATTTTCCTGCTCTTAAACATTGCCAGGTCTTGTTAGTATCTGCATTACCTGTGTTTTTTTAATGTACAGCTAATCCTCGACTTACAACAGTTGACTTAGTGACCATTCAAAGTTACAGCAACAGTGAAAAAATGACTTATGATTATTTTTCACAGTTGCAACCATTGCGGCATCCCCATGGTCATATGATTTATATTTGGATGCTTGACAACTGACTCACATTTATGATGGTTGCAGTGTCCGAGGGTCATGTGATCACCTTTTGCAACATTCTGATAAGAAGAGTTAATGGGGGCACCAGATTTACTTAACAAGTGTGTTACTAATTTAACTGCAGTGATTCAATTAACAAATGTGGCAAGAAAAATCATAAAATGGGACAAAATTCACTTAAGAAATCTCTCACTTAGCAACATAAATTTTGTGCTCAATTGTGGCCATAAGTCAAGGAGTACCTGTTGTAGCCATGTATTATTTTATCTTCCCATGCCTTTTTTCTGCTCTTCATTTGGTCCATCTTGTAGGCCATTTTGGTCTCTACAATATTCAGACTTCCACATATACTAGCATCAATGCAATCTTCTTCACTGTCCTTCACATATTCTTCCAATGTCCTTTTTATGTATTTACTATGTTTTAAATTTTTTTTAATTTTTTGACGATAGGCAAGTGTTTATCTGTTGGGAGTTGGTTCCAAACTTCCAGTACTCTTTCTTGATTTAATTCTTTCTAGCATTACTTTTGAACTTCCCTCCTATCAGTTTGAAGTTGTGCCCCTGTGTTCTTGATTTTTGCTTAATAATGAAAATACTGCCTTCTGAAACCTTATCACAACCTTAATATATTTAAAGTTTTCAATGTCACCCTTTCCCTTCCATCCTATACATAGTTCCTCTCTCCTGATACATTGTATCCTCAGACTTTCCACAATTTTTGTTGCCCATCTCTAGACTCACTCAATCTTATCAATATCTTTTTTTAAATGAGGTTTCCAGAACAGGACACAGTATTCCAAATGGAGTCCTATATAGCAGGATTAGGATCTTCTTTTTCTTGCTGGTTATCCCTCTACATATTCACCCCAGAATTTTGTTTATCTTCCACAGCCTCCTGGCCACATTATTTTCTCACGTTGCATTCATCTGTTATGAGTATGCACCTAAATGTTTTTCTTCTTTTGTACTGTCTAACACTGTAGTCCCAATATCGTACTCTATCAGATGATTCTTTTCCTTTAAGTACATGATCTTACATTAGAAACACTGAATTGCAGTTTCCACATTTTGACCAATTTTCCACCAATGCCAAATTGTTATGATTACTTCATAGAATTGGCCCACTAGTGGACCAATTCTATGAAGTAATCATAACAATTCCTTTTGACTTCCTTTCTTTGTGTTTTCCTGTCTCTTTCAGGTTATTTGCAGATATTAGCCTAATACTACTTTCTAACAGTTCTGAAACTCTTAAATAAGTCTTTAGTTCATTTTTGAGTTTTCTTTCTTTCCTTTGGCTTTTCTTCTCTTCTTGGCAACAGTTTGTTCAGACATCTAGTTTCCTTTGGTTCCCCCCCCCCCCTCCATTTTTCAGTCTCTTATTCGCATTTTCTTAATCATTTCTTTAAGTTTATTCCTCTGATTCTTCATTAACGAGGTTGGGGATCAGAGCAATTCCTGATATTTTTCTTAACACTGTAGATTTATATGAAGGTGTTAATAAGAAAACTGCATTTAGTATCTGCATTGTGATGTTGTTCCATCTAAAAAGTTAGCAGGAAAAAACAAATGTATACTTAACATTAAGGTTCAGTCTGTGGTAGGAACATATTGTACGACAGGATAACTCCAACTTTCCTTGACTATAATGGCAATGAGCTTCAGGATTAAGACTATAATGGCAATGAGCTTCAGGATTAAGACGCTTCTGAATTACCAAGGAATGCTCTATAAAGCTAACCACTTTCACCTTTGAAAATGCCAGTCATAGTTGCTGGTGAAACTTCAAGATATCCAATAAATTTAGATTATGGTTCTTAATCTGGAAGCTCATAACCATGAAAGTCTCCATCAACATACAATACAGTATATTTTCCTGAAATCTTTGTCCTGGGCACAAAAGGATTACTGTCAGACAGATTGCAATGTAATTATATTAGAGAACATTCATTTTATAAGGTCTCCGATGAATATGTCTCCCACTTACCCATATAGACAAGATACAGCAGCTCTTTCCTCTACAACAGGGCTGTCAAACTCCTGACCTGTGGGCCAGATATGCTGGCCACATCCACGCCCGGTTTAGCAAAGGGAAAAAAAGTCCCAATGTGTCACGTGACACTGCCGTAACAATGTGTTTTTGACAACCCTGCTCTACAACATTGAACCAGATAGCCTATATTTATTCCAGATTTGAGTAATGGGCAGGAAAGTACATATTAACTACAAAACATATCCCTTGAGATGAAGGAATGGGAAGAAGAAACTTCCTTGGGCATACCTAGCAAGTTCTTTTCAGCCCCACCCTCTTCATGGTAGGGAAAACTTACTTGTCTGGAGACAAAAAGAGAGAAAGGGAAGGTGATATATGAAAGAAAGCATCATTTAAATAATTTATCTAGAAGAGATAAAAAAGAAGATATCTGAAAGAGAAAGAAAGATATGCTGTTAAAAAAATGTAAGCAAGATGAAAACTGGAACCAACCAAATGGTTTTGGTAAACTAGTTTTTAGAAGAAAGCTTGTGCAGGAGAACTATGGTAGAAGCAAAGCTAGATTTCTCTGGAACCAGAGGTGAAGGAAGGTATAACTTGAAGTCAGGAAAACATTAAAAGAGTAGAGCAAATGTCTGCTTGTGTAAGAACCTCTGTGGATAATGTGTGAAAAGAGCTCAACTAAGTGCTCCTGGGCTCCTGAGTAGGAGTGCTAAACAGACTGAAATCCATAAGAATCAGTGATTACTCAGGGTATACTAGCAGAAGTGAGTTGAGAGAATCCTCTCAAAATAGAAGTTCTAGATCAAGATGTCAATTTTGCTAGATTTCAGCAGTTTTTCTTAATGAATGAATATTAAAATGCCTTTTATCCATACCTGCAGTAGTATTACAGTTGACTGGGTATAATGCTTAGTCTATCACATATTCTTACTAATAACTTTTCTTTATCAGGAGAGTGAAAAATCAGAAGAGAAAGGTGAAGCAATGCCTCATTTTGTTTTTCAAGTTGTCATCTAAGAAATTGATTTAAAAGGTAAACAGAATCTATCTACCTACTTACCTATCATCAGAACTCATCAAATTTGCAGATGACACTAAACTGGCAGGAATAGCCAACACCCCAGAAGATAGTCTCAAAATCCATCTGGATCTCAGCAGACTTGAACATTGGGTCGTATCTAACAAAATAAAATTCAATGTAGAGAAAAGTAAGGCTTCATACTTAGGCACGAAAAACCTAATGTATAACTACAAATTAGGTGAAACCTGACTAAATAGCAGTAACTGTGAGAGTGCTAATGGGCAATCACTTAAATATGAGCCAGCAGTGTGTGGCAGCAGTCAAAAGAAGCTAATGCAATACTCTGTTGCATTAATAGAGTGATATAATCAAGATCACATGCAGTATTAGTACCACTTTATAAAGCCTTAGTATTCACACTTAGAATACTGCATTCAGTGTTGGTCACCATATTATAAAAAAATATGTTGAGACTCTGGAAAGAGTGGAGGAAAGAGCAACAAAGATGATTAAGGGGATGGAGGCTAAAACATAGGAACAACAGTTGCAGGAATTGGGTGTGTCTAGTTCACTGAAAAGAAGGGCTAGGGGTAACATGAAAACTGTTCTAATATTTGTGGGGCTGCCACAAAGAAAAGATAGTCAACCTAATCTAAAGCACCAGAAGGAAAGACAATAAACGATAGATA
Source organism: Notechis scutatus (assembly GCF_049901735.1). Lineage (NCBI taxonomy): Eukaryota > Metazoa > Chordata > Lepidosauria > Squamata > Elapidae > Notechis > Notechis scutatus. The sequence goes on along the minus strand of NC_142025.1, from coordinate 77,598,423 downwards.
GAAACTAATCAAGGAGAGAAGCAACCTAGAACTAAGGTTCCTAACAGTGAGAATAATTAACCAATGAAATGGCTTGCATTCAGAATTTATGGGTGCCTTATAACTTTTAAGAAGAGACTGGACGGCCACAAGTCTGGAATGTTACCTGTTGCTATTGCATTCTTTTAACATAATCTTTGAATTTGTTAGGTAAATTGTTTGGAAAATTTGTATCATTGCTTTATCATGAAAATACAATAAATACGAAGCATCTTAGAATTTTCAAAAATATTTGAAATACTGAATATAAATTTATTTATGAAACAGTCATGAGTAAGCTAATTAATAAGCAAATTTAAAAAAACAAGTATTTTCTACTTTTTTGTCAAGAGCTGAGGTATATTTGAAAGATGCTATTTCTCACTGAAATTGTATCAATTCTTTAGCCTTGAAATTGAAAAGAAATACTAATTGCTATGGGTTTAACTGTTTCAATTACAATAAAGTATTTTAAGATATTTGGGAAAGATGCCTAAATTAATTAAATGCTTAAAAATTCTTAATTCGGTTTTGTTTAAAATGCCATTTTTGTAGAGCAAGAGTTGCGAGGATTTCCCAGAATTTAATAATCTTCTAACATAAGAACTGTAATATTTTTCATTCTGTTTCTTGAATTCTTGAAAATGATGTCATGAGCAATTGACTTGAAAATGATCGACAATCTGCCTTTTCACAAATAATGCCACATGTCATGTTATGTACTTTACAGTTGAAACAGGATATGTTTTGTCATATATTATTTGCCTATCAGGAAAAGTACTTTCAACTAAGTTAAGATAGAAAAAACATAAATTATGTGATTTATTCATATGAATTAAATGCTTAATCACAGTAAATATACGAGTTATATTTTCAGACTACCGATGGGAACTGAATTTCTTATAACAGAATATAAAAATTATCCAGCAGATTATGAAGTAGACCAGTTTCTCTCAGATTACTGTATGTTCATGCCAGTATATGTTAATAATAAAGAAATATTGGCACATATTGTGTTCATATTTCTGTGCAGATAAAAATTACTAAAGTCAATAACAAATGTCCTATTGCATTAAATAGGTAAACACCTCATTCCTTGCAAATTTAAGTGGTTATAATATTATTAATTTTTTTACCTTTTCTATGCCTATTGTTGTTTCTTCATAAAAATAGTCTATATAATATAACAAACATTATTTATTTTATGCATGGTCAGATATGCAAGAAGACAGTCAACCATTTGTTACTTTAATTAGTATCATCTATATAAAACATTTAAACTAGTGGTAGAAATAATATAATCTGTGAGCCTATTGTAAAGTACTCACTTGGAAATATAACACTTACAATAACATAATATTTTAGGTGCAAATGCTGACATATATATTTCCCTCTGTCAAAAACAAAATATTTGATGCCTACTTAATCTTCAACAAAAGTATTCTTTGAAGTTGACTCTCATTTTTCACCAAATCATCTGGTGGATTTAAATATTTTATAAAAATATCCTGATTCCCTAGATTAGTAGATCTAAATTTGCTTGCATTCATGTCTGGTACACATAGCTTGTCGTTCAATTCTCCAAGTAATTTCTTCGTAAGTACAGTGGCATATAGTACATTCATCTGTCTTCACTTCTCGACCTGCCGGAATAACCATGGTCTCAGCAAAGCAATTGGGCCCTAAAACAAAAGAAAAAGAGGTGTTTCATATGACCCTTATTCCATGAGATTGGCTGGCATATATAGATAAGTGAATTGAAATCCCTTCATGTCCAAAACCTCGCTGTGTGGCCTTAAGTAGATCAGGTTTTCTGCTTCACCTATGTTAGAAAGTTGTAAGGATTAATACACTTGTACACTAAAATATTAATGAAATTACTTCTACATATGATTCAGGATGTGGTGTCTTCAAATGCATATTAGTTTTCCATATATTTCCTTTATTGAAAAGATGCAAGCAACAATATGCTAGCTTGCAAGATCATCTCTAGTTTAGAAATCCCTGAATACAATGGTGTGAAAAGTAGGTTTTCACTGACATACTGGTCTAAATACTGACTCAGCTGATAACCTAGTCTATTCTTTATCTTATTAAAAGTATCATATGAATGCTTAACTAACCACAGCAGCATCAGTGATTCATGCCCTTGCTTTTAATGATCAGAGCATATGAAATATTATGATTATGTAAGAGAAGTAAATGGTGGATAACATGAATTAATAAACAGACTTTTTTAAATTAAGCAAAAGGAAAATGATATAAGAAATCTGAAGGTAGTTATGTCTTGTGAATTAATGCTTTCCAGGAAATGGTGATAAATGAGAAATTAAAAATGAATTTTGGGGGAAATTGTGCAAATTTATGTAGACATTTTTACCCAAGAAAAATATGAAAAAGTACAGAAAATGAGATTAAGCAAGAAAGAAAAGAGATAGGAATTGAAGAAAATTTAAAAAAGAGAAATGGAAAGGTTTTTTTAAAAATGACTTTGGATCTTTAGCATAGTTACAAACTTAGTATCATTCCATCCTCTAAGATTACATTATGCTTTCTTTCCATAGTTAATCCTTTTGAATGGCAAATCCAAAAATCATTAAATAATTTCTGTTCACTTTCAGCAAAAAAAGTCCACAAAAGGTTTATGATGTTTTATAAAGGGCATACAGTATTATCTCCGATCAAAATTATTTTCTTATTCTGATATCCTTAGCTTAATGTTAAGATGTTTCCTTAGAAACTGGCTTCTTGTCTTCTTCCTGATAAAGTCCACAGTATATTTCTTAGTACAAATCTTAATTTTTCATTCCTTTGTGTTAATTCTGTATACTTCTACATCCATGTCTTCTCATTCTGGAAAAAAAATAGGGCTTCAACAACACTATCCTTTCTGTCTTCACTAGATTGTTCTATAGCTATTCTCAGTCTCAGGTAAAATCCTTTTTCTTTTAAATCCAGTTATGTCACATTGTTTAAATCTTTTTTCATCTCTTGAATTATTGTTTCTGTCTCATTTATATTGCAGATTCTTCAAATTTATATTTATCTTTTCTTTTATTCTGTATTTGTAAATATTTTCCCTTCTCCCTTCAAATAAAATCAAGTCTCTCTGAATAGATTCAGTCAATGATACTACAGCTGCCACAGTAATGTTGCTGTCAGTAAATGGGCAGTTATATAAATTTTATTGTTAAATAAATATTATTTTCAGATTTGTCCATCATCCTTTGTACGGTTCTCTGAGTCAGATTTGTTCAGTTGACAGTCCTTTCCTTCCTTCTTTTATTTTTTTCCTCAATATTAATCATTTCTTTCCTTAAATTTGTAATCAAAAAAATTAAAGCAACAAAAATGTGAACTTTTTTCTTAACTCTATATCCACTCAGCTCTCCATTACTCTATTGTCACAATTCACTCATCTTCTTAAGAAAATCCACCAATTAGCCCTGTTAAGAAAAATAAATGGTCTACTTTCCTGTGAAGATATTTTTTTAATTAAATTCAAGTCCTTTGAAATAAATAATATTCCAAATATTATGGGTTAAGCCATAATAAACCCATTATAAATTTTATAATTCGCACTTTTAACAAGTTTTTTTTTTAAATTGCTAGTAGTTCGGCAGTTTGAGTCTGACTGGCTCAAGGCTCAGCTTTCCATCCTTCCAAAGTCAGTAAATATGCTGACTCTGTAAACTGCTTAGGGAGGCTGTAAAGCACTGTGAAGCAGTATGTAAGCCCAAGTGCTATTGCTAAGTACTGTCTCTGCTGGATTTTCAGAATACAGAGTAACAAAATTGGAAGGGACATTGCAGTTCTTCTATTCCAATCCCTTACTCAAGTAGGAGATGTTATACCATTCCAGACAATTGACTGTCCAATGTCTTCTTAAAAACCTCCACTTCTAGAGGTAAGCCATTCCATAGGTTAACTGTCTCACTGTCAGGAAATTTCTCTTTACTTTTAGGTTGGTACTCCCTGATAAGTTTCCATCTTTTACTTCTTGTCTTGCCCTCAGGTGCTTTGGAAAATTGGTTGATATCCTCTTCTCTGTTACAGCCACTCAAATATTGAAGAGTGCTATCATGTCAACTTTAATCCTCTTTATTTAACTAGAAGTACCAAGTTCTTGTAACTGTCAAATATTTCAATCTCTGGTCCCCTATTCATTGTTGTTGCTTTTCTCTGCACTTGTTCTAAATTCTCAATATTTTTTTTGTGACCAAAACTGGACACAGTATTCCAAATATGGTCTTACCAGAGCAGTATAAATCAGTAGTAACATTTCCCCTGATCTTCATACTATCCCTGCTTGGTTTTTTTGGCAGCTGCAGTTCACTGTTCACTCAAGCTTAAGTTGCTGTCCACTGGAACTCCCAGATCCCTGTCACAGTTATTGCTGTTGATCTTGTGATAAAGCAAGGAAATATTAAGACCAGATCTTTATCTTCAAAAGATTTTTAAAATATAATATTGAAACCATAATTTTTTCTTTTAGATCTGTTAGATAAAGAAAGAAAAGTTGGAACATATTATTTATGTTCACAGTGTTGATAACCCTGTAGGCACAAAAGTGGAAGGAAATATCAATTTCCACAATGGAAGAATGGATGGAAAATGTGATGGAGGTAGCAAAGATGGCAAAATTGACTGTTTTAATTAAAGAACTTACTCAGTTTTGTTTCTACTTGAGAACCACTTCTGGGACTTCATGTTCGAAAAAGGAAAAAAATGACTTTGATTTAGGCTTTGATTATTAGATTAACTTTGTTGTTATAGAAATGACTTGCATCTAGAATTATAAAGCAAAAAGGCTTTATTTTGTACTCTACTGCACTGAAAAAGGCCATGTCACTGATTTTTTTCTTTTATATCATCACTTTCTCACCCACCTTTGTTTTTTTCCCCCTTTCTGCTGTTTGTTTCTATTTGAATATTATATTATAATAAATTTTAATGAAAAGGGGGGAAGACAGGCTCTATCTGAGGCTGGGGGCTCGAAATGTCTTTCTTGACTTTTCTACAATATTTGAAGTTTGCCCATAGATTTTCTAGAATCTGTTGGTTTCCTTGTGAGAAGCAGCACACACACAAACTCTTGGCTTCTCCCTGTATGGAGTCACACATTCACCAGTCTTCACCTCAGATTTTTGTCCATTCTTTGAAGACATGTTAGCTCACAATTTTCCCCATCCAGAATTCCCAATATAACTCTTAAGGTCAGGTGCAACACACAAGGGTTTCTTACAAAGCCAGTTACAAGTGCAAAATGACGAAACGGATGCATTCTGGCCACTCTGTTTTTTAAGTTTTATATCAGTGGCATGATGAAATGTATAAATGATTCAAATGTTCATCCCTGCTGCTTTATGGAGATGCTGCTGCAGTGCCATGGGCAGGGTGTTGGACTAGAAGGCTTCCAAAGCCCCTTCCGGTCCTAAGATTCTGTGGTTCTTCCCAGAACATCATTAGGCCTTAAAAAAAACTTCAACTTTGCAGCAATAATCCATTGCCGATAAACTATAAAAAAAGACTATGAAATTTTCCAAGAGGATGATACTCTGCTCATAGAATATTAATGGTCACAAGGCAGACTTCAAGCATTTAGGAATAGCAATGCATGCCACTGGTTTAAGGAAAGCTCACTACAGGTATGCCATTGTCACTGGACATAATCTCCCAATGCTATTCCATTTTTTCCACTTCAAGAGAAGATGTGGCATCCCAGCCATGTGTAAGACTTTATTTCATGCTAAGACATTAGCCCCACTCTTCTTTGGGTCCTCCAGTTTCTTTTACTGCTTAGGAATGAATATCCCACTGTGTCACAAATGCTTGTGCCTGGAAACAGGCTTGATAAAAGTTGAGGCAAAAGTGTGACATGCTTCCGTACATTTTTGGCAAAGCTTAACTTTTATCTTCAAGCACCACTGATTCCACGGCAATTTTCAAGCTATCTAGATTAAGGCTGTTTAAACCCTAAGTCTGGGTTTCTTGATATCCTTGGTTCTCAAGAATGGAATGATCAGGTGAAACAAACCCTGAAACACAGTATCAAGGGTTACTGGCATCAGAAAGATCTAGGGAAGGCCTCAACCTTCCTATCATCAGCAAACAATAGATATTCAGTAATACTCATTAAGCAACTACCTCATTAAGCAACTGTTTGCAAATATGACAATAAACGATAGTAAAAAAATAATTTTTCAACTAAAATGTGCGCATATAATTTTCTGTACCTGATAACACATGCCATGAGAGTGAAAGTACTGACATTACTGCACAGGAAATTTTATCTAGTGTCTTCAGTCTCTCATTCACATGGTTTGCTTGGTGACTGTTTTGCCTGAATTAGTTGGAGTTGTGAAACCAGAACTACCTGTATTATCACTGTTGTTGGCTATCTCACAAAGCTAGAAACACCACTCATCAGAAAGCTTTGTCTCTCATCCAGTGCCATGTTCTCTCCTCTGAATGGCAAATAGAGAAAAGGAGCATTGGATAAAACACATTGCCCTTTTGATTCTGGAGACACAGAAATCACAAAACGTACTTTTCTTTTATAAAGACATTTGAACCAGATTCATCCTTCATTTGATCAGCAGATATTCTGATTGCTCAGATCCTGATTACAGATGAACTGCCGTTTATTATAGCACATATGGCTAGATTTTGTGCAGCATCATATAAGACCCACTTGCTCTTGAAAGGCTAAGCTCTTGCTACATAGATATATTTTATGTAATTTGAGATATCAATTTTTATGTAATTCTAGAGATCACATATTTTGGACTTCATTCAGAGTATTTTATAGATGTATTTTAATTTGATTTACTGATTTCTTAGGACAGATTTATAAGAGCTCACAAATCACTCAGACACATTTCTTGTACTGGTCTAATAAACCAATTAACATATTAAAGTACAGATGTTAAATATTGGTTGACACCCAAGAATTAAAGTGGAGAGTGAGATTGTTAAAGATAATGATTAGGTAAAGAAAGGAAATGAGCATATAGACGTTTCTTTTCAGTAATTATGAAGAAATTTGAAGGGGCAAGGAGTTCAGTAAGCCTTATCCCAGAGTTTCTCAACCGTAGGAGCTTAAAAATGTGTGGACTTCAACTCCCAGAATTTCCTAGTGAAGAAAGCTGGCTGGGAAATTCTGGGAGTCGAAGTACATATACCCAAGTTTAAGAAACATTGCCTTTTATTCTATATTTGTCATACCTTCCATTAAAAAAACTGATTTTAATGACATAAAGATGATTTTATTTTATATCATTACCTGAAAAGTAAGAGGATGCATTGATCACAAAAATTAAGAAGGAAATTTGAATCTTCCATTTAATGTGATTGAAAATTAGCAAGCAACTATTGAAATGAAATTTGTAAGATTAAATATCAAGTAAATAGGCTTAGGAGTGTTGTTCCATTAAACTTGAAGTGAACTTTCAGCTACTGAAATATATGAAAAAACATCCAAAGCACCTTGTCTCTACCTCTTCTGAATGGAAAGATTATCATTTTTTAAAAAATTCCTTGTATGTTGAAGATGCTATTTATTATCTATTTCTAAAATATGTTTTTATGTTATGCTATTATATTACTTTGGAGATATCTGATGAATATAATACAAAAGATAAGAATTAAATATAAATTTTATAAAGAAACTTTTGTTTGCTATTTTCAATTGTTTTGTCAATTGTCCTTAATGCACTGACTCCTTTTTATTTGCAGCTGTTTTCAGGCAGCTCAACACAAGACATCTTCTTTGTATTCCTAACCCAATTAGATTCCAAGACAGCTGAAGTACAGTTGAGGTCTATTCTTTTTCAGTGTGATTTGCAGTTAATTTCATTAGCTGATACTTTCTTTCATGTGGTTAAAGAAACCAACATAATAGAAAGTTATTCCATCTAGATCTTCTTTTTTGTCCTTTCCATTTAATTGTCATTGGATTATGATCTGCCCAAGTACTTGTTTCAATATTTATTTCTTGAATATTAGTTATTAATTCTGTTGACATCCATATCATATCTATTCTGGACCATGATAAGTGTCTATTTGAATAGAAGGTGTATTGTTTAGTTTTAGCATTTCTTTCTCTCCATGTATCTTAAATTTATTTCATCTACCATTTTAAAAAAAGATTTAGGGAGAGTCTTTCTGTTTTGCTTTATTGTTTTCTGTGCTGTATGGTCCAATTTATTGTCTACAATTCCATTAAAATCTCCCATCATAACTATATTAGCATAGTCCAGTTCAATTATTTTCATATGTAATTTTTTGTAGAATTCTTCTTGTTTGTCATTCGGAGCATAGATTGCAATCATGAGTGTTTTTGTATTATTGTCCATTATTTCCACCATTAGTATTCTTCCGTCATCATCGGTATAAATCAATTTTGCTGGGATAGTCTCTTTAATATATAAAACCACTCCTCTTTTCTTACATTGTGTAAAGGAAATAAATATTTTCCCTAGTTTTGGCTGTATCAACAATTGTTCATATTGTTTTTTAATATGTACTTCTTGTAGACAAATTATATCAAATTTTAATTTCTCTAATTTATGAAAGGTTTTCCTTCTTTTAACGGCTGAGTTAAGTCCATTTATATTAATTGTAATCAGTTTTTTCTCTTCCATGGTTATATTTTGTAGTTAGATTTAGCAGCTCTTGTAGATCTTGATTCACGTTGTTCTTTGGCTTCCACCTTTCCACCTACTGCACCTTCTAGATGGACGTTAAATAATACTATTTTAAAGGAAAAAGACTTTACACAGTGGATGCAGAAAGAATTGGCTTTTTTCTTTAGAGAAGAAAAAGAAAGAAGATACATCAATTCAGAATGTATAGGATACAGTGAAGGCATATGTTAGAGGGTTGATAATAGACTATACAAGGAAAAGAAATACTATGAAAAGATTAGCCTCTAAGGCCTTAGAGGATGAGTATAAAAGACTTGAAAAAGAGCTACAGAAAATGCCACAGAAAAAGGACATCAAGCTAAAAATGGATATAGTTAAACATAAAATGGGTCAAATAGAAAAAGAAGAATTAGCACAGAAAATTAGAGGTGTTAAACAGAACTACTTTGAAGACACAAGCACACCAGATGGAGAAAGAATCAAGGAATTATTGCAATTAACAGATGACCAAGGCCAAGTTTGCTATGGTAGTAAAGAGAAGAAGGAAATCATTCGAGACTTCTATGGGAAACTATACATGCAAGAGAATATTGATGAGGAAAGAGTTAAACAGTACTTACAGAATGCTAATTTACCTCAGATACCTAAAGAGATTGAAACAATGTTAGAAAGCAATATAACGATGATGGAGTTAACTGAAGCACTCAAGAAGCAAAATAATGGAAAGGCACCAGGCCCAGATGGACTTCCAGCAGAATTTTACAAAACATTACAAGAATTGTTGAATCTTCCATTGCTTGAAGTTATGTTAAAGAAGAAGATACCTAAATCATGGTCAGAAGCTTATATTACACTTATTACAAAAGAGGAGGCTGATCCATTACAAATTAAGAACTATAGACCTATATCTTGACTAAATGCAGATTATAAAATCTTTGCTTCAATATTGGCAGAAAGACTTAAAAAATATCTAAATAATTTTATTCATCCTGATCAAAATGGATTTCTGCCAGAGACAAATTAAAGATAATATGAGAGTAATCTTGGACACCTTGGAATACTACGAGGCACATCCTGAAAAACAAATGGCTCTGATATTTCTAGATGCACAGAAGGCATTTGATAATGTGAATTGGCGATTCATGTTATTACTGCTGGAACAGATGGGCTTTGCTAGAAAATTTATTTAAGCAATAGAAGTTAATTATTTGAAGAGTTGGAAAGTGAATATCTGAATCTGTGAAATCAAATAAAATTGAGCTGGTTGAATTTGAAGGGAGAATGGAAAAAAGGTTTTGAAAGAGGAGAGAAGATGAAAGAAGAATCTATAGGACATTTTACAAAAGAACTTCAACAAATCACTGATAAACTGGATATTTTAGAAAGCTAAAAAAATAACAATATAAAATAACCTATTTGGAAGGGATATCTTCTAGGCTAATCCCCTGGCTCAAGCAGAAGAGCCTATACCTGTGATGGCGAACCTATGGCACGCATACTGGAAGTGGCATGCAGAGCTATTTCTCCGGGCATGCCAGCTGTCACCCGTTGCTCCTCTGGGTTCTGGCACATGCATGCACAAAGACCAGGTGCTCTTCGCGCGTGCAGGAGTGCCAGAAACCGGAAGAGCAGCTTTCTGCTGCACACATGAATCTGAACTTCTGGTTTCCAGGACATGCGTGCCGGCTAGTTGGTCTTTGCACGTTGGGGAGTTGTTCTTCTGATTTCTGGTGGTTCCTTGCGCGCGCATGCACCCATTTCATTACTCAGTGCAGAAAAGCTTCGCCAACACTGGCCTATACCATTTCAGACAAATATCCAGTGTCTACTTAAAATCCTCCAGTGATGGAACATCCACAACTTTTGACAGCTATCTGTTCCTTAATTAATTGTTCTAATTCAGGGGTGTCAAACTTACCTTCGACCACGATATACTTTTAAGGTCAACTGTAGGGTTAGGGGCGAGCTAACACAGGTCTGCATTGGTTTGGCTCCTTTCTCCAAGACTGGTCCCAATTAGTGTTGATACGGAATGAAAGATCCACTCCCCTCTCCCCAGTTGCTCTGTGCAGCTGTTGCAGGGCTTGGTACTCTCTTTGCTCCTGTTTAAACATCTACATGAAGCTGCAGGTTTAGATCCAGTTACTATGGGTTGAGATATCATTAGTATCTTGATGTTACTCAACTTTATTTATGTATTTATTTTTATTTATTTGGTTTGTCGATTGCTTACAAGATAATAGGTACATGTAAAAACATAGTAATGAACACATGGATACATATAAGAAAATAAAAAAAAAAAGAAACAATTGGACAGGGACGGTAGGCACGTTGGTGCGCTTATGCATGCCCCCTACAGACCTCTTAGGAAAGGGGGTGAGGTCAACAGTAGACAGTCTAAGGTTAAAGTTTTTGGGGTTTGGGAAAGAAACCACAGAGTCAGGTAGAGTATTCCGGATACTGACCATTCTGTTGCTGAAGTCGTGTTTCCTGCAATCAAGTTTGGTGCAATTAACCTTGAGTTTGTATCTATTGTTTGCTCTTGTATTGTTATGGTTGAAGTTGAAGTATTCATTGACAGGTAGGACATTGCAATCTAGGTCTAGAATTTCGAGTCTGGTGGCATAAGGTATTCTGCAATGAGTAGAGGAGTGGAGAACTCTTCTTGTGAAATATTTCTGGACTTTCTCAATTGTGTTAATATCAGATACGTAATATGGGTTGATATTGAGCTGTATTCGAATATTGGGCTAGCAAATGTTTTGTATACTATGATATGTATTAGTTAGTAGTGTAATATTACCAGAGAAAAAGCTACGTAAGATTAGGTTAACAACTCTTAACACCTTTTTGGCTATGTAGTTACAGTGGGCTCTAGCACTTAGATCATTAGAGATGAGTACTCCAAGATCCTTGACAGAGTTTGGATCATCAACAAGGTCTTGACTATTCAGCCTGTATTTTATTTTCTGACTGTTTTTGCCAATATGCAAGACAAAGCATTTATTTGTTGAGATTTGAAGTTGCCATTTGTTTGACCATTCTGATACATAGTCAAGGTCTTTTTGAAGGGTAGCAGTATTGTCTGGGGTGTTGAATAGCTTTACATCATCAATGAAGAGAACGCAGTTGCTTTTGATATGATCACAGAGGTCATTTATGTAGAGTATGAAAAGAGTTGGTCCGAGAACACTGCCTTGGGGGACACCACTATTGACAGGTACAGAATTTGATAGGACACTCCCAATTTTGGCCATTTGTTGTCTGTTTGACAGGAATGCTTCTATCCAGTTATGCAGGTGTCCAGAGATACCATAAGATTTTAGTTTTAGGAGTAGTTTGTCATGTACCACTGAATCAAAGGCTTTACAGAAGTCTATGTAGATTGCGTCTATTGCTTTGCCCTGATCGACTTGTGTAGTCCATATGTTTTTGCAGTGTAAGAGTTGCAGATTACATAATAGTTTTTTTTCCTGAAACCAAATTGTTTATTAGAGAGTAGCTTGTTTGTTTCTAAGTGGAGGATGATGGATTGGTTAATAACTGATTCCATGATTTTACCAGTGACGCAGCATAAAGAGATTGGTCTGTAATTTTCAACTAGGCTGGGGTCTCCCTTTTTGAAGATGGGGATGACCATGGCATGTGACCATAGTTTTGGCAAGGGGCTGGTTCTGAAAGATTTTTCAAAGATTATGCTTAGAGGTTCGACTATGGCAGTGGATAGCTTTTTTAAAAAGTAGGCACATATTCCATCCGGTCCAATAGATAGAGATGGTTTTAGATTGCGTAGTGCTTTTTCAACATTGTCTTCTGTAAAATTGATATGTATTAGATCTTTGTAGTTGTCTGAGGTTCAACTAGGAAATACTGGGCATGATCCATTGCTGTTCACAAATTCTGAGCCAAAGAATGTGTTAAAGAGGTTGGCTTTAATGGTGTCATCATTGCAGTCTTTACCATTAGGTCTTTTCAGGGGTGGGATGGACCTTGAGTCTTTTAGTTTGTTGTTTACAAAATTGTAGAAAGCGCAGGTGGAATTGGTGTGTAGAAGGTTTTCCTCTTGTTTAATGTGATAATTGGTGCATTCAGTCTTTATCTGGTGGCATACATTTTTGTATCCGCTTTTGAAGTTGGCAACGTGATCAGATTTGTTTTTCCGCCAAAGTGATTTTTTTTTTGGATTGAAGCTTCCTTATTGTTATGGGTAATTTTTTTTTTATGGTTTTGGGAATTGTTATTGGTACATATAGTTTGATGACTCTTTTGACTTCAAGTAAAAATATGTTGTATACAGCAGGGGTCCCCAACCACCGGGCCACGGACCGGTACCGGTCCGTGGAATATTTCCTACCGGGCTGCTGGTTTGCTGGGCGCCACCATCTTGTTTGACAAGAAAGTGCTTCCGGGCGAGCTTTTCCGGTTGGTAAGCAGCGTTTGGGTCCTGAAGGAATCCTTGCGCCTTAGTTTCATCAAAGAGGGGGGGGGGCTTTGAACGAAACTAAGGTGCGAGGATTCTTTCAGCACCCAAGACAAGGTGAGCCAAGCGACCGTCCCAAAGCCGTCCCGAAGCGAAGCCCATCGACAAAGGTACAAAGGAGGAGTTGAAGGTGGCGGGGAGAAGCGGGGACGGCTGGCTGGCCGGTCGCTCGGCTCGCCTTGCCTTGTCATGCATGCTGATGCTGGTACGGGCCGCGGAACATTTTGTGATGCCGGTACCGGGCCGCGGCACAAAAAAGGTTGGGGGCCACTGTTCTACAGTATTGCACCCAGTGAATAGAAATTGCCAATCAAGGGATGAGAGATCGTTGTTTATAAGATCATAGTTGCATTTTTTGAAGTTATAATTGGGGATTCCGTCGTTGTGATGATTTGTGTGGACGTATGTTGAGACAAAAGTCAATCATGTTGTGGTCACTGTTGGAAAAGGGTTCTTTAATTTGTATTCCGTAAATTGAATTCAAACTATTGCAGAAGATGAGATCGAGGCAGTTGTTAAGTCTAGTGTTGTTGGTTACTAATTGTTCTAGTCCCAGATTTGTTACTGCATTGTAGAAGGTTGCATGTGTGGGTTCAGTTGTACATTTGTTAAGGGTCCAATTAATATGAGGTAGATTGAAGTCACCAAGAAAGATAAAAGCATGTGGGCAAGATGCTGCCATGTTAGTAGTGTATTTAGCTTGTTTGCATGTTCAATGTCATAATCAGGGGCTCTCTAACATAGTAAGAACTGAAATGTGATATTTAAGGACAGTTCACAGATGATGGTCTCAGGAATAGCAAGCTCCTGGATAACTTGGATGTTTTTTAGATGTAGGGACTTTTAATAGAAGATAGCAACACAATCTTGGGGGCAGGACTTAATTTCACTGCATGCATACAAAGCAATGCTGGGCCTTCCTATTGGGGGGGCATATTGTTGGAGAAAGACGGTATATAAGGATAATACATATGGCATGATTATGGTTTCCAAACTGAAAGAATCCAATTATAGTGACTATTTATTTGTATAGTTAAATTACCTCTAAAATTAAGTAAAAAATAAGATTTAGCTGACAATAAGGAAATAAAAATATTGTGTCAGGGTTCCGACAGATGCCCTAATTAATTCATGAATCTCAAGCCAAGCTTCAAAAGAAATCCAGTTATTTATTAGGAGCTTCATGCCAGAAGGGGCAGGTGGAGCCAACTCTGACCTCAGTGAATTCATGCTTTGCCTCTGACCCTGTTTCCCCTCCCCTCAATATGTGTCATCAGTCACATTCAAAAACGAAGCAATTTTGAGGGTTGTAAAAGTCCCTCCCTCTAGCCACTTTGTGTTCCCATGGAGACGGCCTTGGAGATTTGGGTGGAATGTGCCCTGTTTTGACTGAGATATCAGCTCCTTAAGGCAGCAGAGAAGTTCACTTTCCCATCCCCCTTTCCTATGGCAACTCGAGAACAGTTCAGGCATGCTTTGCAAGTTGACATTGACATTCTGCTCCCCTCACTTTCTGAAGGCGACTTGTACAAAGCAAAAACAATTTGAATACAGATATAGATTTTAGGGTTGTGATTCTCCTCCTCCAGGCTTGTTTGGACTGTCTGCATGGAATTTAGCTATGAGGCATTCAGCTTGGATGTTTCTACTCTTTACCCAAGATGCCTCTGATAAGGGATAACCCTTCCACTTGATTAAATAGTGGAGGTGTCTCCTGTCCACCCCAAGTTAAGGATTTGTTGCACCTCATAATGGGTTTGCCCCCGTGTGACCATTGGGTCCAGGGGCTTGTGGGGTAGTGGTCTCAGGGTTGACCTGACCATGGGCTTTAAGAGGTTGCTATGGAATAATGAGTGTATCTTAGCTATCAGGGCAATTTTAATTGCACCATCACCAGGCTGATAATCTTCACTACATGGAGAATGGCCCCATGAACTTGGGTTCCAGTTTCTTACTGAGGAGTTTTAACCTCAAGCATTTTGTAGAAAGGTAGACTTTCCCCCCCAGCTGGAATGGTCATTGTGGGGCTTGGTGTTTGTTTGCCTGTTTCTTATAGGTCTGCACAGCCCTAGCTAGTGCCTTCTTGACATTTTTCCATACTGCTTTTAGCGTCAACAGCCAGTCTGTCAAGCTAATTGAGGAGGAGGGATCCCTTGGGTATTCTGGCATTGGGACAAAGTCCAAGCCACTCACTATTTTGAATAGATATAGCCCCATACTACTATGAACAGGATTATTGTACGTGACCTTGGCGAAAGGCAAGAGGTCTTCCCAATCGGACTGCTGATGGTTCACATAACACCTCTACTGTAGCTTGTTCAAACGTTCCACCCACCCCCATTGGTAGCCTATATGAAAAGCTGAGCTAAGGCCCTGGGATAGCCTAATAGACCACTGGAACTCTCTCCAGAACTTAGCCGTGAACTGGATTCCTCTGAGATGATTCTTCGTGGTACTCAATGCAGATGGTACTCAGTGCAGGTGCAGATATGTTTCAGGAACAGTTTGGCTAACTGGTGGTCTGAGGGTAGTCTGCTGCAGGATATGAAGTGTGCCTGCTTGGAGAATAAGTCAATCACCACACAGATTACCGTACTCCCCCCGCTCTTTGGCCACTCCACAATAAAATCCATTGCGATTTCCTCCCATGGCCTCATTGGCTCTGCCACCAGTTACAGCAGTCCAGGGGTTTTTCCTGGCCATTTTTTCATAGTGACAGAGATGGTACAGCTTTTCACATAACTGTCCACAGTTCTTTTCATGCCGGGCCATCAAAATTGCCTCTGCACTAAGTGTAAAGTCTTTAGGAACCCAAGTGGCCCGCCGATTTGACATTGTGGCTTTGTTGGAGGATTAAGGTGCATAGGGACTCTAGAACGTAGAGTTTCATCCCCTTCCATACTAGGTCGTCTCTTCTTGTCAAGATGTGCTGGTTGTCACAGAACCAGGGGTCTGCTAACAGTTTGTTTTGAGTTTTGTGGTTAGATCACTTGCGGGTCGGTCTCACTTGCGGTATTGTCATCTGGTGGTCACTTGGGCTGCTGTTTGGTATGGGGGGATGATGGAGTCTACTACCTTCTCCCCTTCACATTTGTACTGGGACATGCGGGAGAGGGCGTCAGCTAGGAAATTCCTTCCCCTGGAGATGTGTTTCAGCATGAAGTTGAATCGGCTGAAATATTGGGTCCTAAAGGCCTCCAGATTTTTATGGTCAATCCAGACTGCAAACAGTTTCTCCCCGCCTTTCAGTAGGTGGGGGCAGGGTAGTAGTGCCCATCTTACCGCAAAAGCTTCTTTTTCCCATGCAGCCCATCATCTCTCTGTGTCCGTGAGTTTACAGGAGATGTAGGCACAGGGCTGTAATTTTCCTTGGCTATTTCTTTGGAGTAGCACTGCTCCCACTGCCACATCGCTGGTGTCTGTTTGGATGATGAAGGGTTGTTCAGGGTCCAGATGCTTCAGCACCAGTTTCTTTGCAAAAAGTCCTTTTAGTGTTTTGAATGCCTTTTGGCAGTTTAGATCCCACTGTAGGGATTGCCCTGGGCGGGGCTTTGCCCCTGGGCTTTCTGTGTTGAGA
The DNA here is from genome assembly GCF_049901735.1 of Notechis scutatus. Classification (NCBI taxonomy): domain Eukaryota; kingdom Metazoa; phylum Chordata; class Lepidosauria; order Squamata; family Elapidae; genus Notechis; species Notechis scutatus. The sequence goes on along the minus strand of NC_142025.1, from coordinate 77,581,700 downwards.
AGTTCTGTCATGGGTTTAGCAATTCTCATGAAGGAAAGGATGAATTGCCTGTAAAAGTTTGCAAATCCTAGGAAACTTTGTAGTTGTCTGTGGGTGCAAGGGGGTTGCCAGTCTAGGATGGCTTGTACTTTGGCTGGGTCCATCTCTATGCCCTCATTTGAAACTCAATAGCCCAGGTAATCTAGTCATTCATGGTGAAATTCACATTTTGACAGCTTGACGTACAGGTCTGCCACCAGAGGTTTTTCCAGTACCTGGCAGATCAGGGGTATGTGGTCTCAGTGTAAATGAGGATGGCAACTCGAGAGCAGTTCAGGGATGCTTTGCAAGTTGACACTTTGATCAAAATTAGAAAATAAATGTCAGCTGCATTTGAAATAGCTCCAAATGAAAGATAGCTATGAAATGTTTGAAGGGAAATTATGGTGCATTTTAACTACTAAAATGTAAGTATCAAGATGAAAAGTAGTTAAGTGTTCTTTCATATTAAGAAAACCTGACTCTGAAAGACTATGGAAAATGGGTTACATGAAAAAGTGCTAATCATACCTAAATAAACATCTTAATAAATATAGAATTTAAAATTTTACACATTTTTAGAGTTGATATTTTTCCTGAGGAATGACGTTATAAAATAAAATAACTTTATGATATACCTATAATTCCATGATATTTTAAAAAAACTAATTATACCCTATTTATTCACAATAAATAAAGTTTCGTTGACATGTTGTGATTGGACACATATACCAACTATCAAGAAAGAAGCAATCCCTTAAAACAGAATGAAATGTTTGGTCTGGTGGAAGATAACAGAATTCTATCTTTTCTAGACAGCAGTAATATTTACGATACAAAAGCCCTTCTAAGAATGTACAACTTCCAGGGTCTTGGGAATTATGTCAGGCCCTAATGACCCTTTGGAAGCACTTAGCCAGCTGACCTCCACATTCATCCATCTTCCAATTTTCAGTTTCTTGATGGAAAGAAAGGGGAAACCTTTCACTGAATCCTTTTCTCTCCAGCGAAATAAATGAAAACTGCTGTGTATCCATTTCACTGGTAATAAACTTGCAGCAACTTTAAGCATTCTTACCAACAAAAATATCTCACATTTGGAAATTTTGAGCAGAAATGTGAGATTTTTACCTTTTAATAGGGTACATATATCCAAACCAGTTAAATATTTGGCAGGCAAAAATCAATCTGGGAATTTGAGAGTCTGAAAATTCCTTTAGTGGGTGAAACAAGAGTTCAAATAGTGAAAAGATTCATCCTCCAATCATTGTAGTCCTCACTCTGTCTCTCATCTTAGAATTGTATGCCATTATTAACAAATGTACACCATGTTTCCCCATACATAAGTCAGCTCTAAACACATCTGCATTCTTAAAATAAGGGTAATTCTGATGTTTAAACAACTGATTAGATTTTAAACATTTTCACATGTGCAGAATAAGTGAATAGTTTCTGCTATATTTTTATATTTACAGAATAAAAAATGCAAACTGGATGCTATGTAAAATATTGTTTCCTTGCATGTGGCTGTATTTGAAAAACAAACAATAGTAATAAACATCTATAAATATACATTTGGTAGTTTTGATACAAACTTGATTTAGTCTTCTAAATAAGGTATTCTCATGAGAATCCATAGCAACTTTTTTCAAAAACCCACTATGATTTTCTGATTAAAGGCAAGTAATCTATACTTTACTATTTTTAACAGTAAAATTAAAATTTTATATCAAACATAAGTTAGAAGTATCATAATTTGGGTAGAACTTAATGGAACAGTCAAAATTTATTTAATTTACTGCAAGATCATTTTTTTACATTATGTTCTACATTTGTAAGAAAAATGGAAAAATAAGGCATCCTATGTATTATGTATTAAAACAAAAAATAAACCATGATTTAATGTTATAGATTGAGGTATCATTTCAATGTTGTCCTTGGTGTTTCATATGTGCTGTATATGTACATTCCTTTCTAAATAACTAACTCACAAGCAAGCTTTTAAAAATTAATTTCAAAAAATGACTGCAAAGTCATTTTTTCATAGTGAAAATAACTACAGAGAAGAGGATATTCTCAGAAGGTCTAAGTGAAACTATGTATAATTTCACTTTCTCTGTAAAAAAAATATCTCCCATTTCCCACCATATTCTCAGCTAATGTAGTTTTCACAAAATTGATTACTATCTTTCTAACTCTCAGCTGATAAAAGTTCAGTGATGATTACTCCTGGTATATTAAATGCCCATGACAGAGGACAAACTGCAAAAACTAAGATCAACTATACTTAAGAAGAAATGCAAGAAATCATAAAATATCGAAGAGAAGAAGAGAATGTGAGAAAAATATATAGCTATTTAATCTTGTTTCCCCAGTTACCCCAGTTGGCTCAATATACATTGAATAATTTCTTCATTACCAAAAGTTAGTTACACAGTAACTAAGGCTCTTTGTGAGGTTTTAATTTATTCCAGAAATATCCTCCAAATCCTAATCTTGCCAAAGCTTAGTTTAATAGATTCACAATATGAATTATGATCAAGAACGATGCTCTTGTTGTGAACAATTTTTTAAATTACATGTAGCCTGTAATCAGGGGTGGGATTCTACAGGTTCGCATTATTCGCTAGAACCGGTTGTTAACATTCTAAACAGTTCGGAGAACCGGTTGTTAGAAGAAATTAATGGCCTAATCCTATAAGGAAGGCAGGAAGGAAACATTCTGGTGTTGCTTACAGAAACTGCCTCTCCATTAACCCTTATTACATTCTTGGCAGGACTTGACTTCCTGTCTCAGGGACCTCTCTGGAAGTTTTTTCCCCTCCTTTCCTGGTACTTTGCTTGTGTAGAGTGACCATTCAAAGTTACAATGGCACTGAAAAAAGTGATTTATGACCATTTTTCACCCATACGACTGTTGCAGCATCCCCACAGTCACGAGCGGCCAGGCGAGGACATGCGTGCCTCAATGTGAGTGATATTGAGTTGGCCACGCCCAGCCAATAACATGACCACCAAGCCATGCCCACCAACTAAGCCATGCCCAAAGAACCGGTTGTTAGAAATTTTGAATCCCACCCCTGCCTGTAATGCTTTAAAATCCTGAAATAATCAAAAAGTAATAAGTACAATTGTTTAAACATCTTGTTGATTTTAGAGAAACTGCTAGTTTTATGAAGCCATGATTCAGAAATCTGCTGAATTTCTTTTTATTTTATATATTTGGTCAATGACCAGCTGCATGATTGAGTTTTATAATAAATATGAATATTGTATCTATTTTTAAAATAAAACCTACCACTTCTATATACTTTGTGTGTATGTATGTGTATATATACATTCATACACAATCAAACGTATATATGAATAATTTTTCAAAATGACATTTATATATTTTGTTCAGTTTACAAATACTGGAAAATACGTAACAATTTATACTAATTTCTTTTCATGCTGTTGTTGTATAATAGTAATATTCCATAAGAAATATTTTTATATTCATTATTCCTTTCTAGAATTCTAAATAAGGGGTATTCATGCTTTTGAACAGACACTTAACACTGCAGACTGTCAGTGTCAAATATTATGACTCTATCTAGAACTATTCTCCAAATCACTAACTCAAAAAGCATTACTCACTTGACTAAAATATCAGATAAAGTTATTGATAACCTGCAGGGGTGGGATTCAGTTTTTTAAACAACCAGTTCTGTGGGCATGGCTTAGTTGGTGGGTGTGGCTTGTGGACATGTGACTGGATAGGCGTGGCCAACTCGACATCACTCATGTCAAGGGGCGCTTCTCCTCACCTGGCCTCTCATGACAGTGGGGATGCTGCAACAGTCATAAGTGTGAAAAATGGTCATAAGTCACTTTTTTCAGTGCCATTGTAACTTTGAATGGTCACTAAATGAACTGTTGTAAGTCAAGGATTACCTGTACAAAAATACAAAAAGCTTCTTTGCTTGCAAAAAGCTGCCCTAAATACCAATCATTAGATTAAAAATACCTGCAAGTTGCAATTACAAATCAGGCAGGGTAGTCGAGCACCTTGAGGAATGAAAATATTTAAAATGTAGTGATAACTATAAGCAGCCAACTCTTGCTCATAAAGTGAAACCCTTTAGCAGAGAGGTCATTTAAGCTCTCTAGAAAAAGCAGACCCAGGAAAAGCAATCCTTAGATCCATTTGCACCACTTAAAATTACCAGCTGGTTTCACTCATTTCACAAGATATCCTAAGGAAATCACCCAGATTTAAGGAAAGATCACATGCCCCCCAGAAAGGCAGTAAAAAAAAATCAGTGCCAAGCTTGCATCCTGCCTCTTGTAAGTATACCCCAAAAGGACAGTGCCAGATAGTATTAAAGCAGTGAGGAAGACCCCACTCCCCAAATAGAAGAAGGCAAGAAAAAATTCAAACACAATACAAATAATTAAATCACAACAGTAGCTGTTGCTCGTTGAAGCTGAATAGGGAAAATTATCCCATCAATAAACATAGGATTACACTTCACCAAGCACAGAATTAACCTTCACCAAAAACCAGTTTTAGACCGAAACTCAGAAAGAATATGTAAACTCACGTTTGAATGTCAATCCTTCTCGCTAACCAAGAAGCCTTGCTGAATGTCACTCATCTTGGTTCCCTGTCACTAAAAGCTTTGCTTCATTATTCAATTATTTCTTCAAAGTGCTAATTGTCCAGGGAAGTATTTCCTACCAACAGCAGTGTAAAAATCTTAAAACAACCCTTTCCCTTTAAGAAAGCCAAGCCTCACAAGCTCCAGAGACAGGAAGTCTAGGCTGTCTGCCAAGAATGTAATAAGGGTGGAAAAAAACAAACGGAGATTGCTTCTAACTATAGGTTTTCTGAACTGCTTAGAAAGTTAACAATGGGTTCTATAGAACCGGATAGAGGCAGTAGAATCCCACCCCTGCCTTAAGGGTAAAAAGCTTCATATGCACATTGTTCACCTCCCCCCCCAAAAGTTGCTATTTTACAAATCCATTTTAAACAACTACCCATTTCATTATTTCTGATAGCAACCCTTAACAGAATTAGAAAATATAACATCTCTTTCAAAGTTAAAAAATGTTTTTAAAGTGGATATTCCTGGGATCTCTTAAACATTTACTGGAATCTCCAATAAAGACCTTAAAAACAACTTTAAAATGTTAAAATGATAGCAGCAAATCTACAATTAAGCTGATAAATAAAATGAATTTAGGGTGTACTGGACTACCCAGATACATATGTGAAAGGATAGACATCAGATTTTATTTCCAGGAGGTGTAAACTGTTTAGAACTCATTGATTCTTATGATATTGGTCATGTGATTATTTGATTTCTTTTGGGGATAATAGCAATAACACTTAAATTTATACTATATATCCCTTCATAGTGCTTTACCAAGCTCGCTAAGCAGTTTAAGAATCAGCATATTACCTCCAACAATCTGGATCCTCATTTTACCTATCTCGAAAGGATGGAAGGTTGAGTCAAGCTTTGTGCAGTCAAAATCAAACTCCTGGCAGTCAGCAGAATTAGCCTGCAATACTGCATTCTAACCACTGTTCCATCAATATGTTAATGAATAAAGCAGATTTATGGGGAAATCTTTAAATATTAAAGATTTTAACATCACATACTAAAACTTTGGAATTTGTTAATCAAGCATTATAGCTATTGTCAAGTGTGGCAGGGAATAGTTAGAAGAATCGCATTGAAAAATTGGAAATCTGATACTCTAGAAGATATAAAGGAATAGTTCTTGGTCATGTGTGATAATGTTTTGGAAAGGGCAGTATTTTCTAAAGGAAGTAGCAATATGTGTTATAATGGCAGATTTTGTAATATTTTATAATAATATACTATGCATAGAATTATAATGATTTCATTACTAAATGTGACTATTGGATGTATAAAATATAATGTAATTTTGTTTCTTTCTTAGTTTACATTTTTGATTTTTTTTTTTAATTTAATGTTTTGTTAATTGTGTATCCAATAAATAAATAGTCCTATAAATAAAGATTAAGCATTTTTAGTCTTGAGAAAAGAAGACAGGGAGGATATTTTAATACTTCTCAAACATCTGAAAGTACCATGTGAAAGAAGATTAAGATTTATATATTTACTATTTAATGAAAATGACCAGTTAGCAGATCTCTGAATGAGTGGAGATGATGATCTGGGTATGAACAAGAAACAGCAAGAAATAATTCCCATGGAGTATCTCCTGATAAGAAGAAAATGGAAGATTGTCTACTTGTTGCTGGATGTTCCTTCCAAAGAGACTCAACCAATACAAACTCAAGGTAAACCACTCTAAACTCAACTGCAGAAAATACATCTTCAGCAACAGAGTGGTCAACATCTGGAATGCCCTACCTGACTCTGTTGTTACAGCCTCAAACCCTCACACCTTCAACTTCACTGTCTACTGTGGACCTCACCCCATTGCTAAGAGGTCCTTAAAGGGGGTGTGCATAAGTACACCAGTGTGCCTACCATCCCTGCCTTACTGTCCCCATTTATCTATAATTACTTCCTTTGTTCTTGTTTATGTTCATATTTACACTTGTTATCTTGTACATGTTTGACAAATAAATAAATAAAGGGAAGCCATCATCTATTTATTGTGGCACAGCCTATTGGGTTGAGTTTTGCAAACTTCATTTTCTAATAACTTTCAGAAATTATCTAGCTATCTCAAAGTTAATAAACATGTTTAAAAAGACAAGTTTGCAAATCAAAGTACATCTAGTGACTTTACCTTCATTCTAGTACAAAGAAAATTTTAATGATAAATTGAAGAATTGAAAGTCTCTAAAATAAATGATAACATCAAAAATTTTAATTCAAGAAAATTATGAACAAATTAAGGGACCAGACAATTTTGGAATATTAAAATTTTTGGCATAAGATTTTAGAAAGAATAAATAGCTTCTTCGTGGGGACTAAATTGCTTTGTCTACTCTAAATAAATCATAAGAGAAAATCAAGACTTTATGATTCTAGAAATTGGATACAACAGAAGACTAAAGATTCTAGGCATAAAAGAAAAAAGAGACAGCCTTGCCTTTTGCCTTTGGTCAGCATTGCGACAAAATGACAGAAACGATATGACAGCTGAAATGCTCCAGGAGATAAATGAAGAATGGGGACAGGAAATAGCAGCTGCGCTGTCAGCAATGTTCTCTGCTTCTATGGATAGACTATGCCCAAAATATATTTTTAAAAATGACTGATGTGCAAAAAGAATATCTTAAAAGATCTACAGGATAAGCAACTGAATGTTTCCCAGGTAAGCAAACATGACCAGATGAGCCAATTCTACTTTTAAGGATACACTAATAGAATCTTGCAAGTCTGATAATACAAATCTCCTGCTGTTTCTTCTACAACCTGAAAAGTTAAGGAGGTTTCTTTGCCTACTGTGCAGCTGTGGGTTATGCCCCATCTTATCTAATTATTCCTTGGGAAATATCCCTTGTCATATTCAAGGTGATATCCACATACCATTACATTGAAACAAGCCTTATTTGATGCTGAAAAACTAGAACATAAAGAACATAAAGATGAAATATTAGAAAAGGAAAAAAATGGATTATAAGACAGAGATGACAGTTAAAATAGAAATACAAATGATAAGCCAAAACAGTGACCAGGACAATGACTCTTTACTGGACTTACAAAAAAGATTTGTTAAAGCCTCGAAAAAACCTTTGGAACAGGAAAAGAACATCTGATCAAATTCGGATGCTTGGCAACCATCATATATTTATGATGGTTACAGCACTCAGGGTCAAGTGATCACCTTTCGTCATTTTCTGACAAGCAAGGTCAGTGGGGAAGCCTGATTCACTTAACAACTGTGTTGCTAACTTATTAATTGAGATGATTCCGTTAACTATGCCAAAAAAATAAATAAATTGTAAAATGGGGCAAAATTTGCTTAACAATTGTCTTGTTTAGCAATGGAAATTTTGGGTTCAATTATGACTGTAAATTGAGAAGTACCTGTAATAAAAGTAGTTACCATATTTTTCAGTGTGTAAGACGCACTCCCCCCAAAAGTGGGTAGAAATGTCTGTGCATCTTATACAGCGAATGTTGCTGAAGCCCCACCCACCCACGGCCCCCACCCTTTGGCCTCTGCCTCCCAGTAATTTGCGCTCCTTGCAGCAAACAGCAAACAGTTTGTCAGCTTCAGCACAGCCTGATTAGCACAGCAGCTTATTGTTGGTTGATCAGCCTCCTGACGATCAGCTGTTTCAGGCTGCAGGGATTGCCATCACTATTGCCACCTCCGCGCACCCCATTTTCGGCCTTCTCATTCCGTTTTCAGCCTCCACGTGCCCCATTTTCAGCCTCCATGCACTCCATTTTTGGCCTGTTCCAGGCGGCGGGGATTGAGACAGGCAGAAAATGGGGCACATGGGGGCTGAAAATGGGATGTGGAAGTTGAAAATAGGACATGCGGAGCTGGCAATAGTGATGGCAATCCCTGAAGCTTGAAACATCTGATCATCGGAAGGCCGATCCAACCAACAATCAGCTGCTTGTGCTAATCAGGCTGTGCTGAAGCTGACCAGGCTGTTTGCTGTTTGCTTGCAAAGAGGCAAATTGCTGGGATGCAGAGGCATATTTTTTTTTCTTGTTTTCCTCCCCCAAAAGTTAGGTGTGTCTTATATTTCAGAGCATCTTATACTTTGAAAAATATGGTATTATGAAATACAGATTAACTGAAGCAAAAATAAAATAGATAAAATAAGATTGAAAATATTGGAAGATAATAAGGGAAACTTAAATGAATTAGCACAGATAGCATATCCAGGTTTTACACTCAACTGAACACCTTAAACTAGAAAGATATGCAATATATACTTAACACAATCTATTAAATCAATAATCTATTATTAGATGCATGAATTAAAAATCAAGTCAGACATGCCACAAAATGTATATTCTTTGTTCTAGACAGGCATGTTCTTCTGCATGTCTCTTTCTTTTTTCCATCATTAATTTCCCTAGATTATTCTGAAGCAATTCTTTCTTTAAACATTTTACACTAAGAATATGGCATATTTTAATTATGCTACATTTGTACAGCTTTATACTTCTAGATCATGTGCAGACAAAACATGTTTTTGGAATGTAATTATGCAGCTAATGACTGCATGAAACAATGGGTTTGGGGCTGAAGTGCTTAAGCACAAAAATTTGCATCTGTTACCTACCATTTTTGCAGATGGGGCAACATTGATCTGGTTCATATACAGGGTCTACGCAATCAGTCTGAGGACAAGCAGACACAGTGCACACTACTTCACCATTGGCTTCACAGCGACATTTCTCACAAGATGAAACCTAAAAATAAATCAAATCACAATTAAGGTCAAGGTGCTAAGAATCCTTGATTTAACTCTCAATCTTTTTTTTTCCTGCTGGGTCTTTGAGGTCCACCAAACTGAGAGATAGAGAATATAGTTGCAGAATGGTGACTCAAGGGTTACAGCAAAATTATATACAGATAGTCCTCAACTTGCGACCACAATTGAGCCCAAAATTTATGTTGCTGGGGGAGAAATTAAGTGAGTTTTGCCCCATTTTATGACTTTTCTCACCACATTTGTTAATTGAATCACTGCAGCTGTTAAATTAGTAACACGGTTGTTAAGTGAATCTGGTGTCCCCATTGACTTTGCTTGTCAGAAGGTTGCCAAAAGATGAACATATGACCCCAAGACACAGCAACTGTCATAAATATGAGTCAGTTGTCAAGCATACAAATGTAAATCATGTGACCATGGGGATGCTGCAAAGGTTATAAGTGAGAAAAATGGTCATAAGTCGCTTTTTTCATATATATATATACGGCCTCCCAAAAATACACAAAGAAGGCATACCTCTCAGACCCATAGTCAGCTCCAGAGGAGCACCACTACAAAACCTAGCTAAACACCTAGCAAAAGAGCTACAGCCCCATGCTGAAACAGCAGCTTCTCATGTAAAAAACTCATACCACTTCTTGGAAATGATCAAAGATCTACACGTGGAGCAAGAAGATCTGCTTGTAAGTTTTGACGTGGTTTCACTATTCACTCAAGTCCCGATAAAAGAGACCCTTGAAATCATCAAAAATAAATACCAACCAGCTAAACACCTCATGGAACTAACAGAACACTGCTTAACCAACACATATTTCATATACAAAGGACAAAGATACAAACAAATAGAAGGAGCTCCCATGGGATCACCACTGTCACCTGTCATTGCAAACCTGTTCATGGAAGAATTCGAATCCAGAGCCCTGGCCAATGCCACCCTCAAACCCAAACTATGGTTAAGATACATCGATGACACATTCGTGATTTGGCCCCATGGACAAGAAAACCTAAACAATTTCCTAACACACCTAAACAGCGCACACCCCAAAATCAAGTTCACCATGGAAACAGAAACAAACAAACAACTACCATTCCTAGATGTACTAATCTACAAAAAAACAGATGGCACACTAGGACACACCATATACCAGAAGAAAACCCACACCAACCGCTACCTCAACGCCCAATCCCACCACCACCCAGCACAGATAAACTCCGTGGCTAAAACACTAATTACCAGAACCAAACGCCTGGCAGACAAGACACACATTAAGACTGAACTATGCACCCTGACTAAAGTACTGACAGCCAACGGCTTCCACAAAAGCAAAATCACCAGCTTGATCCACAAAACACACTGAAACATAATAGAGACCCAGAAGATGAACAGACCTGTGGAACAGCTGTCCTGCCCTACATAAGAGGTACTACAGACAAAATTAGTAAGGTACTACACAGACATCACATCAGGACTGCCTTCAAAACAGACAGAAAAATAGCAGCCATCCTTAGCAACCCCAAAGATAAAATTGACCTGGAAAACCAAGGCATATACGAAGTCCCCTGTGCATCATGCCCGGCCACATACATTGGACAGACCAATAGAAGAATAAGCACCCGCCTGGATGAACACAAAAATGCAGTCAAAAATCTGGAATGCACACTGTATCATAGTATGGAAGCCACAGTGTCATATGTATATATATATATATATATATATATATTTATTCTTAAGTTTTCACTATGGTATTTATATGTATGGTATTCAGCTTTGTTCAGGTATTTTCACGTCATTATAGTTGTGCTTTCAAAGTTGTCAATGTGTTTTGGCAGAATCTCATCTGCCATCATCAGGCTTCTGTATTGTGTTCGTCTTTGAGTCAAACTTTTTTCAAAAGTTTGTCTGTATTACCACTGCTTGATAATCAACATACATATAGTTGTTTCTACCTTCAGGGAACGGCTGATAATTGGTGTAAATATTTTTTAAAAGTTGGAGCCAATACACTACCCTATGGTAAGCCAAACTTCTTTGTTAGCTTCCCACAAACAAAGTCATCCAGGTTGTGGTTGTCCCAAAGGTGCTTTTTCAGGAGGCAACTGGGTTTCTTGGTTTTTCTTTGAAGACGTTTCCTTCTCAACCAAGAAACTTTTTCAGCTCTGATTGGGGGGTGGGAAATGGAAAGATTTATACTCCTTGCAGACACTTGGTTATTTGCATTCTTTTAGAGAGTCGTTAAGGCCATTTGGAGGTTTATCTGTATCCTCAGGGTCACCTGAGTAGTGAAAATAAATATGGAGCCTTCTTGGTTGAAGGATGTTTTCTGCCCTATATCCCTGCACTGTTGAAGACAGGCACAGGCTCTTGGGCATGAGTCTGTGTTGTCTGCATCTCAAACTGAAGTGGAAATGGTTCGTATAGTCCTCAATTTTTCTGGAAAATTTGATCATAAGCCCAAAAATGGTGATAATCCCAAAGTTCATAGCTAAAGTCTATGGAGATTCTCAGTCATCCAGATCATGATTGTACCAAAGGTGCTTTTTCAGGAGGCAATTGGGCTTTCTTGTTTTTTCTTTGAAAACATTTTCTTCTCAACCAAGAAGCCTCTTCAGCTCTGATTGGATGGTAGGGAATGGAAGGATTTGTATTCCTTGCAGACAGCTGGTTATTTGCATTCTTTTAGAGCAGGGGTCCCCAACCACCGGTCCACGGACCGGTCCCGGTCGCTGAACAACTCCTACCGGTCCACGGCTTGCTGGCGCCGCCATCTTTTTATGAAAAAGTGCTTCCGGTGAGCTTTTCCGGTAGAAAGCTCACCGGAAGCACGTTTCATCAAAAGATGGCGGCGCTAGCGTTTCAGTGAGCTTTTCCAGGTAGAAAGCCATTTCTACCGGAAAAGCTCACCGGGCAGCGCTGGGCCGCCATCTTTTTGATGAAAACGTGCTTCGGTGAGGTCACCGGAAGCACTTTTTCATCAAAAAGATGGCGGCGCCCAGCTGATGCCGGTACCGGTCGCGGCGCCCAGCTGATGCGGTACCGGGTCGCGGCGTCAAAAAGGTTGGGGATCACTGTTTTAGAGAGTCATTAAGTCAGAGCTGAAGAAGCTTCTTGGATGAAAAGTGACACATCTTCAAAAAAAAACAAAAAACAGGGAAGTCCACTTTATAAAGCTTTAGTAATACCACACCTGGAATACTGCATCCAGTTTTGGTCACAACATTACAAAAAAGATTAAGAAGATTAAAGGCCTGGAGATTAAAATATATGAAGAATAGTTGCAGGATTCGGCTAGCCTAGAGAAAAGAAGGACTGGGGGGGGGAGAGACATGATAGCAGTATTCCAGTATTTCAGAGGCTGCCACAAAGAGGACTGGGTCAATTTATTTTCCAAAGCTTCAGAAGGCAAGACAAGAAACAGTGGATGGAAACTAATCAAGGAGAGAAGCAACCTGGAAGTAATAAGGAACTTCCTAACAGTGAGGACAATTAACCAGTGGAACAGCTTGCCCTCAGAAGTTGCGGGTGCTTCATTACTGGAGATTTTTAAGAAGTGACTGTGTTGAGGTATTCCCCGTTAGGAGAAAGAGTGCACTCAGGGAAATGTAGTGAGAGTGATGTTGAATAACACACAACCAACATACAGATACACTGAATAGTAAAATGTAGGTTTTACTTCCGGTAAATGGGTAAACAAAGTCCAACAAACAGTCCAAATCATACACGGTCAAAGCAGTTAGTATCAGTCCAGGGATAATCCAAAAATGAAGTCAAGTATCATAAATAAAGTTCAGTAAATGGAGTTTGCTAACAGTTGCAAAACTCACAGCAATCTGAGCAGAACGACGATCAGGAAATACGGCAAAAGAGGAAATGCAAGGAGAAAAAAACCAGGTTTTTGGGTCCATCTTATGGCCGTTGAAGGAACTTCAGCCAATCACAATTACAGCATTCTCTTAAAGATACAACAGTATTAAATAACTATCCTGGTTTATATATTTCCAACCCAACTGTTAGGTGACTATCATTTCTAACATTCTCCCCTTTATGTAGAACATATAAAGCTTTACAGTTTAAATCCATATTCTTCACAGCAAGCCTTATGTTTTACAGTGCGCCTTGAGCTTTCGTAAAATGATCTGCAATGTTATTCTCTGACATGCAGTACCCCAGTATAATCATTTTACTTTGAACACATTGTCTCAAATTTAGATCTTAGATCTTGTTTTTATGGCGAGATTGGAAGCCATCTGAATTGCTGATTGGTTGACTTCATACAGAACAATAGGTTCCTTTACATTAATTCCCATATCAATCAATAGTTGTTTATAACAAACTAAATCCGTACATAATAGAGAAAAACATAAGAATTCAGCCTCCATTGTTGATAAGCTTAGATGTTTTTCTCGAATAGACCGCCATCCAATTAGCACCTTTCCTAATAATACTACAGTACCTGATGTTGATTTACATGTAGGTACATCTGTAGAGAAACTTGCATCGGCATATGCAGTTAAACTTAGTTTATCCTTAGGCTCTAAATATAATGCATCATGCATTGTTTGTTTAAGATACCTCAACCCCAGCTTAGCAGCTTGCCAGTGCCTTTTAGTTGGCTCAGTATTAAACCTGGCTAATTGGTTGACTCTATATATCTGGCCTTCACCAATTACTAAGGTAAGCTACCAATTAAAGATTGATAAATATCTTTATCAAAAACAGGACTTTGCACATCACTGTGCTAAACTCCTAGCTCATTGATGTTTTAGCCAGTTTACGAAGTTCCATTTTAAAATGCTTTAGTAACTGGTTAATTTTATCTGCCTGTGAGATTTTATATCCTCCCCTAGTTTTATCTATTTTTAAACCAATCTCTCCTAAATGTTTCATTTTAAATTTCTTCTCTAACAGTGAAATAATCTCAGTAGCTTCTTGCTCAGTCTTAGTGATTAATGCTATGTCATCAGTAAACAATAGCAACAATGAAACTACACCATCACTTTTTTGAATAAACATGGATCAGCCATTCCAGCTACAAAACCTATCTTAGTTAATTCCTTCACTATGCACTGGTTCCATTCATAGCCTGATTGCTCTAAGCCATAAAGACTCTTTTTTAATCTCCAGCAATCAGTATTATTATCAGTTGTTATACCTAAAGGCTTTTTAAAATATATATATGTTGAAACGGTGCATAAAGATATGCCGTCTCCACATCTAAATGGTTTATTGTGTATTTATTTTTTTTAGCTGCCCACACTAATGCTGCTCGTAATGTGGTAACTGCCTTCAGACTAGGTGCAAACACCTCATTGTAGTCATTGGCTGACTGATCAAACCCCTGTGCTACTAACCTGGCTTTATGGGTAACAGTCCCATCCACACCTGTCTTAATTTTATAAATCCACTTACACCCTATGGCATGCTTACCTGGTGGTAACCTGGCATTTCCATATACTTCCAAACTTTGTAAAGATTTCAGTTCCTTATCCATTGCTTCCTGCCAAGCAGCCTGATCCTTAGCAGGATACAGTTCCAGGTCATTATAGTTAGTAGGAACTGTATTTACTTGGCATACTATACTTGCCTGATATCTATCTGGTGGTCGTGTTACACGGTTTGAATGTCTAGGCAACTCAGGGCTTACTGGTGGACTCTCCTGTTCCACCTGCTCCTGTTCTACTACCTCCTCTTGTGCCTGTTCTTCCTCTTTAATGGCAATTGATGGTTTAACTACCTCATCATTAGGGACTATTTGGGTGTTGATAACAACATCATTGCTTGATTCTTGTTCTAGTTTATGCCACCCAACATGCTCAAGAAATTTAGCACTAGTGCTACAGTAAATATTAAATGTGCCTCTGATACCAGAATCTAAATGATCTATGGTTGGCCTCGTAACCTACGAAAAATAATTTCCTGGCTCTACGTTGCCCTTTAAGTCTTACTTGTGAGGGAATATGCACCCATGCTGGAGCTCCAAATGTGTGTAGATAACTTAAATTTGGTTTTCTGCCATGCCAATGAGTGAATGGCAATTCTCCAGTTGTTGTGTTAACTACATTGTTTAACACGCGGTTGCTACACATTATGGCCTCATCCCACAGAGTTTCAGGCAAATCTGAATCAGATAACATAGTGCGAACCATGGCTTGTAACATTGGCCCCCTTCATTCTATAAACGAGTCATGTTGTGGCCTGTAAGGTGCAGAATGCTTATGCTCGATACCAGCCAATTTCAGCATTGTTTGGAATATCTTGTTAATAAACTCAGTCCCGTTGTCTGTAAATAAAGTAATTACCTTACATTTCATTTTTCCTTCTGCAAACCTTAGCCAATTAAAGAAATGTTGGAATGTTTCTGTTTTGTTTTTCATTCAATAGCAGAAACCATACCGTGACTAATGGTCCATTATGCTCAAAACATAGCAGTCACCTCCCAAACTGGGTTTCTTAGGACCAATTATGTCAGCAAAAACAACCTCTAAAAGTTATTTGGTCTTAAACCCATTCAGTCTGTTTGCTGGAATAACCTTGCTTTCTCCTGACTACAGGCATTACAGTTTAAATACTTGCTACAAGGTTTTAATTTTACTCCCTCTGACAACTCAACAGTTTGTTTCAGCATTTTGAAATTAATGTGCCCCAGATGTCTAGGCAGTAAATGTATACATTCGCCATGTGGCTTAACATTGTTATAAACCCAGTTAGCCATCTGCAACTGGTCATCATGTATCACATATAAATCATTCTCTAAAGTAGCAGTAACACTTTTACCCTCTAACTGAGGGAAAAACAACCACAAGAAGAGGATTTGTGTTCAACTGCCTATACTGTTAGGAAATGTTTTTCTTGTGGGGCTAGGGGACATATAGCTAGATTCTGTAAGAAGGAAAAACGACGGAATCATTTCGAGTGGTAATCACCAGAAGGCTAAGAAGAATGTTAATCTAGCTATGTCTAGCAATTCAACTGTAAAACATGATTTGTGGGTAGTTGATAGTGGAGCATCACAGTGCATTACTAAAGATAGAGAGAGGTTTATAAAGATGTCTATGAGTAAGCAACATGTATCATTGGCAAATGGATGGAAGATGAAAGCATCTGGTGAAGGTACTGCATATTGTTCTTGTGTAAATGAACATTTAACTACGTTATATGTACCTAAACTGAAACTTAATTTGTTATCAGTAAGGGCTTTAGTTAATATTGGTTATGTAGTAACTTTTAGGGGAGATAACTGTATAATAGAGAAAGAGGGTAAAAGTGTTACTGCTGCTTTAGAGAATGATTTATATGTTATACATGATGACCAGTTGAAGATGGCTAACTCAGTTTATAACAATGTTAAGCCACATGATGAATGTATACATTTACTACATAGACGTCTGGGGCACATTAATTTCAAAATTCTCAAACAAACTGTTGAATTGTCAGAGGGAGTAAAATTAAAACCCTGTAGTAAGTACTTAAACTGTAATGCCTGTAGCCAGGAGAAAATTAAGGTTACTCCTGCAAACAGACGTAATGGGTTTAAGACCAAAGAACCTTTAGAGGTTGTTTTTGCTGACATAATTGGTCCTAAGAAACCCAGTTTGGGAGGTGCCTGCTTTGTTTTGAGTTTAATGGACCATTACTCATGGTACGGTTTCTGCTATCTCATGAAAAACAAAGCAGAAACATTCCAACATTTCTTTAATTGGCTAAGGTTTGCAGAAGGAAAAATGAAATGTAAGGTAATTACTTTAGTTACTGATAACGGGACTGAGTTTATTAACAAGATATTCCAAACAATGCTGAAATTGGCTGGTGTCGAGCATAAGCATTCTGCACCTTACAGGCCACAACATGACTCGTTTATGGAATGAAGGGGGCCAATGTTACAAGCCATGGCTCGCACTATGTTATCTGATTCAGATTTGCCTGAAACACTGTGGGGTGAGGCCATAATGTGTAGCAACCATGTGTTAAACAATGTAGTTAACACAACAACTGGAGAATTGCCATTCACTCGTTGGCATGGCAGAAAACCAAATTTAAGTTATCTACACACATTTGGAGCTCCAGCATGGGTGCATATTCCATCATAAGTAAGACTGGAAGGGCAACATAGAGCTAGGAAATTATTTTTTGTAGGTTATGAAGCCAACCATAGATCATTTAGATTCTGGGATCAAGGCACAGCTCATGTTTATTGTAGCGCTAGTGCAAAATTTCTTGAGCACATTGGGTGGGATAAACTGGAACAGGAATCCAGCGATGATGTTATTATTGACACCCAAATAGTCCCTAAAGATGAAATAATAAACCACAAATAGCCATTAAAGAGGAAGAACAGGAGGAAGTAGAACAGGCACAGGAGGAGGTAGGAGAACAGGAGCAGGTAGCACAGGTGAGTCCACCAGTTAGACCTGTATTACCAAGACGTTCAACCCAAGTAACACGACCACCTGATAGATATCAGACTGGTATTTTATGCCAAGTGAATACAGTTCCAAATAACTATAATGAACTAAAACTGTATCCTGCTAAGGATCAGTCTGCTTGTCAGGAAGCAATGGATAAGGAACTGGAATCATTAAAAAAGTTGGAGGTATACGAAAATGTTAAGTTACCATCTGGTAAACATGCCATAGGATGTAAGTGGATTTATAAACTGAAGATAGGTGTGGCTGGGATGTTACCCATAAAGCCAGGTTAGTAGCACAAGGGTTCAATCAGACAGCAAATGACTATGATGAGGTGTTTGCGCCTAGTCTGAAGGCTACAACATTACAAGCAGCATTAGTGTGGGCAGCTAAGGAGAAATACATTATAAATCATTTAGATGTAGAGACGGCATATCTGCATGCACTGTTGCAACACACTATATATTTAAAGAAACCTTTAGGTATCAAAAATGATAATACAACTGATTGCTGGAGATTGAAAAAGAGTCTTTATGGCTTAAAGCAATCAGGATATGAGTGGAACCAGTGTATAGTTAAGGAATTAACTAAGATAGGTTTTGTAGCTGGCATGGCTGATCCATGTTTGTTCAAAAGGGAAAGTAATGGTGTAATTTCATTGTTGCCATTGTTTACTGATGGCATAGCATTAATCACCAAAACTGAACAAGAAGCTACTAATATAATATCACTGTTAGAGAAGAAATTTAAGATAAAAAGGTTAGGTGAAATTAAACAATATATTGGCTTAAAGATAGATAGAACTAGGGGAGGATACAAAATCTCGCAGGCAAATAAAAATTAACCAATTACTAAAGAATTTTAAAATGAAACTTTGTAAACCGGCTAAAACACCAATGAGCCAGGAGTTTAGTCACAGTGATGTGCAAAGTCCTGTTTTTGATAAAGATATTTATCAATCTTTAATTGGTAGCTTACCTTAGTAATTGGTCAAGGCCAGATATAGCATACAGTGTTAACCAATTAGCGAGGTTTAATGCTGAGCCAAATGAAAGGCACTAGCAAGCTGCTAAGCGTGTGTTAAGCCAGGGTCCTCAACCACCGGGCCGCGGACCGTGCACCGGGCCGTGGAGCACTCTGTACCGGGCCGAAAGAATTTTTTTAAAAAATGGCGGCTTTCTTCGCCTTTGTGAATGCTGCTGGGATCGGGGATCAAGGACACAAATGAAAGAAGGGAGGGAGGAAGCAACCGAAGCCTGTCCTGCTCTCTGGCTCAGCGGCCGGGTTTCCTCCCGCCTCGTTCCTCTCTCAGTCGCTCTCTCGCTGCTCCACCAGCCCAGGAAGAAACTGCTTCAAAGAAGCCGGGGGGGTGGCTTTTCCTGTTGCCGCAGCTCCTCCGAGCGCCCGGTCACCCCCACCCCGCCCGCCTGCGTGCGCTTCAATTCAGTGCCCGTTCTGCCTGCCTGCCTGCCTGCCTTCGTTAATGGTTGATTCGGAACAGCTTCGGCTGAGTAAAAGAGGCGAATAGTTATTATTCTCAGCGAAGCTGCTCCCAGACAACCAGAAACTAAGGCAGGAAGGCAGGCAGGCAGAACGAGCACTGGGTTGAACCGCACGTGGGCGGCGGGGTGGGGTGGGGGTAAACGGGCGCCGGAGGAGCTGCAGCGACAGGAAAGCCGCCACCCCCGGCTCTTTGGCTGTTTCTTCCTGGGCTGGTGGAGCAGCGAGAGAGCTGACTGAGAAAGGAACGAGGCGGGAGGAAACCAAGCCTCCTCCCCGGTCCTTGAAAAAGTGTTTCTGCTTGAAACCGGTCCCTGGTACAAAAAAGGTTGGGGACCACTGTGTTAAGCTATCTGAAACAAACAATGCATTATGCATTGTATTTGGAGCCTAAAGATGAACTTAGTTTAACTGCATATGCCGATTTAAGTTTCGCTACAGACATAAATACACGTAAATCTACATCAGGTACTATAGTATTATTTGGAAAGGTGTTGATTGGATGGAGGTCTATTCGACAGAAACATCTAAGTTTGTCAACAACGGAGGCTGAATTCTCATGTTTATCTTTATTATGTACAGATTTAGTTTGTTATAAGCAACTATTAATTGATATGGGAATTGATGTAACAGATTCTATTGTTGTTTATGAAGACAACCAATCAGCAATACAGATGGCTTCAAATATTGCTGTAAAGACAAGAACAAAACACACAG
Organism: Notechis scutatus; assembly: GCF_049901735.1. Taxonomy (NCBI): domain Eukaryota; kingdom Metazoa; phylum Chordata; class Lepidosauria; order Squamata; family Elapidae; genus Notechis; species Notechis scutatus. The sequence goes on along the minus strand of NC_142025.1, from coordinate 77,561,662 downwards.
ATTTAAGATATTTAAATGTGAGACAATGTGTGGAAAGTAAGGTGATTAAGCTGGAATATTGTATGTCAGAAAATAACATCGCAGTTCATTTTACAAAAGCCCAAGGCTCTGTAAAGCATAAGGCTTGCTGTGAGGATTATGGATTTAGAATGTAAGGTTGTATATATCGTCCTACTCAAAGGGGAGAATGTTAGGAATGTAAGTCACCTAACAGTTAGTTGTGTTGGAAAATATATAAAGGATTGGCATTTTAATACTGTCTCTTTAAGCGAATGCTAAAATGGTAATTGGGTGTGGTTCCTCAAATGGCCATAAGATTGAGCCAAAAACCTGGTTTGTTCTGTTCTGTTCTGGAGAATGTTGCTGTCCCTATTGACTGTTATTCTTGGAGTTGATGTAAGTCTGTTACTGAACTGTTTTTGATACTGGACTTTGTTATTTGGATTATCCCTAGACTGAAAACTGACTGCTTTAACTGTGAATGACTTGGACTGCTTGTTTGGACTTTGCTTAAACGTTTATTGGGAGTAAAAACCTACATTTTACTATACAGTGTAGCTGTGTGCTGTGTGTGTGTTATTCTACACTACTCTCATTACGTCTCCCTGTGTGCGCTCATTCTCCTAACGGGGAATTACCTCAACAGACTTGTTGATGTGTCTTGTGCCATCTTTACTAGGACAGTAACCCACAATTAAACAATAAACAGCTGTCTGTATATGGTACTGTGTATTCACACTAACTCTCAGTTATCTGAGCCTCGTATGGCCTGGGCCCATAACCAGTGTTGAGGTATTCCCCGTTAGGAGAATGAGTGCACTCAGGGAAACATAGTGAGAGTGATGTTGAATGTCACTATGATTGGATCGCTGGTGATCCCAACAACAACTGTATAAAATATGAATTTGTTAATTCACAGCCTGATAATACATAAATCTGCAGACCTGGTAGATGAGGGTAATCTTATGGATAAGCGTAATATTGCTCTCTTGGGGTTGCTCTTTAGGTATTCAGGTCCTTCAGCAATTTGAATACTAAGATTGGGGGTATGCAGCAGTGATCTTGAGAGAAAATTTCCTTATAACCAGGATCTCTGCGTCTGAGGTTGTGGTGAAAGAAAACATATACCTGTATGTTAAATACAAATATGTTAAATAAAGCAGCAAAGACAAGTTGGAAAATTTGCTGCTGCTCAGTGGAATTGTTGCCTATATACCTGCTCAAAATATCCCTTAGCTAATGTCAAATCACCACTTTTCATACTGAATCACTTCAACATCCATGCCCTGCAGGAAGACAAGAGTGCGGGATTTCATGATATTAATTATACCAGACCACAAAGATTTTGCTTTCTGAACAATTTGGGGTGTATAGATTTTTGGCTGCTAATCACAAACATAACCTTTAATTTAACTTATCACATACCATGTATAAAGTCTTCTGTTTTTATACAATGGCAGTATACACCCTTCAGTATCTGTTAGCTATGCTGCATTCATGAAAGAAACATACAAAAACATGGAATGGTTGTTGAAGTATGTGCAATATGCCAAGTACAATGAATATCTGTTGAGATCTAAAAGTAGTAGCTCTGCTGCTTGGGATGCCGCTCAGATATACCATGTACTGTTGCTACTTACATGAACAGATAGACATGCAAGAGAGTCACATTACATTAAAAAGAAATTACTAAGAAGGAATTTGGTTCCAGGACAGAAAATGTAGCATATGAACCACTTGTTGACCTGACAAAAATATTTTTCCTTCTCTTTACATGAAACTCAGACTGATGAAAAGTTTTGTGTATAAGAACAGTGAAGGTTTTCGTTAATTGAGCCCAGGTTTCCAAGAGTAACTGATCCCAGGATTAAGGAAGGTATTTTGTTGGTCCACAAATCAGATATGACATCAATGACAAATGGTTTGAAGATCTGTTACTAGGGCCAGAGAAAATTGTCAGGAAAGCATTCAAGGATGTTGCTAAGAATTTTCTTAGCACAAAATCATTCAGCTGGTTGACAAACTTCTAATACCATACAAGACCATCAAGTGCAACATATCACTGAAGATTCATTTTCTGCATTTACCGGGACTTCGTTCCTGAAAATGTAGTTTCAATCAGTGACAAAAACACACTAAAAGGTTTCACCAGGACATTGTCACAATGGAAAAACAGTGTTGAGGCTACTAGAATCTACCAATGCTAACTGACTATTGTCGGCGATTGCAGTGAGATGTATCAGACACTGAGTACAAATGAAAATCAGCAGCAAAACACTTTTGGCCGTCTTGAACTGATGCAGCATGCCAGAAATATTATGTAACTAAAAACATTACAGTTATTAAAACTTAACTTTGTATTTCTGAAGATTCCTACATAATACAGTTACTCTGAAATTATATTTGTCACTTTGAAGGCTCTATAACAATAATCAAAAGTTTTTCAGGAAATGAACTTTTGAAATAATTTGTTGTTTGTTGTTATGACTATGGGTCTGTCCCAAATAATCTTGACTCAAATATATAAGCAGCCACATGGATGACCATATGTTTGAAAGAAGTTATTTAATTCAACATTATGCAAGCACAAGTAATAGAACCAAGTCATACTAGAGTTTTGGACATTAAGAGAGCTAATTTCAATAAACTTAGACTGAGCTTGGGAAGGATCCCATGGATGAGAATCCTCAAGATGAAACCAACCCAAGAAGTTTGGAAAACTTTGAAAAGTGAGATTATAAAAGCTGAGCCTAACACAATATGAATGAGAAAGAAAAATAACAACTATCAACCCTCCCCCCAGCATGGCTGCATAAAGAACTCTCTGATAAATTAAAAGACAAAAAGGACAAGTATGAAGAGTGGAAAGAGGGGCACATAACCAAGGCACAATATCAGCAAATAACTCAAGCCTGCAAAGATGGAATGAGGAAAGCTAAGGCTCAAAATGAACTAAGGCTTGCCAAAAAGTCAATAATAACAAAAAAAAAAGGTTCTTTCAACATGTAAAAAACAAGAAAAAAGTCAAGACGATGATTGGTCCATTAATGGGACAAAATGGCAAGAAGGTGACAAGCAACAGGGAGAAAGCAGAACTGTGCTTAACTTGTTTTTTCATCTGTCTTTACACAAAAGAAAAAAACAGTCCAATCTATCAAAACAGTACTGTAACAACAGATTAGGAATACAAGTTAAAATAGGCAAGAAAATGGTAAGTGAGCACCTATCCACCTTAGACAAATTCAAATCACCAGGAACAGATGGATTACACTGCAAGGTTTTGAAGGAACTGGCAGATGTGATCTCAGAACCACTGAACTATATCTTTCAAAGATCCTGGAGCATTGGAGAACTGCCAGAGGACTGGAAAAGAGCTGATATAGTTTCCATCTTCAAAAAAGAAAAAGAAATGGATTCAGAAAACTACATCTATCAGCCTGACCTCAATACCTGGGAAGATTCTGGAAAAGATAAGCAACAAATCAGCATAATACCTAAGGGCAAACAAAATCATAACTGAAAGCCAACATGGGTTTATCAAAAACAGATCATGTCAGACCAGGGTTATCAAACTCACAGAGTCATATTGTCGAGAATAGCCGGGAGCCGGGGCTGGGTGTAATGAGTGATGTTGAGTTGGTCATGCCCACCCTGTCACATGACCACCTGGCCAAGCCTACCCAGCCAGTCATTATGGCAGAAAACCAGTTGTTAATTATTTGAATCCCACCACTGCAGCCAAGTGTTGAAAATGTAATCAAATACCGGGTTTGTATTATCACATGTAGTGGACATGTCCAAAGGCAAAAAAATACACATATGGTTAGAAAAAATAGTAAAGCAACATACAGATCTAAAACCAGAAAAATGCAATAAAGGGAATATATATTTAATTCTACATGTATTAACAGCAACTAGAATTGTGTTTGCATATTTTTCCACAATGGAAAAATGAAGAGATCCCTATAGATGAAAATGTAATTAAAAAAATATTAGAATATGTAGACATGGATAGACTAACACTCAAAATTAAAGAGAAGGAAGAAAGTGAATACTACTTAACATGGGATTTGTTTTATCAATGGCTAATTAGAGAAATAGAAATTGGAAATTTAAAAGCATTAGAGAATGATTAAGTACATAGAAGATTCACTAAAATAGATAAGTAAATACTATTATTATTATGTGACTATGATTGTTATGAATATGATTGTTATTATTATTTCTCAAAATCAGCTGTACCCAAACAAAACACTGTTTATGTAGACATTAAATTTTTATGTTTAATATTTAAAAAAAATAAAAAATAATAATTTTTTTTAAAAAATTACCAATTCCCTGCTTGGAAAAGAGCAGCATGCAGATATCTACCTAGCCACTGTGATCAGTCTGTACAGCGCATCCTTGATAAAACATCACATTTGACAATTTTTTGATTCTTTATTATTAGATTTTGAAATGGTGACAGGAGCAACATATTGCTATGCTGAGATTCAGGTTGGCCTGTATACTAAAGAAATATGTAACTCTCTAGTAAATCTGTGACAAGGGGGTTTTCTTGAGTTTGTTGCAACTACCTCTTGCATATATGGAGGCCATGGCCAGCGGGAGGTGGTAGAGAGAAGAAAAGACCTTGCTCACCTCTCTTGAAGCATCAGTTCCAAGTCCTATCTGAAATGGACCTTGTAATGTTAACTTGTTAACGAGCCCTCAAGAGTTTGAACTGCTGCAATGTACTCTATACTGGGATGTCTTTCAGTCTGTTTTGAAACTTGAGGTGTTTTGAAACTCAGATGCCTCTCTCACCAGCGCCATCTCCAACAACAGCATCTGAGTCACTCCCGCTTTTTCCCCCATCCCCGCAATAACAGGGAAAAAACCATTTTGAGGTACCTGGGAGCACTGCACGATCCGTTTTCATTTAATCCCAAGCGGCTGGTTGGGTGTGAGAAGAGAGCCGAGCGAGTGTCTCTGCTGCTGCTACCCTTGATGCTCCAGCCTCGGGCTCTGCAAGTTTCCAAAAATCCCGTTGCGCAGCTCTTTCCTGCATTCCAAGCATGCCCAGGCTGAGCTGCAGCTGTCCCTCTCTCACCAGCACCGTCTCCAACAGCAGCGGCAGCAGCGGTGGGAACCGTGGAAGTTACAGAGGCGGCTCCCTGCCCAAGAAGCAGCTGATATACTGCCGGCAGACATCCACACCACCTCCCGCCCACTGACCCGGGTCTGCAGCAAAGGTGCTTGGAGGGGGTAGGGAGCCCTCCGCCATGATCAGCCATTAGGAGTGGCTGGTGGCAAGGCAAGGCTGCCCGCGGGGTGCTCTAGGCAAGGGTGCGCGGGGGGAGAAATTAATTCACCCCAAAAAAGACGTCCTAGCATTTTTTGGGGGGCTCAAAAAAAAGACCCAGCCTTATTATATGAGAAACACGATTCTCCTATCCCCTGCTTGAACTGGAGACCCTATACCATTTGAGACAAATGGTTATCCATTGAAAATCTACAAGGATGGAGGATCCATAACTACTGAAGGCAAGTCATTTCTGTTATCAATGTCAGAAAATGTATGCATAGTTCTAGATCAGAGTGTTAAATTGGCAGCCCGTGGGCCGGATACATCATGCATAGACCATGCCCACCCAGCTCTGTGAAGGGAAAAAACATTGTGATACATCACATGATGGCAACATGATGCAGCGAGTTTGACATTTGTGTTTTAGATAGAATTGCTCTTTAATCATCCTCCATCTGTTACTTCTAGTCCTGCTTTCAGGTGTTTTGCAGAGTAAGTCAACCTCCTCTTCTCTGTAACAATCTTTCAAATACTGTAAAACAGCTATCATGGTACCCCCTACTATTTCTCTTTGATAGGTTAGACATACCCACTTCCCTTAACTATTCATCATAGAGTCTAGCTTTCAGATTCCTCACTATCTTAGTTGCTCTTCTCTGCACTCTTTCTAGGGACTGAATATCTTTGTATCATGGTGATCAGAACTGAATGCAGTATTCCAAGTGTGACCTCACTAGTACAGTATTGAGTGGTATTATCACTCCTTGTAATTTTGATACTATACTTCTGTTGATGCATACGAGGAAAGCTTTAGGGGCAATTACAGCACACTGCTGGTAAATGGTGGTCCACTATAACACCTATCAGTTAATACTGTTGAATCACGAACTACCTATTCTATACCTGCACATTTGGTTTTTCCTTCCTAAGTGCAATACCTTACTTTTCGCACCACTGAACTTCATTTTACTAGATATAATGCAATGCTCAAGCCTGTCAAGATCATCCTAAATCCTTAGTCTACCTTCTAAAGTGTTAACTTAGTGTCATCTGCAAATTTTATGAGTTCTCCTTTTATTCTCTTGTAAAAATCAGTTATGAAGATATTGAAGGCCTAAGAGAAAACCTACTGTGTGCTTCCTTCCATGTAGATGAAATTCCATTGAGGACTACATGTTGAATGTGTGTCAATCAGTTGCGAATTTATATGTTGTTTTTTTAGCCAGAAGCCCTTCATCTAAGTAATGTAGACCATAGTCTAGGAATCCAAAATTCTCTCAACAGCACTGTTATTTAAGCCAGTGGTTTACTTTTGAAATGCTCCATTCCTTCATTGGATGTTGACATTCTATTGGAAATACATGAAAACTCCACCTGTGTACCTATACCTGAGGCAGAATAGCTTCTTTGATAGTCTAGTTTACAAATTGCTGATTCAGTTCTCTGAGAAATTAGTCTCCTATCACTAATACATACTTTTTTCCCTTGGAGAAGTCTGGTCTAGTTTTCTCCTTGTCACTGGTACACTTGATGATGTCCCTTTTTCAGATGTCTGCACACTTCCTTTCAGAGGAAGGGTATGAAATTAATTATTCAGCTACAGCGGGGCTGGACTGGACTGCAGGGGTATTGCTATCATGTTTTTTTTTCCTATAAGTGATATTGCAACTGGTTTATTTCTAAAAGTTATTTCTTTATGGCAATTTTTTGTTCCTTGTTGTATTCAATCTTCCTTTAATTATAGTATCTTGTTTGAGTCTCAGAGTGACTAGACTTGCCTGTAGACCAGAGGTGTCAAACTTAAAGCCCGCGGGCCGGATTTGGCTCACCGAGTGCTTAAATCCAGCCTGTGGGGCCGCCCTGGAAATATCAAGGTACAGGCCCATGGTGCCTCGGGTGGCTAAAATGGGCCACCTGCGCCCCCCCACTGCATTTTTACCCTCCATGGGCTCCTGCAGCACTCTGCTGGCCAAGAAACGGGTCTAAAATGAAAGGCCCAAAATGGCCAAAAAACAGGCCACACAGCCTGTTTTTGGCCAGCAGAGTGCTGCAGGAGGCCATGGAGGGCAAAAATGAGCTGCAGGGGGACTGTGCATGGACCCCTCATGTCTTGTTTTGGCTGGCAGGGTGCTGCAGGGGGCATCTGTTCCACTCCCCTGCCACCCTCCACCGCCAGCACACAGAGGAGTATAATGCTGCTCCGGCCCTTTAAGAAATCCAGTTTGACACCCCTGCTCTAGATCATTTATGTTTTTGTTGAGTAATTCAATTTCTGGTAGTTTACATTTGGTACAGATAAAGGCAGCCTTATCCCGTGTGAATCTTTAGTTCATGTCCTCCTATGCAGTACTATAATTTAGAAAGTTAGTGGAATCCCTGGTCAAGATAGTCCTTTAATTTGTCTTAATATTATATTCAACATCTATTATTAGATCAAGATCCTGAAAATAACATATGTTGTGGCTAAATCTGCATTATTAGCATGCAAAATCAATGAACAATTAATTGCTGTAGACTAGTTAGGGGTAGATAAATTTTACCACAGCACCATAATTAATCTCACCTTTCTATTATAATTATTATAATCAGGCCAACTCATTTCATGTCTTGTTTTGATCTGACAATAAATATTTGATTTATTAATTAGATCATATACTTACATTAATATGGTTGTTTAGTAATTCCAATTATTTAGCTGGAATTATTTAGTTTTATAGTTTCTATTGTTATATTATATCATAAACTTTATTTTAATATGAGATAAAATGTAGGCCTTCATTATTATAAATCATAAGGGGAATATAACCAACGTAATATCTTTATTAATGTCTAAAACCGCAAATTTGAATTAACTTTTATATCATATTACATGAAATTAATTTTATTTATAGACAACTTTATAGATTTAGGTGTTAGAGATATTTATCTTATTATACACTATTGCGGTTAGGCAGCTGTAACAAATCTGAATAAATAAGCAATGTTATGCTAGGCAATAACTTTAAAGAGTTTGAACTATATTTACTGATGTGTTAGCAGTTTACTCTCTCTACAAAGTATTCCTTTCAATGCTAGCCATAAAACAAGCATAATCCATCTTCCAGGATAATATATTTCAATGAAACTTTCATGGATAGCTTTTTCATGTCTGTAAAACAATGACTATGCTTATGATCTCATTTCATCTTTCATTTGCTTTACAGAGCTTCAAAGGTTGTAACAGCAAGAATTAGTTGTAAGATTACTTTTTCATCACTAATGTAATTGCTAAATTAGGACTATCTGTATATTTAAACATTCAGACACTGGCCATGGACAATGTCAGCCATCATTAGTGCTCTTTGACAATCCGATCTCCCTGACTAAAGATGTGCTTAAAATACAACGAAAATCACTTGTAAACAAATATAATGTGTGAGATGATAGTATGATTACTGATGATGACAACAGATAAGATTCTAATTTCATGATCAAAATGAGATACACTAAACTCTGATTTTAACAAAGAGTCCTCCCCAAAATGGCTGCTGTGGTGTACTGTAAGGGGATTCCCCCCCCCTCCTTATTCACTTTCTGCTGTGTTTGCTCCCACACTTGATTTTTTGGCAGCCTTATCCCTGGATTTGAAAACGGGCACTTAGGATTGACCCAAGACAACTTTTGGACAGCTGTTGACCATCTGGGAGGGGAAATCTTGAAGACTGCAGCTTCCTGTGGAAGTAGCTGAAAAGTCAATGGGCATTGCCATCCTCTGACCAGCAGCACTTTATCATTAGAATGGCTGGGATTTTTGAGTTCCTTTTTTGAATTTTTGTTTTTTCCCCATATTTTTAAAGGTTAATTGGCTGGCTGAATGCTGTTTTATTTCAATACCTGCTGGATTCTTTCTATTTTGTGTTTTGCTTTTTCCCTTTGATTTATTTGACTGCTCTTACCAATTTTTACTCTCCGTATGAAAACATGGCATGACTTCCGATTTGTATTTTATTAATTAGCAAAAAGCTTTTTGGATCAAAATACTCAGAAATATATTTTTTGTCTTCTTCATTGCCTCCCTGCTCTCTCCCTGCTTTAAGTAACAATAGATGGTATTACAATGAGAAGGAGGAAGCTGACACCCAAGGGGATGCAATCTTCAGATGATTTTTTTCAAAAAGGGTCCATCAACTTATAAAATCTACGCAAGCCATCTTAAAAAAACAAATATTAAACATTCCAAATCTATAAGAAGAATTTGTTTTCAAAGCAGATTTGTGAAGAAGAAATATAGGCACAGAAATAACACAAATAACATCAAGAAGATTTCTTTTCAGGTGTAATCTGACCAAGAAGTAATATAGACTCAGAAATCATAAAGCCAACTACATACGCCTTCTGGAAGCTTAACACTGTGCTTTTATATAATAGCAGAGAATTTTCTGAGTGGATGAGTGGCAATTTTTTTTAGGGGTTTGATGGACAGTGGGAAATGCATCTAATTGAGGAACAATTTTATCTGTTTTTTGGGGGGAAGATAGATTGGTTTGGAAACTTGACTTATGGTATTTAATCAATCAGCAATTGATAAGAGATGTTATAAAGAAACAAATGTGTTTGGGTGTCAGTATTGATTAGGATGAATATTTGGAATGATTGAGGACTGAAACCTTGGTAAATTTTTTACAAGTTGATCACAGTAAGTTTATTAATAGAGGATTTTGAAATTTCAACTTTATTTTTTTCTTATTAGCATTTACACTTTCTATTATTCTCATACATTTACATAATATATTTCTTATTATTGTTTTTCCTAGGTGAAGGACGATTGAGCGGAGGCTCTGGGGCAAGGCCGGAGCCGGGAAATGGCATGTCCCTGGGCCCCGACCAAAGGTGAAACGGGGGGGAATGCTTACCTTTTGTGAGCAAAGCAGGCGTAGAGATTAGCTGGGCCCCATGGCAAAGGTGAGATATATAGGGCAGGGTGGGGCAGGGTGGGGCAAGCTGATGGGCGGGGTGAGCGGCAAGCAGGCAGCCAGTGAGAGATGGTATTTGCCAGTTCTCCGAACAACTCAAAATGACGACGATGAAGAACCACTCTCCATGTGTTGAATAGCCCTACATCCTTGTTTCGCTGCTCCTCTGTTTCTCCTCTGTGTAAACAGTCTCAGCTGCTCTACCGGCATCCTGGGATATTGCAGGTGTTGGCTTGCACTGAGCATTATCTCCTCCCTTTCCTAGTAGACTCTCCAGCCATTTCTGTTCTTCTTCCAACAATCAACCAGTCAAATATGTCATGGTTAAGTCCCTCTCTTGCATGGATTCTAAGGTAAAGAACATCCCATGAAGTGTCCAACGAACTGAGGACCACATATATTTTGTGTGCCTCAGTAAACATCATTCCTCTTTCCTCTAACTCAAGGAATGTTTTTCTCATAGCCTGCAGATGTGTGGACATGCTCTCCCACGACTTCAGTTGTGCTTTACACAGTCTCCTTGTCAGCAACATTTTACTGCCCGCAGTCGCTCTAACATACACACCACGTAAAACCTCCCAGAACTCTTTCACAGACTGGAGACCCCTCACGTGTATCAGCTGATTGTCCCCTAAAGCCAGAATTATGCTGGCTAATGCCTTTTCATTTTTTCTCCAGTCCCCATCATCCAGGATTGCTGGTGAATTAGTAACTATTGTCCACAACTCCTCCCTTTTCAAGTACACCTTCATCTTTAAACTCCAGGAGAGGTAGTTTGTCTCATTCAGCCAAGACACCACGACACCTCTTTCCATTATGCCAAAGGAAACCATATTGCTTGTTTCTTTTACAAGCAATAACCATTAATAAACCATGATGCAGAAGCCCTATGGTCTGGTGCAAGTTCTCACTGGGTTTCTCTTCTCTCTGGTTTCTCTAGTCACTCTGGGCTTCTCTCTGAACTGGGCCCATAACCTGCCAGAGTGCACACATTGTGACTAGGTGAGACAACCCAGGAGCAAATAGAGCACACAGGTTTGTATTTACATATAGTGGTTTTATCCCTACAAAAGCATACACACGCACAAGTACTTCGATACAGGCCTTGAACAAACAGCAATCAGTAATCAGCTACACCACGGAAGCACACATGGAGAGAGAGATACACCCTCACATGGTCTCTCTTATATTACAGCCTCTTAAAATAGTAGCAGTCGAATAACCCTGCTCACTGATTGCTATCATTGCATCATCATAACATTACAGTATTATAACACTACAGCAGCTGGTCAGCTATTAAATCATCATTACCCTGACATGCCTAATACTCCTTCCTCCTATTTCCCCACAACAATAATCATATAAAGGTGAGTTCAGCTGAGAAAAACAGCAAGCCCAAAATCACCTAACTGGTTTTCCTACCTAAGGTGAAACTAGAACTGTCTCCTGATTTCTAGTCTGCTGCTTTAACCAAACTGGCATTCATGAAAGCAAAATATATTGCATTGTCCCACCTCAATGCTGACTAACTACAGTAGTATTACCCTACTTCCTGATCACATACTGAGCGTTATTTGCAGAAAATGGCTCCTAAAATCTTGTTTTACAGGATTAAATTTATTTCAGTCATTTTGCTATCTTTTAAATTTTTGGGATCTTACTGCTAATGTTAGATTAGCCAAAGAGTCACAAATCTGTTTCTGTTGTTTAAGACAAATACTTCACATCTAATTACTTTTTAACCCAAGTTCTTTCTTTACTCAGATTCTTCTTACATATCCTAAGAAACCCCATTCCCAGTAAGCACAGCTAGAGACGATGGAGACAGTTTAACAGAGGGTCCACTTTTACACTATATAGTATAGAGATACCCTTATAATTTCTATGCATGTTAATCTTCTTTATTAAAGCAGATTTTCCACAAAGTTAGGAATTATAGCCAACAATGAATATGGAAAGAGCGCATAACAATAGAAATAAATCTTTGCTAATTTAGATAAGCTAACTTTATTGCCATTTTTAAAATTGTGATCACACTGGCCCCGCATTAAAAATGAAATTCTGTTGCCTGCTCTCAAGAGAAAGAATATATCCACCCAAACATATACATAACACACATATACATATGCTAAATACATACATAAATATATACCTGCACTCATACATATATCTAAGCATGCAGTCAGTAGTCACTGGTTCATAGTTGGGCTGGGACACAGTTGAGTCGTAAAGATTGGACAAGAAGATAGAGCCAACTATATCTGTTATCTAAAGAGACCCTTACATCCAGCCAACTTGCTTTTCAATTTTACCACATCATTCTTTGCATAAGGAATTAGAATTTAGAACTTTCATAAATGTAATTGTCAAAAAATATCTTCATAACTTTCCCCTCTTAAGTTCTATTTTTAGAGTTTGACACTGCTTCTTCACTAATCATTCATTTGGCTGGAGATCAAAGTAAAAATGCTAAAAAATAATTTGGAAAGTTACACAGATAGTCCTCAACTTACAACCATTCATTTAGTGATCAATCAAAGTTACAACAGCATCGAAAAAAGTGACTTATGACTAGTTTTCATTTCAACTGTGGCAGCATCCCTATGGTCAAGTCATTAAAATTCTGGCACTTGGCCATTGGTTTCTATTTATGATGTTTGCAGCATCTTGGGTTCATCTGATCATCAGCTGTAATTTCTTCAACTGGCTTCTGACAAGCAAAGTTAATGGGAGAAGCCAGATTTACTTAACAGCTGCATGATTAACTTAGCAACTGTAGTGATTTGCTTAACAACTATGGCAAAACAGTTTTAAAATGGATGCAATTCACTTCACAACTGCTTGCTTAGCAACAGAAATTTTGAGTCAATTGTGGTCATAAGTGGAGGACTACCTATACCACTAGCAACACAAAAGATTGATGGGAACAGTATCACATAAAATGTTTTAAATCTAAACCACTTTTTGTGCCACACAAAATGCAAAATTTATCCACATACTAAAAATCTTGATAAAAATCAAGCCGTTGTATTTTTGATCCATACTCAGTAACATAATTTCTATTTCACAAAAGTGAACTACAGCATATAGAACAATAAAGTTGGAGCTTCCCATGCGAGCGCAAGCACCCACCGCTTCCACAGCCCGGTTCTAATCTGGGGTGTTGGTTATTCTTGCCAGCTTGGTGTCATCTGCAAATTTGATGAGTTCCCCTTCTATCCCGTCATCTAAGTCGTTAATGAAGATATTGAGGAGTCCTAGGCCTAAGATGGAACCTTGTGGTACCCCCCCGCTTACTTCCCTCCATGTAGATATAGTATCATTAAGTACTATTCATTGAGTGTGATTTATCAGCCAGTTACAAATCCATCTGGTAATGATGCTATCTATCCTTCATTTTTCTAGCTTACCAGGAAGAAAATAATATAAAGTAATCTAAAAAAATCTAAGCATATGCAATTAAAATAAAATTAAAACTAACAGTAAAGAAACATTTTGACTCTTTATTAGTTATGATAACCATCATCCCAAATTAAAAATTCATAGAATCTCCTTTTATTCTCTCATATGCCTTTCATTTTCTCATGTATTCTACATACAGTATTCCTCCCATATACCAAATTACTCTTTCTCTCTCAAAACCAAAGACAATGAAACAGGGGTGGGATTCAAATTTCTTAACAACTGGTTCTGTGGGTTTGGCCTAATTTGTGGGTGTGTCTTGCTAGTCCTGTGACTGGCTGGGCGTAGCTTGATGACTGGGCATGGCTTGTTGATCATGTGACTGGCTGGGCTTGGCTTGCATGTAAATATTATAAATATTAAATAAATATTGATTTTTTAATTAAAAAAGAGCAACTTTTACTCAAAATCAGGCAAAGCAGGCAGGCAGATTGAGTTGCTCACAGAATCACAGATTCATTCAGAGATCTATTTTTCTGCAATATCTACCTGGGTCTGTCACATAAAATTTGTTTGCTAGCAAACTCATAAAATTTGCTAGCAAGCAAACTCACAAAATTAACTCACAACACACAATGTATGTAAATATTTAATTTTTTATTTAAAAAAGGTGCAACTTTTAGCCAAAATCAGGCAGAGCAGGCAGGCAAATTGAATTGCTCACAGAACCACAGATTCAATTAATCTGTGTTTCTGACATCTGCTACCTGAGTCTGCATTGAATAATAGAAGCTTCAGGCTCAGCTCTGCTTTTAGATTAGCTAGAAAGCAAGAAATCCAACGATCTAAATCTAAATCACCCAGCACAGAAGAACAGCTGATGGTCGGGAAAAAAAGAAAAGAAAAATGATAACTTAGAAGAAAAGTTTGATGGTGCGCATGCCAGGTAAAGAGTGAGTGGGCAGGCCGGGTCCAACCAGTGGCGCAATTTGCTGGTTCTCCAGCAGGGAGAATCCCACCATTAGTGAGACTACGTTTTGTACACGCCTGTAAACCATTTCCTAAAAACCTTGGCTGTGCTGCCCGGACAACTAACAAGTGCTGCGCATGGGCGCGCAGTGTTTGAAATTCCTCCTCTGTCCTGCTTTTTCAGCCTCAGCTGTGCTGCACAAAGCAGCTGAGGTTGAAAAAGCAGGAAATAAAGGACAGCCAAGAGCCCGGGCGGGCGGTTGGGCGAAACAGAGCAGCAGACACCAAACCAGTTCGGTATCTGCTGCTCTTCAGAGATACCGGTTCTATAGAACTGGGCCGAACCAGTAGCATCCCACCCTTGCAATGAAATATCCTCAACTTCTGCCTCAGTGACCCTATTAGTAGTGGAAAAGAAGCTATGAAGAGTGATTGCAAATAATGATAATATTGGACACTAAATTATTTTCTTTAAAACAGCATATATATTTTTCTTTATTCAAGATGGTAATTCTAAATTAAAAATTTGCTGCTACTGCACTTTCAAATTCTTACTAATACCAAACAATTCAATATTGCAGGTTATCTACAGCTGAACAGAAATAATAGATGGCATGCAATATCATTAAAAAAAAAGTGCCCCATGTGCTTTGGTTCATCTACTGATTGGGTGTATGAAACAATTGTCACATCTATTAGGCCAGGGATGTCAAATTCAAGGCCCGCAGGCCGCATCCAGCCCACAGGGTGCTTAAATTTGGCCCAAGGGATCGGCCTGGAAATAGCAAAGGACCAGCCCACGGTGCCTCTGGCAGTCAAAATGTGGCATGGGAGGCCATGTGCGCCACCTCGTGCCCCGTTTTGGCTAGCAGAATGCTACAGAAGGCGTCCGTCCCGTCTCCTTCCCAACTCCCCCCTAGCTGGCCCACAGAGAAGTACAATGCTGATCCAGCCTTCAAAGAAATCCAGTTTGACCCCTGTATTAGGCAGTTTGATTTCTCTTAGAACTCAAAAATCTCAAAACAAACTTAGTATGGTAAAGTGTTTCAGTTATACAAATTATGAGCTTTCTAGATAATTACTGAACATTTTTCTTATTGTTAATTTGAGTTTATTTCTGTTTATATTCTTAATGAAAATCTGACCTAAGCTGACAAATTATAATATATATTACCTCTGCCTCGGTGAATGAATCCAATTTAGAGAATCCTGAGTAAATGGCTGTCCAACCTCCACTTGAATACATCCAGTGAAATGGAACTCACCATATCCCTCAGTAACTGGTTCCATTGTCAAATTGATCTCAACTGGAATTTGCCTTCCTGTAACTTGACCACTGTTCTCTGTCCTGTACTTTGGGAAAACAGAGAACAGGTTATGGCCATTTTTTGTACTCTTCAACTACTTTGAATGTTTTCATATCCACTAACTTTGTCATTTTTTCTCAGGAGTAACAAAACAGCCAGTTTCATCCATCTCTCTTTCTAGAATCTAGCTTAGTCTTTATAATGAAGATCAATATTTTTTTTAGATTTTTATCCTACTTAATTCAAGGCAGCAACCAATACTCCTTCCTCCTCCTATTTTCCCCAGAACAATAACCCTGAGAGGTGGTTTGGACTGAGAGAATGACTGATCAACAGTCACCCAACTGGTTTTCCTTATCTAAGGTGGGAGAACCTTAGCCAGTACACTAAATTGGCTTTATTATTTTTTTAATAGATACTTGTTTATATTCCATATATTGAAGCCACTATAAATGACTATGAATTTTGAATTAAATCCTTCAATGAAAAATTAAGAAGAGCATTAATGGATTCTAGTACCATCACTCTTCTTTACTTCTGCAATATTAGGAGGTTTTGCTTTATTTTTTTTTAACTTCCAACAGCATTCAGTTTTAAAACTTTCTAATCAAGTTTACCATGCTCCTACTGAACACATTCTTCTCACTTCCTACAGAGGGTAATTCATATTATGCCTTTAATATCTAAATTATATAATGTAATTTATAATTCACAAAAATGGAAAACTGATGTAAAGAGGGTCTCATTATTTCCTTAATATTGCTCATTTCAGAAAACTCACACATTTCTTGTTTGCACCTTTGACAATTCATCAGAAAAAATATTTGGTTATATTGGAAGAATCTTCACAATAAAAGTGTCAGCTAGTTCTTCAGCAATAAGTAATTCTGATCTCTTAAGGAGAAATATATGCTGAGGAAAACAGGTTTAAGGTGGCGGCTGAATCTAAGCATGAATTGCTAAGCTAGATACATATTTCACAGAAAATAGACTCAATAAAACCAAGCTACTTTGACAACCATTCTACTCAAGATTGGCTCAAGATCACCCAACTAGAGTGTTTTATCTTCCATTAAGAATTTGTAAACAAACTATGATAAATTCCTTTTCTCATTCACTACTATTTCCAAGAATTGTCTAATACAAATACTACTTTTGGGGGATTACCTTTCAAGTTTTTCTTGTCTTTCTTTCTCAGGATTTCTCAGAATTGCTGCCCCCCCCCCAAAAAAAGGCTAGAGCTTTTCTCACATCATACCATGATTGACACCATCCCTTTACATAGACATCATCATGCATTCTATTTCCCTATCATGTAAACATATAACTTTCCCTATTCCTTCTCCCTCTAGACCAGGGGTGTCAAACTATGTCACATGCAGGCCACACCTTCCCCAGTTCCGTGAAGGGAAGAAATGATGCAGCAAATTTTGATACTTGTACTCTACATTATTCCAGAATCTCTCCCTCTCTCATTCCCTTTAGTATTTTATGCAATCCATCTTTTACATGTCTGCTATTCCTTGGTCCATTTCTAACTCTTGTGCTTCCATAATTGCTCCTTTGCTCTTTAGAGCTCAGCAGTTTCTCCCCTTGCTGCAATCTACTAAGACTGGTCATTCCATTACTGTTCTTAGTTAAAAAAAATAGGGTAGTATATATAGTTTTAAACTTAGATGCATGCCCTTAAAGCAACCTACATACAACACAATTCTCTACAAACAAATTATATTTTCCAGTACTAAATAATGTGATTACCTAAGAACACAGTTTGACCTAAAATATGTTTCTGATTGAACCCCAAATCGAAATCACTCAGTATGCCTGCAAGTATAGATTACATTTTTTTCCAGGATAATTAAAATACTGTCTCTATAGAAAGTTTTACTAGCTATAAATGCTGAGTTTGATTATATTTTCCATATTCCCTCAGTTTAATGGTAATATTTACTACAAACCCCATAATAAGTATGACAGAGATTATAAAAGTCTGCCATCCCATTTATGAATGAACATGTGGAAAACTCTTTAAAACATCACTGGCTACAGCAAACCTCCTTCCCAGACAGAAGGAAATCAACAACTAGCAGATGACCTGAATGTGTTTTACTGCAGGTTTGAAAGAAAACTACCACCACCTATCTCCACAACCCCCATCTCAAACACAACAAAAACAGCCAAGCCTCCTACAACTGACCCCAACCCATTGGCTTCACAACTTCTGGTGATCACAGAAAAAGAAGTGCAAGATCTATTTCACAGACAAAAGCCAGGAAAAACACCAGGGCCAGACAAGATAACTCCTTCTTGCTTAAAAGTCTGTGTTGACCAATTGGCCCCCATCTTTACCTAAATCTTCAATAAATCACAAGAGATGTGCTATGTTCCTTCTTGCTTCAAACGCTCTACTAACATCCAGTGCCAAAGAAGCTCTCCATCAGGGAACTGAATGACTACAGACCAGTTGCTCTAACATCTGTAGTTATGAAAACCTTTGAAAGGCTAGTGCTGTCCCACCTGAAAACCATCATGGATCTGCTGAGATCCCATGCAGTTTGCATACCGAGCAAATAGATCAACAGATGATGCTGTTAATATGGCTCTGCACTACATCCTACAACACCTTGAATCTCCAAATACCGACTCAAGGGTCATCTTTGTAGACTTCAGTTCAGCATTCAATACCATCATTCCAGACATTCTTCTAACCAAAACTAAACCAACTAAACACACTTGTAAGTGGGTCATAAGCTTCCTAACAGACAGGAAGCAACAGGTGAAGCTAGGCAGAATCACATCTGATACCTGTGCAATTAGCACAGGGCCCTCCCAAGGCTGTGTGCTTTCTCCATTTCTCTTCTCCCTATATACCAATGACTGCATCTCAAATGATCCATCTGTTAAAATACTGAAGTTTGCAGATGATACAACAATGACTGATCTCATTCGAGACAACAACAAATCCTCATACAGATGCCTCGTGGTGTAACTTGCCTCGTGGTGTAACTGGAGCAAATGAACACACTTAAAACCATAGAAATGGTGGTAGACTTTAGAAGAAACCCTCCCATACTACCACCTCTTACAATACTAGACAACACAGTATCAACAGTAGAGACCTTCAAATTTCTAGGTTCTATCATATCAAAAGACCTAAAATGGACATCTAACGTCAAAAACATCATCAAAAAAGCACAACGAAGAATGTTCTTTCTGTGCCAACTCAGAAAGCTCAAACTGCCAAAAGAGCTGCTGATACAGTTCTACAGAGTAGTTATTGAATCTGTCATCTGCACCTCTATAACTGTCTGGTTTGGTTCTGCAACCCAGCAAGACAGACACAGGCTTCAGAGAGTAATTAGGACTGCAAAAAAACAACAACAAAAAAACAATTACTACCAACCTGCCTTCCATTGAGTACCTGTACACTGCATGAGCCAAAAAGAGGGCTGTGAATATATTTATAGACCCCTCACATCCCAGACCTTACGATTTATATTGACTGTTTCCTAGTATGATTTGATTGCTTATTGTACTCTATGACTATTATTAAGTGTTCTACCTTATGATTCTTAACTCTTGACGAATGTATCTTTTTTTATGTACACTGAGAGCATTTGCACCAAGACAAATTCCTTGTGTGTCCAATCACACTTGGCCAATAAAGTATTCTATAAAGAATTCTATATTCTATGAAGAAAATGATAAAATAAATCAATATAATGTTTATCTAAATACATTTTTTCCACAACTTTATTTGTGGGAAATTGTTGTGGAATATTTGTAAAATTTCTAGAATAAGTAAAAAATTCTCCTCCCAGAGCAATATGTTTTAATACTTTTAAACAAATTCTGGTACTTCTATAAGGTACTGATACTACTATGAATGACATATCTAGAATTATGTGACTTCAGTAGTTGGTAGTGTATAAAATCAAGTAATTGAAACTGATTACAAACTTCCTTGTTAAATATATTATTTCATTTAACATTGTATGTTGTTTCTGTAGTACTTAAAATGCAAAAAGAGAAAGATGTGATAATAACCTCATAACTGAGGTAACCTCATACATAAGTCAACAAGAAGAACCAATCAACAATGAATGAACAGCCTCTAATTCATCACAATCAATATTGTCTTACCATGAATTCTTCCAGTGTCTGGTAGATTTTCCCACGGAAATCACAATAATTTTTACGTTCTTTGCACTGTGGACAGCACTGAGTAGTATCAACATGAATACAGCGAGGGTGGAGTCTAGGACATTCTGGCTGAATACATAGCGGGCCTTCTTCAGTACAAAGACAAGGGCATGCAGAGGGTCCTGGAGTAAACTTCTCCCCAATTGCATAAACAAAGCCACTCTCATCCATACAGCCTTTTCCACGGTAGTCTGGATAAACATATTCCTCTGGGGGTTCAGATGTGGTACCCGCAATAATATCTAAGACAGAGAAATCTTCAGCAGCAGGAAGTTCCTCTTGAATATCTTTGATCTGATTATGAGCTTCAAGGTTCCCAAACTTATTATTACTTGTTGCCTGAATACTCAAAACTTGTTTTTGCTTTGTCCAAGATTCTTTATTAGAATAATTTCTGTTCCCTTTGTTTTTCCAGTCCCTGGTGCCTTCTTCTCTCCCATTCATAGTATTTTCATTCATTTTCCCTGGTCCATGATTCTGTCTTTCTTGGACTGACAGTTGATATTTCTTTTCGTCACTTGTTTTTATCTCCTGCTTGTCTTGAGCCTTGGATAGTTTTTGCAATGGTGTAGTAGAATTACACAGAGCAACCATCAGGCAGCATGTCACAAGAAGGGAACTAGAAAGAGCCCCAATTGCCATTGCAGTATTATTGGGCATCATCTAAGACATCTCAGATGGACAAAACATATTTCATTCAAATCAAAGGATGTCGGCCAGTCAATACACAGTCCCTGGGAAGAGATGAGTTAGGATACTTCAAATAATTCTGCATTTTTATATAGAAAGCAGTATATATAGTCTTTATCCAATATGTGTAAAAATGAAAAGCAGGCCAAGAAAAACACTGGATCTTAGAGACTCAGTTTCAAATTATAGCCCAATTATGGATATATTGGCCATTCTTGAATAAACTGATGCTTTTCAATTTCAGTTCGCTTATCTGAGAGCAGAATAAGGATCTATATCACATAAATAACTTAAGCTAACTAAATAACTTTTTTAAAAGAAGCATGATGAGAAATTTGCCCTCTTAATGATTATAAATCAATGGGGAAGAAAATCAATATAATACTTAGATGTCAATACAAAAAAATTAAAAAGTATATTAACTGAGAGAAGAGGAAGGGATATAATTGCTTCATAATAGTAGTAAATTCTAAGTAAGATTATGAGCTTATCTTTGAAATATTGGTTTTATTGTGTCTGTCTGTGTGTGTTTGAGGGACAGAGAGATAGAGAGAGAAGTAATCATTTGCCTTTCTGCAAATTGTATATAAACAACAAAGAAACAAGATTATCCAGAGCATAGAAGAATTTAGAACCTGCACCATAAATTCATCAATATTTAAAATTTCTGCTTGTGCATTGATTTTTGTAAACTCCAAAACATAGTTATGAAATGTCATCTCTCTCCCCCCACCTCGTTATGCAAGTCAAGGAGCAAAATAAATATTTGATTTTATATGTATTTCACCCTACTATTTCTTAGTTCATAAAACTTTAAGTCTTTTTCTTCTAAAACCAATTATCTCAATGGATATTTTAATAAAAAAGCAACTATAGGTTTATTCACTACTTTTCATGGTAGACTATTTCAAACTGTTCCCCTCAAAAACTCATTATATGTTTTAAAAAAATCAATATACTCAAAAATAATCATTTGAATCAATATTGGCAATATTTTCTACACTATATAGCTAAACTCTATGCTATAGATTCTCATTGAACATCTAAGTTAATAAATATTTTTTAAAATCCACAAAACGTCTTTTAGTACAGAAAAATCCTATTGTCTAACATTCAAAAAAGGAAGCAAACCTTATTACATATAAATAGATGCTGAGAAAAGACAAGGAATGATTTTAAATAATCATAGTAAATAGTACTACATTTAAGAATGTTATCTTCAAGTTCTAGATTTCAGCATTATATAGTATCATGTACTCAGAAATTAATATTGTTTATATTGTTCCATAAACTTATTCCTAAGCAACTATATGCAGAAACAAAAACTTAAAAGACAAAAATATTTACTGCAGTGTGAAAACAGTTCCCTAGCCTGAAGAAGGAAGTTTCAAAGAGTCTTTATTTTCAACAAGTCTTTCAAACTGAGGTATTCAGTTTTTCAAAGGCAAGAGGGGGTTGAGGAGAAATATCTTGGGGAAATTAGTGGAACATTCATGGATTTGACAGAAAAATTTGCACCTAAACATTGAAATAATCCATATTTGTTAGGATCATAAAATATTGTAACAATAAGCATGTACACGCGTATGCACACACACACAAACACACACACAAAATATAAACCAACCACTTTGCTGAAATTATTTATTTATTTAATAATATATGGAATATCATACATGGCTTAGCAAAATATATTAATATTTCACTTAGATCAGTAAAACACAAAAAATATAAATGTTAAAAAGATCTATGTTCAAATGCTAACATCTAGGCCATTTGCTGAAGTTAAATCTGGATTTTGCAAGTGCCTGAGGAAATGCAATGTGTTTCTCAAAAGCTTATAGCTTGTAGTAAAATGCATATTCTGGAAAGACTCTGCCAGACTGCTGATTTTTATCTGAGAACTAGGTACTGTGTGTTTCATTATCATAGAAACAGGACAGAAAATCTAGCGAATAATATAAATCAAATGCTCATGTCTTACCCTCTGTGAAGATTCCCCCCTCCATTTTGTATTCATCTTCATTATAAAGCACAATCGACATGGCATTTTCAAAAAATTAAAACAAAAATACCACCAAATACTTAGTTCAAGGAAGCTTGGGGTTGGGCAAACAGACAGAGTCAAGGATAAAATGGAAAACAATATATATCAGTGCAGTTACATGGATTGTAGCTTAACGTAAAACAATTCAAGGATACAGCCGTCTATGATAGCTTTGCAGCAATAAGCTTCTTCTTGGTTAAGCTTTGCGCTTTGCCTCCATCGCTGCACACATACAGTACACATACACTGCAACTTTCCAGTCTCCTTCCCTGTCCCCAGTGCAAAAGTTCCCGCTACTACTGGCGCCCCAAAGGACCGGAAGAGCTCTTCCTCTTATTACCTTCCACTGCATAGCCTTTACTAGGCAGATCCTTTCCTTCCTCTCGTTCCAGACCTGTCAGCCGGTTGCTCCTCGGCTCGAGAAAGCAAGCAGCTCGTCTTTTGTCTCCATCCTCCGTCCGGAAGGGAGAATATCAGACCAGCGATTGGGTCCGCTTTCTGCTCACTTCTCTTCGTTTAAGAAGCGAAGCCTCAACCCCTGTTACCCGACCGCAAAGACGGGCTCCTCCCTTACGTTTTCACATTGCGATTTCTTCGCAGCCACGCTTGCCGCCTCCTTCCTTGATCCGCATAAAAACGGTAGCCTGAAGCGCGCTTTCCTCCGCTTTGAGTGACCCCGTCCCTCTCTCGGACACTTGCCCGACGTCCGGAATTGCTGCCTGCTGCCGAAACGTCATTTTTGCCCCATGGAAGAGTGACTGGCCGGGGTTGCCAGGGGTGAGAGAGTCCTCGCAAGCAGACTTCAAACTGCAATGGCTGTGTGGTTACTTCCTTATCTCCTGCTCTGTTCCCGCTTTCGTGAAGCGGCAGGAGGAGGCTTATTTCTGGCCGGGACTTTTGGCGATGATAAAATCGTCGTCTAATTTATACAGCGCTTTGCACAAGATGACCCGAAGGAAATGTGAGAAAGGAGGTAGCCCGGACAATGGCGTTTCTACTGCTTTTGCAAGAAGGAACATTGTGTTGGAAGCGAGAGACAAATCAGTATGAGAAACACGCGTGCTGCCACCTAACCTGCATATAACAGTTCAGATGGTACTGTAGGTAAAATGCTAATCCCAATTCATTCGTTTCTTTAAATTCTGCTCTCTTTTAACCCAGTCTACCCTCAGGACAAAACTATGCTGATCTCCATATTTTGCATTTAATAAAAAATAACCAAATATCCCCCAAGTGAACGAGGAGTGTTGGGTAGGGAAAGCAGGTAATGTAATTTTCCTGCTTTAATCCCTTCCTTTGCACTGGGAAGAATATGCAAGTACAGGTAGTCCTTGATTTATGACCACAATGAGCCCAAAATTTATGTTGTTAAATGAGACATTTGTTATGCAACTTTTGCCCCATTTACAACCTTTCTTGCTTCCGTTGTTAAGTGAATCCCTGCAGCTGATCAGTTAGTAACCTTGTTGGTAAGTGAATTTGGATTTCCCAGATTATCAGAAGGTCACAAAAGGGGATCACGTGACCTTGGGACACAGCAATGTCATAAATATGAATCAGTTGCCAAGCACATGAATTTTAATCACATGATCATGGGGATGCTGCAAAAATCATAACTGTGAAAAATAGTCATAAGTCACTGTTTTCAGTAATGTAACTTTGAACAGTCACTAAATGAATTGTTGTAAGTCAAAGACTACCTGTATTTGAAAACAGGTGTAGAGAAGTACACTTTCCTTACCTTTCCCAATTCAATTTTAAGATAGGGTGTACTTTTCAGTAAGTGTTAATGTTGGATCAAAATAGTTAAAATGTTACTAAATTGTGAATCTTACCCTGCTTATACCTTTAGCACAAATACTTTCTGGAAATACTTAGTGTTGTCTTCATAATTTCATCAAAGTATTTTCCCAATTGCAAAGGCAGCTTTAAAATGTAAAAATATGTTAGAGTTTAATGTCTACTACCTTGAAATCCGTGGTGGTGCAGTGCTGTGGTGGCGTAGTAGTTAGAATGCAGTACTTCAGACTACTTCTGCTGATCACCGGTTGCCAGCAGTTTGGCAGTTTGGGTCTCACCAACTGAAGATTGCTCAGCCTCCATCCTTCTGAGGTCGATAAAATGAGGACCCAGATTATTGGGGTCAATATGCTGACTCTGTAACTGCTTAGAGAGAGCTGTAAAGCGGTATATAAGTCTAAGTGCTATTGCTATTGCTAAATCAAGCAGGGTAGAATGAGGAATAGGGGTGTCAGGTGTCAGCTGATGGGTTCCTTCCAGCTCCAAGATGGAAGGATGGAAGCATTCAGCAGCAGAAAAAGTCTTAAGTGGGGATTCTGCTTCAAGCCACTCTGTGTAGGTTTGTTGAGTTTAACATAGTTTTTGGCTAAATTTCAGTTATACAGTATCCAAATGTTTTAACACAAGATTGTATCTATTAGAGTAGCAATACTTGCCACTTAAGGATTTTTTTTAATTTATTTATTTATTTATTTTGTCAAAAAATTATTAGATAACAGGTATAAGTATAAACATGGTTATAAATACATGAAATGGATACGAATAAGAAAAAAGAAGAAACAATAGGACAGGGACGGTAGGCACGTTTATGCTAGAGCTAATGATAATGGGGGAAACATGTGCTTGTACCAATTTTGAAGCAACCATTATATCAGGCCCATATTTTGTTTTCTGCTTTGAGCAGTAGAATCATTTTTTAGTAAAAAATATACACATAAGAAGATATATTTAATTATGCAAACAGTTTTATCTCCCTGGATGAACATACATTGTAAAACTTAAATTAATTTTAGGCACTCTAGTGAAAAAAACTAAGATTGATTAGGAAAATAATCATTTGGAGTTGTTTCTTCCTATGTTAAATGAAAATGTCAGATATATAAGTTTAAGAAGACTGATGTTCAGGGAAAACTGATATCTGGAAACATTTTAGCTTATAGGACTGACCAATAGAGGCCAGTATGTGCTTTGAAATCTGAATGAAAAGGATCTGCTCTTACTAGTTCTCGGAAGTGCAAGGTCTACATTATAAACACTAAGATATAAAAAATAAAGATGTGGATTGATGATGTAAGTTAGGAAATAAAATGTTGTGCGGTCCAAATTTACTTTTTGTTTTGTCCAAGATACAATGGAATCTATCTACACAAATTTAATATGCTTGTTAGATTGCTCAATGCTACCAGGTTTGAGCTGCAAAAATCCAGATAGCCACTCTGTGGTACCAAGAAAATAATCTCAGTGTTGCCCTTTGCTGGTTCCTCAAATTCTTGCAGCTCCATCTTGATAGTTTTAGTTTTAGTTAGTAAATATATAAACTATCTGTGTTACAATTGCAAACTTGAAAACACAAAGAAAAGGGGATCAACTTATTTTTCCAAAACACCAGAAGGCAAGCCAAGAAACAATGAAAAGAAACTAGAAGCAACCTGGAACTAAGCAGAAATTTTCTAACCAGTGGAACGTCATGCCTTTAGAAGTTGTGGAATGTCATGCCTTTAGAAGTTATTATTATAAATAATGACTATTGAGCTTGAATTGCCAAAATCCTCAGATGTGTTTACTCAGTATTTCATTGCAGTCTACTAAAACTAACAACCACCTCTCCTCTACATCCAGTAATTGAACCACCTCCAGATCCCTTTATATTGAAGGGGAGCAACATTTTGAAATCACTGGAAGAGACTGGAGCAACATTTTGAAATCACTGGAAGCTTTTTAAGAAGAGACTGGAGAGACACTTGGAATTGGAATGGAATAGGATTTCCTGCTTTTGCAAAAGGTTGAACTAGAAGGCCTCCAAGGTCCCTTCCAATTCTATTATTCTGTTTTATTTTCGTAGCTTCTATTGATATTGGACAATAGGGGTCCCCAGCACCTGATCCTCAGACTGGTGGTAGCAGTCTGCACACCATTGGGAATTCCATCTAAATACCATTCTTCCATTTCTATATGCATGCTTTAGACTTTTGCAGATAAAAACAGAAAACAGCTGTTGTGTAATAAGCATATTATTTCAAGAAAAAAGCTGGAAGTAACAGGCATTAATTTATTATCCTAAAGAGTCCCTTGAGCTTAAATTGACTCCTGGTATCCAACACTCCCTCCTCTCCATTTAGTTTTTGGGGAGGAACAGCCAAGGTTAGCAGATGCTGCCACCTGCTGTGGCATATTTATAGCAGTTGTTTACTGAATAAAATATGATAACTTTAAACCGTACTAAAATTTGATTTTCATCTAAGAAACATTTTTCTTCTGAACATCTACCACCAATTCATTTTTGCCACTACTATAGTTTTTTTAATTGTGTGTGTGTGATATTATTATAAATAAGTATATATTTATTAGTAAATATAATTATTGATTATAATAGTAATTATTAATATTAATAGGTAAATTTATTTATTATATATGCTGTGTATTATATACTATTACCATCATAACTTTAAAACCTCTCTGTGTACTTCAAAAAAAGACCTTGAGAATTCATATATTGGACAATCCTGTTATATTTTTTGGTACCTGGAAAGTTGTTACTTAGGAGTTCAGGATCTGTTCTTTACAATCTCAGAATATAGAAAATATAGAGTAACAAAGTTGGAAGGGAATTTGGAGGTCTTCTAGTCCAGCCCCTTGCCCAAGCAGGAGACTGGATTCTAAACAATTGTCAAAGAACCTAGGTCCAATGTTGGCCATTTCCCTATAATAAGAGTTATTAACCTGGTGACTATTGAGCTTGAATTGCCAAAATCCTCAGATGTGTTTACTCAGTATTTCATTGCAGTCTACTAAAACCAACAACCACCTCTCCTACATGCAGTAATTAAACCACCTCCAGATCCCTTTGTATTGAAGGGGAGCAACATTTTGAAATCAAAGACATTTTGGAGTCATGCATGTACCACGGGAAAACCCAATAGTTTGAGAAATGGAAAGTCCACTATCTGAAACAGAATGGGTGGATTCGCAACACATTAGAGTTTCTAAATTACTTTTAAAAGTTCCACCAACAATACCTGGAACACTTCATTGAACATCAGTCTAATTTGCATTTGTATTTGTATCTCTCTGTTTCCTCTCCTGCTTGGGTTTTTCTGCAGGACTAACATCTCTGAAAAGGGGGACAGAATGTCACATCTATGGGACACCACTAATCAAAGGCAAATCAATCAAGGGGAGAGGGCCAGGATGAAGGGGAAAAGTTTGTAACTATTTGTGCAGGAACTTTAGTTCTAACCTGCTTTTGCTGCGACCACTAATTCTTAGTAAAATAACCTGTCACTTCAACCAAATGGAGTTGAAGGTCTTTGTTTCCTACGGTAGATATCTAGCTTGGGCAAGCCTGACATGTGGACACGCACAGTGTGTAACAGCACTAATACTTCACATTTTCTTGATACTATTCCTCTGTTGATGCAGCATTAGACTGCATTGATTTTGTTGGTAGCTACAGCACACTGCTCCTCATGCTTAGGTGGTTGTCCACTGGGACTCCTAGATCCCTTTCACAGTTAGTACTGTTAATCCACTGTTAGTACTGTTAAGCTTTAACTTTCCTGACATCTTTGAGATTTGGACCATATGCTGGCATTCTGCCTTAGTTATTATCTATCCCTCTTTCTATTTTTTTATACTTGTCCCTTTTATCTTTCAGTTTATCAGAGAGCTCTTTATGCAACTGTACTGGTTTCTTCTTGGATCGTTTATTTTCATTTTTCAGTGTATTGTGCTTTTATAATCTCATTTTTCAAAATTGCCTACGCTTCTTGTTCCCTTTCAGATGTTCATCCATCCAATATAGTTAATAGTTAAGTGGAATAATCCACTTAATTTATAGAAAGTCAGATTCTAGTTGAGTTATTAGGAAACATTCCCTGAATGTAACAACATCACCAAGAAATATGTGAATTTCAATTAGATGCAATTATACAAGAAACCGGGGAAAATGATATCCAAAATATAGAATTTTCTATTGGGTTTTAAGATGGAAGAGGAGGTGATAAAGGAGACAATGGTGGTATGGGCAAAAAAATGTTGGCTACAATATAGATTTGGAACATTGGGAAAAAATGTGGGGACTAAATTACAAATTAACTATGTCTACAACATACAGGGAAGACCTATACAAAATGTTTTATAGGTGGCACCTTCCCCCTGCTAGACTAGCAAAAATGTTTAATTTAAGTCCAAATTGTTGGAAGTGTAAGAAGGAAAAAGGTATCTATTTTCATATGTGGTGGACCTGCCCAGAGGTCAAGAAATATTGGAATATAATTCGATTGTGGCTAGAAGAAGTAATAAAACAGAAAATGGAATATAATTTGATTGTGGCTCGAAGAAGTAATAAAACAGAAAATTGAAATCAAACCAGAACTATTTTTATTAGGCATAATAACAGAAAAATATAATAAAAAAAGACAAATACATTATGTTACATATCTTAATAGCTGCTAGGATTTCCTACGCACAATTTTGGAAACAGGAAAATGTACCATCAGGGGGTGTTGTTATTAAAAAAAAAATTAAACTGTGCAGAGATGGACAGGCTAACAATGAAGTTAAGAGATAAAGAAGAGTCGATATACTATGTCAGGGATGCCTGGTATGAATGGTTTAAGAATAAAAAGAAATCAAGATGGCAATTAAGTAAAGAATAAGAAACTATGTAAATACTTGTTAGAAATAAGTAAATTCAAAAATAAAATGGTATATAAGATCTTAAAGATTTCACAAATGGGGGTTGGACTAGATGACCTTGCAGGGTCCCTTCCAATTCTATTAATCTGTTATCAAATGAAATATGTATCCCTGTATATACATGCTTTGCTTTTATACTTTCGACATGCTCCATTGTTGAGCCTTTTTATATTTTTATCTTATGTATATGCCTTTTATATAATTATTATGTTCGGGGTTTTTTTATAATCTCTTTGGAAAAATGGTAGTATATGATGAGCTTAGAAAGAGGCCCTGATGAGGGGATTCTACATTCCTTAACGCTAAGGAAAGATGCCACGTGGGCAGCCAAAGTATGGAGGGGTACAGATGAGAACATAACGAAAGGAGGCAATTCTCCCTGGAGACATCCTGGGATTAGCTGCAACACCTGAGGGCAAATCCAATGAGTCTGAACTTGGGAGGGAATGAGTCTCAAGAAGGAGGGAACTTGGGTGATGAATATATAGTATATAAAGTATGTTTTGAGGTTCTAAAGGTGTGGATTTTGATTTGAACCTGTTTCTTGAGGTTCTAAAGACCACCGGCACTTTGCAAACCGTCTAATATTTCTTTTTAATAAATCCTCTTTTTGGGGGGTTGGCTTTGAGTTATTTCCAACACATTTATATCTATATTCATATCTATTTATATTTATTTATATATTAATTTCAAATTGAATAATGAAAGAAATGTGTAATGGTAATGGAATTGTAAAGTATATATATAGAAAGATGATAAGGAAATGTAAAAGATGTCTTGACATTGGTATAATGATGTATAAAGTTTTATTTTATGTTTTTAAATTTTGAAAATTGAATAAAGTATTTTTTTTAAAAAGAAATATGGTGGACATATCATTGTTGTATTTTGTATATAAAAGTTGGACATCTTTCTCTCAGATATGCTTTACTCTAGTTTTCTATCCTGATCATGTATTTGACTCAGTCTAAATATATAGAATAAGAACATTTTCAATTGAATGATTCCTTGATAATTCACCGACCAGTGAGTGCTACCAAACATAGTCAGAACAATATATCTTTTCAAGGGATTTTCTAAATGCCTTGAAGGAAACAATAATCAGTTCTCACTTCAAGAAATCCTTTTTAAATCTTGTTAATCTGGCAATAATAGGCCAGTGTCTTTGTCTCATTCTATTTTTTATTTTTCTTCTTAATTTTTAGCAAGATATTAAAGAGTATGAAAAGGCTAAAAGACTTTTGTGAGACATTGATAATTATGTTGCTGCATCACACCTTTATCTCAAATCTAAATTTGGGATTAAAGCCATTTTAGTCATCCTGTGTCCGAAAACAATAGAGGTATTCTGACATCTAATTCTCAGTTCTTAATAATTTTTGCTTGAGGTTTATGCCAGTGTTTTACAGATAAACCATTCAACCATATGTTCATTGTGTAGAGATAATACATAGAAGGTGAACAAGATCATGTCATTTGGTCTTGTCTGTCTATCTTTATACAATTGGAGCAAATAAGAATATAGGGCTTAACTATATTGTTGGAAGTGCTATGAGTAATGATTAAGGGACCTGGTTATGTTTAGCCTGTTGAGGAGGAGACTGAAGAGAGATACAGCAGCAGTCTTGAAATAGTTGAAAAACTATTACATAGAAAAATGAATAGACACATTCCATATTCTTCAAGAAAGCAGGGTTAGAGCCAGTAGGTTAAACAGATAGTCCTCAATCTATGTTCTACTCATTATGGGACATAGTGAACCTGCCCATTATGGTAGCATGTAGCGACAACCATTAAGTTGAGACAGTCTCTCCCTGTTCCTACCATTTAACAGATGCACAGGTCATTAAGTAAACATGGGGTACCTCATGGGTAGGGGAAGCCCGCCTCCCAGCTGGTCCATAAAAGACAGAAAAAAGCTTTGTAAAGTCAAAAACAACCCAGTGGAGTGGGGGGGAGCCCAGCTAGATTAGGGCCTAGCGTGTATTCCAGTGTCAGAGAGGCTTCCAAACAAATCATTATGCTTGTGGACTGGGCCTATGTCCTGCTTCATCCAAGAAGCTCCATCAGTTCTGGCAGGATGGTGGGGGCGATGGAAGGATTAGTTTTGACAGGATGAGGGTTGGGGGGGTTGGAAGGATCATATTTCTTTGATACAGAGTCACCTGTATCAGAGTGCAAATGGGGTGGAATCTTCTTCTGCAAGGGCTGGGTTGTAGATTGGAGATAAGTGGCATCTTATCCCTCCCTCTATATTGAGAGTGAGCTGCAAAACGTTCACATAAATGGTTTCTTTTACCCCTCTTTCAAACCAATGGGGGTCTCTATCTGGAATGTGAACTTTGCTGTCTTTAAAAGCTGCATTCAAAAGGCAGCAACTTCAAGACAAGCTTCCCCAAATCCTTCCCTTGCTTAAACCTCCCCCAGAAGCCCACACTTCATTAAAGAAAGCAGAAAAAAAAAAGTGCTGGGAGGGTCAGACCTGCAGATATTTCTTCGACCACCACTTCCAATTAGATGCTAAAACTTACTCCCTACCTCTGCCCTCCAATCTCAGTCCCTATCAACCAATTAATTGGTTAAATATACTGCCTGCCTGGCAAGAGGATGATAAAATCTGTAAGCTAGTTATCTAAGTTGCAAGATAAAATAAGTTATTTTGTAACTTACTTGTAGGTTACAAAGGAAAAATTTCTGCTGTTTGCTTGCCTTGAGGAGCTGAAGAAAAAAACTGCTTGTCTGTCTCCCTTGGACATAGCTTCTGTCATGACATATTTGTGTTATAACTGCTTTTTTCTTTTGAGTTGAACCTTTTGGGGCATTTTTAGGAAAAGCGTCTGGGGTGGGGAGAGGTTAAGCAAAGAAAGGTTTTGGGAGGCTTGTCCTGGAGCTGCTGTCTTTGCATGTAAGTGGCTGGCTTAGAATTTTTATTTTCTCTTCTTTTCTTACTACTAAGGAAAAATTTAGATTGAATAGTTTTTCAAACATTTTGCACATAGCCTGGATTTGTCAATTGAGTCTATTTAGCCTGGAGAGTTAAGAACTAAATCAAAATGGTTATAGCAAGATTTATTTTTTCTAAATAAAAAGGAAAGGTGGTCCTTCTAAGAAGGAAGGCAAAAATGGAGGTAATCATGTAGAGTAACCAAAAGTAACCAATCAAAACAGTACATTATATATGCTAACTCAAATTTCCTAGCAATCTTTTGATAAAATAATCACATGTTCTTTAAACCTTTTATTATTATTATTGCTTTCATTGCTTGGTTTTTATCACATCCTGCCTGGTAAATTCTTTTCCATAATTGTCTCCTTGTACTTAAATTATTTTTCCAACAATGAAAACTACATCTGCTACCTGCAAGGTCAAGCATAGTAACAACATGGCTCATCCCATATAACAGAGTCGAGGTGAGATAGCAATGGCACAGTAGTACACTGAATACTATTTATGATTAATCTCTGTCAAGCAAGATTATATTTTGATGGAAGGGTTCAGTATATTTAATAGTTAAGAGTATAGTGTATCTTTTCTGGATAGGATATATTTTAGTTTAGTTTACTTTATTGTCATTGCACCTCGTACAACGAAATCAAACACCATCTTCAGTGCACACCATGACCATGAAAATAAACATACATCCTTCACTCTTCACACATTGAACCGGAAACCACCGACACCACACCAACACTGCACTATACAGCAGAATTCAAAAGAGCTACTGCCCTGGGATAGAAGCTGTTTTTCAGCCTATTTGTCCTTGTTTTTATTATTCTGTACCATCTGCCAGGTGGTAATAGTTCAAAAAAAAGGTTCCCAGGATGAGATGGATCTTTGAGAATGTTTTGAACTTTCTTAAGGCAGCAGGAGCTATAAAGCTCTTCCAAAGAGGGGAGAGGGCAACCAATGATCTTTTGGGCAATGACATTAACCCTCTGGAGTGCTTTCCTATCTGCCACTGTGCAATTGGCAAACCATACAGAGGTGCAGTATGTTAAAATACTCTCTGTGGTGCAGCGGTAGAAGATCACCAGCAGTTTCTCATTCAGTTGTTGTTTTCTGAGAAGCCTCAGGTAGTATAATCTCTGCTGGGCCCTTTTGACCAGGGCTGCAATGTGGGCACCCCAGGTCAGGTCCTCTTTTAGGGTAACACCCAGAAACTTAAAACTGGCCACTTGCTCCACTCAGTCTCCATTGATAAGCAAGGGCTGGATGTCTGATCTGTTCCTTCTATAATCCACTATAAACTCCTTGGTCTTATTGGTGTTGAGGACCAAGTTGTTGTCCCCACACCACGAAAGCAACCAGTCCACCTCATCTCGGTAGGCAGACTCATCCCACCCAGAGATAAGTCCTACCACTGTTGTATCATCTGGAAATTTAGCAATAGTATTACTAACGTGAGTGCAGTCATGCACATAAAGAGTATAGAGTAAGGGACTCAACACACAATCCTGTGATGTACCAGTGTTAAGAATAAGGGCTGAAGAGGTATGATTACCTGATCTGACCCTCTGTGAACAACCCAGACAGGAAATCCATAATCCAAA
The DNA here is from genome assembly GCF_049901735.1 of Notechis scutatus. Taxonomy (NCBI): domain Eukaryota; kingdom Metazoa; phylum Chordata; class Lepidosauria; order Squamata; family Elapidae; genus Notechis; species Notechis scutatus. Next base: position 77,527,537 of record NC_142025.1, on the reverse strand, counting down.
AGCAGATTGAAGGCCCAAGGTCCAGAAGTTTAGACACTAGTCTATGTGGAAGAATTGTGTTAAATGCAGAACTAAAATCCTCAAAAAGCATCCTCACATAGCCCTCCCACTGTTCTAGATGAGTCAGAGCAGTGTGAAGAGTGATGGCTATAGTGTCCTCTGTAGATCTATTTTTTCTGTATGCAAACTGGTGTTTATCAAATGTATGCGGAAGACCAGAAATGATGTGCCGGCAGACCAATTTCTCAAAGCACTTCATGATGATAGGAGTGAGTGCCACTGCTCTGTAATCATTGAGGTTATTGATAGGGAACTTCTTTGGCAACGGAACAATGGTGGAAGCCTTCAAACAAGATAGAATAGTGGACTGGGATAAAGACCGATTGAGGACCAGCCAACTGATCAGCACAGTCTTTAAGCGCTCAGCTAGAGATACCGTCAGAACCAGCAGCCTTCCTAGGGTCCACAGCCCTCAGAATGCTCCTCACCTCCTGTTCCTCCACAATGAGGTAGGGGCTACAATTGGCTGGTAGTTGTGTTTTATCTGTCTCTGATGTCTCCACTTCAAAGCGAGCAAAGAAATGATTCAGTTCCGCTGCCAATTGGTCAGTGGATTGTTTGTAATTTGTTGAATCCCTCGCCACACTTGCCTCATGTTATTGCTATAAAAATTATCCTCAATCTTCCTCTTATAATCAGTCTTGGCCTTCCGAATACCTTTCTTCAGATTAGCTCTGGCAACACTGTATCTTGCCCCATCACTGGACCTAAAGGCCTTGGTCCTGTCACGCAAGAGGCTCTGGACTTCCTTGGTCATCCAGGGTTTCTGATTGGGATAGATCCTAATACCTTTATCCACAGTGATAGTATCTGTGCAGTGTTTGATATAGCACAGAACAATGGCAGTGTGCACCTCTAGGTCAGGGTGGTAAAAGATGTCCCAATTTGTGTTCACAAAACAATCCTGAAGTTGTTGGGAAGCATCTTCTGGCCAAGATTTCATTGTCTTTATTATAGGCAGAGCCCATCTCCCAAGAGATGGTCCTGGTAAGCTGGTGCTAAAAGCAGTGACATATGGTCTGATTGTCCCAAATGTGGTAATTGTATAACCTAATAGCCATGTTTGATGTTGGTATATACTTTGTCCAATATGTTTGCTCCTCTAGTAGCACGCTTAACATGCTGATAGAATTTAGGCAGCACTTCTTTTAAATCAGCTTGATTAAAGTCCCCGCTATGATATGCACAGCATCAGGATACTTATTCTGCTGATTACTAACAATGTTATACAAGAATCCCAAAGCTATGGTAATATTGGCATCAGGTGAGATATAGACTGCAGTAATCAAAACCAGGCTGAATTCCCATGGAAGATATATGGGTCTACATTTAAGTGTCATATACTTCAGATCCATGGAGCAGTGGCTGTCTACAGTCTTTGTATTGATACACCAGCTTTTGTTCACATAAAGGCTTAAACCTCCCCCTTTGATCTTGCTAGAATCTCTACTCCAGTCCTGCCGGTGAGCTATGTAGCCTTCCAGCTCAACAGCTGCATCTGGAATGAGTGAATGAAGCCAAGTTTCTGTGATTAGCAAAACACAGCAGTTCTTGACGAATTTAGTCTTTGCAAACTGTAGCCTTAATTCATCCATTTTGTTAGTCAGAGATCTTGCATTGGTAAGAAATATACTTGGAATTGAAGGCTTGTATGGAAACTTACTCAGCGTAAAGAAAACCCCAGCACGGCATCTTCTCTTCCTCTTCCTGTGCTTCTTTCTCTACCTCTTCCTCCTTTCTACAGGGATCGTGATCCCCCAGGGGCCTAACTGCCTCCTTTGGTATGTTATGAGAATGTATAAAATCGTCCGTAATAGCCTTTTCACATTTCCGTCCAATTTGTAACAAGGTTTGCCAACTATAGTTGCTCCTTGCCCCACAGGATTCAATCAAGGAAAGGATCCAAAACACCCACAGAATCATACACACCATACACTTATTTATTTATTTATTTTGTCAATTGCTTACAAGATAATAGGTATAAGTAAAAACATAGTTATGAATACACGGATACATATATAAGAAAAATAAAAAATAAAAGAAACAATAGGACAGGGACAGTAGGCATGTTGGTGTGCTTATGCACACCCCCTACAGACCTCTTAGGAAAGGGGTGAGTCAATAGTAGACAGTCTAAGGTTAACGTTTTTGGGGTTTGGGGTAGAAACCACAGAGTCAAGTAGAGTATTCTAGACATTGACCACTCTGTTGCTGAAGTTGTATTTCCTGCAATCAAGTTTGGTACGATTAACCTTGAGTTTGTATCTATTGTGTTGCTATGGTTGAAGCTGAAGTATTCATTGACAGGTAGGACATTGCATTGTATGATTTTTATATACTATACTTAGATCGGACCGAAGGCGGCGTAGTTCTAGGTTTTCTAGGTCTGGAATTTCAAGTCTGGTGGCATAAGGTATTCTGCAACGAGTAGAGGAGTGGAGAACCCTTCTTGTGAAATATTTCTGGACTTTCTCAACTGTGTTAATTTTAGATTAACACATTAATTTAGTAATGTGGGTTCCAGACTGATGAGCTGTATTTGAGTATTGGTCTAGCAAACGTTTTGTATGTTCTAGTTATTAGTGTAAAATATTACCAGAGAAAAAGCTACGTAAGATTAGGTTAACAACTCTTAACGCCTTTTTGGCTATGTAGTTACAGTGGACTCTAGCACTTAGATCATTAGAGATGAGTACTCCAAGATCCTTGACAGAGTTTGAATCATCAACAAGGTCTTGACTATTCAGCTTGTATTTTATTTTCTGATTTTTTTTGCCAATATGTAGGACAGAGCATTTATTTGTTGAGATTTGAAGTTGCCATTTCTTTGACCATTCTGATACATAGTCAAGGTCTTTTTGAAGAGCAGCAGTATTGTCTGTGGTGTTGAATAGCTTTACATCATCAGCGAAGAGAACGCAGTTGCTCTTGATATGATCACAGAGGTCATTTATGTAGAGTATGAAAAGAGTTGGTCCTAGAACACTGCCTAGGGGGACCCTACTGTTGACAGGTACAGAATTTGATAGGATGCTCCCAATTTTGACCATTTGTTGTCTGTTTGACAGGAATGCTTCTATCCAGTTATGCAGGTGTCCAGAGATACCGTAAGACTTTAGTTTTAGGAGTAGTTTGTCACGTACCACTGAATCAAAGGCTTTACAGAAGTCTATGCAGATTGCGTCTATTTCTTTGCCCTGATTGAGTTGTGTAGTCCATATGTTTTTGCAGTGTAAGAGTTGCAGATTACATGATAGTTTTTTCCTAAAACCAAATTGTTTATTAGAGAGTAGGTTGTTTGTTTCTAAGTGGAGGATGATGGATTGGTTAATAATTGATTCCATGACTTTACAGGTGACGCAGCATAAAGAGATTGGTCTGTAATTTTCAACTAGGCTGGGGCCTCCCTTTTTGAAGATGGGGATGACCGTGGCTTGTGACCATAGTTTTGGCAAGAGCTGGTCCTGAAAGATTTTTCAAAGATTATGCTTAGAGGTTCGGCTATGGCAGTGGATAGCTTTTTTTAAAAGTAGGCACATATTCCATCCGGTCCAATATATAGAGATGGTTTTAGATTGCGCAGTGCTTTTTCAACATTGTCTTCTGTAAAATCGATATGTATTAGATCATTGTAGTTGTCTGTGGTTCAACAAGGAAATACTGGGCATGATCCATTGCTGTTTACAAATACTGAGCCAAAGAATGTGTTAAAGAGGTTGGCTTTAATAGTGTCGTCATTGCAGTCTTTATCATTAGGTCCTTTCAGGGGTGGGATGGACCTTGAGTCTTTTAGTTTGTTGTTTACAAAATTGTAGAAAGCGCAGGTGGAATTGGTGCGTAGAAGGTTTTCTTCTTGTTTAATGTGATAATTGGTGCATTCAGTTTTTATCTGGTGGCATAAATTTTTGTATTGGCTTTTGAAGTTAGCAACGTGACCAGATTTGTTCTTCCGCCAAAGTGATTTCTTTTTGGATTGAAGCTGTTGAGGTAATTCCGCGTTAGGAGAATGAGCGCACACAGGGAGACGTAGTGAGAGTGGTGAAGAATAACACACAACCAGCACACGGAAACACTGTATAGTACAATGTAGGTTTTTACTTCCAGTAAATGGTTAAGCAAACTCCAATAAACAGTCCAAGTCATACACGGTTATAGCAGTCAGTTTTCAGTCCAGGGATAATCCAATAACAAACTCCAGTATCAAAAACAGTTCAGTAACAGACTTACATCAAATCCAAGAAGAACTATGATCAGCAACAATCAATAGGGAAATGCAGGAACAGCAACACTCTCAACAACAGGACGGAACTAAACAATCCAGGTTTCTGGCTCCATCTTATGGCCATTTGAGGAACCACACCCAATTACAATTTAGCATTCCTTTAAAATGTCTATCCTGGTTTATATATTTCCAACCCAACTGTTAGGTGACTTACATTCCTAACAGAAGCTTCTTTATTGTTTTGGGTAATTTGTTTTTTCTGGTTTTGGGAGTTGTTAATGGTACATATAGTTTGATGACTCTTTTGACTTCAAGTAAAAATATTTTGTCATGGTCTTCTACAGTATTGCATCCAGAGAATAGAAATTGCCAATCAAGGGATGAGAGATCGTTATTTATAAGATCAGAGTTGCCTTTTTTGAAGTTATAATTGGGGATTCTGTCGTGATGATTTTTGTGTGGAGATATGTTGAGACAAAAGTCAATCATGTTGTGGTCACTGTTGGAAAAGGGTTCTTTAATTTGTATTCTGTAAATTGAATTCAAACTATTGCAGAAGATGAGATCGAGACAGTTGTTAACTCTAGTGTTGTTGGTTACTAGTTGCTCTAGTCCCAGGTCTGTTACTGCATTGTAGAAAGTTGCATGTGTGGGTTCAGCTGTACATTCGTTAAGGGTCCTGTTAATATGAGGTAGATTGAAGTCACCAAGAAAGATAAAAGCGTGTGGGCAGGATGGTGCCCATTTTAGTAATGTATTTAGCTTGTTTGCATGTTTGATGTCATAATTAGGGGCTCTGTAACATAGTAAGAACCGAAATGTGATATTTAAGGACAGTTCACAGATGATGGTCTCATGAATAGCAAGCTCTTGGATAACTTGGATGTTTTTTAGATGTAGGGACTTTTTATAGAAGATAGCAAAAAAAACCATTATGGATTTCACGATCTGATCGGTAAAGTAAAGTAAGCAAGAAAATGGTAAAAGAACACTCTAGATGAGTTCAAATCATCTGGACCTGATGGATTATATACCAGAGTTCTGAAGGAGCTGACAGATGTGATCTTGGAACCATTGAACCATATCTTTCAAAGATCCTGAAGCACCAGGGTACTACCAGAGGACTAGAAAAGAGATGAACTGGTTTCATTATCAAAAAGAAAAAGAAAAAAGGATTTCCAGTGGTGACGTGGAGTCGGAGTGATACAGAGAAACAGTGGTCTGTTCTCGGTTGCCCAAATTTGGGCGATCAGTGGCTTTTCAAGGCGAGGTCCGATTCTGGGAGGATCGGCAAGAAAGAAGGGAAGCTTTGGAGGTGACATGGGGAGGTGCAATCCCTCATTGCACTAGGAAGAAACCTTCAATCCTGACGCCAAAGAGGCCAGCCTTCATGGCTGAATTGGAGGCTTGACATCCCGCAATACAGAAAAAGGAAGAGGAGAGTGCAAACAGTGCAGTAAAAGCGGTGGGAGAAGAATAAATTTTCGAGTCTGGAGTTTATTGTCAATGTTGAGGAGGTGTGAAGAGGAGCATCAAAACAGCTGTGACAGCTCTGAGTGGTAATGGGTGGCAAAACGAAGGGAAGAGCAGGGCGGAGGGCGAAAGAGACCAGAAGCAGAGATACGGAGAGGAAGAGATAAGACAAGTGAAATAGAATAAACTGAAAGTGCTCTGCTGGATGGAGAGAGAGTGGTGTGACTGGAACAAAGGTGCTGAAATGTCTTCCCTTAGCATTTGGTGCTCTAATGGCAGAAGAGAGTTTAATAAGACTGCCATTTTGAAGATACAAACAGCTGACTGTCAGTTTCTTTAACCCCACAGTAAGATTTAAAGAACTGCCTACCTCTGAACTTTATAAACTATATAAACTAACTGAAATTTTCTATGTAAATCAACTTTTTCTTCAGTTAATTTTCATATTGACACCTATATTTATACTTAGATTTTTACTTATATTTACATCTATCTCTTATATATATATACATTGACTGAAACTTAGTAATAGTTATATAATCATAGGCTTGTTGATTGTTATTTAAAGATATAGATATATTTATTTTATATAGATATACATTGAAACTTATTGATAGTTATATATTTATATTTTTATTGATAGTTATTTATTGTCGTTAATAATATAGAATATGTTTATTTTTTCTCTTTATAGACATATATTGACTAAAAGTTATTGATAGTTATTTATTTATATTTATATTCTTATTGACTGCTATTTATTGGTATCTAACCCTATTAATCAATTTACAAAAGAATATTACTAATTAATTAACCAATTATTGGTGGTATCTGACCCCACAAGATTAGCTAAAATATACCCCAATTTAAGCCCAGTCTGCTGGAAATGCAAGCATAGGGCACCTTCTTCCATGTCTGATGGCTTTGCCTGAAAATTAAGAAATATTGGATAAAAATACAAACATGGATAAAAGAAATTACGACCCTCCAAATAGAACTCAAACCAGAAATCTTTTTATTGGGAATAATAAAAGGAAACTACACAAAAGAGATAAAATATTTAATTTTACACATAGTCACTGCAGCAAGACTGGTGTTTGCATAATGTTGGAAAAGGAGAATTTAATAATAAAAAAAATCTACAATTGCGCTGAAATGAATAAACTTACTCTAAAATTAAAGGAAAAGGAAAACTCAAAGTACTATACAGTGTGGGAAAACTGGTACAAATGGATAAATGACAGAAATAAGCGAACAAATAAATAAGGAAGGAATAGTCTAAAAAGGATAAATGTATGAGAATAACCAGAAATATGAAATATGTATTGGAATAATAATAAGGATGTAAGCACCATCAAAATAATTTGTAATGTTTATAATGTTTTTGATACTATTTTCTGTTTTAATGAGTTGTATTGCTTTTTGAATATATTCTTTTTTAATATTTAATAAAGTTTTTTTTAAAATTTAAAAAGAAAAGAAAGAAAAAGGAAAAAGAAACATCCAGAAAATTACAGACCAATCAGCCTGACATAATGCCTGGGAAGATCCTGGAAAACATAATCAAGCAACAGATCTGCTAGATCTGCAACACCTAAAAGCAAGCAAAATTATAACCAGAAGCAAAAATGGATTTATCAAAAATGGATCACACCAAACAAATCTTATTTCATTGTTGAAAAAGTGACAAAATTAGTGGATGAATGAAATGCTGTGGTTATAACATTCTTGGATTTCAATAAGGCATTTATTAAGACAAAGTAGACCACAACCTACTTTTTGCTAAGCTAGAAAAATGTGAGATAGAGAGCATCACCATCAGATTTATAAGTGGCTGACAAACTATACTCAGTGCACAGTCCTTATTGGAGCTACAACTACATGGAGGGAAGTAAGCAGTGGAGTACCCCAAGGTTCAGTTTAGGCCTAGTACTCTTCAACATCTTCATAAATGATTTAAATGAGGTAATAGAAGGGGAACTCATCAAATTTGCAGATGACACTAAATTGGCAGGAATAGCCAACACCCCAGATGGATCTTGAGAGACTTGAATACTGATCCCTATCTAATAAAATGAAATTTAATGTAGAAAAAAGCAGGTTTGTACATTTAAGCAAGGAAACCAAATATAAAGAAGGATTAGGGAATCATGATAGTAGTGTTCCAATATCTAAGGTGCTATCACAAAGAAAAGTAGGTCAATCTATTCTCCAAAGAACCTGAAGGCAGGATAAGAAGCAATGAGTGAAACTAATCAACCTAGAACTAAGGAGAAATTTCCTGACAGTTAGAACAGTTAATTAGTGGAATGTCTTGCCTCCAAAAGTTGTGAGTGCTACAACACTGGAGATTTTTAAGAAGAGATTGAACAGCCATTTGTCTGAAGTGATATAGGCTTCCCTGCCTGAGCAGGGAGTTGGATTAGAAGATCTCCAAGGTTATTTTGTGTTATTATGTTACATTAGGTGAAACCTGGCGTGATAGCAGTAACTTGGAGTCCTAGTGGACAATAACTATGAGGCAGCAGTGTAGGCAATGGCAAAAAAAGCCAATGCAATTCTAGGTTGCATTAACAGAGGGGTAAAATCAAGATCCTGTGAGCCATGGTGGCACAATGGTTAGAATGCAATATTGCATGCTAACTGAATTTTCACTGCCAGGATTTTGATCCTGACTGGCTCAAGATTGATTCCATCCTTCTGAGTTCAGTAAAATGAGTACCCAGATTGTTGGGAGCAATATGCTGACTCAGTAAACCCCTGTCAGGCTCCGAGTTTACCCAGAACCCATCAGCTCTGAATATGCCTCGCAGCAAGTCAGCTGGCCATGTCACTTTATCTCTGCTGCTGTCAGATCTGTATTTCTGCTTGTGTACTGGCAGATGGCTTTGGAATGACTCAGCAGAGCTGAGGATGGATTCTGCAACAACTGCGGGGCTGCTGGAACTGGCTCTTTATTGATGTGGTGCATATTGTTCAAGGGGGCTGGGGCACATATAGGTGGTAATTAGGACTTAGGTTAAAACATGATGAAGGTGGCACCAGGTAGGGATCAGTTAGTGAGGGTCGGAATAGGATAGGGATGTAAACATGTTATAGGATTAATAGCATTTAGAGATAATGGGTTAGGCATGCCCAGAATTAGAACTGAGTATAGGCCTGAGTGTGGTAGGGTGTGTCTCATAATGGTGATAAAAGGAAAGGGGGCAAACTCAAACCCAACTCTAACCTTGCCTGGCTTTTAGCCATTTTTGCCTGGTTAGAGTATTTGTTGTTTGATGCTATATTGAATAAACCATCATTGTCCTAAAGAGGAGCTGGAGTTTGGATTCATTTAAAGACAAATCTTCAATACTCAAGGACTGGCTGAGAACCACATAGAGAGGGCTGTAAAGCATTATGAACATCTAATACCAGTTTGAACTTGAGCAGGAAGTATCCTGATTTAGAAAATTATTTTTATAAGAATTTTTCTTTCTAAACAGGAATGTACATTAGCTACATAGAGCAACAGGAATTATGTGATAGAACCTTTGTCAGATTTTTCAGTGTATTGTGCTGGACTGGGCTTTTATAATCTATAAATGACTAGGGTGACATGATAGCAGTTTTCCAATATTTGAGGGACTGTCACAAAAAAGAGGGGGGTCATCCTATTTTCCAAATTACCAGAATTCAAGACAAACGATGGAAACTAATCAAGGAGAGAAACAACCTAGAACTAGGAGAAATTTCCTAAAAATGAGAACAATTAATCATTGGAACAGTTTGCTTCCAGGAGTTATGGTTGGTCCATCACTGGAGGCTTTTAAGTAGAGACCAGTCAGCCACTTGTCTGGAATGGTCTCCTGCTTGAGCAAGGGGTTGGACTAGAAAATTTCCAAGGTCCCTTCCAACTCTGTTATTCTGTTATTCAACTTCCCCATTGCCACATATACACTAGCTCAGCTGTTGGAGTTTTATCATACCTGCCCTTAGGAAAATGCAGGCCTTTCTGATACTTTGCTGATTCCCACATACCCCTATTTAATCTGATTTCTGCTTTGAAGAATGTTCTGCTAGAATAAGAGACATGGAGTGCTAGATGGAACTCCATGTATCTTATACTATTGGTAACTACTTGCTTGGCTTTATCATAGCCTAGGGTGGTTAAAAACAGTGGGGAAAGCCCATAGAAGGCAAGCTTGTGCTCTATGCCTGTTTTCAGGGAGAGGGGAAGTTATCTCTCAGGACTAAAGGGGTCAAGCCCTCTGAGAACAATTGAATTTTCAACCAGTAAATTATCATCATTTTCCATGCCCGTACCTGAATTTGAGACATTTCTGTCTCAGTTCTCACCTGGATGTTTGATGTTCTGCTAGGTACACCTAAAACAGATCAAAGGAATTTTGTTTGTATAGTTTCCAAAGACTCTTCAAAATAAATTGCGTGTGTGAGAAATAGTAGCAACATCAGCAACATAAAGAAGAATCAAGATTTTGCATTGCACTAAATTAAGAAGATTGAAGGTCAGTCGTGGAATCAATGTAAAGATTGAAAAGGGAAGGTGCCAAGATACATCCCTGTTCTCCCTCAAAAGGAAGTGCTATTGACCAGGAGCTAGGGGTCTACCCACTCCACTGAGCCTCTACCCCAAGTACTTGAGAGTAACATTTCCTCCTGGTTTTCCTAAATAACAAACCCATGGAGTAGACTGGCCTGAGAAAGAGATGCAGGGACATTAGATTTAAAGTAGGGGGGAAGAGCAGTTACTCCACAGCCCAGAAAGCATAAATATTGCACGTACGTTAAGATATTTCTTATGTGCAAGAGAAAGCCATGTCCATGCAGAAAAACAAAGGCTTGCCTTTGCTGAATGGAGAGAAATTTGGTCCAGAAGAAAAATTCCAGAATGTTTAATTTCCAGCTGGTTTGCTGACTGCGCCGTCCCCTCCCTGTCTTGCCAATGATAGGAAATGCCCTATCAAGGCTAGTGTCATCACTCCGCTCTGGACTCAACCCAGCTTAGCTCCATCTTCAGCCTTTGATATGAAGGAAAATATCTGCTGCATCTTGATTGATGCCTTTGTCAATTCCAATTCTCTGATGTCCAGTCTGACACTGCGAGGCTTTGGACTTCAGAGAGAAACTGGCTGGGTACTGGGCTCTTGCTCCAAGAGCTCCCCTCCCCAGGGAAATCTGCCAGTGTAGTCTCCAGCTACACCACCTCCAGCTCCAGGTGAGCCTGATGGAAGAGGGATTACAAGCTAAGCCATCAGCAAAGGAAGGCTTCCACTGGGCTCACATTGCACTCTGTTCTGGTCAGATGACAGGTTCTCTTCAGGAGCTTCCCCTCCCTGGGGAAATTGGTTGGTGCAGGGTCTGGAGAAGATTGAGGCAGCAAAGGCCAGTCAGGCTTTTACCTATCCATGCCTCTCATCCACCTATCCTCTTTCCACTTTGGCCCCCAAGAGCAGAGTTTGGTCCACCATTATTTTGCACTGCCAACCTGCTATTGGCCCAAGTAAAGCAGCAGTGGTGGGAAGACAAGAAGGAGGAGGCAGCAGGAACTTCCGTTTTGAAGGGCTTCGGCGACAGACAGAAATCCGCGATCATGCGTGGTTTCTATCTGGCCTTGCCACTGGAGTGCCCTGATCTGGCTGGTTTCGGGGCTAAGCCACCCCGTAGAGGTGGTGAAGAGGGGGGAGACCGCCAGCAGGGTCGAGGAGAGCCACATCTCTCCTCCTCAGCTGGCCATTACTCCCTTTCCCAAAGGTGGTTGCAGTGGTGGTCAGAAATGGCCACCACAAAGAAGAACTCGACCGGAAAAGGAAGTGCAGGAGGAAGATGAGAAGTGAAAGTTTTGGCTGACCGGGTTAAATTGTAAAAGCAACAACCAAGGTACCCTGGAATTTAAACTTACAAAAAATAACATTGCTCCCAAAGAAGAGTTGGAAGCAGTGAAGGAAAGTGAAAAGGGAAAGGTTTGGCTTTTTTCTTCTTCTCTCTCCTTCCCTATACTAACAACTAAGAGACTTAAATAAGAAATCGGAAAAATCCGCTTTGACATCAATAGGCAATTAAGCTGAAAATAAAACAAAGTGCCAAAGGGATAATAAAGATTTCTGGATATTAAAAACTTTTTTTTTCATAAGCAGGAAGGGAGAGAAAAAGAATAAGGGCAGGATGTGGAAGAGGGAGGAGACTGCCTGGAATTAAAAAGAATCTAAAGTAAAACTTCAACAAGATACATTTTAACTGAAACTTTGCAACTAAATAGTAACCCCAGGAAGAGAAAGTGAAAAAAAAGAGTGAAAAAGAAACAGCTTGCGTGTATTTGGATTATTTGGTGATCTTTGGATTTTTGGTTATTATATTTGAATGACTAAAATCAATCGGGTGGTTGTTTAAAAATTTATTCAATGGCACCACTTCTGGATGAATTGAAAATGGAACCTAAAAAGCTGGAAGAAGGCGGAGCCTCCTCGCTGACAGGCGGTAGATCGCAACTCTCTGCGGCTATCGTTTGTGCTCTTTCGTCGGAGAGCCCTAATCATTCTGATTAGGGGCTGAAACTGCCTTGGAGGGGCAGCGAAGTAAGAGGAAGCAGCAAGCCTGTTTGTGGGGAGCCGCATCTCCCCCCCCCCCGGGCTTGTTTTTTTTTTTCCTCCCGAAGACAACTGCAGCGATGGTCTAAAATGGCCATCCTGAAGAGGATGACTCAGTTTGACTAAGATTTGTGCAGGAGGGAAGAAAGAGGTGGATAACATCTGAACCGGGACAACTGGGCAATATAACCAAATAAAAGTACCCCGGGATTAAGGTAACATAGAATTTTTAAGAAAAGAAAAGTGAGCGGCGAAATTACAAAGAGACAGAGAAAAAAAGGAAAATATTTTTGACAGCTAAATGGGGCTTCGAACCGGGAAAGGAAGAAGCTGGAATTAAAGATTTAATGAAATTGGACTAAAATAATTTGGAAATAATCAAGTATAAAATTAAAGCTGGACTTAAGATTGTCAAAGAATAATAATAATAAAGTTTACAAATTGGAGACTGGATTATGTTGGAATATTGAGGTTCGAAAAACCTTAAATAAAAATACAGGGGGAAAAAGTGAAGACTTCGTATAATGGAGAGTGTCACCTTTTGATAAAAATTTAGTTCAAATAAAAAGGAAAACATTTTGTTTTTGAATGAACTGATATGGATATAACATTACAGAAATATTGAAACAAAGTAAGAATTTTAGAAAGTGAAAGTAGAACCAGAATAAAGGAAAAAGCAAGGAAGGAAAGATTGTTTGTGGGACTGATTGATGTTTTTGGTATAAACCCTGGACTGGAATAGCTGAGAACTTTAAAAAATTGAAAGAAGAAAGAAGGAAAGTAAAAGTGGTTTCTTTTTGTGGACTTTAAGGATCATAAAATATAAGAATGATGATATCTCTCTGGGATTTAAAAATGGAACTTAAAAATATGAGAGAATTACTACAGGAAAGAGGCGAATCACTTTGCTCTGTGCTAGAAAAAATGGAAGTGGCGATTGAAGAACAAGAAGAAAGATTCTCAGAGGAGCAGGAATTGACTCAAGGAGAAGACATTTTGAATGGACAATTAACACAAAGAACGTTACAAAGAAGTGGGGAAAGAAGGAAGGTTAAAAAAGTTGAATTTCAAGAAAGCAATTAAAAGAGGGAATAATTGTGAAGTTAGAAAAGGCAGGAAGATTCAGCAGAAAAGGGGAAGGGAAGATATTAAGGAGATAAATTGGAATGAGAAACGTTATGGGGAAAAGAGAGGGAGGAGAAGCAGTAAGAAACACGCATGTGAAAGAGAGAAACACAGAACTAGTAAAATGTTGAAAAGAAATTGCCTTTTCAGAGGTAATGGTTGATGAATTAAAAGGGGGATTCTGCAGGGTGACAAGGGGTAATAAGAATATTTCTGCAATTAAAAATATTTAGAAAATAGGGTAATATAGATACTGATAACTCTTATTAAAGGGGGGGAAATATGCTGTGGAATCCAATTGAGAAGATGTAATGACTAATGGTTTATTGGGAATTAAGATGAGGGAATAAAGGTATATTCTAATCATTAAGGTGTCACACTCAAAATAGTAAAAGAGGGGAAACTTATACTTGTTCTTTTTTCTTTTGTGTGGGTGTGTTAAGATCTGTATTAATTTAGAATTTATAAAAAAAAAGTGTAATGGAAAGGGAATGTGACAGACTAAAGAACCAGCTAAATTAATAAGCTTAATAAGTTTAATATAGATTATTAAAAGCAAGGAGAGACATTGGTAACTTCATTATTACAACTATTAGGCAAATATATATTGTTTATTTTTATTTTTAAAATAAATATTAAGGATTATACTTGAAATAATTGAAATGAAATTTAAAAATGTTTAGATTGGGATTAATGAAAGAATTTAGAATTAAACCTTATTATTATTTATTAGGCAAATATATATTGTTTATCTTTATGTTTAAAAACAAATACTAAAGGATTATATTTGAAATAATTGAAATGAAACAAAATTGATTGAAATTAATGAAAGGGGCTAGAATTAATGTGTTTGTTTCTCTCCTTACTGAAAATTTGGAATGGAAAAGGTAATAATAGAATTAAGTATGCATATATCAATGTATAATTTCTGTCATATTTGTATGTAAAGATGATGACCCGGAAATATGTTGTCCACTAAAAAGAGATTTTTGTTTTTAATGTGAAAACTGAATAAAGTCTGTTTAAAAAAAAGAAAGAAAATGGAACCTAAAAAGTACAAAGAAGATGCACAGAAGGGAAGGGTTCTTTTGGCTTCATTTTTCAATTCTTAGAAATTGAGATTTGGAACTATGAGAAACAACAAGAAAAGACTGCAAAACAAGAAGACTGGGACAACGAAGAAGCCATCTTTGTTGTGAATGAATAAAATTACTAAGCCTAAATGCAAAGCAGGTTTTGGAAGCCTGCACATTTGATTGGTCCTTAAACAATGAACAAGGATTGGTTCATAACAAGCCCCTGATTGGCCAAGCTTAGGACACTTCTTATTGGTTATTAGTTTGAACTTGATGCACTTAGTATTGGTTAATAGGGTAGCAGCCAACCCTATAAAAGGGGTTACTGCTACCCATAGCTTGCTCTGTTCTATTCTATTTGCTGTTATTAAAGAGTTGAAGTCACTGGTCAGATGTCTGGTCTCCATTATTCTCCAAACTTAACAATCTTTAATGAACAAGTAATTCTATGTGGGGAAGAAAAAGGAAAGGGGGGAAAGAGAATGGAGAATTTAAGACTTAAAAAAACAACCAAAGAAAAGAAAAATAATTTGAAAAATAAGTATAATACTGGAAAGCAACAGAAAAGGGGAATACAGAAGAGAGAAATAGAGGTAGAGAGACAAGGGGGTAAAAAGGGGAGAGAGAAGAAGAGAGGGAAGAAGGAAAGGAAAAGAAGTTACAAAGGACCGGAGTAAGATATAGAGAAACAGGATCTATTTAGAGATAATGGGTGAAAATCTAACTGAAAAAGGGATTCTGTAAAGGTACATAAGATTGTATTGTTATATTAGTAATAGAAATAACTTTAGAAAATTGGAAACAACATATGATTAAAATGAGGGATAAAATAGTGTAATTTAGTGAAATGTTTGTGAATAAAATAAGTGAAATAAAATAAATGAGAGAAAACTGAATTAGGAAGGAACGGGAACATTTTAATTAGTTAATGTTTTATAAAATATAAGTGAAGGGGGAATTAACTATGGAAAGCTTATAATTGTTCCCATAGAAGTATGATATTTAATTGAAAAGTAATGTTAAAGATGTTAAGACTTTAATGAATATTAATATTAATGATAGAATTGAATTGGAATGGAATGTTGTTTTAATTATATACATTTATATTTTTTTTTATTTTTTAAGAATACAGTGTGTATTTTAAGAATGTACCAAGCAGAATCCGAATGGAAGTTATATATTATATTGAATGTTACAACTTTAGGGAAAAGATATAAAGGCGTCATACTCCAATCAGTAATTACAGGAGAAATTTTGTTTAATGAGAAAAGATAATAGATAATTGAAACAGGACAGACAAAAAATATAAATATAATGATTTGAATTGAGATGAGATAATTAAAATAAAATTGAGAAAATTAAAAGAGGGGAGAAGCTATGCAGAAAATATAAAATAGTAATAAGATATGGAATAGAATATAAAAAATGAGCATGAACCTGAATTTGTGTCTGTACGAAGAAATGTAACCCGGGATTATGCCGCTTTCAAAAAAAGATGTTTTATTTGTATTTTTTTTCTCTTTGTGAAAACTCAAATAAAATTTACAAAAAAAAAAAAAAAAAAAAAGGAGGAGGCAGCAAAGGGAGATGCCTGCTCCTGCCAGTCCGTGATGAGACACTGGAACCCTAATAAAATTGTCTCACTTGTGATGAGTTGTCCCACAGGGCAAGTCACCCAGGGTGAGTCGTCCAACAGTGAGTTGCTCAGGGGGACCCAACCAGGCCAGCTCAACCAGGCCAATCCAACTGAGCTGACTCGACAGTAGCGGACTGGTGGTGGAGACCCAGCAATGATGAGCCAGCCAGGTAGACATGGCCAGGCCAACCCAGCAGTGGAGACCCAGAAATGTCACTTTCTGCCCTGTAGTTGCCTTCTATACCTTTTGTATGACAAAATTGTATACTATAACATTTTAATCCATTCTCCTTACTCCCAAAGCATTAATTTGGTCACAGAAAAAAGGAATCAAATTATATATATATATTTCAAAGGCATAGACCAATTAATCCTGACTTCTCATAAGGATTAATGAATAAATTATGCCAAAAATATAAATTATAATAAATATATTAAAATGGAAAAGTATTAATAATTAAGTAGAGTGGCAGTATGAAATGTAGGAAGCAATAAGGAATGGAAATACTTAAAGAAGTCCTTGGAACTGCTTTTATATAAAGATAAATAAGGTGAACACAAAGAAAAACCTACAAATCATTGGTAATGAAGAAAGGTCAAACAAAGCAAGTCTCTCTTTATAACCTTCCTCAACTCTCCCCTTTCCATTTTGCTTGTGAAAAAAGACTTTTAAAAAACAGGTTACTTCGCTAGAGTGAGTTTCAGTTTAACACTTATAGTAGACACAGCTAATTCCCTAGAATTTTTTTATTTCTTCTGTCAGAAACCCCCTGGCTCTTCATATCCTTGCCCACCTTCTTGCTTAAGATTCACAACTTAAGTAAGTTATTAAGTTAGTACTTAAATGCAAAAAAATGTAATAGTAAGTGGAGGTAAATGAATGAGATTTGCAAATAGAGATTTTTAAAAAATCCAAAACAATAAAAGCAGAATTGTTCCATCTGCTAATAATGGCTTGTTTCCAGCTAGAATTTCAGCAGAGATTCCAAATTACTTTTATGAGCCATTCGGAACCGAGCTGCAAAAGTGGGGAATGAGCATATGTGTGTGCATGTGCATCTCTCCACTTGTGCAAGCAGGGGGTGAGCATATGCACTCCGTTTACATAAGCAGTGCCCACCACTTGTGCCAGTGGAGCTGCATGCATATGTGCTTTCCCACCAGTCATGAAGAACCATCCCTCCATCTCTTTTCCAGCCAGTTTGCAATGGTGGAAAGGTTAGGGGACTCTGCTCTAGATTGTTCCTCACCTGTTTATCAGAGTCTGGGAAAATGGTATGTAGCACTTACTTTCCAGCCTTGGTCCAAGAATTGGTGCCTCATTCTAAAAGCATTCTCTAGGAGAGAAGGAAGAGTTGGAGGCATACCTCCTCCAGGAAGATGTGATTCTCTGTTTGAGGCAAGGAAACATGTATTCTGTATCTGAGCTTGGACTATGAATGAAAGAGTTTGCAGCTTGACATTAGCTACAAAACTGTTAGTATAAATTGCCAGAACCTCTTTTTCTGTTGTCCATTTAACTGTCCCCAAACCTATATTGTTTGTGTTAATTCTAGTGAAGCTTTCATTGGATGAAAGTTATGATGATTAAATATCTTCACTGGAAGTCCTGACCAGAAATGAACTGACATTGACTGACATAACCAGACGATTGTTAGAAGAGGCAAGAAGAAGGCAGGATAGAGACCAACTGAGAGAGAAACAACCACAAGAAGAGGATTTGTTTTCGACTGCCTATACTGCTAGAAAATGTTTTCTTGTGGAGCTAGGGGGCATATAGCTAGATTCTGTAAGAAGGGAAAATGACGGAATACTGGTAATCACCAGAAGGCTAAGAAGAATGTTAATTTAACTATGTCTAGCAATTCAACTGTAAACCATGATTTGTGGGTTGTTGATAATGGAGCATTGCAGTGCATTATTAGAAATAGAGAGAGGTTTGTAAAAATGTCCACAAGTAAGCAACATGTATCATTGGCAAATGGATGGAAGATGAAAGCATCTGGTGAAGTTACTGCATATTGTTCATGTAAATGAGCATTTATCTATGTTATATGTACCTAAACTGAAATTTAATTTGTTATCAGTAAGGACTTTAGTTAATATTGGTTATGTAGTAACCTTTAGGGGAGATAACTGTATAATAGAGAAAGAGGGTAAAAGTGTTACTGCTACTTTAGAGAATGATTTATATGTTATACATGATGACCAGTTGAAGATGGCTAACTCTGTTTATAATAATGTCAAGACACATGACGAATGTATACATTTACTGCATAGACATCTGGGGTACATTAATTTCAAAATGCTGAAACAAACTGTTAAATTGGGAGTAAAATTAAAACCCTGTAGCAAGTACTTAAACTGTAATGCCTGTAATCAGGAGAAAAGCAAGGTTACTTCAGCAAACAGATTGAATGGGTTTAAGACCAAAGAACCTTTAGAGGTTGTTTTTGCTGACATAATTGGTCCTAAAAAAACCCAGTTTGGGAGGTGCCTGCTATGTTTTGAGTATACTATAATGGATCATTACTCACGGTACAGTTTCTGCTATCTAATGAAAAACAAAACAGAAACGTTCCAACATTTCTTTAACTGGCTAAGGTTTGCAGAAAGGAAAGTGAGACATAAGGTAATTACTTTTATTTACAGATAACGGAACTGAGTTTATTAATAATAGATTCCAAACGATGTTGAAATTGGCTGGTATCGAGCATAAGCGTTCTGCACCTTACAGGCCACAACATAATTCGTTTATAGAACAAAGAGGGCAAACGTTACAAGCCATGGCTTGAACTATGTTATCTGATTCAGGTTTGCCTGAAACACTGTGAGGTGAAGCCATAATGTGTAGCAACCATGTGTTAAACAATGTGGTGAACACAACAACTGGTGAATTGCCATTCACTCGTTGGCATGGCAGAAAACCAAATTTAAGTTATCTACACACATTCAGAGCTCCAGCATGGGTGCATATACCCCCACAAGTAAGACTTAAAGGGCAACATAGAGCCAGGAAATTATTTTTCATAGGTTACGAGGCCAACCATAGATCGTTTAGATTCTGGGATCCAGGCACAGCTAATGTTTACTGTAGCACTAGTGCTAAATTTCTTGAGCATGTTGGGTGGCATAAACTAGAACAAGAATCCAACAATGATGTTGTTATCAATACCCAAATAGTCCCTAATGATGAGGTAGTTAAACCATCAATTGCCATTAAAGAGGAAGAACAGGCACAAGAGGAGGTAGTAGAACAGGAGCAGGTGGCACAGGAGAGTCCACCAGTAAGCCCTGAGTTGCCTAGACGTTCAACCCGTGTAACACGACGACCAGATAGATATCAGGCTAGTATAGTATGCCAAGTAAATATAGTTCCTACTAACTATAATGAGCTGAAACTGTATCCTGCTAAGGATCAGGCTGCTTGGCAGGAAGCAATGGATAAGGAACTGAAATCTTTACAAAGTTAGGAGGTATATGAAAATGTCAGGTTACCACCAGGTGAGCATGCCATAGGGTGTAAGTGGATTTATAAAATTAAGACAGGTGTGGATGGGACTGTTACCCATAAAGCCAGGTTAGTAGCACAAGGGTTCGATCAGTCAGCCAACGACTACAATGAGGTGTTTGTTCCTAGTTTGAAGGCTACCACATTACGAGCAGCATTAGTGTGGGCAGCTAAAAAAATAAATACACAATAAACCATTTAGATGTGGAGACGGCATATCTTCATGCGTTTCAACATACTATATATTTAAAGAAGCCTTTGGGGATAAAAACTGATAACAAAACTGATTAAAAAAGAGTCTTTATGGCTTGAAGCAATCAGGCTATGAATGGAACCAATGCATAGTGAAGGAATTAACAAAGATAGGTTTTGTAGCTGGCATGGCTGATCCATGTTTATTCAAAAAGGAAAGTATTGGTGTAGTTTCATTGTTGCTATTGTTTACTGATGACATAGCATTAATCACTAAGACTGAGCAAGAAGCTACTGAGATTATTTCACTGTTAGAAAAGAAATTTAAAATAAAACATTTAGGTGAGATTAAACAGTATCTTGGTTTGAAAATAGATAAAACTAAGGGAGGCTACATAATCTCACAGACACATAAAATTAACCAGGCACTGAAGAACTTTAAAATGGAACTTTGTAAGCTGACTAAGACGCCAATGAGCAAGGAGTTTAGCCACAGTGATGTGCAAAGTCCTGTTTTTGATAAAGACATTTATCAATCATTGATTGGTAGCTTATCCTATCTTAGTAATTGGTCTAGGCCAGACATAGCTTATAGTGTCAACCAATTAGCCAGGTTTAATACTGAGCCAACTGAAAGGCACTGGAAAGCTGCTAAGCTGGGGTTGAGATATCTTAAACAAACGATGCATTATGCATTATATTTGCAGCCTAAGGATGAACTAAATTTAACTGCATATGATGATGCAAGTTTCGCTACAGATGTACCTACATGTAAATCAACATCAGGTACTGTAGTGTTACTAGGAAAGGTGTTAATTGGATGGCGGTCTATTCAACAAAAACATCTAAGCTTGTCGACAATGGAGGCTGAATTCTCATGTTTGTCTCTATTATGTACAGACTTAGTATGTTGTAAACAACTAATGATAGACATGGGAAGTAATGTAAAGGAACCTATTGTTGTATATGAAGACAACCAATAAGCAATTCAGATGGCTTCCAATCTCGCTGTAAAGACAAGATCAAAACACAGATCTATGATATCTGAATGTGAGACTATGTGTTCAAAGTAAAATGATTATACTGGAGTACTGCATGTCAGATAATAACATTGCAGATCATTTTACAAAAGCCCAAGGCTCTGTAAAACATAAGGCTTGCTGTGAGGAATATGGACTTAAACTATAAGGTTTTATATATTGTCCTACCCAAAGGGGAGAATGTTAGGAACGATAGTCACCTAACAGTTGTGTTGGCAATATATAAACCAGGATAGTTATTTAATACTGTTGTATCTTTAAGAGAATGCTGTAATTGTGATTGGCCATCCTCTGATGGCCATAAGATGGAGCCAGAAACCTGGTTTGTTCTTCTTGCATTTCCCTATTGCCTTTTGCCTGATCGTCGTTCTGCTTGGATTGCTGTGAGTCTTGCAAACTGTTAGCAAACTCCATTTACTGAACTTTGTTTATGATACTGGACTTCGTTTTTGGATTATCCCTGGACTGATTGTATTGAATACTATCTGCTTTAACCGTGTATGATTTGGACTGTTTGTTGGACTTTGTTTACCCATTTACAGGAAGTAAAACCTACATTTTACTATTCTGTGTATCTGTGTGCTGGTTGTGTGTTGTTCCTCACCACTCTCACTACATTTCCCTGAGTGCACTCATTTTCCTAACAAGGAATACCTCAACAGACATAATAATAGAATAAGTAGAATTAGTGGGACAGAATAATAGATTCAGTAGAATTGGTTTGACTTGCTGTTTTGCTTCTGTAAGAATTGAAATTGCCTCTGTCATAATTTCTGTTATCTTGTTTTTCTGTATCATCCTGAGCCTGTCATCTGTCTTAAGTTGGAACTGTATCAGAGGTGGTATTCTGTAGGTTCTGACCAGTTCTGGAGAATCAGCAGCAGAAATTTTGAGTAGTTTGGAGAACTGGCAAATACCACTTCTATATGGCCCTGCCCCCATCTATTCTCTGTCTCCCGAGTCCCAGCTGGTTGGCTGGGTCTTCTTTTGTTGTCCTGAACAGGAGAATGGAGCTGGAAAGTGGGGTGGGGAGGGAATGAAGATTTTGCAGTATCCTTCCCCTGGAGTGGGGTGGGAATGGAGATTTTACAGTATCCTTCCCCTGCCACACCCACCAAGCCACACCATGCCCACCAAGCCATGACCACAGAACCGGTAGTAAAAAAAGTATGAATCCCACCACTGAGCTGCATACATCATCGCCAGGGTTCACGTTGCGGACACATATGGGGTATCTTGTTGACACCTCATCTCTAACTTACATCTTTGATCTGTGTTGCTAAGCACCCAGCCCTTCCTGTTCCTTGCTGCACAGCCAATGCAGGGCTACAAGGAAGGCATGGGCCAGGGGGGCAGAATTGGGTAGTAGGCTGATATCTCTGAAGATATGTAAGTATGTCATGCCTTCCCCAAAGTGTGCCTTTTTTCTTGCATGATTTTTGCCTGTATGTGGTGAAAAATTGTCCACCCAGGATTTTGTTTTGCAAAATAAAAACTTACATTTCAAGCCTCTTCTTGAGTCTCTCTCTTTGGCATTCTGGTGACTCAAGTACATTTTGGGACCTTACATTAGAAATAAATGATGAGTGGATAAGTGTCATTCAGAACTGATATGCAATATTAGCATTAATTTACATAATAGCAATGAAATGAATCTAATAATTTTAGTCTTTTATTTGATATACCACAAATTTTCTTTTCTAATGATGACATTTTGGAAACCTCCATAACACTTGCTAACAGAGTCGTGAATGAAGGATGGTGAGTCCACTCCTTATTACCAGATTGGACTTGAGCAGAAAGTATCCAGATTTTAAAAATTGCTATTTTTATAAGAACAAAACTTTTCCTTCTAAACAGGACATCAGCTGTATATCAGCTACATAGAGCAACAGGAATTCTATAGTAGAACCTTTGTCAAGTCTAAAGATGTATTACCAGCTGCTCTGTAATAAACAAAGCTGAGAGTCAGGAAAGAATGGATATATATAGAGACCTGCCACTGTTCCCAACAGAATGTGATTTAATGCAGAGTCTAAATTTGATGAATGGTTTGGGATAAGATGCTAAATAAAATGTAATGGGAGCTGAAGAACCTATGTTTTTTCTTAAAAAAAACAAAAACACAACCCTACAACCCTGCTATATAAATACAACACAAACCTTTCAGAAAATTTCAGTCTTGATGTTGGGAATGTTCCATTATAAAATAATTTCCTTTGATTTTTCTTTGAAAGGACAATTTTATGATTCCTTTATGGGATGGAATGATGGAGCTGATGACTTCCTGTGGGGTACTGTTGTACTGTGGCATGTGGAAGAGAGCATCTACCAAGAAGATAACCACCATATGTAGCGGAGAGTGAAGCTGAAGCGATTGAAATATTGAGCCCACGTCCTTGTTTAGGACACAGCTTCTGTGGAGTCTTCAATTCTTCTATTTTTTTTGTGATGTCACACTTCGAATGGGATTTTACTGCCTTCCAGGAACTGTCTCCAGGTTAGGAGAGATCAAGTGAATACTTGACTATTTTTATGCTTTCTATATTTTCCATATCTTATCTATAGGATGCCAGATGCATACTAGCTAATAAAATAAAATAAAAGAAATGTATAAATAACTGCCTTGCACTATGCTCTGCATTCCTTCCTTTTGGAGGGATCCATCTTTGTTCAGCTGAATAAACTCATTAGCTTATCATTACATACACCTGGATTCTGTCTTTTATTTTACAGAGCCATACTTTTTGATCTGCATAACAGGTGAAGGGAAAGTTAACTTGGGAATCTTCATGTGCAAACTCTTAGTTCTGGCCTTGCTTCCTCTAAACCCTTGGCTTTAGTAAAAGTAACATTTTGGCTACAAAGGGAGTTGAAAGTGTTTCTTTCCTAAGGGACCAAGCTGAGCCAGGTATGACAGGTGGTCCAATAAGCCAGAGGGAAACCAAAGAAAGGTGGCAACAGATTAGTGGTAACATTTTCCCACAATAGTTCTCAGTATCACTGCCATGAGACAAAAACCAAATCTAACATGCAACTCCTTTGATGTAACACCCTTTATTATTTGGGCAAGTTAACATGATTTGAGATTTGGATGGCATGGATATGTATGAAATGACAAAGCTAACGTTAATTTAGATTTTAAAAATAATTTTGTTAGACATGCTGTACTGAAATTATAGAACAAATATAAATCTAGGATATATCCAAAAATACCTTTGTGACTTTCAATTTTAGAAGCATTTTATGGAAGAGAAATGTCAACATAAATATATCTGATATACTATATTTTTGTCAGAATAAAATCTTGAAAAATGCTGAAGATGGAAGTAAAGACATATCAATGGCTTTCTTATGTACAATTTAAATTAGGTAAAATAACCTTAGGTTTTCAAAATTGTAAGACTTGACTTTGAAATAGAATTGTGTAGAATAAGAACAGATTATTGCTAGAACATGTAAACCTTTATTGAAATTTGAAATAGAAGAATTAATGAAAGAATATATGGCCAAATAGATTGAAATTTTTGATTATAATATAGAAATAGAATAATGGGAGAATATTGGTTGAAAGGACTGAAATTATTAAAACGGTTGTTAAGTGAATCTGACTTCTTTGTTGATTTTGCTTGTCAGAAGGTCTCAAAATGTGATCAGATGACACTGCAACAGTCACAAATATGAACCAGTTGCCAAGCATTTGAATTTTGATCATGTGACCACGGGGATGCTGCAATGGTTATATGTTGTGAAAATGGTCATAAGTCAGGTATTTTTGAGTGCTATTGTAACTTTGGATGGTTACTAAATAAATGGTTGTAAGTCTAGGACTACTTGTACCTATGATGGAGGAATGGAGGGTTAAGGTAATGGAACTTGCTGAGATGACCAAATTGAGTTTTAATTAGAAGTAAGACATTGTCTAATGCTGATGGGAAATTGCCCCCATTTTCCATGAAATAGAAAAAATAATAAAATTATGATATTTTTAAAAAATAGAATATAAAATTAATGTTAAGTAATGGGATAATCATAGAGTAAGTGCTTAATTTATACTTATAGTAGTATGTGTTGTAAAATAAAATCAGAAGTCATTTTTTATATTTTCTTTTTCTTTTTTTTCTTGCACCTTTGACTTTGTTCTTTTCTTATTTCCTTCTTTTCCTCCCTCTCTTCGTTTTACATATTAGTTCTTGTTGGTTTATCTCTTCTTAAAATTTTAATAAAGCTATATCTAAAAAAACAAAACATATTGCAATAGGTTCTTAGCCTATTCAGCTAAAACACTGACCCGGTTTCAGAGTAATAGTTTGCATTTAGTATTTCTGTAAAATGTACATTGAATACAATCTATGTCTCTGTCTCATCCATCTATCTATCTATCTATCTATCTATCTATCTATCTATCTATCTATCTATCTATCTATCTATCTATCTATCTATCTATCTATCTATCTATCTATCTATCATCTAAAACAGGGGTGTCAAACTTGATTTAATTGAGTGCCGCATCAGGGTTGGAAGGCTGGGGGGGTTGGGGTGTGGCTGGGGGAGCATAGCTGGGGTGAGTATAGTTGGGGTGAGCGTGACATGGGATTCATAGGGAGGGTCACCTGTGAGTCCTATGTCACGCTTACCCCAGCTTCCCTGAGACCTTCACTCACTCTAATTATACAGGTAATCCTTGAGTTACAACTGTAATAGAGCTTGCCAATTACATTGATAAGCTGTGGATTTGTTTGATTGAATCACATTAAATGAACATGATCACTTCCTGCTTTTCCAAATAATCGAATGCTCAGGTCATTAAATGCACATGAGGTATCTCAACAGCATGCGGGCCTAGTGCTGGAACAGGCCATCCAAGGCCTCCCCCAATCCACTGAGATACTTCATGCTTCCCTGGGGTCTCCACAATTGCTTCCCCCAACATCCTGCCCTGCCGGGTCTCCACAGACTTGGCCTGCTTTGCTAGCATCCTGGATTCCACTTCCTCCTTCCCACCCCATTTCCCATGGATTACTTATTTTTTGAAGATCTCCAGAGCTCTAGAAGAAGCTGGTCCAAGAGAAGCCAAAGTTTTTATTCAGATGATGGCAAAGCTATAAGAAGTGAAATCTAAGGGAAACATTTTCGCCAGCTTCTGAGTAAAAGACTTTGGCTTGGGGCCATGTGGCAGCAGGCCTCTGGTAGTAGAAAATGCCTGGGCAGGGCCACAGCAGCCTCCTGCTTCAGGACAGCTTAAGGCAGGGATGTCAAACTGAATTTCTCTGAGGGCCAGATCAGCGTTGAAGTTCTCCTCTGTGAGCCGGCGGGATGGGGAGAGGCAGGACAGATGCTTCCTGCAGCACCCTGCTGGCCAAAACAGGCTGTGTGGCCTATTTTGGGGCTGGTTTTGGCCATTTTCAGCCCATTTTTAGCCTGTTTTGGGCCCATTTTGGACCTATTTTAAGCCTGTTTGGGACCCATTTTTCAGCCTGTTTAGGGCTCATTTTTCAGTCTGTTTTCAGTCTGTTTTTGGCCCATTTTGAGCCTGTTTTAGACCTTTCTGCCTGTTTTGAGCCTGTTTTTCCACCTGTTTTCTGCCCATTTTGGCCCATTTTTCTGCCCAGTTTCAGCTGGCAAATTGCTGCAAGAGGCCATGGAGGGTGAAAACGAGGTGAGGGCTCCCCACTTGCAGCCTGTTTTAGCCAGCAGAGGGCTGGTCTCTTCATATTTCCAGGCTGGCCCCCTGGGCTAGATATAAGCACCCCTTGAGCCAGATCCAGCCCACAGGCCTTGAATTTGACACCCCTGGCTTAAGGGACTGAGGCAGCAACAGCAGCCAATCAACAAGGAGCTTGCTTCCTTTGTCTCATCAGACTGAACTGCAATCCCCTTGCTGATGGGCTGCCACGCCCCAATCCCTGAAGCTGCTTATTCGAACTAGCCAGTCAGCAGTAAGCAGGAGGCTGGCCAGACTGGGCCAAACTAAGCCTGCAGGCCCTCATGGCAGAGAAGCCAGTCTTTTATTCAGATAGGAAAAGCTGTTTTCCTTACATCTCACATTCTTACAGGTTCACGGGCTTCTGAATTAAAGACTTTGGCTCCTCTGCCACATGGGGCAGCCTCTTCTAGAGCTCTTCAAAAAGTAAGTACAGTAAAGCTATGGGAAATGGGGTGGAGAGGAGTAAATGGAATCTGAGATGCTAGCAAAGCAGGCATAGTCTGAAGATGTAAATACTTTTTCGAAGGGCTGAACAGAGTCTTGGAGGGCTGAATCCAGCCCATGGAGACTCCATTTTGGCCTGTACCAGGTTGGGGGAGGCCCTCCAAGGCTCCATTTTGGCCTGTAACAGGTCAGGTGATGCCTGTGGAGGGCCAAACAGAGCCTTGGAGGGCTGGATCCAGCCCACAGAGGCTCTGTTTTGGCCAGCAATGGGCCGGGGAAGACCTGTGGAACCCCCGATGCCCAGTTTTCACTAGCAGAGTCACCGTGGGCCGATCCTTTGCTATTTCCAGGCTGGCCCAAGGCCAGATCTAACCACTCCGCAGGCTGGATCCAGCCTGCAGCCTTGAGTTTGACATTCCTGATCTAAAACAACACAATACATGTTTCCAGGAAATAGTTATAACCAGCTAAAATATTAGTCATATTAGATCTATCTTTAAAAATCTGTCTAGAAGTGTCCTAATTTGCTACTGACTGAATTTTTTCTCTAACTGGAGAACATCTGTAATTGCTATATACCCAGAGGCACATTTCTCTCTAGAAACTATGCCTTAATGGAAGTTTGACATCCTGATGAATCAGCAAGTTTTTTTTTCCAATTGCAATATTTTCCTCAAATGCAGAGCTAGATTTTTTTTTTCTACATAAGGTTGAATTTATGTCATACATAGCTTTGCATTTATATAGAAGAATCTAAAAGCAGCTTTACAGGCTCTTTTATCTGCAGCCAGTAACATGTTTGTCCCCATTTAAATTATGGGTTATTGGCACAGATAGAGTAATTAATACATTATTTGACCTTGAAATATCATAGATTAATACTTCATTTATTTTAATTATGGATATGCCTCCTACCTTACATTACTATTTTAAAGTATATGCCATAGCAAGTAAGAGAATAACCCAGTGGTGGGATGTTACCGGTTTTGCCCGGCTCTATAGAACCGATAACTCTGAAGAACAGCAGACACCGATCCGGTTCTATGTTTGTTGCTGTTTGGCCCACCCGCCTGCCCGGGCTCTTACCTGTCCTTTATTTCCTGCTTTTTCAATCTCAGCTGCTTTGCGTGGCACAGGGGAAAAAAAGCAGGAAAAAAGTGGCTTTTCAAATGCTGCACACCTGTGCATAGCGCTTTTCAGTTGTCTGGGCAGCACAGCTTAAGGTTTTTTACACACACGCACAGCGTGCGTCAGGCAAAACATAATCACCGAACTGGTAGTAATGCTGCTTGAATCCCATCCCTAGAATAACAGAATAACAAAATTGAAAGAGATCTTGGAGGTCTTTTACTCCTACCCCCTGTTCATGTAGGAGACCTTATACTATTTCTTCACTGATGGAGAGGAGTGGCCTAGTTGCCCTGCACAGAAACTACTGACTCCCCAGTGCCTGACCCTCACCCAGCACCACCACATCCAATGGGAAGGCAGAGGCTCACACTTCAGTGAGCAGATTGGCTGCCTATTTGTCCTGTGCAGCCAATTGGCTGGACACAAAGACTATTCTGCAAAAAGCCCAATACAAGGGGCAGGAACAAATAATGGGCAACCAGTGATGGGGGGAAATGCCAGCATGCCCAAAGTAAGTTGGCTGCAGTGGGGGGCCCAAGGTGAAGCCGGCATGGCCAGGCAACCACATTCAGTTGTCACATTCCAACTTGGTAAGATTAAAAACAAGGGTTAGATAGCATCACCATTCATAACTGGCTAACCAACCACACTCAGCGTAGTTTAATGGAACTACATCTACATAGAAGTAATACATAGAAGTAAGTATGTATTGGTTACCTAAGGTTGTGTCTAAGGCCCGGTACTATTCAATTTAGATTAGGGGATAGAAAGGGAACTCATGAAATTTGCAGATGACACCAAGCTAGCAAGAATAACCAACACTCCAGAAAATACAGAAGGGTTTTGACAATCTTGAGCACTGGGCCCTATTTAACAAAATGAAATTCAATGTGGATAAAAGTAAGATTTTAGGTAAGAAAAACCATTTGTACAGGTACAGACTATTTATTTTATTTATTTATTTTATTTATTTGTCAAAAGAACAGAAACAAGAATAAACATAAGTTTAAATACAAGAAATAAGAACTAATAATTGGGGACAATAGGACAGGGACGGTAGGCACGATTATGCACTTATACATGCTCCTTGCAGACTTCTTAGGAATGGGGTGAGGTCAATAGAGGTTAGTTTGAGGGTAAAGGAGTGGGGGTTTGAACAGGTAACAACAGAATCAGGCAGTGAGTTCCAGACATTGACCACTCTGTTGTTGAAATCGTACTTCCTGCAATCGAGTTTGGAGTGGTTTACATTTAGTTTATATTTGTTGTGTGCTCTTGTGTTGTTGTTAAAGCTGAAATATTCATTAACTGGTAAGATATTGTAACATATGATTTTATGTACTATGCTTAAGTCCAATCTTAGTCGGCGTAGTTCAAGGTTGTCTAAGCCTAGAATCTCAAGTCTGGTGCTGTAGGGTATTCTGTTGCGAACAGACTAGGTGAAACTTTCTGAATACCAGTAACTGTGGAGGGAACTTGGAGTCCTAGTGGATAATCAGTTAAATACAAGCCAAAAGTGTGCAGCCAAAAAAGGCCAATGCAATCCTAGGCTACATTTATAGAGGGATAGACTCAAAATCACATGAAGCATCCCATTTTGGTCATCACAATATTAAAAAAGATGTTGAGATACTTCAAAGAGTGCAGAAAAGAACATCAAAGGATGATTAGGGGAATGGAGGCTAAAATATGTGAAGAACATTTGCAGGAATTGGGTATGGGCTAGTCTAGTGAAAAGAAGGACTAGTGGTGACATGATAGCAATGTTCCAAATTTTAGGGACTGCTATAAAAAAAGAAGGGGTCAATCTATTCTCCACAGCACCTGAGGGCAAGATAAGAAGTAACTGATGGAAATTTATCAAAGAGAACTAGAATTGAGGAAAACTTTCATGGCAATGAGAACAATTAATTAGTAGAATGAACGCTTTGCTTTCAGAAATTGTGGTTGCTCCATCACTGCAGGTTTTCGAGAAGTGACTGTACCACAACCATTAGTCCAGAATAGTATAGGCTGCCCTGCTTATGCTGAAGGTTGGACTAGAAGACCTCCAAGATCCCTTCCAACTTTGTTACTCTGCATTCTGTATATTCTGAGATAATGAAAAACAAATCCTCAATTTCGAGGTGCCAGAAAAGATAAGTGTTGTCTAATATTTCAATTATCAAGGTGCCTTTTAAAGTACACGAAGTAGTTTTGGAGCTTTAATGGTAATAGTAGGAGAATGTACGTAGCTCAGGGCATGACTGATATTTCCTGCTTGAGCAGGATTGGAGTAGAAGATCTCCAAGGTGCTTTCCAACTCTGTTATTATTATTCTGTTAAATTATGCTTAGTTATTGTGTTTGTTGTCTTAACATTTGTTTACTGGCTTGGTTGCTAAATTTTGAATTAATTTATTGAATAAAATTTCACAATTATTGCATTTTTCTGATTTATATTATGGTGGAGACATATTTATTGTTGTTATTATCATTCATCACATAGCTAGATGTTTTGACTAGATTTGGCATTTTTGTCTACCTGTTAGTTCCTTCCTAAGACCTGGAATAGGTGGATATTGTTTGATAGTGTTAAAGATATTTTCACAGGATGAAAGCTGTTCCATATAAACTTGCCTTTTGCCATTGGCTTATAGTGATTTTTGTCAATGTCGATGGTGTTACAGTTGTTTTGGGATTACACACAAATCTTCTATTACTATTGGTACCACTTTTGCCATAAGCATTCTATTTCTATTTATGGGTCTTTATATTTTATTATTTTCTGCAATTTTTCTCTTTTCTGTCTCCTAGTACTGCCACATCCACTATCCAGTCTTTTTTTTGTCTTTCTTATCAACAATTGTTAAGTCTGAGGTGTTATATGGCAGATGCTTGTCTGAATTCTAAATTCCCAAACCACTTTGGCTTGTTCATTTTCTATTACTTTTTCTATTTTATGGTTCTAGCAATTCTTGCTTGCAGATAAATGGTATTTCTTGCAGTTCTTCCAATGCACCATTGTTGCTACATTGTCATGAATATGCCACTGCCCAGGGTTACTTGTTTGTGAGATAAGCGGCTATAAATATTTGTTAAATACAATAAAATGTCCTCCTATTCAACATTGCTTTAATTTTGATATATGTGTATATGTGCTGTATGTCTGTAAATTGACAGTACATCTTTTGGATAGCTTTTTCAGTTTACAAAATATTTTGTTAATGTTATACATAAAATACCCCAACTCTCTAATGTCAGGTATATTCAATATATTTTCCATGGCTTACATTTTTCAACAACAAATGTTACTATGTCATTATATTGGTTGACAACAACAATCAGTTTTGCTGTTTATCACTTTCGTAGTGCTACATTAGATCAGCCATGCAGCTTGAAGTGTGGTTAACAATTGAATGCTATAATTATTTTGCTTTGGCTTATTTTAAATATTTATATGTTTTAGTTGCATTACAAAAATTTAGGTATTTATCCTGCCGGTAATACTGTATGTTTTAAGAAATTTATTGAAGATTCTTAAAAGGCGATTGCTTGAATCAGATGCATTAGCTGGACTGGTCTGCCTCTGTTCGTTTTCTATAAATAGATTGCAGCCAGCAGTTTGGGAAAAGGAATACTTAGGTAGAATGAGTTTATATTGTATTATTAGCACTACAAGACAGTTTTCAATGCTTCCCTCAATGTTAACATTCCATAGCTAATGGGTTACAAACTCAATGAAGTTAATTTCATGATTGGTTTGAAGGGGTCAGCAGAGATGAGATTTGGTGCACTAACAATGAGAATAAATAAAACTGGACATGGAATAGGCTAGGAAAGGATGATAAATGAAGGCTGAAAAATGAAATCTCTATATTCAATCTCTCTATATACAGACCAGTTTCTGTTCCGAAATACTCTGACTGTGAAGCAACAGAAGTATCTCCTGTTATGAATAGCATGATCTAGTATTACTAAAAGCTTGACAGCTACAGAAAAATAACAAGGAGCAGTTAATCTTTAAAGGGAAATAAAAAAAACCTTGGTTAAGAGAGAATGAAGAGTGAACATTTTCTGATTTCCCATGTAAGGTAACAGCATTTTGAAGCTGATAGTTCAATTGGCAAAATAATATCTGGTCTACAGAATATTATTTAATTAGAATTCTGGAGTTATAAAGTCTACATTGTCCTTTTGTTATTAAAATGCTCATTGCTAGAAGTAATCTTTGAAATATCAAGGAATTGGTGCAACACATTTTAAAAAATATCTCAGAAAAGCAACTAACTTTAGGAAAAGGAATTATGTGATAACCAGTGTCAGAAGTTTGACTGATACTAAATCAATTTGTTACCAAAACAGGAAATAAATGGAAACCATCACTCTCAGAGGAGATTGGCTTCTACTCTGTTATATCATAAGTGGGAGAAAGAGTCATAAGGATATGAAGCTTAAATAGGACTTGCATACAGGACATAGTCCTTACTAGAATTCTGTCATAAAAGCTTTTGAAGTTTTTCTACAATAAAAAGCTACTGATCAAAACTTCTTGTACTCTTGGGAGACTTCCGGTTTGGCTTGCCTCGAAGACAAACCGAAATCCACGATCATGTGCAGTTTTGGTACGTGCTCCATCAGAGGGTCCCAATCGTTTCGATTGGAGGCCAGAGCTGCCTTGTAGAGGTGGCAAAGAAGGGGGAGACAGCCAGCTGTGTCAAGGGGAGCCACATCTTCCCTCCTTGGCTTCACAACCACTCCTCTCCAAAGACAACTGCAGCGGTGGCCAGTAAAGTAAGACTTGACTTTGAAATAGGACAGGATAGAAACCAGGATAATTTTGGCATAAGGTACCCTGGATTTAAATTTTAAAAAATCATGAAGAAAGTGAATTTAAGCGGCGGACAAAGAAATTAAGAAAGAAAATATGTGATAGCTGAAGTGGCTTTGTACCTTAAAGGAAGAAGTTGGAAGAAGAAGCTTGTGCTTGAAATAATTAAATATATAACCCTGACACCAAGCAGGTATATTAAAGCTGGACTGGGCTGTGTCAAGATGGAAAAAATTGATGCTTGGATTTATTGATATTAGAACTTTAAAATTTGAATGAGTGAGAAAAAGCAGGGGGGAAAAAAGATTGACTTTGAATACAGCACAGAATGCCATCTAGTGGAGAAGGGAATTGTTTATATATATTGCTTTCTATTTTAAAACTTGGATCCGTTAAAGACCTACTTGATACAAAATAACTGGAATTAGGATATTACAAAATAGGGACTCTGGAAAGTGAAAGTGAAATTTGAAAACAAAGGGAAATTGTGGAATTGTTTGGTGTTTTTGAAGCATAACTTTAATCTATGGATATTGAAAAGTGGAACTAATTTGGAAATCATTGGAAGAGGAGTCAATAAGAGGAGTTAAAAAGGAGTCAAAAACCGAACAAAAGGAGAGAAAACATCAGGAAAGGAAATTTCAGAAGGGAGTAATGAAAAAGGAAGGGGATAGAAATTGGAGTGATAAAAAGAGGGTAAGAATGAAACAGGATCAGAAAAAAAAAGAAATATGGCAAGCACATACAAATGAAATGGAATTGCTTAATTAAAAGACACAGAGAGAATGGTTGATTGAGATTTAAAAGAAGGGGATTCTGCAAGTGTATACGGACTCGTTTAAATAAATAAGAAATAATAAGCTTGTTTAGAAAATAGTGGAATATAGATTATTAAGATGAGAGATAGGAAGTGATATTGTTCTATTATTGTAGTGATTGGTTGTTGTTTTTTCTTTATAGTACAAAATTAAGAGAGGTAACCAGAATAAAGATATTAATAATATTAAATGAATTAATAAGCTATGGCAAACAAAGCAGGAATAATGTTAAAGGGAAAACAATATTAGTTCTTATGAAATGATGGGATTAATTATGTTGTTTTGTTTATAATTTTCTTAATTTGGATATATCTTTTATGTAATAAGAAGGGGAACTTGCAGACCCAGGTTTAAAAGAGACATATGTAATGTAGTAATTATTAGAAAGTTAATATTGTATTTTTCTTTTTTTTAAACAAGTGTTAACTCAAAATTAAATTATGGGAATCTTAGGGGAGGATTAATTATGTGATATGTTAACCACAGGGATGATATCTTGAAATTGGCAATAATAGGGGTGTTGCTTTGTTGTTGTTGTTTTCTATGGAAATGTGTGAATTTTTGGAATGATGAATTAAGTATAGATGAGTAAATTGCAGACCTGACAGAAAAGAATATAAAATACAATGAATATGAAGATATACAATGATGCACTATTTAAAGAAATAGATTAAGTAATGTATTGGAAAATTCATAAAATAAGATGGAAAAAGCTTGATGATTAAAATTAAAGAAAATATATAAAGTAAGATTAAGACAAGTTATTAAATGTGAAAGATGAGTAGGAAATAAAAGTCAAGTTTGTAATGGAAATGTGTCAACCTGGAATCATGCTGTTCACTGAAAAAAGTTTTTTTTCTGTAATATGTGAAAATTGAATAAAACTTTAACAAAAAAACTTTTTGTACTCTAGTACCTGTTAATTTTCAGCTTAGATTTTTGTAATGACAGTTCCACATTGCAAGAATTTTCATTCAGATATTATCCAAGATGCATATATATATTTAAAATAAACATCACACCTTCTTTTATGGAGTTTCAGTTTAATTGAGATAAAATAAGCAGCACAAAAATGCTTCAATCGGATGATCAATAACTGAAAGTTTTAAAAATGCAGCAGGGCTTATCACTTCCTAAGCAATGTCAGGATAGAAATAAAGAGCTATACTGACAATAATTATATAAGCAATGAAGGCTATCCCTTATTTCCCAAATTAAAAAGAAATAAAAATCCATGGAATTATGTATATAAATGTCTAAAACATATGCATTTGTGAATTTAAAAAAACAGGATTGTTCTAGTTAGAAAATGGAAATTTAAAGAAAACTATCACCTTGCAAAAGTATTGGGGATATTGATTTACATTAACTAAAATCTTCCAAAAAATCTATAGATTTTTTGAGACATTTATCTTCAAATGAATCACTGAAAATTAAGATGAAATGAAAATCTGTAAGAAAATATAGCATTAACATAGCATGTACATTTGATTTTCACCGATCTGCTTATCCTGAGCTAATTATTCACCATGTATTTTAATTGTATTCTTAGGACTCAATTGTTCAAAAGCAATTTCACTTCTTTCATGAACATGAAAAGGAATAAGAAATAAATCAGAAGATTAGCAGGATGCAAGTTCAGTAATTCATATTAAAGTTTTTAGAATGTAACTTACCTAGAATCAATAGTTGAGGTAGCACAGAAACTTAGACCACTATCTAAAATTAAAATAAATTTAAAAATTAGATATTCTTTAGGACATTCAACTATGAGTAAGGGTACTTAGAGTGGAGGCAGTAATAAAATTTTGAGACTCTGCTCAATATGATGCAGTAAGCTGTGGTGGCGGAGTGGTTAGAATGCAGTATTGCAGGCTACTTCTGCTGATTGCCACAAATTTGGCGATTTGAATCTCACCAGGCTCAAGGTTGACTCAGCCTTCTATCTTTCTGATGTGGGTAAAATGAAGACCCAGATTGTTGGGGGTAACTCTGTAAACCGCTTAGAAAGGGCTGTAAAGCACTGTGAAGCGGTATATACAGTAAGTGCTATTGTTATTGAAGAAAATATTAAGGATGTTTTTCTGCCAGCTCACATTCCAATTCAATCTTTTTTTTTTGTCTACTTCTCTTATCAGAGTAAATCTGGTCCCTTCTATTTATTGTTCTGATGGACAGACGTGTATAGATGGAGGCCCGGATGCATCACATGCAGGCCACACCCATCCCAGCTCCACAAATGGAAAAACATTGCGAAACGTCATGTGATGACAATGTGACATGGTGAGTTTGACACCCATGTCCTAGAAACTAATGACTTTTGTTAACTGTGCAGTTAATGAGAATATAGGATGCAATTATCGTTGACCAAGCCCCAATTGGTTAATATGTGTCATCTGCTGTATAAGATGTGTTCAATTAGTCACAAACTACCGTGTTTCTCACAAAATAAGGCTGGGCCTTTTTTTTTTTGACCCCCGAAAAAACGGCTAGGCTGTCTTTTCGGGGGTGACTTAATTCCCTCCCCTTGCATCCTCAGGTGGGCGGGCAGCGACAGCTTGGATGTTGACCTCGGCATTGGTGGGGCACTTCGTATTGGGAGACCTTCCGCCACCATTGCTTTCCCTTCTCCCTTGCTGCTGCGGCGTTTAGAGCAATGCCGTGGAGTTTGGTGCAGCCA
Source organism: Notechis scutatus (assembly GCF_049901735.1). NCBI lineage: Eukaryota > Metazoa > Chordata > Lepidosauria > Squamata > Elapidae > Notechis > Notechis scutatus. Next base: position 77,491,026 of record NC_142025.1, on the reverse strand, counting down.
CGTGCAGCCAGCCAGGGCTCCTCCCTGCAACCAGAGCCCGGCAGAGACACTCGGCTTCAGGCTCTCCTGTCGCCGCCTTCCCTTTGCCTTCGAAGGTAAAGCCAATTATTTTAAAAACAACGCTCTACTACAACAAAGCCTCCCCTGCCTGAGAGGGCAGCCCAACCCCACGTGGGGAGGCGAATCTCCTGGGGCCGCAGCGCAGGATTGGCCCACCTCGGGAGAAGCGCCCAGCCGTCATCCCTGCCTGGTGCCGGGCAGAGTGCGAAGAGCTTTGCCTGGGGCGCCCAATGCAGCTGACAGGTGGGCCCTCCTTCCCGGCAGCAGAGCTCTCGCCAAGGCAGCGAGCGCCTCCTTGCCGGACCCTCTGCTTATCCCGCTAGGGCCACGCCAGAGCTGTGCGGGCTGGGCAGAGCCAGGAAAGCAAGCCGCGGGTGCGCGCCTGCTTGCCAAACAAAAGAGCCGGACCAACCTGAGCTTGGCTTCCTTCCCTCCAGTGCGAACCTGAAGGGGCCACCGGGAGAGGCTGCCCGAGGCAGTGATAGTGCCCACCCATCCGTGGACAGGGAGGCAAGGTGATGGCAGCGCTGCTTCCTGGCCCGGCGGAGAGAGCCGAAGCCGCCCGTCCTTTCCACCCTCGCCCAACCCATCCCCGTTCCCACGCATCTCCGAATGCGCCGGCAGCTCAAACACTGCAGCGGAAAAGGCATTAGGCAGAGGCGCTGACTCGGCGGGGCTCAGCTCGGAGGAGGGACGTGGTGCAGGCCGTCACCTTGCCTCCCTGTCCACTGATGGGTGGGCACTATCACTGCCTCGGGCAGCCTCTCCCGGTGGCCCCTTTGGGTTCAGGCTGGAGGGACTTGGGAAGGAAGCCAAGCTCGGGTCGGCCCAGCTCTTTCGCTTGGCAGGCAGGCATGCACCTGCGGCTTGCTTTCCTGGCTCTGCCCAGCCTGCACGGCTCTGGCGCGACCCTGATGGGATGAGCAGAGGGTCCAGTGGGAGGCGCTTGCTGCATTGGCGAGAGCTCTGCTGCCGGGCAGGAGGGCCCGCCTGTCAGCTGCACTGGGCATCCCAGGCGAAGCTCTTCGCACTCTGCCCAGCACTAGGCAGGGATGGTGGCTGGGTGCTTCTCCCGGGGTGGGCCCCAGGAGATTCGCCTCCCCACATGGGGTTGGGCTGCCCTCTCTGGCAGGGGAGGCTTTGTCGTACCAGTAATAGGGTGTCATTTTTAAAAGAATTGGCTTTGCCTTTGAAGGCGAAGGGAAGGCAGCGACAGGAGTGCCTGAAGCCGAGGCTCCAGTTGCAGGGAGGAGCCCTGGCTGGCTGCACGTGGCTGCGCCAAATGCCGTGGCGTTGCTCTAAATGCCGCGGCAGCAAGGGAGAAGAGAAAGCAACGGTGGAGGAAGGTCTCCCAATACGAAGTGCCCCACCAATGCCAAAGTCAACCCAGGCAGCACCATATCCGGGTATGCAACAAAAGGACTTCCTAACGGCAAGCCCTCCCCGCCATTCCCCCCATTTCGCATGTTTAATATAGGCCTTAATTTGGGGGGAGGGGCTTAATTTGATTTTATGCCAATAAAACATCCTGGCCTTCCTATTGGTGGAAACACGGTACTTAATTGGTTTACTAAGCGTTGCACTTGCAATTCACTACGCTATTAACTTGCTGACAAACATTTATTCTTTCATTTCTGATTTCTATTGTGGGATATTCCCACAATTAGACTAGCAGTGTTATATAAAATAATTATAGCACTTGTTGTGAGACCATACCAGAATATAAAATGCAAGAGTCATGATGGAGTAGTGGTTAGAATGCAGTATTGCAGGCAAACTCTGCCCACTGTCAAGAGTTCGATCTTGATTGGCTCACCTTTTGAAACTTCTGAGGGGGAACGGGAGGGGAGGGGAGAAAAGAAGAATGACTATAAGATACATACCCATGTACAACCTGAGTTACATGACTGGATTCTCTTTTCCCTTTTATCTGGATATTACTTTATGGACCTTGGTCTCCCTTTTGAAGCTGAGCTTTGATTCCTATCCTATATCATGGACTTCTGCCTCATGAATCTCCAAATATGAGTGCACAAAAGATGCCTTGATTTTCTAATCAAATATGGAAGCCTCATGAAATGGATTGATATTTTCTCATGATAGTTATAATGCCCTTCATCATATATGTATTAAATTTCTGTTTTCTCTTTGGAAGTTCCCTGCTTTTCTTCTTGAATTTTTTTCACTGTAAAAATTGTGATTGGTTTGTATGCGGTACTCCCTTTGAGGTTTCTATTGAAACCATCCTTTCTTTTTATATATATCTTTTTACCACATCTGGAGCTTTGCCTGCAATATGCATATCTTTGCAGCTTTCTAATCAGTTCATCTGCCCAGTTCTTAACAATACCATGGCTAATGTTGGTGGCCTATGGCTCTTGCTCTAAAGAGTTCCATAGCGTATCCTCCCCTGAAATATTGCCAGCTACACTATGTGGGACTGCTTAATTTAAATTTTAAAAAATCATGTTCTTTATGGTGGGGGTGGGATGTAATTCATTTGCATGGTTTTGGACATCTTCCCAACCCATTCTAGGAAATAACTTTATAATTCTATCTATTCATCCATCTCCTGCTCTCTTTTACAGCAGTATAATAGTTGTGATATGCTGCCAAGCTTGCCCATCTGGTGGGTCTAAATGTAAGGCATATTGTTGTAATTCTAAATAATAGCAGTAACCATTTTTCCTGAGAAAGTAGAACATAGATTGAAATTACAGAAATTACAATTGTTTGTCTTCAAGCAAGATAGAGAGAGAGACGTTTTTCTTGGTTGATTCAGTAATTGTATTCTTGGACATGAACTTTCTTTTTTGAAGCTGGTGTTACACTCAGTTCCACAACCAATTTCTCTAAAATTGCTTTTCTTTTGCATCACATTTATCTGCCTTTTGCAAAAGCTCCTCATTTTGTCTTTGCAAATATAACAGAATAACAAAGTGGAAGGGAGTCCAACCCCCTCTCAAGCAGGAAATCTTATACCATTCCAATCTCATCTTAGAAACCTCCAATAATTAAGCTTCTAAAAGCTCTGGAGGCAAGCTATTCCACTAATTAATTGTTCTCACAGTCAGGAAATCTCTCCTTAATTCTAGGTTGGTTCTCTCCTTAATTACTTTCCATCCATTGCTTATTGTCTAGCCTTCTGGTGCTTTGGAGAATAGGTTGAGCCCCTCTTCTTTGTGGTAGCCCCTTAGATATTGGAACATGGCAATAATATTACCCCCAGCCCTTCTTTTCATAATAGATATACACAATTCAATCACAATAGAGCTGGAAGGGATCTTTGAGGTCTTCTACTCCAACCCCTACTCAAGCAGGAGACCTATATTATTTCAGATAGATGGCTGTCCAGTCTTTTTAAAAAACTTTTTAAAAATGAACTTTCTTCTTAATTCCAGGTTGCTTCTCTTCTTGATTAGTTTCCATCCATTGTTTCTTGTCCTGCCCTCTGGTGCTTTGGAAAATAAATTGACACCCTCTTCTTTAAGCTAGCCCCTCAAAATACTGGAATACTGCTATCATGTTCCACCTAGTCTTTTCTCTAGACTAGCCAAACCTACAATTGTTCTTCATATTTTTTAGTCTCCAGGCCTTTAATCATCTTAGTTGCTCTTCTTTGCACTTTTCCCAAAGTTTCCACTTTTTTTTTTAATATAATAACCAAAACTGGAGGCAATATTCCAGGTGTAGCCTTACTTAGGCTATATTTCATATTCATATATGAAAGCTCTTTCTTTGTTTTGTAAGGAATCTATTATTCTAAGGAATCTGGAATTTCTGATATAAGTATTCATCTTCCTGTGCTCATTTCTCTATCTCTGCCTCAGTACATTTCCTGCTGGTTTTTATTTTGATCGTATCTCTCCCAGCCCTCCTGAATAATACAGTATATAAATGAAATAATATATTTCTCCCTCAGCAATCGTTTATCTGCTTTACAATTGCTAATTCATTCAAGCTAGAATCTATTGAAATGTCTTTAGTTTTCTGGTTAGGTATTGTCAGTCTCCTAATCAGAAAAGCATAGCTCTGTCCCAGAATTTGTTCAAAATCTTGTCTGGAAGATATTTGCAGGAACTTGCCCAATATCCATTATCTTCTTAAAAATAACTTATTCTGGTATTGTCTCAGATACAATCCAGAAAGCACGTCCGGTGCTAATTCTTTAAAAAAAAATTTTTTTTTATTTTTTACAACAAACATGCAAACAAAACATCAAAACATAAAACCCTCTTTCAATTATATACATACAGTGTGTCAGTTGGTTACAATCTTTTATCCTTTTTTTTACCATTACTCACAAGTTATATAAATTCTCACCTTATCAATCTAGCTTGTGCTTATATAATATCAATTATTAAACATTCATTTGACTAAACTATTTTTCCATCATTTTATACGAGATATTCTAAATTTCATTATGGTTTAATCTTATACATTCATCCAATGGTTGTATATTTTATATTGTATTCTATATCAATCTATTAACTTTTATTGTAAGGCTTACTAATCTATTTCTTTACCATGTCTTTTTATCTAACCATTGATAAAATAAATCCCATATCATATAAAATTGTTTATCTTCTTGTTCTCTAATTTCAAATGTCAATTTACTCTTTTCGGCACAGTCCATGATTTTCTTAATAATTTCCTCCTGCATAGGTATTTTTTCATTTTTCCAATTCTTAGCAAATACAATTCTAGCCGCTGTTAACACATTTACAATCAAATATTTAAATTCTTTACGGTATATTTCCAGTATAATTCCCAATAAAAATATCTCAGGTTTAAAGTCTATGTGTTGTTCTATCATTTTTTCTAACCATGTGTGGATTATAGTCCAATATCTTTTTGCATCCGAGCATGTCCACTACATATGGTAATATGAACTGATGACATTTCCAACATTTATCCGATTTATTCTTGAACATCCTCGTGATTCTCGTCGGGGGTAAGTGCCACCTATAAAACATCTTATACAAATTTTCTTTATATGTAGTTGACATTGTCATTTTATAATTCTGAGACCACAATTTTTGCCATTTATCTAGGTCAATCCCATATCCAAAAATTTTCCCCCATGCAATCATTGTTTCTTTTACTTTCTCTTCCTCTAATTTAAACTCCAGCAAATGTCCATAAAGTTTTTTAATTACTTTTTCATCAGTACCTGTCAAAATTTTATCTAAATCAGTCAACTTATCATAAATACCTTCTGTTTTAACATCTTTATCAAATCTAGATTGTATTTGCAAATATGAAAACCAATTCATTTTTACACCTTGTTCTTCCAACGCTTGCAGAGATTTAAGTTCACCCTTTTCATTCAATATCTCCCCATATCTAACTGTTCCTTTTTATATATTATTGGATAAGAAAAAGCTTCAATAGTTGATTGAATAGTTAGGCAAGATGATGTCATGTATATCTATTATTCCTTGGGTCCGGCTCCACACTAGATCCCTCCAGTGGTTCCTGCTCCTGTACCAGCGCTCCGGCCGAAGTAACTCCAAATACAAGGCCAAGGTACCATCGAAGGCTCTCATATCTCTCTACTGGTGGACCAGACCAGTCATCAACAGAGGTTGTCTCTTCAAAGAGCCCCACAGACTTACCATCACCACCGATGCCAGCCTGTTTTGATGGGGAGCTCACTTTCAATCGCTCACAGCCCAAGGCCACTGGTCCTCCAAAGAACAGTCGTGCAGTATAAACTGGCTGGAGCTTTGAGCAGTACACCTGGCTCTCTGCAGCTTCCTTCCACAGGTATGCAATCAACACATACTGGTATTGACCGACAATGTAACAGCAAAAACTCACATAAACAAACAGGGGGCATACAGTCGAAACACCTTATGCGGGAAGCGGAGTGCTTGTGTCATTGGGCGGAGAACAACCTGCTTTCCATCAGAACAGCACATTTCGGGCTTGTCGAATACACAGGCAGACTGGCTAAGCAGGGCCACGATTGATCAATCAGAGTGGCGCCTCCATCCGACCCTGTTTCAAGAGGCGGTCAGGAGATTTGGGCAGCCGGTGGTAGACTTGTTCGCTTCCCCCCTCAACTCTCAGCTCCCCAGATTCATTTCCAGGTACCCCTCACAAGGAGCAGAGAACTTCAGCATGCTCCACTGCCGTTGGCCCCAGGGTCTTCTGTACTCATTCCCACCACTTCCACTGATCCCCAAGGTCATCCAGAAGCTGCTGGACGAGAGGGCGGAGCTGCTGCTAGTAGCTCCTTACTGCCCAGACGGCCGTGGTTTGCAGACCTCCGCAGTCTATCCTTATCAACACCATGGAGAATTCTGCTGGACAGGGTTTTGCTAACCCAGGGACCCCTTCAACATCCGGACCCTCAATGGTTGCAACTGACCGTCTGGAGGTGGAGACATCTGAAGAGTGAAAAGTTTTCCAACAGGGTTATCGCCACCATCCAAGCTGACAGTGCCACGTGGTCCAGTTTCTGCAAACGGTGTACTAAGTCTCACATTGATCCCATCTCTCCATCAGTGGCTCAAATCCTAGAGTTTTTACAAGAGGGGTTTGACAAGGGATTATCACCTAATACATTGAAAAGACAGGTGGTGGCCTTGGCATCGATTGTCACTTGTGAGGGTCTACTGTCTCTTTCTCATCACCCACACATATGGAGTTTCCTTCAAGGAGCCACAAATTTATACCCACCAGTGGTTCACTGTTATCCCACTTGGGACCTTAACAAGGTCCTCATTGCACTCACTAAGTACCCTTTCGAACCCTTGAAATCGTCAAGTCTCCAATTTCTGACATATAGAGTAGTTTTCTTTGTAGCGATCATTTCCGCTTGTCGTATTTCAGAACTGGCAGCTTTGTCAATCAGACAAGCCCTTTGCATCTTCCATTCTGACCAGGTGGTCCTTCATCCTGATCCTATGTTTATACCCAAAATTAATTCAGCTTTTCACAGGACACAAGAGCTGATACTTCCTAATTTCTGTCCCCGGCCATCCCAAGGGCTGGAACTACAATGGCATCGGCTTAATGTGAGACGAGCATTGTGCATATATATTCACCACACAGTGACTTTCAGAAAAACAGAAGCTTTATTTGTGTCATTTCAGCCCAACACTCAGGAATGCAAGGCCTCAGCTCCCACAATAGGCCATTGGCTATGGGCTGTGATAGCGAAAACGTATCAGACTCAATCACTATAGGTGCCCAGGGGTATAACAGCTGATTCAACAAGGAGCGCCGCAACATCGGCAGCATGGGCCATGCAGGCAGCAATAACTGAAATTTGTTGAGCCGCAACCTGGGCCTCTCCATTGCCTTTCATTAGGCATTATAAAATAGATGTGTTTGCATCTGCTGAGGCCTCCTTTGGCAGAAGAGTTCTGCAACGGGTCCACAGGGACCAGGAAGGGAGTCCAAGCCAGACGGAGTCCCTCCCGTAGGACAGGCCAAGCTTTGGTATGTCCCACTACTGGATGCTCTGAACAGCTCATGGGAGAAAGGGCGTTGGTACTTACCTGACCGCCCGTTCTCTTTGAGCTGTGAAGAGCATCCAATCCACCCTTCCCCTTCTGGTGGGGTCCTGTTTTGTGTGAAATGTTAGGGCATTGAGGATGAGGGTGTTATTTCTCTCATCTTCACCAAAACTGGGGAACGCTGGGAGGAGTCCTGTGGAGGAGGAGGAGCATTCCACAAATTAAGTCCAGCCTAGACATGCAGAGACTGAAGCACCTCCCACTACTGGATGCTCTTCACAGCTCAAAGAGAACGGGCATGTCAGGTAAGTACCAACGCCCTTTTTCTATGATTTTCTGAACTAGAGTCATGTCAATTCTCTAAAAGATTCTTGCAATCTTAAATATTTAAAGTTATAGAGTGGAAGGATTGAAAGAGACCTTGAAGATTCTTGGGTCATCCCCTGCTCAAATTTTTAAAATTTTTAAATATCTCCAGGGGTTAGAAAAAAGTTGTTCCTAAAGTCCAATCCTTTGTAATGTGTGTTTAAAATTGGTATATACAATTTAAAAATGATAATTGGATATATAAAATGTTCCCTTCATTCTCATTGGCCAATCTTGCCTTAGAATATCCTCTTACAACACAGTAAAATGTAATAGACATTAAAGCATTCCCATGAAAATTTCTTGCTGAAAATAATGCTCCGTCTGTCTAGATGACTCTGAGTACCCTGCTTGTTGTTCATTTTTGTGGCCTGCTCTGGCCCAATCTGTTCGTTTCGGTCTTTCAATTACCTGGTACCTTTATAGCTTCTTTCATGTTTGGTTTCCTTACAGAATTTTCTATTTCCCATAATAGCCCAAAAGTAGTTTCATGGTCTTAATAGCTTGTTTACTTTTTAAGAAAGAACCATAACAGAATTTATAATCACTCATAGTAATTATAGTTAAATAGCTACTTTATTATTTTTTATAATTTCTACGGCACATAATTCTTGTTATTATCCAATGTTCATGATTTCTACATCGTTTAGGATAGAAATATAAATTCTCTATTCATTTTAATGGCACAAGTTACATTAAAATTTGTCTATGATAAATAAATAAGGTCTATAGACCTTATAATGACTGATTTTCTAATTACTTTTGCACAATATAGGTTTAAGAAAAATCTTTATTTTGAAAACAAGTAGTTTAGGGGAAAAGCTATTGCAAAAATTTGCCAAAATTATTTTGGCTACACTCAATGTTTAAATTAAATCCAGTATATTGTTAAAATATTATCACTCCACATTTTTAAAGTGATTCATATATATACATATTCAGTGAAGCATTTTTTTAAAAAGCAGAAAGCACACAAAAGAAAAAAGAAAGAAAATTAGAAAATATAGCTTGTGCTGTTATCATGGATAATAACAGATTTTAAACATTCATGTTAAAAGTTTTGATCCACAAGAAATATTTGTACAAAGATAAGCCTCGGATTTAGTTTGTTAAAAAAGACTAAAAATGGAGATACAATGTGAATAAAAACACTTTTAAATAATTCCAAGATTTAACAGCTGCCATGTTAAATTTACAGCAAATGTTGTTTCCTAATTATTGAGTATAATTGTTCTGACCCACACCCTTTTCCAACAAATCAAACACAATCCAAAGGGAACAGAAACCTTGTAATGCTTCTGAAAAATAATTAGCTGTGATAAACACAAGTCTTGCCAAACTGTGAGAGACTTGCCAAAAGATAACAGACAAGAAATAATTTGCAATACAAGAGTCTTCAAATACAAGCTCAGGCTACTGGAAAGTCCAAGAGGCTGGAATTTCAAAACGTCTTTGCCTTCTGCAAAGTACGTTGGTTTCACAGCTGGCTTTTATCTTCTTGAAAGAGGGGCCATTACCTTGCAGCCTTACTCCCGAGTCGTCCGTGCTGTTGTAACTGCTCTTTCCTACGAGCAATCCTGCATGCACGCACACTTGGCACAGGCTGCTCGGGAACCAACTCATCACTGCTGCCAGCCCCCACAATCTCTGAAGGCAGCAGTCCACTCCCTAATGGTCCTGGCCCCTCATCTGAGTCCTTGCTCTCCTCAGCCACCTGCACCTGCTGCCGGCTAACCACAACAATAACCAATAGTAAATAAAAATCCTTATACCTTTTCTAGTGCCTCATACATACTACTAACAACTGCTTTGATAGACTTGATAGACTATACAGACTTTCATAGTCTGTATACTCAATTTAATCCTTCTCCTTCTCTTTCCTCTTTAACAAAATTATGATGAACCTAGCTTTAAATTTAAGTATCAAGAAACTTCCCAACCTGTAGCTTCCCAAGCTGTAATGGAAACATGTTACTGTGCTGACATAACTACTACACAACACTATCACAGACTAGTGAAATTCTGACACAGACAAACAGACACACATACACTTTCTCTTTGATTCAGGAGCATTTGACAAACTAAAACAATGGGCAGAAATCAGCAAGATAAATTTCAATAATCTTAAACTGATGAACTACATGTCATCAAAATAAATGTTATGTTTGAATAAATGTCAGAATAAAGTTATGATTTTCCCAGATCTCTGGTCTCTCCCAATTATAGAAAGTCTTTGACTTGGCACACACAAGAACTAAGAAAATTAAATATTTTTCCTATATGCAGTAATCGTTTTGCCTTCATGAAGATGAGAAACCCTCCCATACTACCACCTCTTACAACACTAGACAACACTAGACAAGTATCAACAGTAGAGACCTTCAAATTTATAGGGTCTATCATATCTCAAAGCCTAAAAAGGACACCTAACATCAAAAACGTACAACAAAGAATGTTCTTTCTCTGCCAACTTAGAAAGCTCAAACTGCCCAAGGAGCTGCTGATACAGTTCTACAGAGGAATTATTGAATCTGTCATCTGCACCTCTATAACTGTCTGGTTTAGTTCTGCAACCCAACAGGACAGACACAGACTCCAGAGAGTAATTAGGACTGCAGAAAAAACAATTACTATCAACCTGCCTTCCATTGAGGACCTGCATATTGCATGAGTCAAAAACAGGGCTGTGAAAATAATTTACAGACTCCTCAAATCCTGGACATAAACTGTTTCAAATCCTACCCTCAAAATGATGCTATAGAACACTGCACACCAGAACAACTACACACAAACACCATCACTCTGCTAAATAAATAATTCCCTCAATACTGTCCAACTATTTACAAAGTCTGCACTACTATTATTATTAATCTTCTCATCACTCCTTATTACCCATCCCCTCCCACTTGTGACTGTATGACTGTAACTTTGTCACTTGTATCCTTACGATTTATATTGACTGTTTCCTAGTATGATTTGATTGCTTATTGTATCCTATGACTCTTAAGTGTTGTACCTTATGATTCTTGACTCTTGACAAATATATCTTTTCTTTTAGGTACTCTGAAAGTATTTGCACCAAGACAAATTCCGTGTGTGTCCAATCACACTTGGCCAATAAAGAATTCCATTCCATTCTATTCTATGTAATATTTTGCCTTGCCAGGTCTCTTTTCTATTCTTCATTTAGTCTTTCTTGTAGGCCAGTTTGATATTTCAGTTAGCAAGTCTTCTAAACTGTAGCTTCAGAGTATATCTTCTTCCGTCTCTTTCAGATGTACTGTACTTCTTATGCTCTTTTCTCTTATTCAACTCTCTGGTGTACAATCTGGGTGCATCTGTGTTCCATGGTAAACAGACTATGTCAACATTACTTTGTGAATGAAGAGCATCATTCATTCTCTGCATTCATTCATGCTTACCCTGTTTCTCCAACAATATGGCCTCCCCCAATAGGAAGTCCTAGCATGTTTTATAGGCATGAAATGAAATTAAGCCCCTCCCCCCAAATTAAGGCCTATATTAAAACATGCGAAATGGGGGGAATGGTGGGGGGGCTTGCCGTTAGGAAGTACTTTTGTTGTACACCCGGATATGCTGCTGCCTGCGTTGATCCCGATACTAAGTGCCTCACCAACGCCGAGGTCAACATCCAAGCTGTCGCTGCCCGCCCGCCCAAAGATGCAAGGGGGGGGAATTAAGTCACCCCCGAAAAGACAGCCTAGCCATTTTTTCGGGGCTCAAAAAAAAATAAGACCCGGCCTTATTATATGAGAAACACGGTATTATTCATGTAAAATTGATGTGTCCACATCCTCTTCTGGTATCTGGTTAGCCACCATTGTGCTATTATTTCTCTAAGGAGCTGGATATTGCATTTCTGTGCTAGTGATCTATGAATAGCAATAGAGAACTCAGTCAGCAATTTTCTAAGTGCCTCAACTCAGTAACTATAGCAAGGCTCCAATAACAAAACTGTAGAAGTTGTAACAATGGGATAGTGTAATATTGAAATAGGACTGGACTAGCTCCTATTTCCTCCTGAACAGAGCATGGAAGAATTTGGAAGACAGCACTTATGTAAAATAAAGGAATTGATCCCTTAGATCAAATAGCCCTTAAATAAAAATGTCCCTTTATAAAAGTGATCTTTTAAAACTTTTTTCAATAAAGATTATAATGAATGAGGATATAGGAAGCTAAGATGGTTAGAATCCAATAGTAATACTCACTCATTCTTGCTGTAGTGCCATATTTTTCCTGCCAGTTAGTGATATGCAGAAGAGGATGATTTTCAAAGGCTAAGGTATCAACCAAATGCAAAATAATAATAATTCAAAAATACAAAAAGGGCAGGACTAGGTTAACGTTGCAAAAGATATATATGCTTTTTTTTTTTTGAGGAACTTTTCTCCCACTATACATATCAGCGCCTTATCTGGTAAATCTGCCTAAAAATTGGAGCTTTAGCAGATTTCTGCAGCAATGATGAAAACATTCTTCTAATCTTTAAACTAAAAGGTGCATTATTAATATCTGTTCTCATCAATCTGTGATTAATATTTGAGTAGGCATTGTTATAAGATGATTATATAAGTCTCTACATCTGGCTAAAAGCACAAATATTTTGCTTAAAAAAGATAAACTATGCAGTTTATAAAGCATACAAAGGAAAACCCTGAAGAAGTACTTATAACAAGATACAAGAGTTACAGATATGTTTATGCTTGAATCTTAGTAATGAGGTAATATTTTTCAAATGCTGTAAATAATTTATTCTCACCTTTATTTCCCTTTCTTGAACATTGTTGGTGATCTTAAAATGCCACATAATAAATTTGCTCTGATTCAGAACATGCAGAAATCATATGTCATTTCTTTTCATTGCTGGCATCATCCTTAAAAGTGATGCCGTAAAATGAAATATTGATTCCAGTCAGGAATTGTTACAAACTAGCTCTTCCCTTCTTGATTCTTAATGAATGTACCTTTTCTTTATGTATACTGAGAGTATTTACACCAAGACAAATTCCTTGTGTGTCCAATCACACTTGGCCAATAAAGTATTCTATTCTATTCTATTCTATTCTATTCTATTCTATTCTATTCTATTCTATTCTATTCTATTCTATTCTATTCCCTTCTTCCTTTTTTCATGCCCTTGATTTCCAGAAAATAAAAACTGATTAGCTCAACACTTTTTAGAAAGAGCTAGCTTGCTTTATCTCAGGTACATTACACAAGGCAACCTAATGTCTTTGCAGCTGTTTGGTAAATTCAAACACAGTCTTAAAGCTCCAACTTTCAGAATACTCAGATAAGTTAAAATACCCTGAATGTTTGAAAAAAAATGATTCAAACAACTAAGCAAACAAAGAAAGATAAAAACAGTGCACCTGGATTTTTTTCCTTTTCTAATTGATAAAATGAAATAAGGCCACCACAAACTGTAAAATATTTGAATAGAATGAGAAAGAATTGTTACCTGTTGTCAGGTGCTTCATGGCAAGGCAGGCTGATTTTAGCCAACTCAAAGGGTAGATGATGACCCCCATTCATTCAACATGGAGAAGTTTTATTTCTTATAATTGGATGGCAGATGCATTTAGCAAGTACTGGCTACATTCAAATTTCCTGCTAAATTAGAATATATCTGCCTGGGTTTGGTTTAACATGTTGGGTAAATCTGATTGTGGTTGAAATAGTTTAAGCAAGTCCTATGTCAGGCTGAAGTATGATATAACTACAATTTAGTTAACACATTGCAATAAATAAGCTATAATTTACTAAATACATTGCAATTGTCCAGGATCACAAAATACTAAGCCAAAATCCAGGGTTTATAAACCAACGTGATGAATTCATGCAGTGAATTCAAGCATGCCAACATCAAACCAACCATATAATACTTAGCATGCCACGTAATTCCAGTTACATGCACTTAGTGTTAGTATGATTTATAAAACCAGTCAGTTGTGATTGATTCAAAAACCCACTTTAGCACAATGAGAATTTAGCTCTTGAAACCTTAAACTAGTTTTACAAACTGGACAAGAAACACTAGAAAATTCTATTCAACCCACTCCACTTATATATGAAGCCTCATAGCTGGGGGCGGGGGAGTTTAGGTATTATGATCAATTAAGACAACCTTGCAGCTGATAGGCTAAATATTAAACTAGGAAAGCTCATCTGCTATGAATCTCCTCACCTCCTTATTTCATTTGCTAGGGAAAAATCAATACACTTTAGGCTCCAGGTATAACATATTATTAGCTACACTTGTATACATTTATGGATGTGTTGAAAAACAATGCAAAATGACCTTTTGAAAAATACCAATACCTGCAGTGAACTTGCTTTGGCACATTCAGTAATCATTGCAATGCACCATTACCCTATAGATTTTTTGGCTAGTTCATTAGCAGCAACAATTGTTATTCAAGAGTGTCACTCCACACTTCAATTTTTCACAATATAAAATTCCCCATACATTTATGCTAATAGTAAACATGCTCTTGAATTTAAAGCACATAATGTAACCAATTGAAAAAATTCTTATGCACATCAATTTCTGGTTTCATGTTTCTGTTCAAGCATTGTGAGAAATCAGATTTGTTCTAAGGCAAATATTGATTGCTGATTTAAAAAGCTTTTACTAGAAGCGCACCAACGTGCCTACCGTCCCTGTCCTATTGTTTCTTTTTATTTTTCTTAGATGTATCCTATATGTATCTTATATATATTTCTTATATGTATTTCATGTATTCATAACTATGTTTATACTTATACCTGTTATCTTATAATCGCTTGACAAAATAAATAAATATATAAATAAATATGTTTGCAACCAAACATTTACTTGTTGATTACATTCTAAGATGTGGACTTTTCTACTAATTCTTCATTCCTGCAGTTCAGTCCAAGTACAATTTTCCTGTCTACTAATTCTATAACTCATATTCCTTTTGATCTTTTTTGAAGACAATTAGAGGAAACAACCCATATTTGTGCTCTCTGAGATTGGTTATAGCAATAACACTTAGACTTCACAGTCTCTTCACAGTATCTTACAGCATCTCTAAGTGGTTTACAGAGTCAGCATATTGCCCCTAACAATCTGGGTTCTCATTTTACAAACCTTGGAAGGATGGAAGACTGAGTCAACTTGAACCAGTGAGAACCGAACTGCAGGCAGATGGCAGATAGCGGAAGTAGCTTGCATTACTCCATTCTAACCACTGTATCACCATGACTCTTGTACTGTTCCAGATGTTTTCTTACCAAACTAGATAACATCATCAGCGCTAGTAAGGAAGAAGATCATATTTCTCCATCTTCTGGGATGTCAGATGATATAAGATTTAGGCACAGTAAGCACTTCTATTTCCAAGACATTGACCAAGTAAAATGATGCCTTAAAGATAAAATGCTGTATTCAACATTTGATTTTGCACATTCAGTAATAGACATTTTGAATGAAATCTAAAAACTTTAAAAAGCTTTTTTTTAATCACCTGATTTTTCTGAGAATAAAGCTGTGAACTACAGATATTATCTGTCAAGTGCTCAAGACTGTGCTAAAGTGCTGGCCCTCAATGTACCCTTCTAAGACCAGACATGGAGAGAGTTGTGTGCTTTGAGGACTGGATTTCAAAAAGTGTCCTGATTCATTTCAGGAATAATCTTATCTGAATTGATTAAAATGATACTCTATCCTCCTATCTTTCCATCTTAATTGGGTGAAAATATATACGTCTCAACAGCTTCTGTTTCTTTCCACAAACACTGATGTTTTGTGGAAAGAAAATGACTGTCTAGTCTAGATGACTAGATTGATGACTAGACAAAGTGTCACATTTCA
The DNA here is from genome assembly GCF_049901735.1 of Notechis scutatus. Lineage (NCBI taxonomy): Eukaryota > Metazoa > Chordata > Lepidosauria > Squamata > Elapidae > Notechis > Notechis scutatus. The sequence goes on along the minus strand of NC_142025.1, from coordinate 77,475,267 downwards.
TAAAAGTCAAAGATCATTTTTTATGCTAAACTATATTTGAAGAATATATATTTTGAAGTAACAATTTTGTTTTGAGACAAAGGATGACATTTGCAGAAAAAAATGGAATATCAGGCAAATTTCATGCTGACTCTGAAAAGATTAAGCAAAAAAGAAAGAACAGCAGAAAAGTCTCAGTCTTCATAAACTATTTTTTAAAGGAATTGATACTGTGGAAGTATCATATTGATCTCCATAAAAGAAGATAATAATTAAGTTAGCCAGTGTGCTTATGATTCTATTCTATGCTCATAGCTATTCTATGATAATAATAAGCATTTATTTATTTATTTATTTATTTATTTATTTATTTATTTATTTATTTATTTATTTATTTATTTGATTTGCCAATTGTTTACAAGATAATAAGTATAAGTGTATACATAGTTGTGAATACATGAAATGGGTACATATAAGAAAAATAAAAGAAGAATAAGAGAAACAATAGGACAGGGACGGTAGGCACGTTGGTGCGCTTATGCACGCCCCCTACAGACCTCTTAGGAAAGGGGTGAGGTCAATAGTAGACAGTCTAAGGTTAAAGTTTTTGGGGTTTGGGGAAGAAACTACAGAGTCGGGTAGAGTATTCCAGACATTGACCACTCTATTGCTGAAGTCGTATTTCCTGCAATCAAGTTTGGTGCGGTTAACTTTGAGTTTGTATCTATTGTGTGCTCTTGTGTTGTTATGGTTGAAGCTGAAGTATTCATTGACAGGTAGGACATTGCAATGTATGATTTTATATACCATGCTTAAATCAGACCGAAGACGGCGTAATTCAAGGTTTTCTAGTTCTAGAATTTCAAGTCTGGTGGCATAAGGTATTCTACAACGAGTAGAGGAGTGGAGAACTCTTCTTGTGAAATATTTCTGGACTTTCTCAATTGTGCTAATATCAGATATGTAATGTGGGTTCCAGACTGATGAACTGTATTCGAGTATTGGTCTAGCAAATGTTTTGTATGCTCTGGTTAGTAGTGTGATATTACCAGAGAAAAAGCTACGTAGGATTAGGTTAACAACTCTTAATGCCTTTTTGGCTATGTAGTTGCAGTGGGCTCTAGCACTTAGATCATTAGAGGTGAGTATTCCAAGGTCCTTTACAGAGCTTGGGTCATCAACAAGATCTTGACTATTCAGCTTGTATTTTATTTTCTGATTTTTTTTGCCAATATGTAAGACAGAGCATTTATTTGTTGAGATTTGAAGTTGCCATTTGTTTGACCATTCTGATACATAGTCATTATCATAGAATATCTATGGGTGAAAACCCTAGGAGCAATTATGTAATATGAACAATAAAAATAAAACTCTCCACTCATTCCAAGGTGATCTGATGGAATAACTTTTTTTATACAATTTTTTTATTTTAAGACACACAGAGAAAATACACACACACAAAAAAACATAAAACCATCTTCCATTTTGTACATACAGTGTGTCAGTTGGTTTAGAATCTTTTGTGCGACCTTTCATAATCATTGTTCACAATTTAATCAATCTCACATTGTTAAACTAACATGCTTATCTATTTATCAATTATTAATTATCCTATTTATTCCATCAATATTATATTATGCAATATTATATTATGCTTATGCAATGGTGATATATGTCTACTTTATATTTTGTATCAGTCTATTAAACTTCTATAACAAAATTATCTATTCTGTTACCTTACCATATCTTTTTATCCAACCATTGATAAAACAGATCCCATATCATATAAAATTGCTTGTCTTCTTGTTCTCTAATTTCAAATGTCAGTTTACTCATTTCAGCACAGTCCATAATTTTTTTAATAACTTCCTCCTGCATAGGTGGTTTGTCATTTTTCCAGTTCTTCGCAAATACAATTCTAGCCGCTGTTAAAACATTTATAATCAAATATTTCAATTCTTTATTGTATATGTCCGGTATGACTCCCAATAAAAAGATATCTGGTTTAAAGTCTATATGTTGTTTTATCATTTTTTCCAACCATGTGTGGATTTTAGTCCAATATTTCTTTGCGTCCGAACATATCCACCACATATGGTAATATGAACCAGGTATCTGATGACATTTCCAGCATTTATCCAATGTATTCTTAAACATTCTCACAAGTCTCATCGGGGGTAGGTGCCACCTGTAAAACATCTTATACAAATTTTCTTTATATGCAGTTGACATTGTCATTTTATAATTTTGAGACCACAATTTTTGCCATTTTTCTAAATCAATCCTATATCCAAAATTTTTCCCCAAGCAATCGTTTCTTTAACTTGTTCCTCCTTCAATTTAAATTCTAATAGATGTCCATAAAGTTTTTTAATTACCTTTTCATCAGTACCCATCAAAATTTATCTAAATCAGTCAACTTATCATAAATACCTTCTGCTTTAGAGTCTTTATCAAACCTAGATTGTATTTGCAAATATGAAAACCAATTCATTTTTACACCTTGTTCTTCCACCGCTTGCATAGATTTAAGTTCACCCTTTTCATTCAATATCTCACCATATCTAACTGTTTGTTCCTTTTTATATACTATTGGATAAGAAAAAGCTTCAATAGTTGATATCCACGTTGGAATTTTTAAGTAATATTGTCTTTTTATCTTCGCCCAGTTCAAAAACAATGCCTTTCGAATATAGATGAAGATTCAATATTTCCTGAAAAGTCTTGTAAAATTCCGCTGGCAAACCATCTGGACTGGTGCTTTCCCAACATTCTGTTTTTTAAGGCTTCTGTTAATTCCATCATTGTTATATTTCCTTCTAACATTGTTTCAATATTTTTAGGTATCTGAGGTAGGTTCGCTTTCTGTAGATATTGCTTAATTTTTTCTTCTTGAATATTCTCTTGAAAGTACAGTTTTCCATAGTAGTCTTGTATAATTTTTTTCTTCTCATTTCCTTAGCAAACCTGTCCTTCTTTATTTATTAATTGACTAATCCTTCTTGCTTCTCTTTCCTTTCTCAGTTTATAAGTCTGCCTGGTTTGTTTGCATCTTCGAAGTAATTCTGGTTGGCATTTTTAATTTTTTGTGCTAATTTTTCCTTTTCCATTAGTCCCATTTTATGTTTAATTATATCCATTTTATTTTTAATATCTTTTTTTTTTGTGGGGACTTCTGTAAGTCTTTTTCCAATCTTTTATAGTCATCCTCTAATGTCTTAAATGTCTTTTTTTGTTTTATGTTTCTTCTCCTAGTATAATCTATTATCAAGCCTCTTGTGTAGGCCTTCATCGTGTCCCAGAGATTCTGTAAAGATGTATCCACTTTTCTATTTTCTTTGAAGAAGAAAACAATTTCTTTCTCTATTTTCTATTTAAAGTCTTTTTCTTTTAATATTATATTATTTAAAGTCCATCTAGATCTCCTCTTGTATCCTTTCCAAATAACTGACACTGGATTATGATCTGCCCAAGTGCTTTTTTTATTGCAATCTGTCGTACATTAGTCAATAATTCTGCTGACATCCATATCATATCTATTCTAGACCAGGATGTATGCCTGTTTGAATAAAAAGTATGTTGCTTACTTTCCGCATTTCTCTCTCCATGCATCTTTTAAGTTAAATTTTTCTATTATTTAAAGGAAGGATTTTGGTAGCATCTTTCTAACTTTCTTCGTTGTTTTCTGTGTTTTATAATCCAACTGGTCATTAATTATTCCATTAAAATCTCCCATCATACAAATATTAACATAGTCCAATTCAATTATTTTCGTGTGTAATTTTCTGTAGAATTCTTCTTGTTTATCATTCAGGGCATAAATTGCAATTAGAAGTATTTTAACGCTGTTATCCGTTATTTCCACCATCAGAATCCTTCCATCATCATCTGTGTAGATTAGTTCTGCCAAAATTGTTTCTTTAATATATAATACCACACCTCTTTTTTTTTGGATTGTGCCAGCGACATAAATAATTTCCCTAGTTTTCCTTGTTTTAGTATATATTCATGTTGTTTTTTGATATGTACCTCTTGTAAGCAGATTATGTCAAATTTTAATTTTTCTAATTTGTGAAATACTTTCCTTCTTTTAGTAGCCAAATTAAGTCCACTTATGTTAATCGAAATCAATTTTCTTTCATCCATGTTAAGCTTTATAGGAGGGTTTTGGGTTTTTTTTGAAACAAATTTTATTGATTTTAAAGACAAACAAACCATCGTTAACCATTAAATACACAAAACCTCTCTATTATTAATTTTACAAGTCAAATAAAATATTATTTTATACAACATAATTCTATTTTTCACCATTTCAATATAACCATATAGATATCTCTTAACAAATTTCTCATTGTTTCTCTTTTCGTATTCAATTTCATTAATTATTATTAATTTTCTATATTTATCCAGTTTATAATCATCATCTTCATTCCTCTCTGTCTTGTTTAACATTATTCTCATCCAACCTTCCTCTGAGGTTTTATTAATTCTCAAAGAAAACATAGACACACAAAACACAAAAATATAAAACTTCTTTTAAGAAAGTAGTTTGGCCCCAGATTACCTCTCTTTGTATGGACTTCAATTAAATTTGTGCTCATCTTATATACCATTACCTATCTTATTTACCATTCTATATCTTCTATATAACTTCTCCCCACTTTTCACTCTTCTTATTTCTATTTTATTTAATTCATTTTAATTTAAATCATTGTATTTATATTTTTTGTCCATTCTTTCCAAATTATCCATTTATCTCATTCCCTACAGCAAGTAAAAAAAAGAATTTCTCCTGAAATCACTGATCAAGGTATGATGCCTTTCTATCCTCCCCCTAAATTAATATTTAAAATAACACCTAATACCCAATCTGATTCTGCTTAGTACATTCAACCTACTAACCTCTAAAGAGAGAAAATAATAAGTCCATAATAATTAATATAATTAAATAATAAATCTAAATTTTAAATCTTATAGCATTCCAATTGTCTATTTCAAGAAACAAGTGCTACAATAATGAGTTTATAATAAGATCAAAACAACAGTAAATTAAACTTTTTAATTAAACTCAATATTTTAAACATTCCTTTTAATCTTTTATTAAATTTTAAAATCTATCATTACTAAACATTTCAATATTTTAGTCTTTTGTTAATTCTTATAACATTCTAATTTTCTATTTCTAATACAAATACTACCATACCATCTTATGTACCTTGCAGAATCTTCTTTTTTAAAGAAATTATACATTACCCTTTATCCCTAAAAAAAATTCCTTTTTTTCCCATCTTGTTTTATACCTTTGTGGCTTTTCCCTCCCTTTTCCCTTCCTTTCTTATCCCACCTAACCTTTTTACCTCCAGCTTCCCCTCTCTGTTGTATTCCTATCTCCTTTTGCTCAGTAACATTAACATTGAATTGGTTTTGCATCTTATTTTTTCCTTTCTTAAGTATTTTTTTAAATCTTAAGTCCTTTATTTTCCTTCCTTTCTTTCTCTTTTCTCTCTTAACTAAATTTTTAGATTCATTGAAGATGGCGTCTTCTTCTTCTTCTTCTTCTTCTCCTTCCATTTCCTCCATCTGTTGTTGTATTTGATAATTAACAAGCGCCATTTCTAAAAAGAGGAAGGCTTCTTTCACAGCGTCCTTTCTTTCTTCACATTCTCTAAGTTCATCAACAAATAAAGCCATTCTTTATTCTTCTTCTTAAAGCAACCAAAATGTTTCAAAAGTTAGAGCAATTCCCCAAAGTTCCAGAGAGAGTCAATCAGTCCAAACAAAACACAAAGTTCTCACTTTCTCTTCCTGGTGAGGTACCCAGCTGCCGGCTTCTTTGAGGTGGCCATTACAGACCGCCGCTCGACCGTCTTGGGAGAGGGGGGTTTTGCCAGCTGGGAAGGGGGTCTGCAACACCCCCAAACCCCTCACCAGCTCCCCACTATCTTCGGCTGCCTCTTCGTGGCAGCCTTAGCCTCCAGGTCCGTGGATCGGAGGCACCAAAGCGGCTAGCGCGGCAGGGATCGCGCAGGATCGCAAATCCCTGCCGCTAGCGAAGCCGACAAACCGGAAGTCCTTTATAGGAGGGTTTTATTGCTCTAGTAGATCTCAATTCTTGTTGTTCTCTGGGTTCACCGCCTACTGCACCTTCTTCTTTTACTTTTTCAATTACTGCTATACACTCCTCTTGAAATTCAATCAGTGACTCTTCCTTTCTTTCTTCTTCCTCCTTTCCTCTAAAGTATTCTAAGTAGAATAGCTCAGTTTTTTCAACTGTGTCAATTCTGTGTCTTTGTTCCTGCCAAGTGAACAAGAGGCCTTCTGGCATCAATCATCTGTAGTTTACTCCTCTTTCAAGTAACTCTTTAGTCAAGAATAAATATTCTCTTCTCATCTCTCTTACTCTTCTTGGTATCTGTTTCAGCACCACAATTTCTTTGTCTTTATATTTTAGTTTTCTCTCTCTCTCACCACCTGGAGTATCTGTGTCTTAATAATCTTCTTAGTAAATCTAATGTGAACTTCTCTTGGTAGTCTATTCCTTGTTGCATATCTTGTATAGACACAAAACACTTCATCCATCCCATCCATCATCTTTTCTTTGGTTATTTCCAGTGCTTCTGCCAATATTTCTGCCATTATTTCAGCAAGTTTTTCACCTTTTCCTTCTTCTATATTTTAAAATCTTAGATAAAATTCTGATTTATCTATTTCCCATCCTAATGGTTCACATCTGCCCTTCTCGACATCACTCAATTGAATATCAATGTCTCCAAATTTCTTATCTCTTTGTATATCTTCTTCAATTTTTAAAAATCTATCTTCATATTTCATCATCATCTGTTGAATATTTTCCACTTTCTCATCTGTCTTTTCTATTTTTTGCTCAATCTTCTGGATTCCTTGCATAATCATCTGTTATGTCACTTCCTTCTCTTTCTCTTTTTCCTGTTGTACTATTGTCTGTATAGATTGTTGTTCTCCAGATGGTGAGGGAGTTGGTATCGAAGAAGCTGGAGCTGTTGTCTTTCTACTCATAATGCTTATTTGTAAAGAAAGAGAGAGAGAAAAAAAGGAAAAAAAGAGGAAAAAAGAAAAAAAGGGGAAAAAAGACGAAAGCAAACACTCCAAAAGAAAAAAGGAAAAAGAAAGTCTTCAGGCACTTGTATACCTTAATCCAATTAGTTACAATGGTAAATGTAAAAAGTAAAAAATCAAGGATAAAAAGGGGAAAAAAAGAGAAAGAAAAATATTCTATATGTTCCTCTTAATAAACAAAAATATTTACATTCTGGTTCCTGGATTAAAAAGTCAAAATCTAATTAAAGAGAAAAAAAAAGCCCAAATAGTGGGGGAGTAGAAAGGGAGGCAAAAGGTAAAAAGCAATTCTAATATAAAACAAGCCTCTGCTGCCAAATATCCAAGGCTCTTTGATAAATCAGCTCAGAATTTTTCAAGGTCACTTCAATCTTCTTTCTTTCAACTTCAACTCCAGACTCCAGCTATCTCTTCAGAAATGAGCACCTGAATAAACAAACTACCATGCTCATCTCTATCTTTTCCAATACACAGCTCAGAGTCCTTGATTGTAACACAAACTAGTGACAGAAAAAAGAAACAATGTATCCAAGCCTCTGGGCGGTAGTGCTACTTACTTTTCTTCACTTTCACTTCCTCCTCAATCTACAGCCAGGAACTAAAAAAAAAAAAAAGTAAAATCTTTCCCCCCACTTTTTTTAAAAGGAGAAAAATAAATCTTAAATCAAACAGAAGAGTCTTAATCAAAAAAGAATTTTCAAAAGGATTGTTAAAAAAAGGAGAAAGAAATACAAACAGAAATAAAAAGATTAAAAAGTACCAGTCCAGCTTAAAGTTAAACAGCTTTGCCAAGTTCAAAATTCCAATAAAAAGGGAAAAAAAGAACAAAACTTTCACTTTGACAATTAATCACGCCGCTGAAACTCTTTCCACTTTTAGTCCACTTTAATTTTTTCAGGGTGTTCTCTCCAAGAAATAATAAGTAAAAGTTCATCTCACCAAACTGAGACATTTTCTTCCAATCTCTTCCATTCCAGAGCTGTTCTAGGTTCAGCAGCTTGGAAGGCTGCCTCTCCGCTGCCGGCAAAGAGGGCTTTCCCTGGATCAGGGGTCCCCAACCACCGGGCCGCGGACCGGTACCGGTCCGTGGAACATTTCCTACTGGGCCGCCGGTTTGCTGGGCGCCACCATCTTGTTTGATGAGAAAGTGCTTCCGGGTGAGCTTTTCCGGTTGGAAAGCAGCGTTTGGATGCAGAAAGAATCCTCGCGCCTTAGTTTCATCGAAGGGGGGGGCTTCGAACGAAACTAAGGCACGAGGATTCTTTCAGCACCCGAGGCAAGGCGAGCCGAGCGACCATCCCGAAGCCACCCCAAAGCGAAGCCCATCGACAAAGGTACAAAGGAGATGTTGAAGGTGGTGGGGAGAAGCGGGAGACAGCTGGCTGGCTGGTCGCTCGGCTCGCCTTGCCTTGTCATGCGTGCTGATGCCGGTACCGGGCCGCGGATCATTTTGTGATGCCGTTACTGGGCCGTGGCACAAAAAAGGTTGGGGGCCACTGCCCTGGATCAACCAGGGACTTTGCGATGTCCCTGGGATCAACAGGACGTGCCCTTGTCAATCACTGTCTCTACGGGATGGTTTAGGTCCATGGGGACCGACCAGCAGCTGAAATATCGACGGAGGATCAAGATTGGAGGGTCAAGATTGCCTGTCCAACCGCTGCAACGCCAGCTTCGCCCTCCCCTGATGGAATAACTTTAATGGTCAATCACTCTGCTTTAGGACAATCATTAAGATTAGATTAAGTCTATGCTATGAAAAGCATGGATGCCTTTTCTTCATATCCATGAGAAATTGTTTTCTATTTTCCAGGTCTATAAGCTATTTTTGAAGCTATTCTAGACTGCATCTGCATCATTGTTGATCCATATGTTTCAAAATCTGATCCCAATGATCTCCAATATTCAACTAACTGAGATTTAAAAAGGAGATAACATGATGAGGCCAAGCAGCAAATTATTCATAATGATTCCTAAATGAAAGATTATTATTTAGCTTGTTGAAATATAAATGCTAATACAAGTCTGAACAGACACACCCAGCCAATTTAGCAATAAGTCCTAACAATGCTATAGAAGATCAAAGGTGAAGGGGAGATGAATAGACCAACTGACAGATAAGAAAGAAGAGGTCTATGAAAGGAATCTGAGGAACAAAACTGGATTCTTCATTTCCAGTTCAGATACCTCCTGTCAAATGAAAGAGATTATACACTTTGTATGTGTGATTTGAGTGTGCATGTGGCTGGAAGCAGCTTTATGAGCCTAGAAAAATGTTGCAAGTTTTTCTAGGAGAGAGAGCTGCTCTCTGAGAGCTGCTGATTGTCCCTAGTGAGTGAATGGTTAGTAAGCACATTATGGCTGCCTTAAAGATTTTATTAAATATTTGTGCAGTACAGAAGATGCAGAAGTGTTTTATAATGTGGTCAAGAAGATTCTTCCAGAAAATTATTTAGTTGTCTTGCTGACAGTTTTCTCCTTCAAAGAGTGAAAGTCCCAGAGAGTAGCTGTCTATGACTTAATATAAACCAAAAGGAAAGGCTTAGCTGAGAAAGGACAAAAATGAGGAATACTGCAGTACAGGATGCTTTGTTTAAGCATACATAATTAAATAATCCAGCTGTATTAAGGCAAAACTGTAGTTTACAAACCAAAGTGGTAGGGTCAGAAAAAAAATGCTAAAGCAAAATCATCACGTATGGTTTACTGTGATGTATGAACGAAACCATTAAAAAAAAGCAGGATTATGAAATAGATGCATCTCAAGTTATGATTTTGATCTAGGTCATTAAACTTTAATGGTTTAATTCTGCCACACCATTTATACATCTGTAAATACAATTGAATATATCAGAACAATAATATAGAAAACACTGCTTCATATGTGATTAAAGTTAAAAAGGTTTTTATATATATTCTTTATTTACCTTTTTTTTAAAAAAATAAATGAATAACATTTTATTCTATTCTAGATCAAGCAGAAAAAGGGACAGATTTCCATATTCATACACCTCAATAGTGTTCTGTACAGTCATTTACATACTCGTAAACGCCGCGCGGTGATTGGACAAGACACACGGCGAGCTGACTGGCCGAGCGAGCCGCAGTGATTGGCCCGCCGCGAATCTCCCGCGATTGGTGGAAACTAATCGCGGGAGATTCAAAGCGGTGTCATTGGCCACGGCTGCCGCGGCCAAGGAATAAAAGCCGCCACTTTTCCCCTTTCGAGCCGAGCCGATCTCGGAGCAAATAAAGAGCTGAAACTAAGTCACTGGCTCCGAGTCTTTCTTCCACGACGGACACGACACTGGCGACGAGGATGGGATACCAAGCCTAAATCCTGAAAGCACGTGTCCGGAGGAAATAAGACCGACGAGATGGCCAGCATCGCCCCACCAGCGCCTTTCAACCCCGCTACTGAGGATTGGGAATCATACACCAACCGATTCCTGATGTTCCTTGAAAGTAGCAACCTAAAGGACGCGAATGGGCAGAAGAAAAGAGCCGTCTTCCTAACGCACTGCGGGCCCGCGGTGTTCAAGATGGCGAAAGCCCTTACGAAACCCGAAGACGTGAAAACGATGGACTGGGCCGATCTCGAACCCTTACTCCGAAACCACTATGCCTCCGCCGTGCCCACCCTCATCAGGCAGCACGATTTCTACCGGAGGGACCAGAGAGCGGGCGAGAGCATCAGTGATTTCGTGGCTGACCTGCGGAACCTCGGGGGCATGTGTGGCTTTACGGACATGGACGAGGCACTCCAAGACTGCGTCGTCCTAGGACTCCGAGATCCGGTACTGCAAAGCCGACTAATGGCAAAAGGCGACATCGCCCTCGCCGACGTCCTCGCAGACGCCACCGCGGCCGAAGCCACCCGGAAGTCGGCGGCTCGAATGCGGAGACTCACCGCGACCACCGATACAGGCACGACAACCGAGACACACGCCGAAGCAAGCCTCCGGGAGACCACCACCACACACCATGGCGACCTCGACTCCGGTTCCAACACCACGGACAAGGAAGAGGACATCCATCAACTCCAGACGGAACGAGACCGGCGCGATCGGCGGAGTCGTAAGTCGGGGCCCCAATGCGCCGGGTGTGGAGGCGACCACCCTCGATCGGAGTGCCGATTTTTTGATGCGATATGCCGGCACTGTGACAAAAGAGGCCACATCGCCTGAGTCTGCCGACTTAAGAAAAACCACAGCCCTCGGCGGAGAGAGACCAGCAACCGGAGACGAGACGGCACCCCCCAGGCCCAGAGACCGCCAATCCGAAAATCGCTGGAGCCGAGAGGGACGGGGCCGCCGAAATGGCGACAATCGGCAGAGAGAGGAAACCTACCAGACGGTCGTCATCGGCCATTCGTCCAGCAATGACGCCCGGAAGGTATATGTGGAAGTGAGCATCGAGGGCGAACCATGCAAGATGGAGGTGGACTCCGGATCCTACCTCTCCATGGTTGCATGGCGGGAAATCAAGCGCCTGGTGCCCAAAATCCAAAGAAGGAGACTAGAAAGCCAGAATCTAATCCTCAAGGACTACCAGGGAAATCGCATCCCGGTAGTTGGAACAGGCCAGTTCGAAATAAAATTCAAGGGACGAAAGGCAAGGCTGCCATTGACGATCGTGGACCGAGACCGACCCAGCCTTTTAGGACTACAATGGTTCGCGCCACTCGGGATCGAGGTGACGGGCATCGATCACATCGGGGAAGCCGATTGGGAGGAACAACTCGCAAGGGACTTCCAGGAAGTGTTCGACGGCACCCTAGGCAAGTACCGAGGGCCCCCTATTTCTTTCAGCCTAGACCCCAGCGTTCCCCCAAGACGCCTAAAACCACGGCGGGTACCTTTCGCACTCCGGCCCAAGATCGACGAGCAAATAAACAAGCTCGTCAGTCAGGGGGTTCTCGAACCAATTGACCACGCCAGGTGGGAGACCCCCATAGTCACCCCAGTCAAGCCCGATGGGTCAGTGAGAATCTGCGGGGACTATAAGGCCACCCTCAACTGCGCATTACAACAGAGCGCCTATCCCGTCCCAGTGGTTCAGCATCTCCTACACACTGGGGGGAGGCAAGGTTTTTGCGAAACTCGACCTGGCGCAAGCATACCAACAACTGCCGGTCGACGCAGAAACCGCCGAGGCGCAAACCATAGTAACCCACCGGGGGGCTTTCCGATGTAAGAGACTCCAGTTTGGAGTCAGTGTGGCACCAGGAATATTCCAGAGCCTCATGGAGAGACTCCTGCAAGGAATCAAGGGGGTGGTGCCCTACTTCGACGACGTACTGGTGTCGGCAGCCAACCAAAAAGAACTGGAGGGCCGCCTGAGGGAGGTCCTAACGAAATTCAAAAATGCGGGGCTGAAGGTTAAAAAGGAAAAATGCCAATTACATACCGAGAGGGTCGAATTCCTAGGGTACCTTTTAGACCGGCACGGAATGCACCCAACCGAAAAAAAAATCAGAGCGATCAAGGAAACCCCCAGGCCGAAGAATAAAACGGAACTACAGGCATTTCTAGGGCTGCTTAATTTCTATAATGTTTTCCTGCCACAGAAGGCGACCGCAGCGGAGCCTTTGCATAGGCTCTTAGACAAGGCGGCCCTGTGGACTTGGGGGAAACGCGAGGAAGCCGCCTTCAACAAAACCAAGGACCTACTCACCTCGGATGCTGTCCTCATCCAATACAACGAGACCCTACCGCTAGCTGTCACATGCAACGCATCACCCTTCGCCGTCGGCGCCGTCCTCAGCCACACTCTCGCCGACGGAAAAGAAGCACCCATCGCCTTTTCTCAAGGACCCTCACCAAACCGGAAAGAAACTACAGCCAGCTGGACAAGGAGGCCCTGGATATCGTTGCCGCTGTCAAAAGGTTCCATGAATACATCTACGGCCGGACGTTCACCATCGTCACCGACCACAAGCCGCTGCTGGGAATCCTGGCAGGAAACAGGGCCACCCCGAACATTCTATCTCCAAGAATGACAAGGTGGTTCGAATTCCTTTCCGCCTACAGTTACCGGCTCACACACCGACCCGGTAAGACAATCACCCACGCAGACGCCCTGAGCCGCACGCCGCTACCTGACCTGGACACCGACCCAGCACCCACGACGACCACCCTTAGCATAGAGGCTCTGCCCGATCTACCCGTAACCGCGTCAGGCATTGCCCACAAAACTAATAAAGACAAACATCTGGCGCGAGTGTTACATTGGGTAGAGAAGGGGTGGCCCGAAAAAGACGTCGACGAAACATTCAGGACATTTCGGAACCGGCAAACAGAACTGTCATTACAAAAAGGTTGTTTACTTTGGGGGGGATAGGGTTATCATCCCGGAAAAATTACAGGGAAAGGTATTGGAATTGCTGCACGAGGGACACCTGGGCATCGTGCGGACTAAAGCCTTGGCCAGAAGCTACGCATGGTGGCCAGGGATAGACAAACAGATCGAGGCTTGGGTGGCAGCATGCAACCGATGTCAGGAAACCAGGCCTAGCCCCCCTGCCGCCCCAATCCTGGAATGGGAAACCCCCAGGGGACCATGGTCCAGGATTCACATAGACTTTGCCGGACCCACAAAAGGACACACCTTCCTCATTACGGTAGATGCTTACTCCAACTGGTTGAAGGTAAGCAACATGAAAACTACCACCACAGAGGCCGTTACCAAAGAACTCAGCAGGCTGTTCGCAACCCACGGCCTCCCAGACGTCGTCGTATCCGACAACGGGCCCCAATTTACCTCGCTAGAATTCGGAAAATTCCTAGCAGAGCGGGGGATACGACACGCATTAACAGCGCCGGCACATCCGGCGGCGAACGGGAGGGCGGAACGGATGGTTCAATTTACAAAAAAAACAATCCAGAAAATAGAAAACGGGGAAATCCAAGACAAAATAAATAAAATGCTTTTGATACAACACATAACCCCGAACACAACAACTAACAAAAGCCCGGCAGAACTATTAATGGGGAGGAAATTAAGGTCCCCATTAGACAGGCTGCACCCCACATACAACCCAGAAAAAAACCCCAAACTCCTCAAGCAAAGACCGAACATTTAAACCAGGCGACACAGTATACGCAAGGAACCTTACCGGGGACCCACTGTGGATACCAGCAACCGTAACCCAAGTGACAGGTCCCCGCTCGTACCGTTTACAAACAACCGACGGACGAGCATGGAAACGACACATCGACCAATTAAGGTCAAGAACTACCACGGGAAACACAACCGACACGCAAACAGACACGAACACATACCCAGAAAAAGAAGGGGACCCCCCCAACACAAACCAAGAGGGGAGGGAAGACCCCAATAACCAACCCACACCAGAAAGAAACTGGGAATACTCACCAGCAAACAGCCAGCTTGAAGCCTCACCAGGAAGAAGCAGCCAGGCCAGCTCAACCAGCCCAGAAAGACCAGACGGGAGGGGCAACAACCGCAGCTCAACCAGCCCGAGTAGACCGGGAGGGAGCTGCGACGAAAGGCCCGGCTCACCCTTCCAGGCAGTTCCATCGACGAGACAGAGAGCAACACAGAACCCAACCGAACCGGCCGGGAACCAAGCACCAACTAACCTGCGCAGGTCAAGTAGGCAAGTACGAAGCCCCGCCTACTTACGGGACTACGTTACGTAGGACCATACCAAGAGGGGAGGGGTGTTCTGTACAGTCATTTACATACTCGTAAACGCCGCGCGGTGATTGGACAAGACGCACGGCAAGCTGACTGGCCGAGCGAGCCGCAGTGATTGGCTTGCCGCGAATCTCCCGCGATTGGTGGAAACTGATCGCGGGAGATTCAAAGCGGTGTCATTGGCCGCGGCCGCCGTGGCCAAAGAATAAAAGCCACCGCTTTTCCCCTTTCGAGCCGAGCCGATCTCGGAGCAAATAAAGAGCTGAAACTAAGTCACTGGCTCCGAGTCTTTCTTCCACGACGGACGCGACAAATAGTACAGAACCAAGAGGTAGTGCTACAGGACTAATTTCTTTCTTTCTTTTATTTAGTATTTTCCCATTTCACTTTCCAGGAGAGCAAGATGTTATGGAACCCATAGAGCAGACAACCTCCAAGAGTGGATGGGACTGTACATTGTTGTTGTTGCTGCTATTAATTTAACTTATATTGATTATATTACTTTCATATAATAAATGTTTGTGGTTTGATAAACAATCTAAAAGAGGTTGATGAACTGAAGAGTTTGGGGACTTCTGCTATAGAGGTTAGGGAATGGATGCCATGTAAAAGTATCCTCTTGCAAAATGAGAGTAGAACATGTAGCTGCTAAGACACATTCTAAGAAGGTGGACACATCCCAAAGGGTTTCTGGCACCTTGGTCAAGAAAGAAAAATTTCCATACCCAGAGCTATCAAAACATATGCTTTTAGTCATATACTTCTAGTCTGGTGATAAATGGCTGATGAAGCTGGTTTTAAAGTCAGATTCCTGGTGCCTACAGTGAACTAGTACAGCCAGGGATGAGTAACATTGAAAGAGGCAGAGAACTGATATTGCTGATGAAATCTTCATAAACACTAATGATTTTGTTAGAATTTATCTGACAATAAATAGCACTGTACACTCCTACTTTTTGAATTACTTTTAATACAGCGTCATTTGGAATTCACTAAATGTGACAATTTTGGTAAATTTGTACACAAAATGTGTTCAGATAATGAAATAAATAAGAACCATATCTATAAATATAATGCATTGGGAAAAAGACTATTGGTGGTATTCTAAATACAGTTCTAGTGATTTAGAAATCATACTTTTCACTGGATTCAAATGCCATTTTAAGAAGGATCTCGTCTAGACTTTTAGAAGATGCTTTTCACTTTTCATCCTACCTTAGCCTCAATTAGTTCTAATTCATTATTTAAACTTTGGTTTTGGTTAAGGCTTAAGGGAAGACTGTTCTCATACTGGTAACTAATATTTTAATCTCAGTTAGCTTTCACTTGTTATTTACAGCTCCATACAAAAGTTTGGTCATCCCTGGTAAAATTGTATATTTCAATGAATCCCTAAGCCAATAAATCCTGACAAAACCTCTAGACCAGGGGTTCCCTACCTGGGGTGCTCGCACCCCCTGGGGGTGCGAGACGATATTCCAGGGGGTGCGAGAAAAGTCCAGGTAAATAATAGGATATTGGCTATATGTTGGCATTTTTATTCCAGGGGGTGCGAGGTTCGAGTGAAATTTCTTTAGGGGTGTGGGGTGAAAAAAAGGTTGGGAACCACTGCTTTAGATGATACAAAGTTGAACACAACATGTTTTTGTGCGTTTGAACACATATGTGCTATTTTATGTGCCATTGTTTATTGTAGATGTATTTCTTGATTTGGATTTAGAGAAAGATTGCTCCCATAGAACCATATGTTCCTGTAGTTTGGTTACTACTGTCATATTTGATTGGATTTCCTCATTTAAAGTCCTGCAAGAAAGAAAGAGTGCTGAGGATCAACAATAAAAGATTCATTAAAAGCTATATAAAAAGTTCTGCACTGTCTGCTTGTCAGCTTCTGAGCAAAATTCAAGTCAGCGCACTAATGCACAAAGCTTAAAAGAACTTGGGAACAGGTTCCTTTGAAGGACATCTACAATTATATCAGCCTCTGAAACACTTACATTCCTCCAGGGAAATCCTCTTCTCTACTTTGCAGCTTACAAATTGCTACTTGATTGACAGTCAGGGGATGGAACTCTGCAGATGTGTATTATTATTTTTTTGTCTCTGTATGTATCTCTATGTAGTATCTGAGTGCAAATAGAGAAAGCTCAGGAAAATAATGATGATTCATAACTTTCCAGTCATGGTGACCTGGAAAAGTTATTTGAAACAAATGTGAAGATATTAATTAGGATGATGGGTCAGGGGTGGGTTTCTACTGGTTCCCACTGGTTCTATAGAACCGGTTGTTAACGTCACTGGTAGTTCTAAGAACCGGTAAAACCGACCCCTGCTTGGCCCCGCCCCTTATATATTGTGTATAGCAACATCAATATAACAAGAAGTTGCCTGTCTCCGTTTTGGTAAGTTGCTTTTCTTTATTTATGTATTTATTTATTTTTTTAACTATCTGTTTTTGTTTTTATTAATCATAAAAACAAAACATATACTAAATAAATAAATAAATAAACACATAAATAAAAATTATTTTACTATTTATCTTGATTAATAAAAACAAAAACAGATAGTAAAAGAATAAATAAATACATAAATAAAGAAAAGCAACTTGCCAAAAGGGAGACAGGCAACTTCTTGTTACATTGATGTTATACATTGCATGTTTCTGCTTCAATCAATATATAGCAACATCAATGTAACAAGAAGTTGCATGCATACATAAATGTATTTTTTTTAAAACAAAAGTGTTTTATTTTTTTAAAACATAAACAAAACAAACATAAACATAAACCATCTTCAGTTACATAGTGTGTTGGTTGGTACAAATCACTTGTGCACAATCTCTGCAGTCTTTTCCTTCCAATTTGCATTAATCCTTATATCATATATCCACTATATATATTTATATTACTATTATTAATTACTTACTAGACTACTAATATTACATCATTGATGTGAGCAAATTACCATTTTTACTTAATCTACTTTATAATGTTCATTTCATCATCACCAATCTATTCTACAATGATATATTCCTACTTTATCTTACCTCTGTAATTCTATTATACTTATAAGGTATTATAAAATATTTCATAAATGAAAAAGCAAAGCAGAAACAAATATCAATAAGTACAGCAGTGTAACAGAAAAATTATTGAAATTTCTTTGTATTGACTTATTTCTAATTTTGTTAATTATATCAACATGTTTATTATTATCAACCTTCTGTATTTAATTCACACGTAGCAATGATCATTCTCCATCTAATGTTTACCTCTTATCTCTATCCATTTCTGTACATTGTAATTTTTTAATTTCATTTTCACCTATGGGGATCTCTTCGTTTTTCCACTATTGTGCAAACAATTCAAGCCACTGTTAACACACATAACATTAAATATGTATTGTACTCCCTTTATGTGGGTACCAACAAAATATTTCTGGTTTTAAAATTTAAAACTATATGTTGCTTTACCATTTTTGTTAACCTGGACATTATATCCTCTTGAATAGCTACACTAGCAGTGCCCAATACTGAATTCATATATTCCAGTTTTTTAAACTGGGGGATACATTTCAGAAAAATAATTCAGTATTGCTCTGTGAATGTGCCTATCAATTCCATTTGTAATCTAACTTCCTAGATGATTTTGTACTACAATCTTTTTTTTATACTATATATATATCTGCATAAGGCTGTAAAAAGCTTCAGTATATTTTTAAGATGCATTCTAAAAAGGTTAGGCAACCAAACATGGCTTCCCCTGGCTTCTCTCTCTCTGCTATAGAGAGAGCATTCCATTAGGGACTGTTGGTCCAGGTAAATAGTCTTGGCTAGGAAAGATTTTTGTGCCACTACTGGCACAAAATAACAAACTCCCTTGGTTTGTTAGTAGTATTTCCATTTCAAGTGTTTCTTTTTCAATTAATCAATTGTAATTATAAATATATCAGGCATTCTTT
The DNA here is from genome assembly GCF_049901735.1 of Notechis scutatus. Lineage (NCBI taxonomy): Eukaryota > Metazoa > Chordata > Lepidosauria > Squamata > Elapidae > Notechis > Notechis scutatus. The sequence continues at coordinate 77,456,571 of NC_142025.1, read as the reverse complement.
TATATACACAGTGCAACATCTTTTTTATAGGCTGTCATTTTCAAATCCACTTTCAGTTCCATCTCATTCTTGTCTGGTGAAACTTGTTCCTCTTCCATAACATATTTTAAACACTAACTAGCTATAGTGTGAGGGACTTTTAAAAGTAACTGAATATTACTGATCTCTGTTCCTCGCCTGCTTTCTTTGCTTGCCACTGCCTTCACCACTCAACTTACAACAACAATCGAGTCCAAACCACTGTTGATTTTTTTTTTGCAGCATATTGCCAAGATGAAAAGGCAAATGAATTTGTCTGCTTTCTTAGATAAGAAAACAAAAGGAGATCCAAAAGAATCACAACCACAACCATTGGAGTCTGAGGAAAGCCCCCTGGTCTAGAGGTTTTGTCAGGATTTATTGGCTTAGGGATTCATTGAAATATACAATTTTACCAGGGATGACCAAACTTTTGTATGGAGCTGTAAATAACAAGTGAAAGCTAACTGAGATTAAAATATTAGTTACCAGTATGAGAACAGTCTTCCCTTAAGCCTTAACCAAAACCAAAGTTTAAATAATGAATTAGAACTAATTGAGGATAAGGTAGGATGAATCTATTGGACCGGATGGAATATGTGCCTACTTCTTAAGAAAGCTATCCACTGCCATAGCCAAACCTCTAAGCATAATCTTTGAAAAATCTTTCAGAACCAGCTCCTTGCCTAACCTATGGTCACAAGCCACAGTCATCCCCATCTTCAAAAAGGGAGACCCAAGCCTAGTTGAAAACTACAGGCCAATCTCCTTATGCTGCGTCACCTGTAAAGTCATGGAATCAATTATTAACCAATCCATCATCCTTCACTTAGAGACAAATAACCTACTCTCCAATAAACAATTTGGTTTCAGGAAAAAACTATCCTGTAATCTGCAACTCTTACACTGCAAAAACATATGGACGACACAACTCGACCAGGGCAAAACAATAGACGCAATCTACATAGACTTCTGTAAAGCCTTTGATTCAGTGGTACATGACAAACTACTCCTAAAAATAAAATCCTATGGTATCTCTGGACAACTGAATAACTGGATAGAAGCATTCCTGTCAAACAGACAACAAATGGTCAAAATCGGGAGCGTCCTATCAAATCCAGTACCTGTCAATAGTGGTGTTCCCCAAGGCAGTGTTCTAGGACCAACTCTCTTCATACTCTACATAAACGACCTCTGTGATCATATTAAGAGCAATTGCGTTCTCTTCGCTGATGATGTAAAGCTGTTCAATACCACAGACAATACTGCTACCCTACAAAAAGATCTTGACTATGTATCCGAATGGTCAAACAAATGGCAACTTCAAATCTCAACAAATAAATGCTCTGTCTTACATATTGGCAAAAAAATCAGAAAATAAAATACAAGCTGAATAGTCAAGATCTTGTTGATGACCCAAGCTCTGTAAAGGACCTTGGAATACTCACCTCTAATGATCTAAGTGCTAGAGCACACTGCAACTACATAGCCAAAAAGGCATTAAGAGTTGTTAACCTAATCCTACGTAGCTTTTTCTCTGGTAATATCACACTACTAACCAGAGCATACAAAACATTTGCTAGACCAATACTCGAATACAGTTCATCAGTCTGGAACCCACACTACGTATCTGATATTAGCACAATTGAGAAAGTCCAGAAATATTTCACAAGAAGAGTTCTCCACTCCTCTACTCGCTGTAGAATACCTTATGCCACCAGACTTGAAATTCTAGAACTAGAAAACCTTGAATTACTGCGTCTTCGGTCTGACTTAAGCATGGTATACAAAATCATACATTGCAATGTCCTACCTGTCAATGAATACTTCAGCTTCAACCATAACAACACAAGAGCACACAATAGATACAAACTCAAAGTAAACTGCACCAAACTTGATTGCAGGAAATACGACTTTAGCAATAGAGTGGTCAATGTCTGGAATACTCTACCTGACTCTGTAGTTTCTTCCCCAAACCCCAAAAACTTTAACCTTAGACTGTCTACTATTGACCTCACCCCTTTCCTAAGAGGTCTGTAGGGGCGTGCATAAGCGCACCAACGTGCCTACCGTCCCTGTCCTATTGTTTCTCTTATTCTTTTATTTTTCTTATATGTAACCATTTCATGTATTCACAACTATGTATACATTTATACTTATTATCTTGTAAACAATTGGCAAATCAAATAAATAAATAAATAAATAAATAAATAAATAAATAAATAAATAAATAAATAAATAAAAGCAGAGCCAGCACATCATCCATCGAAGAAAGCAGAGCCAGCACATCATCCACACCTGGTACTGGAAGAGCTGAATCAGGCATTGAAGGGAACCTTCCTGATTGCTGGACACTGCAGCAATACAATAATTTTAGGGAAAAATATGATGGACTGGGCGTTTTCCCAGAAAAAAATAGGTTGCAAGTATTGCAGAAGATTTGAAATTTCAACCAAAGAAAAAAGTGTCCACGGAGCTAAGGAGTGGAAAAATTACCAAATTGAACCATCAGGAAGGAGTAAAGAAATCCAACAAGCTTCCCTCAGAAAGAAATTGAAGGAACATTTCTCATCTAAGGCTTACAACATCTGTACAGAGAAGTTAAAGCAATGTGAGCAGGATGCCATAAGCAAAGGACTGGAGAAGATGAGTGAGAAATATCTGGGTAGTACATGTAGAGTGTTTATTACAGTTTATGGTCTGGCACAAACATGCAGACCATTTTCATATATAGAAGATCTGATTGAGTTACAAAAAAGAAATGGTGTAGATTTGGGAACAGGGTTCCATTCAGGTAGAACTACAGTTGCAATAGTAGATTTCATTCCAAAAGATATCAGGAAACATTTATTTACCAAAATTATTGAGCAAACTCGCAAAATCTGTTTGATAATTGATGAAGCCTCAACAATATCTTCCAAACCAGTTCTTATACTATACTTAAAAGTTGAGGGTCCAGCTTTCTCACCAATAATTTTCCTTGAACTAGTAGAATTAGATAAACAAGATGCAGAGACAATATATTGTTCGGTTATAGAAAGTTTGAATAAAGTTGGGTTTAATAGAAACCATCTGGAGAAACATTTAATTGGATTTTAAGTGTTAAGCTTGGTGTTAAGCTTGGGAGTGTTAAGCTTGGGAGAAAATCTGAGGTAAGCACTAGGGTAGCCAAAGAGTTTCCAAATATTATAATATGGCACTGTTTAAACCAGGGGTGTCCAACCTTTCACCTTCCCTGGGCCACATTAGAAGATGAAAATTTGGTTTGGGCCGCACATAAAATAAAATAACAGTAACGATACCTGAACATCCAAAAAAAGGCACAGGCCGCAAGATGGCGGAGCTAATATAAGATGGCGGAGTTAATATAATGGATGGGGCGCAGGGTTGCCAGATCGCAGTTTGGCTCTGCGGCCAAACTCAAGCCAAAATACGGCCAAATTATTTTTATTTATTATTAATTATTTATTAAAAATTATTTATTTTTTATCACGGCGGGACTCTTGGGCTGCGGCTGCCTTGGCACGAGGAGCACTCTGACGGCGCCCGCCTTTTCTGTTGCAGCTTGGCGTGGCGCTCGCCCTGCCTCGCGCCTGCCTCTCCTCCTCCTCCTCACTGGCTCTTGCACGAAGGTTGGGGTGGGCACTGGGCCGCATTACGAGGCGACCTGGGCTGCATGCGGCCCGCGGCCCGCGGGTTGGACAAGCCTGGTTTAAACCATTGTCTGAAACTTGTTTTAGATTATTCTATTAGGGAAATAAAGCAAATCAATCATTTTCAATTTTTTATTGATAAAATATATTCTATTTTCCATCAATCGAATAAGAACCTAATTGAACTTAACAAAATTTCCAAACAACTTGAGATTGAAATTATAAAAATTGGTAGAGTTTTTGGACCAAGATGGGCTGCCTGTAGTTTAAGATCAACCCTAACTGTGTGGCAGGCTTATCCAGAGCTACATCAGTTTTTCTGTTCAAATAAAAAATACTCCAGTATGGCTGCCCGTCTTGAAAACTCATATTTTCTCACTGATTTGGCCTTGATGATTCATGTGTTAACTGAAATATCTCTCCTTTCCAATGCATTGCAAGCGAGAAACATAGACATTATAAGGCTGAAAAAGTTGTGCAAAGATCAATTAGATCATTTGAAATGCTTATAGAGGAAAAGGGTTCAGATGAAAATAAGGTTGATGAATTAATTACTTCAGAAACCTTTAAAATATAAATTTTATACAAAATCATTGATTTGTGGGACTTCCTCATGAAAAACTTATACAAAGCATTGTAACTAATTTGAAGAAAAGATTGATGGATTGCGAACATTTAAAGACAGGCTGCCAATTTAAAGACAGTGATCAGTTAAAATTTCTAAATTATTTGGAGCCAGATTATTGGAACATTGAAGAAATGGTGGTTCCATGGAGAGCAGCTGAAGGACAATTGGTTGCATTTGGTCAAATTTTCAATTATGAAATCAATATTAATAATTATTGTGATTTCATAGAAAATGTACTAAAAGATTCTAAAAATTATACAATTCCTTGCAGCATTAAAAAGGCTAGAGATATTATTAAAACTATTGCAGTCAGTTCAGCAGAGGCGGAAAAGGGCTTCTTGCAGATGATATGTTCAGAAGGCAGAAGTTGCCTTACAGTTTCCAATATTACAAACCTCCTGACCATCAGTTTAATTGGCTTACCTGTGCAAAAAGGGGACCCTGTTCCTATAGTAAAGAAGTGGTTAAGGGCACATCATCACGCAGCTGATGATGCTCGTGTTAAACACAAGAAAACTGTAACTCAGGACGATAATAGAAAAGCAATTTGGGAGTACTTTAAATACGTTTTGTTTTTTGTAAAGTTTTGTTATGTAATAGTTTTTGATTAATATTTTAAAATGTTGTAACACTATAGTTTTGTGTATCTTTTTATTATTTAAGCATTAAAGACCTGACATAATAAACTAACTTTTGTTTTGGTATATATTTTTTAATACTTAGTCATTAGGGCAAAGAAGTAATGTTGAGTTGGCCTCGGCCAGACCTCTGCAGCCCTCCCTGTAACTACCCACGCCTCGCCTTGCCCTCTCCAGGGTTCGACAGGCCTTGGAAACTGGCAAAAAGCACTTGCTAAGCAATTGGCCACTAAGCGGGCACCTGGTCATTAAGTGAGGACTACTTAAATTTGAGTTGCCAGCCACATGGCCACTTGCCTGGGCCTCCCCAGGCCTTGGAAACTGGCAAAAAGCACTTGCTAAGCAATTGGCCACTAAGTGAGGACCTGGTCATTAAGTGAGGACCACTTAAATTTGGGTTGCCAGCCACATGGCCAAGCCCACCCAGTCACATGACCACATAGCCACGCCCACCCCAGTCACATGACCATGTAGTCATGCCCATCCCAGTCACATGACCACCAAGCTATACCCACAAATTAGGCCACACCCACAGAACTGGTTGCTAAGAAATTTGAATCCTACTCCTGTGTACAGTATACCCATAGCAATTCTTTTGTGCATTTCAAATGACCACAGAAAATCATAGAAGGTTTTTATAGGTCATTTCAATCAGAATAGAGCTGGAAAGGACCTTGGAGGTATTTTAATCCAGCCCCCCCTCCTCAAGCAGGAAACCCTATGCCCTTTAGATAAGTGGTTGTCCAGTCTCTTTTAAAAAATCTCCAGTGATGTAGCATCCACAGTTTATGATGACGAGCTGTTCCACTGGTTAATTGTCCACAATGTTTTTCCTTAGTTCCAGGTTGGTTCTCTCTTTCATTAGTTTCCATCCATTATTTCTTGTCCTACCTGCAGGTGTTTTGGCAAATAAATTGATCCCCTCCTCTTTGTGGCAACTTCTCAAATACTTGAATACTGCTATCATGTCCCCCCTACTCCTTCTTTTCTCTAGAGTAGACTACTCAAACACAATCCTGCAACCATTCTTTATATGTTATAACAGTGATGGCTAACCTTTTCCACATTGCGTGTCAAAAGTGTGCGTGCATGCACGCGGTCACGTGCCTGCACCCATGATGTGTGTGACTTCCTCCCACTCACTGTGCACGCACTGCAGGCCTCTGCACTTGCGCACATGACCCCCTTTCACCATGCACCTCTGCGCATGTGCACATAACCTCCTGCACACTGGATGCCTCTGCGCATGCACGCACGTCTCCCACATTCATGCACGGCAGATACCTGACAATAAGCTGGCTGGTGGGGGACACACACATATGCGCAGTGGGACTCTTCCAGGTGACCGCTCGCTTGCCGGCAGAAGTGGCTCTGCATGCCACTTCTGGCACGCGTGCCATAGGTTCGCTATCATAGTGTTATAGTCTCCAGGCCTTTAATCATCTTAGTTGTTCTTCTTTGCATTTTTTACAAAGTCTCAATATCTTTTTTGTACTATGGTGACCAAAACTGGATGCGGTATTCCAGGTGGGCCCTTACTATGGCTTTATAAAGCGATATTAATACTTCATGTGATTTTGATTCTCTGCATCTATTTATATAACTAAGGATTTTATTAGCTTTTTTGGCTGCTGCCGCATGCTTTTTTGTTTTTTATTTTTGTATTTTAATGACAGGGTAAATAGTAGGGGCTTTGCTCTTGGCTGTGTTTTCTTCTAAAAGTGATGTGTTTCCATTGGTCTTCCTCTTTAGGTTTCTATATAGAGTCATTTTTTAAAAGCTGTTTATTGTGTTCAGTTTGGGTCTATCAGTTTTCTTCTTTTTGTTCATATATGGGTTCATTTTTTAAGAAGCTGTTTTGCTCCCTATTATGTTTAATTTTGGTATAGTGTTCTTATTTAGATTCGGGATTTTTGCTTTGTTCATTGTTTCAGAGTGGCTAGAATTGCTTTTAGTCCTTTTAACTTTTTCTTCTAGTAAGTCATATGATTTACGTTTGATCCATATGTAGTTTGGGTCTTCTGTGGGCATAAGCTCAAACATATGATATATTGTGCAAGTGACTATAATGTCAGTTTCTATTTCCATGATTTTTTTTGTTTGTAAAAAATTGAAAATTTCTAAAAAAAATATTTTGCCTGCTGCCAAATGTTGAGTTTACAATAATTTAGAAAAGTTCTTGACCCTTTGTTCTCTGTCTTGAAAAATTCATCACTATTGTATTTGTTTTAAGTGTCTGTCTCTATTTCCATGATCTTTCTTCCTCTTAGATCATTAAGAATTTAATAATTCCTAAAGAATTAAAATAAGTAACCTGCTTTTAAAACATTTTTAAACATGAGAAAAGAAATTGAAATAATTGAAAAAAAATTAAATTGAAGATTTAAAATTGAAAATGGAATTTAAAATTAAAAATAAATTGAAAATTGAAAAAAAGATTAATAAATTAAAAAAAATGAAAAACTGAAAAAAAGCAATTGAAAATTGAAAAAAAACAATATTTTGTTAAAATTTAACAAAATAACTTAAAAAAACTTCAGATTTTCTTAAAATTTAAGAATTTACAATAGTTTTTGACTCTTTATGAAATATTATGCACTTTTTTATGTTGGGAACCTCAGACTTTTTTCTAGGAGTTTCTCAGCTCTTAAACCTCTATACCCTATCTTGAAAGTTTATCCCTTTCCCCTTTCTCCATGGGTGTTATGGACTTATCCTCTTCCTCCCTGCCTTTTTGCCCTTCGGTTGCCTGGCCACTGCTGGGGTTTTCAGGTACAATGTATTGATCTAGGTGCTTAGCCGCTGCTTAGCTGCTCTAACGTACTGTGCTCAACTGCTGCTGAGGGTACTGCAGCCAGCTAGCATGTTTAGCTCTGCTCCGCCACTACTCAGTTGGTCTGCCATGCTGCTCTCAGCCACTGCTGGTCCACTGTGCTGCTCTCTGTGTACTCTGCTCCTCTCTAAATCTTTAAACCAGACATGGCTGTTCTGTTTTAATATTCTGATTTGGTGCAAGACTTATATCTGATATGGAATTGTTGAATGAGATTATTTTTTATTTATTTATTTATTTATTTGATTTGTCAATTGTTTACAAGATAATAAGTATAAGTGTATACATAGTTGTGAATACATGAGATGGGTACATATAAGAAAAATAAAAGAATAGAGAAACAATAGGACAGGGACGGTAGGCACGTTGGTGCGCTTATGCACGCCCCCTACAGACCTCTTAGGAAAGGGGTGAGGTCAATGGTAGACAGTCTAAGGTTAAAGTTTTTGGGGTTTGGGTAGACAGAGTCGGGTAGAGTATTCCAGACATTGACTACTCTATTGCTGAAGTCGTATTTCCTGCAATCAAGTTTGGTGCGATTTACTTTGAGTTTGTATCTATTGTGTGCTCTTGTGTTGTTATGGTTGAAGCTGAAGTATTCATTGACAGGTAGGACATTGCAATGTATGATTTTATATACCATGCTTAAGTCAGACCGAAGACGGCGTAATTCAAGGTTTTCTAGTTCTAGAATTTCAAGTCTGGTGGCATAAGGTATTCTACAACGAGTAGAAGAGTGGAGAACTCTTCTTGTGAAATATTTCTGGACTTTCTCAATTGTGCTAATATCAGATACGTAATGAGGGTTCCAGACTGATGAACTGTATTCGAGTATTGGTCTAGCAAATGTTTTGTATGCTCTGGTTAGTAGTGTGATATTGCCAGAGAAAAAGCTACGTAGGATTAGGTTAACAACTCTTAATGCCTTTTGGCTATGTAGTTGCAGTGGGCTCTAGCACTCAGATCATTAGAGGTGAGTATTCCAAGGTCCTTTACAGAGCTTGGGTCATCAACAAGGTCTTGACTATTCAGCTTGTATTTTATTTTCTGATTTTTTTTGCCAATATGTAAGACAGAGCATTTATTTGTTGAGATTTGAAGTTGCCATTTGTTTGACCATTCGGATACATAGTCAAGATGTATCTTTTCTCACATCTCACTTGGAAGGATATCTTAGCCTGCATCTGATTTAGATTCCTCTTGTCTTATGCATGTGTCTCTTATGCATAGCCCAGGTGTTAGCATGCTGGAAATAGGCTATCATATCCCTGCCCCCCCAAAAGGAAAAAAATTAAAATAGCACTTGCAGATGCTTGATGGGGAAGAAGACTTCTGGATTCTGAGTTAAGAACTCTGTCCTCCAATCAGAATGATCCCTATGATCAATTGTCCCTCTCACAGCCCTGTTGGACTGCTGAACAGGTTTTAGAGGATGGGAAACCAGTTGCTCTAATTATCCATCTGACAATTGCTCAGATTCTTTTGGTGCAATTTTTCTTTTAGATGATTTGTAAAAATGAGCTTTTCATATTTTTGGTTCAACCTATTCTTATTCTTACTTAAATTTTTCCTTTAGTTTATTATCAATTGAAGCTTCTAGAAATAATTATCCAGTCTATTTTTGAAAACATCCAGTGATAGAGTGCTTACAACTTAAAGAGGCAAGCTATTCTGTTGATTAATTGCTCTTCCACTCAAAAAAATTATTTTTACTTCTAGGTTGTATTTCTCTTTCACAAGCTTCCTGTTTTATTCATCTACCATGTATTTATTGTGTATTGTGTTAACTGTTTTATGTTTTTATGATCTATGATGCCCAGAGTCACTGACTGAGATTGGTAGACAAACACACAAGAGTGTAGAAAAGAAGTAAAAAAAAAAAAGAATAAGCTAAAAATGTAAAGGCACAAAACAAGGAAAAAAAGAACATTTTGTTAGATTTCCTGCCTTGAATGTTTCTTGCCACTATTTTTATTCTTTCTGCACCATGCACAAATTTACCCAAATGAGAATAATGTGATGGAAATGCCTGATTGTAAACTTTAAACTACGTAAGTGGGAAACAGTATATAGACATTTTATGAATAACCATTTTTGTAATTTCTTACACTCAGCTTTTTTTCTCCAAATAATGAACTACAAGGTCTATGATGGAGAAAATGTGAAACTTTTAACCTCAGAAAATGTGAGGTAAGCCTCATGGGCCTGACATACAGATTTGTATACACAAGTAGTTGAATATTTTTTTGTCTTATTTTGCACTCCTACTCAATCCACTATGCAATCCTGTTGCAAATATTAAAGACATATACCATTGAGACTAGAGCTGATTAATATCTTTCACTTCCATGAAGAAGGACTTATGTCTCTGGAAGAAAAGCAGAGGAAAAGACATATTAATGAGTGATGATGATTAACACACAATTGACACCAGCAGAAAAATCATGTGGGTCAAAACAGGGCAGTGCAGTGGTTACATTGCTCTGCTATTGCTGGGTTACATAACTGCATGATTTAATAGTCACCATGGTGCAGATGGGATTTTAGCAATGTCAAAGTAAATCAGACATGGGTGAATAATTCTGGTTCTGTTCAAGACATAGAAATAACTGCTTCTTTCCTCCTAAGCAGCTGAATGCATTGATGTTGTTCATTTAGGAACTATAAAGAGTAATTCCCTGTTCCAAATGCCCATTATTTTAGTACTTTAATATCTCACTACTTGCCTGATTTATCCATTTGCATGACACATGAATAAAAAGAATCTAGTAAATATTTCAAATGTTTAATGTAAAAATAAGGCACAATGAATTTGTTCATATCAGAAATCTCCGAGTCCCTTCTCTTATATGAAATGCCAAGAAGAATATCTATTTAGCACTTGCACATTGGTGTATGAATTATATAATCTGTGAATTATATAATCCTGTGTATGAATTATATAATGTGGCAGCAACTGGAGAGAATAATGCTTCAGAATGCAGTCCTAAGAAAATGATGTATTCTTAAATTGTATGTTTGTATAATGGCCTTAGATTTGAGCCAGTCTTCTGAAAGAGTGGAAGTATTAAATCCAAATTTAAGCAGAAACTGAACAAGAAACACCAATATATTAGTGGATTATAGAACATAGAATAATGAAGTTGGAAGGGACCTTGGGCACCTGCTTGAGCAAGAGATCTTATACCATTTTGGACAAATGGTTATCCAATCTGTTCCTAAAAATCTCCAGTATTGAAGCATCCACAACTTCTGGAGGCAAACCATCCCATTGATTAATTGTTATCACTGTCAGAAAATGTTTCCTTAATTTTAGGTTGGAACCCTCTTTAATAATCTTCCATTCTTTCATTTTGTACTGATCTCAGGAGCTTTGGAGAATAGTTTGACTCCCCCTTCTCTGTGATAGCCTATCAAATATTAGAAGATTACTATCAGCTTCATGTCAGATCCTTTCTCTTCTTTAGATTAGGCATACCTAGTTCCCTTATCATTTCATCATACAGTTTAGCCTCCAGACTTCTGATCATCTTTGTTGCTTTTCTATATACTTTTTCTAGAGTCTCAACATCTTTTTCCATAATCATGACCAAAACTGGATGCAGTATTCCAACTATGGTCTTACATGTGCCAGAATAAAGCGGTACTATCACTTCATGGGATCTTGATACTACCCCTCTGCTGATGCAGCTAGAACTTTTCAGCAACTGCTGGCTCACATGTAAGTAGTTGTCCATTAAGATACAAGATCCCTCTAACAATATTGAACCAGATATCACCTATTCTATACCTGTGCATTTGAGTTTTCTTGCCTAAGTATAAGACTTTTCTCACCACTGCACTTGGTTGTATAAGGTTCAGTGTTCAGCTCTGTCAAGAGCCTTCTGTTTTTTTAAATAAAATGTTTATTTTATTTTTCAAAGTTAAAATACAAAGTCCAAGAAAGAGGGGAAAAAGACAAAATAGCAGAATAAAAGAATAAAAGAAAATCAGAATATGCATAAAAAAACCCAAAGTAACAAAGATACACATAGATTATCCCCCCAGTTGAATATTAATAAATAGATTTCAATATTAACAATTTCCCTCTTTGCAAAATAAGTCCACAATTTATGAACTTCTACGTCTCTATTTACTAAACTACTATGTGGCATTAAAATATTACAAATATGAAAATCTATTATCAATCAACAAATTTGACCCACCATCAACTCAGTTAATAGGTGATCCCAACAGCAAGCTAAACTTCAAATTCCTCTGTTAATGATTATTGTATTTAACTTTTAGGAAATCCACAAATAACTTCTAATCTATTATAAATCTACTGCAATATTATCTCTGACTCATCCAGGATCAAATATCATCAATTTATTATTGATAATAAAAGTTTTCCTTGAAATTATAATTGGGATTTTTCCAAATGTTTGCATTTCATTCACCAAAGTCATAAGTCTCATTTGAGAATATCCCTGCAGCACATGTTGTTTAACAGATTTTCCCACAAATTGAAATGCAGCATCTCCCAACATTGCCTTCTGATTGGATGAGTCTATTCTGCAATCTCTATCAGCTATTTTAAGAAGGCCAAGTCCATATAAACTTGAGTTGCTGACTTCCTGCCTTAATAAATGCATTTAGATATTTATAACTCCCACTTCATTTTTCCAATATTGGAAAAGGATTTAATCAAAGGATTGATTAAATCCTTTAAATCGATGCTCCTTTCAGTTTCCTTTAGAAAGTCTCTGATTCCCAAGCAAAATATCTTTTCTTTCAAATCTTTTTTAGCAAAGTAAATTCCAATCCACCCAACTGCAGATCTGATTTAGAATAGAACATAATTATAATAGAGTTGGAAGGGATGTTGGAGATCTTCTAATCTAGAGGTCTCCAAACTTGGCAACTTTAAGACTTGTGGACTTCAACTCCCAGAATTCTCAAACCAGCATAGCTGGAAGGAGAATTCTGGGAGTTGAAGTCCACAAGTCTTAAAGTTGCCAAGTTTGGTGACCCTGTTCTAATCCAATCCTATGCCTGTGGCAGGAGATTTTTTTCCTGCCTTTGGCTGCTTTGAAGAATAGGTTGATCCCCTCTTCTTTGTGGCAGCCCCTCAAATATTGGAATACTGTTATCATATCACCTCTAATCTTTCTTTTCACTATGCTAGACATACCCAATTCATGTAATCATTCTTCATATATTTTATCCTTCAGTCCCTTAATAATTTTTGTTGCTCTTCTATGCACTCTTTCTAGAGCCTCAATATGTCTTTTTTATATTGTGGTGACCAGATATAATATTCCTAGTGTGGTCTTATTTGAAGTAGTGTTAACACTTCACATGATCTTGATTCTATATTAATACAAACTAGCACTGCATTGGCTTTTTTGGCAGTTGCAGCACACTTCTAGCTCATATTTAAGTGGTTGTCCGCTAAGGCTCCTAGATCCTTCTCACAGCTAATGCTACTGAGCCAGTTTCCACCTATTTTGTACTTGTGCATTTGATTTTTCTTGCCTGTGTAAAACCTTATTCTTCTCACCACTGAATTTCATTTTATTAGATAGAGTCAGCGATTTAGCTGCTGTTACCCAAATCTGGGTGTCAAATTTTTTCTATATAATATTTAGTTTATTCAAAGAAAGTTAAGATAAAACATACCAAAGTATTTTTTTAAAAGAGGCAAAAGAAGAAAAACACAAGTCAAGACATTAAAGGAAAGGCTCTTAAAAATACAAGTCCTAGGCTTGCTTGTGAAAATATTCTGCTGGTAGGAAGAAATGTAAAAAAGACCATTGACTTTCTGGCTGCTCCCACAATGAGCTGAATCTTAAAGATTTCCCCTTCCTGGGTGGGTCCACAGCCATCAAAAGGTCATTTGGGTCATTCCCAAGTGCCTCCTTTCAAATCCATGGAGTCAGACTGCCCAAAAATAAGTTCTGACAGCAACATAGCGAAAGAGAAAGTCCCTTACAATTCAGCGCCATTTTGGGGAGAATCACTGAATGTCATTTTTCAGGTGATTTAAAACTGTTGTTAATTCATCAAAAAAATTGTCTAGAATTTCATTTGGAGATTGTAAATTAAAAAGCATTATTTTTCAAAAGTTTCCAAGAAGGTTATCATTAAAACCATCCAATTCCTAATTTTATTTTGTCTATTTTTAGAATCTTTGGGTACTTCACTCCAGGATTCCACCCATATAGTTCCACGGAGGACTACATGTTAAGTGCAGTTGGCCAGCCAGTTTAGAATCCATCTATTCGATTACTACTATGGATGAATGGTTGCATAAATTGATGGATTTGGCTGAAATGGCAAAACTTACCACTCTGATTAAAGAAAAGAACATAAGCACTTTTGTTTCCAGATGGAGATTGCTTCTGAACTTTGTGCTTGATGTGGAAAAGAATGAAACTTGGACTTTGGGTTTTATTGATTAGACAAGAGATCGGCAACCTGCAGCTCTGGAGCTGCATGCAGCTTTTAGGGCCCACTGCTGCAGTGCCCTGTTGCAGCAGAGAGGTGGTGGCATGGCTGGAACCTTAGTGTGGGAGCGAAGAGCCCCTGTACTTGCCTTTGCGTGGCAACAGCATTCCACCTTCTTCATGGTATATTTGCTGTTGCCGCCAGCAAAGAGGGCTGGGAGAGAATGGCGGGGGCAGATCTTGCAGGGTGGGGGCCATCCAGCTTCATTTGATTTTAAATCATATGGTAAAAAGCACCCAAAGAAGAAGAGAGAACATCAGGAAAAAAAACCCCAATCCTTTCCTTTTGGGGGGAAATGGTTCAAGAGGGAGCACACATGAGAGATGGGGAGAGAGGGGGAGGGGGAAAGAGGTGGAGGGAGGGGGAGAGAGATGAGAGGGAGAAAAGGGGAGAAAAAGAAAGAGAGAAATGAGAAAATGATGGAGGGAGAGTATGAGAGGAAAAAGAGAGAAACAAGTGGGAGAGATGGAGAAAGGAATGTGAGATAGCTGGAGGGAAAGAATGACAGAGAGGGATAAGAGGGAAACAGAAGGGGGAAAGAAAGAAAAGGGGATGGAAAAAATGAAAGGGAGAAAAAGAGAAAAATGAGGGAGAGAAAAGGAAAAAATGAGAAAATGGTGGAGAGAATGGGAGAGGAAAAAGAAACAAATGAGAAAGAAGAGAGATAGAGAAATGAGAGAAGGAAAAGGGAGAGAAGGGGAAAGAAAGAGAAATAGAGGAAGGGAGAGGGAGAGGGAGAGGAAAACAGGAGAGAGAGAAGGGAGGGGGGGCATTTCCCACAGAAAACACCGGGAACAACAAAATTTGGGTAGGCTTGGTTGGGGCAGGTCATGTGACTGGGTGGGAGTGATGTTGAGTTAGCCATGCCCAGCCAGGGCTTTTGTGGCTCTCAATGGTTTTTTTTCTGTGGGAAATGGGTCCAAATGGCTCTTTGAGTGTTTAAGGTTGCAGACCCCTGGATTAGATGATCTTTAAATAAATGGCTTGTTCATATATATTCATATATTCACACACACACACACACATATATATATAAAATACATTATAGATATAGATAGATAGAGATAGAGATAGAGATAGATAGAGATATAGATATATAGATATAATGTATTTTATATATGTGTGTGTGTGTGTGTTTTCTGAGTTTCTCGCGGGTATTTGTATGTGGATCTTTGGTTATTCAGGTTTTCTCCCACGTAAGATTGGAAGTATCTAGGCAACATTTCGATGAAGTCTCATTCATCATCTTCAGGCTTGTGTCTTCGGCTCTGTGCTTCTCAGAGTGATGTGAGCTTGCAGCTGCTTCTTCCTTTTAACTGCTAGTGGGGGTATGACTTGATTGGGTGGGGGCTTGGCTGTGTTCTGATTGGGTGGGGGGGTGTTCTCATTGGTTGGGGGTTTGGCTGTGTTCTGATTGGTTGGGGGGTTGGCCGTGTTCTGATTGGCTGGAGGTATGTTCTGTTCAGGTGGGGGCTTGGTTGTGCTCAGGTTAGTCTTAGTTGCTGGGGGATTTGAGCTGGTGAGCTGTGATCCTGCTGTTTGGCTTCGAGTTTGTGGTCGTGCCGCATCTTCATGGTGGGTGTCAGTTCGCTTCATGTATGGCTCAGAGGGGTTTGAAGTGGGTAGTGATGCAGCTGCAGTGCGGCTTCTGGTCCGTGGTCGTGTCTCATCTTCTGTGTGGGTGTGAGTCTGCTTTCTACGTGGAAGTGTTGTGGTGGCATCTTGTGTGGCCCTCGTGGGTGTGGGTCTGGTGTCATTCTTCATGTTAGGTACTCGTCTGTTCATGAGGGCGGGTTTCCAAATAGCTGGTAGGCGGGAGGTGTCATCTCGTTACTCACACGGGAAAGAAAAACTGAACAACTTCCTCATACACCTCAACAGCCTACACCCCAAAATACAATTCACCATGGAAACAGAAGCTAACAATCAACTTCCCTTCCTAGATGTCTTGACGTATACAAAAAATCCAATGGCTCCCTAGGACACACCATCTACCAGAAGAAAACACATACAAACCACTATCTACACACACTCTCACACCACCACCGAGCACAGATCAATTCCGTAGCCGAGACACTCATCTCCAGAACAAAATGCTTAGCTGACAAACAACAGCTAAAAACCGAACTACACACTCTCACTAACATACTAACAGCCAATGGATTCCAAAGAAAGAAGATTACCCACCTAATCCAAAAAGAAACCCCAACCAAAATCCAAGACAGAGAACAAGAGAATGGCAAAGCCCTCCTCCCATATATAAAAGGCACTACAGACAAAATCACCAAGACCCTCCAAAAACACAACATTAAGACAGCATTCTGCACAAACAGAAAAATACCCACCATCCTAACAAACCCTAAAGATAGAATCAAGTTAAAAAACCAAGGAGTATACGAAATCCCATGCATCGCCTGCCCCACCACATACATTGGACAAACCAACAGAAGAATAAGTGTACGCACTGAAGAACACAAGAACTCAATCAAAAAAGAAACGACCTCTTCCCTGGTCCAACACCTCAAAGCCACAGGACATGAGATTGACTTTTAAAATACCAGAACTATCACCAAAACTGAACACTTCAATAACAGAATAATCAGAGAAGCCATAGAGATAGAAAAACGCCCACACAGCATGAATAAACGAGATGATACCTCCCACCTACCAGCCATTTGGAAACCCGCCCTCATTAACAAACGAGTACCTAACATGAAGAATGACACCAGACCCATACCCACGAGGGCCACACAAGATGCTACCACCACACCTCCACGTAGAAAGCAGACTCACACCCACACAGATGATGAGACACGACCACGGACCAGAAGCCATACCGCAGCTGCATCACTACCCGCTTCAAACCCCTCCAACCCATACATGAAGCGAACGGACGCCCACCATGAAGATTTGGCACGACCACGAATGCGAAGCCAAACAACAGGATCACAGCTCACCAGCTCAAATCCCCCGGCAACTAAGACTAACCTGAGCACAACCAAGTCCCCACCTGAACAGAACACACCCCCAACCAATGTGAACACACCCCCACCCAATCAGAACACAGCCAAGCCAATCAAGTCACACCCCCACTAGCAGTTAAAAGGAAGAAGCAGCTGCAAGCTCACATTACTCTGAGAAGCACAAAGCCGAAGACACAAGCCTGAAGATGACGAATGAGATTTCGTCGAAACGTCGCCAGGACACTTCCAATTTTACGTGGGAGAAAACCCGAATAACCAAAGATACACACACACACACACACACACACACACACACACACATTCATGTATGCAATACTGTTGAAGACCATTACAACACATTTTTACTTGAAGTCAAAAGAGTCATCAAACTATATGTACCAATATGTACCAATAACAACTCCAAAAACCAGAAAAAACAGATTACCCATAACAATAAGGAAGCTTCAATCCAAAAAGAGATCACTTTGGTGGAAAAACAAATCTGGTCACGTTACCAACTTCAAAAGCTAATACAAAAATTCATGTCACCAGATAAAGACTGAATGCACCAATTATCACTTTAAACAAGAGGAAAACCTTCTACGCACCAATTCCACCCACATTTTCTACAATTTTGTTAACAACAAACTAAAAGACTCAAGGTCCACCCCACCCGTGAAAGGACCTAATAGTAAAGGCTGCAATGATGACACTATTAAAGCCAGCCTCTTTAACACATTCTTTGGCTCAGTATTTGTAAATAGCAATGGATCATGCCCAGTATTTCCTAGTCAAACCACAGACAACTACAATGATCTAATACATATCGATTTTACAGTAGACAATGTTGAAAAAGCACTACGCAATCTAAAACCATCTCTATCTATTGGACCAGACAGAATATGTGCCTACTTCTTTAAAAAGCTATCCACGGCCATAGCCGAACCTCTAAGCATAATCTTCGAAAAATCTTTCAGGAGCAGCTCCTTGCCAAAACTATGGTCACAAGCCATGGTCATCCCCATCTTCAAAAAGGAAGACCCCAGCCTAGTTGAAAATTACAGACCAATCTCTTTATGCTAAAGTCATGGAATCAATTATTAACCAATCCATTATCCTCCACCTAGAGACAAACAACCTACTCTCTAATAAACAATTTGGTTTCAGAAAAAAACTATCCTGCAATCTGCAACTCTTACACTGCAAAAACATATGGACTACACAACTTGATCAGGGCAAAGCAATAGACACAGTCTACATAGACTTCTGTAAAGCCTTTAATTCAGTGGTACGCGACAAACTACTCCTAAAACTAAAATCTTACAGTATCTCTGGACACCTGCATAACTTGATAGAAGCATTCCTGTCAAACAGACAACAAATGGTCAAAATTGGGAGCGTCCTATCAAATTCTGTACCTGTCAACAGTGGTGTCCCCAAGGCAGTGTTCTAGGACCAACTCTTCATACTCTACATAAATGACCTCTGTGATCATATTAAGAGCAACTGTGTTCTCTTCACTGACAATGTAAGGCTATTTAACACCACAGACAATACTGCTGCCCTTCAAAAAGACCTCGACTATGTATCAGAATGGTCAAACAAATGGCAACTTCAAAGCTCAACAAATAAATGCTCTGTCTTACATATTGGAAAAAAAATCAGAAAATAAAATACAGGCTGTATAGTCAAGACCTTGTTGATGATCCAAACTCTGTTGAGGATCTTGGAGTACTCATCTCTAATGATCTAAGTGCTAGAGCCCATTGTAGCTACATAGCCAAAAAGACATTAAGAGTTGTTAACCTAATCTTACATAGCTTTTTCTCTGGTAATATTACACTACTAATTAGAGCATACAAAACATTTGCTAGACCAATACTCAAATACAGCTCATCAGTCTGGAACCCACATTACGTATCTGATATTAACACAGTTGAGAAAGTCCAGAAATATTTCACAAGAAGAGTTCTCCATTCCTCTACTCGTTGCAGAATACCTTATGCCACCAGACTTGAAATTCTAGACCTAGAAAACCTAGAACTACGCCGCCTTCGGTCCGATCTAAGTATAGTATATAAAAATCATTCATTGCAATGTCCTACCTGTCAATGAATACTTCAGCTTCAACCATAACAACACAATAGATACAAATTCAAGGTTAATCGTACCAAACTTGATTGCAGGAAATACAACTTCAGCAACAGAGTGGTCAATGTCTAGAATACTCTACTTGACTCTGTGGTTTCTACCCCAAACCCCAAAAACTTTAACCTTAGACTGTCTAATATTGACCTTACCCCTTTCCTAAGAGGTCTGTAGGGGGCGTGCATAAGTGCACCAACGTGCCTACCGTCCCTGTCCTATTGTTTCTTTTATTTTTCTTATATGTGTCCATGTATTCATAACTATGTTTTTACTTATATCTATTATCTTGTAAGCAATTGACAAACCAAATAAAATAAAATAAATAAAATAAAAAATAAATATTATTATGCGAAAGCAAAAAGCTGTGATTTGATGTTAATGCCTTATTTTACTGTAAAGAGAGAGTCAGAAGTCAATGCTCCTTTTTTCTTTTTCTTTCTTATCATTCCTCACTTTCATTTCCCCTCCCTGCCACTGCTTTTCTATTTACTTTGTATTTTATAATACTTTATATCTCAATAAAAATATTAGCTGGTAAAGAATCCATCTGTTGGTCATAGTATCTAACCCAGCATTTTTCTGTCTTGCCAAGGCTGTGGTCTACTTTATCATTTGCCTTATTAGAGTAAGTAAACTATGTCCACAATATTCCCCTTTTGTCTTACCTGATCTGTTTTTAATATTGTATATTGATTGCTTTCCTCACACAAACCACAAAAACAGTAGA
Organism: Notechis scutatus; assembly: GCF_049901735.1. Classification (NCBI taxonomy): domain Eukaryota; kingdom Metazoa; phylum Chordata; class Lepidosauria; order Squamata; family Elapidae; genus Notechis; species Notechis scutatus. The sequence continues at coordinate 77,436,474 of NC_142025.1, read as the reverse complement.
TTCTATTGTTCTATACATCTAGGGGTTTGAACATTCTCAAACATGATCCAACTTAGTTTAGAGATGGGATTCAATGGTATATTATTTATTAGGGCTGTGCACATCCTTGGGGGTGCTTCATTTTAATGAAATTTTAAATGAATCTTTTTTTGGAAACTACTTTGGATATGATAGCACTATGGCTTGTTAAATATGCATCAAACTTACCTTTCAATGAACATACCTTAAAAGAGTAAACATGTACAGTACATTAGCCTACATATTTTTTATCTTTGAACTGGCAGGTGAACAACTGCCTAGAATCATATCTAGTCTATTCTACAATAACTTTAAGTATATTCAAGAATTTCTTTCTCTAACTTAGCCTGAAACTGGACCACAAGGTATGTAAATTAAGACACTAAAGAAAAAAAAATACATTGAGGCATAGGGATATAAACACTATATCTCTTTGCAATGAAATTGAAAATTTCTTTCCCTGGGATTGTGAAAAAGTACAACTAAACCCCTTGAGTGATTCCTTACATGAGCAGGCTGAGTGATAATTTTGCTAATACTCCTCTATAAAAAGTTCTAAAATACTAGCTGGATTTTAACAGGGTAATTGGATATTGAAGTTGAAATTAATGATAACTTATTGACTTGGTTAGAAGCCTGAAGCCTGAATGAAACTTTAAAAATGGCTACCCATTTCAAACAGGAAAATAAGAGAAGGAAGGAGTATCAGATATGTTTAAAATAAATAAATAAATAAGATAAAATAAAATAAAATAGTGACTCTGGGCAATGAACAATCATAAATCAATTAAAACCAAGTGCATACACAATAAATATACATGTACATACATACATACATACATACATACATACATACATACATACAAACACACGCACATACATATGTGTATACATACACATACACACCTCACACACAGAGAAATTGAGAAAAAATGTAATTGTAGATGTTAAAATAACCAGAAAACAGAGCCTTTAACATACTGAGAAACTGAGGCCTGGATACATAACCAGGTCTTCAAGCAAGGTGTTATGAAAGTCCAACCCTGTTGGACCAGCCTAATTTCTGTAGATTTTCCAGAGGGCAGAGCTTGCAGCAGAGTAGGCATTCCTATCAGGGCTGCCTCCATCCAATTCCTAGGAAAGAAAATCCCTTGGCTCCATACTTTCAGAGAAAAGGCATTTTTACTTGGAAAGTTTTGCATACAATTCAGTTGTTAAACAACAACACCTACCTATCATACACAAATGTCAAATCTAGTCTAAACATCTGGTTGATTATAGAAAATAGCTGCCCATTTTTCTCTATCTCTGGTCAGTTCCCAATCAAAGATTACATATAAAAGTATTGTAGAAACTATAAATCAGAACCAGTTAAAACATTAAATATTTAAAAACAAAAAATGGTATCAATTCATGCCATCATGCCATATACATATTAACATAAATAACACAAAGATAGAAGACTAACAGAACTGCAACCAGTCAAATAGTAGGGTAAAATCACAATACACCAAATGTTTGCCCAAAAACATTTTTCCCACATGCATGAAAAACATAGTGCAGGAAACTCACGAGAACAGTCATTGGGCAAATTATGTCTCTGCCAGCAAAATTTCAGGTGATAAGAAAGGTCACCAAAAATGGGCAGATAGTGAGTAGGCTCTCTGGGATATTTTATTTATGTTTATTTATATCATGAAACAGCAACAGCAATAGCAGCAACAATAACAATGAAATAAACTAAATTTATTCAAGAGATCACCAAGTTTGAATCTAATTCTAGTATCCTTTAAATAATATTTAAATATTTATAAGCTGTTCTTCAATTTGGAAACTTTCAGAGCAGTGCATCATTTAAAATCATAAACAACATAAATAACAGCATTAATAATGTAGTAATAGCAGGAACAAGTGCAATGTCCTTAAAAATGACCAAAGCATCAGCATAAAACAAATCTTGTTACTGACATTTAAAAGCCTATGGAAATTAAAGAATTGTCATCTGGCTTTGAAAAAAACTGGCATCAAATGAATATTCCCAGGAGACCGTTCTACAGCTTGATGGCACAACAGAGATGGACTTCTTTTTTGCTTACCAACCACCGTTTTCATTTCTTTCAAAGGCAGGTGATTGTGGGAAGAGATGTGAGGGGTGATCTTAGAATACTGGCACATTTATTTATAGACAGAGTTCTTTCAGGGACATAATGCCATTGTATTTCTAGCTGAAATTCATAGTGTCAGTTGTCAACTTTAAATCTCCATATGACTTGGGACTAGATTATTTGAGGGACCATCTGTTTCCAAGAATCTCTGCCTGTCCAATTCAAGCCAGCAGAATTGGCATATTGCAAATCCTCTCAGTCAAAAATGTTAACTGACAGGAAACTAGAAAATGGACCTTCTTTGCTGTAGCCCCTACTTTGTGGAATATTCTCCCTTCAGAGATTTGAATAGCTCCTGTTGGCCTTTCACAGGGCTTAAAAAACTTGGCTATGTACCCAGACCTAGGACTTGAATGTGCTAAGGGCCCTGTTTCTTGGCTTTACTGTTAATTGATTAATTATCTTGGCTGCTGTTTGTATTTATTTTCTGGATGTTTTTAGAGTTTTATTGTGTTTTTTAAAATTTTAATTGCTGTATAATTTTAGAATTGTAAGCCACTCAGCCATGTGGTTGAATTGGACAGCTATAGAAATTTTACTGTCTTTAGAATCTTTAGAATTCTTTATTGACCAAGTGTGATTAGAAACACAAGGAATTTTTCTTCAGTGCATAAGCTCTCAGTGTATATACAAGACTTATAAATCGTCATAGTCAAATTGAATGAATAAATAATAAGAAATAGACAGATGGCAAGCAATCATCATAACAACCATCTTTGCATAAAATGTTCATCTGATTCTCCATGTTTCTTGTTCTTCCCATTCAGTTTGTTTTCTTTATTTTGCTTATCTACATATAACCCCTTCTCTATTCTTGCTTGATATTCAGTTGAACAAGGTTCTGACTCTTAATTTTTGCTTCCCGGCAATCCAAAAAAGTCTAATACTGTTCTGATTTGCAAACATGTCAGGTATGTACTTTCATCCATAGAAGATCCAAATTATGTCTGTACTTAAGTGTAAATTAATTGAGACACTTGAGGAAAAAAGGAAACGTCTAGAGGAAAAATCAAAAGGTTAGAAACAAGGATAGCCCCAAACAGCAAAATGAAAAACCCAAGTTAATGGAAAAAACCTGTAACCAAACTGGACACAGTAAAGAACTATTAACTAAGACAGAAAGTGAACCTTTAGAGACAGTCTGATGGTATGTCATCTATAGAAGAAAAAATAAATCAAACCCAGACTAGTCTTATCTATATATAATCCAGTGGTGGGATTCATTTTTTTTTTACTACTGGTTCTGTAGGTGTGACTTGGTGGGCGTGACAGGGGATGGATACTGTAAAATCTCCAGTCAGAGGTAGTATTTGCTGGTTCTCCGAACTGCTACCAGTTCTCCAGAACTGGTCAGAACCTGCTGAATACCACCTCTGATATAATCCCTTCTCTATTCTTGCTTGATATTCTGTTGAGCAAGGTTCTGACTCTTAATTTTTGCTTCTTGCCTTTCTTTGTTTTAGCAGCAGCTTGTGTCCAACAATTCTTTTTGAGTTGGGGAAAGTATGAAATCCCTACTCTAAGGCAGAGAACACCTTGTGGTCATTTTTATTCAGTTTTGTTTTTGATCAATGTTGCATTTGTTTCATGGGAATAGCTAAGAGACAATTCTGCTTCTAGATGCAACAGCATGATCCTCTCCACAATGCTTTCTTTTTATCAGCCATCCAAACTGCTTTCAGCTTAGTCATTCTGAAGTTGGAAGAAATCAGCACACCAGAATGATATGAGAAATGTTGCTATGCCTCCATTCTAGTCATTCTTAGTTCTTCTCATTTTGAAGTTTAGGAAATGTTGTGTTTGACCATATTCTCTCCCCAAGATTTTCTCCTGTTCTTAGGCTTTTGCAAAAATAGACTGAAGATTTAGTAAGAGAGCCTCTATTCTTTAATTTGTATTCTTAACCTTATTTCATCAATATGGATGACAGCAGCTGTTTAGGAGGGGTTCTGTTTCTCAGATGCCCAGCTCAATTATTGTTAGTTCTGCCAAGGAAGCAACCACATAGCTAGTTTCTTTTCTCCCAGAACATAAAACTAAATTCATTCTGACTGGTCCCTTTCACATTTTCATCAGTCAGCGAAGAGACAAGAGTGGCATATGACCATTAAGCTTGATTTGAATCAGCATCTTCTCTCCCTTTTGGCTTGTTTTAGAATTTCATTATATTTTAATAGAATTTCAGGGTTGGACCAGCTTATCCCAGTTGCAATTTCCCTGTACCTTTTAAAGAGTAGCAGGGCTCTTTTCAAAAGGCAAGATGGATACAAAAGCTAGAAAGTAAATGGAAGGGTTTCAAAACTTCTTTAGTGACAGTATCCGCCTCATGAAGAGGACAGATCATTTGTTTGCTTCCTTGCTTAGACACTGCTGTTGTTTATAAAACATTGAAATGGTCTGCTGTCAATAAAATAATAACTAGTACAAAAGGAATCATTGCAGGGGGGAAAATTACAAATGCATTTAACTATAAATATAAATTTCTAAAATCTTTAAACTTGGTATGATTTTATTATATTGTATGTTTACTATAAATTTTAATTTAAAAATTTTTATTTTTAAATTTTTACATGAATATTACAATTTTTCAGTTTTTAAAATTTTACATAAATTTCATTTTTTTAAGTTTTAAAATTTTCATAACATTTTATATATTTTAGTTTTGAACAAAAGAGAACATTATTTTAAAATCTTTCATTACCCTTTTAAAAATTCACATCCGAAAAAGTCTAATACTGTTCTGATTTGCAAACATGCCATGTATGTACTTTCACCCATAGAAGATCCAAATAATATCTGTACTTGAATGTAAATTAATTGAAACACTTGAGGGAAAAAAAGGAAAAGTCTAGAGGAAAAATCAAAGGGATAGAAACAAGGATAGCCCCAAACAGCAAATTGAGAAACCCAAGTTAACGGAAAATAACTGTAACCAAACTGGACACAGTAAAGAACTATTAATTAAGACAGAAAGTAAACCTTTAGACCTTCAGTCTGATGGTATGTCATCTATAGAAGAAAAAATAAATCAATCCCAGACCAGTCTGATCCAGTCCAGCTGGAGCTAAACAATCAATTTCATAGGTCCTGTTGGAAGAAAGTGCAGGTAACTGTATATTACACTTTCCTTTTTAAAAAAAAGGTATATGTTGGTGATAGGAGATTCACTGCTCAGGGTTACTGAAGCCTTAAACAATCTATCAAAGATGTAATTGAAGAGCTAACTAAAATAATTAAAACCACAGATTCATTAAAACCCTTTCATCTCTTCCATGAGGGGATAACTAATACCACAAAGACCCTGAAAACAATATCAAGAAACTATGAACAATGAGGAATGAAAATCAAAGAAATGGGTGCCCAGGTAGTTTTCTCTTCTGTACTTCTAACAAAAGGTAGGCCCACCTGAGGGAACACAGGACTTTTGAACTAAACTATTGGCTCAAGGGATGATGCCATAGAACATTGGATTCTTACAATATCTACATGAGGGGTTTCTGACAGGGGATGGACTATACCTAATAAGAACTAGGAAAAACATATTTGGAAACCAAGCAGCTTGCCATCTGTAGGGCTTTAAACTAAAACTGGAAGGGGAGGGAAACAATTTTTAGCAGCTAATTCTAAGTGGAAAAAGCTCAGGGCAATCCACCAAGTGGTAAAAAAGAAGGGGAATTCAGACACAAAGCAGGAAAAGTACAAACCAAATACAGGGTTAATAAAAAAAAAAGGACTCGGATGCCTAGACACCAATGCTCAAAATATGAGGAACAAACAGGGTGAGCTTGAAATTATGCTACATGAGAGCAAATCATTGCCATTATCCAAACATAAGTGAATTGAACCCATGACTAGAATGTACAGCTAAATGGATTTAAACTGTCAAAAAAAACATTCACGTTTATGGTAAAAGAGGAAGTGGAATTGCACTATATATAAGAAATATCTACACCACTATAGAAATGCAACAGAAAAACAATGAAAGCCTTCTCAAATGGCTTAGTACAAAAGGAAAAAGGAACAACATTGCCATAGATATATATCACAAATCACCCAGCCAAACAGTTAAATAGATGAACTATTTGCTAATCAGTTAGCTACAAAGTTCAAGAAGCACACTATCACAGTAATGGGGAACTTTAACTACCCTGGCATCAACTGGAAGACAAACTGCACCTTGTGGAAGATCAGACAGGTTTATGATGATTCTAGCTGGCTGTTCCATAACAAAATGTACTGAAGCAATTGGTGGATGTATTGGACTGTGGGTGGTAGGGAAAAGGGGGAATTAACTATGCTTGCTTTTGTGTGGGAAACCCAGAGTTATTTTGCTGTTTCTGTGCCAATGTGGTTTATTCAGTAAAATTCTATACTCTTGGTAAATAATGTCCTAGGAGTTTCTTTTTCTGGATTCACCAACAGGACAGTTGACATTAACACAGTTCTCTATGTAGTAGCCTACCTGGACCCTACCAGGAGGTAGGTCACTTTGAGATGTCAGCAACTGACAGAGAAATGAGCAGGGTGGTGGTGAAGTCAAGGGAAGTCCCCCTCAAGAGACTCTAGTGGTGGCCCAAGCTGAAGCTGGGATGCAAGTGAATGGTGCAAACCCCAAACTGAGGGCTGAGAAGCCAGAGTGACAACCTCAAGATGGACAGAGTGATGGAAGGTCCCTATTTGGGCCCTAAGGGCTGGTCGGTGAGACAAGTAAAAAAGGTGGCAGAAGCAGAGGACCAACCGATCCCCCCCGGAGTCATGATGACCCAGGGGAGCAAGTGGAAGGCTAGATGAGCAGCTGAGTGGGATGATCAAACCAAGTGAAAGTTCCCATACACAGCTTGCAGTCCATCAATGGACCAGCTGAAGGAGAAGTTTGGTAGCTGGAAGTCTGGGGAGCTACCACACCTCATCATTGCAACCACGAGAGTTGGGCCTATCCTGTCTCCTTCCCTCCTTCAGTCAATGGTGCCGATCCCACTCAGCACAGTGGGACTCCCCTACCAAGGGACAGTGGCTCCTGTCCCTGAGGCCTCCCCATTGGTGGGGCAGTGGCAAGCATATGTTACCCCAGCAGCAGCTAGAATTCCCATTCAGGCAACCTTGGCAGCAGTGAGTGCTGATTGGGTATAGCTTAGTACAAGAGGACCGACTGCCACATCCCCTAGCAGTTCAGTGGGTGACTCAACAAGTTGACCTATTTCCTGACCCAGGCCTGGAACTATATGAAACACCATGGAGCAATGTACCATACAAGCATGTCCAGGTCAATGCTGTTACATCTAATCTGGAGGGGAGTGCAGCAGTATGTCTGGTGTCTCTCCACAATGAAGAGTCTCTGGAGCTGCAAGATGTGGATGCTTTCATGCAGGTGTTGCAAGACAGATTTGAAGATCTGCAACAGCTCAGTGTGCAGAGACCCACATCCATTCCTTACAACAGGGCAAGCGGCCCATGGCAGAATACATCGAAGATTTTCATTAGCCTGGTAGCTCACCTGAAAGATTGGCCCTAGCGAATGCTGGTCTACCAACTCTGGGAAGGACTGAACAAGGAGCTGTATCACAATTGCCTGCCCTAGGGGGTGCCACACAACATTTAAGCGTGTTACCAGTTAGCCACAAATGTGGAGCTCGACCTGATGGAGTACTGGGAACATGCTGCACATGAGAACCAGTCCTACCGTATGGCAGAGAGATACCTAGCGCCCCATGTGGGAAGAGGGGATATATTACATAGCTCCCACCTCTTATTTAGATGATTTGCTGATATATTCAGAGAAATCTGCCCTCCACACCAAAAATCTGTAAGCAGCATTTCAATATATTTTTGACTACAGTCTCTATGTTAAACTGGAGAAATGTGCCTTTTACTTTTAAGCATTGTATCATTTGGTATACCATATTTTCTCTGAAGGGATTCAGATGGATCTGACTAAAACAATACAAAATTTTGGGAGTTTTGCTCATTTTGATCATAATTTTTGTTGTATTGACCACATTATTGGGCTCATCCTACAAAGATTAGCTTGAAATCAGATTCAGACCCACTGGACCTCCCACGTCCATCCTCCTGCACTCCAGCAGTGCCAATCAATGAAACGTTCTGCTTCATTCCTGTAGGTTGCCTTGTCATGTGGATTGATGCAACTGGTACTTCAGATAATTCTCTCCATAAAACCTGCCAGTCCTGCTTCATGGAAATATTAACTGCTCAAACGCTTGATGTTTTTCTGGTTGTAGAATTTATCAGGTGTCTTTTTTAATTTAATTTTATAGGTGGTATATAATAATCAAGAATTCTGATGAACAGAATATTCTCAGGCAACTCCATTTCCTTAATTATCTTTCCTGAGATTCAGATGCCAAGATTACCAAAGAAGCATTGATGATAATTGCATCCCCCAGAGAACCATCTATCAGCCTTCTGTTATTGTCACAAGATCTTCTTTGAATTCAACTCTCTCAAATTGGCCAATTATATCCTGAGCCTTATATAGTATAGCTGGCTGAGTTGTAGTGAATTTTCAAAGCCATTCTGCACTTGCTGTACTGGCTATTCACATTTATGGTAACCTTGGCTCTTTGCTCCCAATTTCATCTCAGCTTCCTCTTCCACATTCAGCAATAGCTGTTTCTTGCCTGCCTCTACAAGTTATCAACTCTTGAAATTATTTTTGCTTTATATCCTGGTTATTTCCCTCAATGATTTTTGTTTCTATATATATTTTTTTTTATTTTTGAACAAACCCCATCATCAATATTTTCTCTTTTATAACAGGTTTTTAGTAGAAACTTACATGCAGAGAATTCTCCTTCCACCAGAAACAACAACAATAACAAAACAAATAGAGGCAAAAGGGAGGATTGTTGTTATTATGATTAATCCATTACATTATTTTATATATTTCATATGTATGTAAACATATATGCCATGTTTTACTCTATGCAATATACATCAAGCTAGCTTTGGTGGGTCCCTCATATATATTCCTTCCTGAACCATAAAATGCTAAATGAAGCCAGGAGCTCTTGCTCTCATTATATGTGAACTAGATTGTCGTAATTAAAGACAATTCAGAAATTGCTGCCTGTTTCTTGGACAGTACAAGACTATTCACAGAATATCTATCTTGAAGGATAGAGTGGTGGGGGCTTCTTGCCCCAATTCAAGGTGTTGGTGAACACTTATTGATACAGCTTGGGACTTTGTTTTCTTCAGGACTACTTTCTCCTAATAGATTCTATATCAGGGGTATCAAACTGGATTTCTTCGAGGGCCGGATCAGCATTGTAGTTCTCCTCTGTGGGCTGGCCTGGGGGTGGGGGAGATGGGACGGACAACCTCCTGCACACTTTGCTGGCCAAAATGGGGTACAGGGAGTGCTCATGGTCCCCCTGTGCTCCATTTTCAGCCTGGACGGCATCCCGTGGTACTCTGCCAGCCAAAAAAGGGCCCGGTGGGTGCACATGCTGCCCCCCTGACCCATTTTGGCTGCCATAGGCACCATAGGCCGGTCCTTTGCTCTATTCGGTATGGCAGGGAAACTCCATGCTTCGTGCACCCTTTCTTATTTTATGAAAAACGGATACTTTGAAATCAGAAATGACTTTCTCAGTAGCAACATTCTCAGTTTAAGGAGCATGCCTCTTAATTCATGTTGATCCCTGCCATTTTATCCTTCAGATAAGACAGTCCTCTTTCAAGAGGCATTTGGGTAGGAGGGATTAATAAAGACCAATCCGGACAAGAAGCAGACATCACAAATATTCTGTCAGTATATGAGAGTTCATGAATTGGAATAGACATAGAAACAGGTCAGCCAATGGGAACTGTTTGGTGACTAAGAAACAGCACCTGTTGTAAGCCAGAGGGCTTGGAGATTGGGCGTGGCTTAGGGTTACTGGTCTGTATATAAGAGTTAGTTTGTCCTTAGATCTTTGCCTTCTCTGTTCTCTGCTTCTGTGATTATGATTTCTGCATTCTTCTGGTTCAGACTTTTGCTGCATGCATCATACTGTATATTTTTGTATATAAAGAAGTTTCTTCTATAAATGAATCCTGCTGATTTATTTACTTGTGTGCTGGTTGGATTGCTGCAAATTCTGACATATTCCCAGTGCTGCCTTACTGTAGGATACACTGAGAGAATCTGTAAAGCCTATCTAATGCCTTTTCTTGACAACAAAGCTGTCTGATTGATATCTCTTTATTTTTTGCTTTCCAAGAGGTAAATAACTGCTTGCCCCACCTTTCATCCACTTTTTCAAGTCCAGGATGACTTGAAATATGCAGCAATATTCAGGTAGTTCTGGACTCGTGACTATAATGGAGCCCTACCCATTACGGTTGCTAGTTGTGACAATCCGTAAGCGAGGCTTCTATTCAATCATCTTGTTAGTGACCCCTCTCTACCCTTGCTCTCCCTGATACAATGTTAAGCAACTGTGAGGGGTGTTAAGCAGACCATGAGGTGCCTCAGGTATAAGGCAGCTCTGGGAGACCTAGCGCAGGTCCAAGAATGCCTGCCCCAGGCCTCTCAAGCACCTTTATCTTTGCTCTGCTTCCCTTTCCTTAGGGTCCACATAGCCTGGACTGCTTTCCAAAGCTTTTGAGAGCTCATATTGGGGAAAGGGAGCAGACTACTCTATCCCTCATGTTCCTAGGTTGCGCCTGCAACTTGAAAGAGGATACCATTTTTGAAGTGGCCATAATTCATTTGTTAAATTGACAGTATCTAATAATTTGAGTCTAATGCAGGGGGGGCAAACTACGGCCCGCGGGCCACATCCGGCCCGTTGGTCTATCCAATGCGGCCCGCCCCTGAAAAAAATCGCTGCCATTGGACTGTCCAATCCGGCCCGCCCCTGAAAAAAAATAGCTGGGCGTGGCGTATTGCTCTGTGCCGCGTGGCCCCCAAAGCTGCAAAACAGTGCGGAGCGATCTAGGGGTAGGAAAGAAAAGAAATTTACAAAGGCCTCAGCTGGGAGTTCGGAATCACCTTCGAGTGCGACCTCTCCGAAGGTGAGTCCCCGCCGATCCCCCTTTTTTTTCCGGGGCTTCCAGGCTTAAACTTTGCAAAGGCAAAGCTTGCAGGCGGGAGCGTCTTCCCGCCAAGGAGCAGGAAGGGTTCCACCCGGCGGGCAGGGCGGGCTGCTTGGAGCCAACTAAAGCTAGGCCGCTACTGGTGGAGCCTTGCCCTGCCTTGGTGCCCCGTTTCCCGGCTCGGCGGTCCTGCTCGGGCGGCACTTTAAAAGCCTGCTCCCAGCACCCGAGCAACTTCCCAGCAACTTTCTGCTTCATTTTAACTCGCGGGCGCTCGCGCCTGGCCCCGAGCCACGTGGCGAAGGGGAAGCCCGGCGGGTGGGCAGGCAGGCGGGCTGCCTGGAGGAGGCAACCCGGCGGCGCTCCGGGCTTCCCCTCCGCCATGCGGCTCGGGGCGAGGCACGAGCACCCGTGAGTTAAAACGAAGCTGAAAGTTGCTGGGAAGTTGCTCGGTTTTCCGGGGCTTCCAGGGCTTTGTAAAGGCAAAGTTTGCAGGATGGAGCATCTTCCTGCCGAGGAGCGGGAAGGGTTCCGCCCGGCGGGTGGGGCGGGCTGCTTGGAGCGGGCTGCCATGCGGCTCGGGGCAAGGTGCGAGCGCCCACGAGTTAAAACAAAGCCGAAAGTTGCTGGGAAGTTGCTCGGGTTTCGGGCTTCCAGGGCTTTGCAAAGGCAAAGTTTGCAGGCTGGAGCATCTTCCCGCCGAGGAGCGGGAAGGGTTCCGCCCGACGGGCGGGGTGGGCTGCTTGGAGCGGGCTGCTGTGCGGCTCGGGGCGAGGCGCAAGCGCCCGCGAGTTAAAACAAAGCCGAAAGTTGCTGGGAAGTTGCTCGGTTTTCCGGGGCTTCCAGGGTTTTGCAAAGGCAAAGTTTGCAGGCTGGAGCGTCTTCCCGCCGAGGAGCGGGAAGGGTTCCGCCCAACGGGCAGGGTGGGCTGCTTGGAGCGGGCTGCTGTGTGGCTCGGGGCGAGGTGCGAGCGCCCACGAGTTAAAACGAAGGTGAAAGTTGCTGGGAAGTTGCTCGGATTTCCGGGCTTCAGGCTTAAACTTTGCAAAGGCAAAGTTTGCAGGCTGGAGCATCTTCCCGCCGAGGAGTGGGAAGGGTTCCGCCCGGTGGGCGGGCAGGCTGCTTAAACTTTGCTCAGGCGGCACTTTAAAAGCCTGCTCCCAGCACCCGAGCAACTTCCCAGCAACTTTCGGCTTCCTTTTAACTCGCGGGCGCTCGCGCCTGGCCCCGAGCCGCTGCGGCGGAAGGGAAGCCGGGTGGGTGGGCAGGCTGCTTGGAGGAGGCTCCGGGCTTCCCCTCCGCCAGGCGCGAGTGCCCGCGAGTTAAAACGAAGCCGAAAGTTGCTGGGAAGTTGCTCAGGTTTCCGGGGCTTCCAGGGCTTTGCAAAGGCAAAGTTTGCAGGCTGGAGCGTCTTCCCGCCGAGGAGCGGGAAGGGTTCCGCCCGGCGGGCGGGCGGGCTGCTTAAACTTTGCTCGGGCGGCACTTTAAAAGCCTGCTCCTAGCACCCGAGCAACTTCCCAGCAACTTTTAACTCGCGGGCGCTCATGCCTCGCCCCGAGCCGCACGGCAGCCCGCTCCAAGCAGCCCGCCCCGCCCGCCGGGCAGAACCCTTCCCGCTCCTCGGCGGGAAGACGCTCCCGCCTGCAAACTTTGCAAAGCCCTGGAAGCCCCGGAAACCTGAGCAACTTCCCAGCAACTTTCGGCTTCCTTTTAACTCACGGGCGCTCGCGCCTGGCCCCAAGCCACGCGGCGGAGGGGAAGCCCGGCGGGCGGGCGGGCTGCTTGGAGGAGGCGACCGGTGGTGCTCCGGCAGCAGCAACAGGCAGTTCCGCCCGGGCTCCGCTCAGGTGTCCGGCTGGGGCTGTCAGGAGTTGCTACCGCCGGCGCAGCTCCGCGCGGCTCCAGTCCTGCGTTGCATTGGGAAAGAAAAGGCAAAACCAGGAGCCGCTGAGCCTGAGCCTCCGGTGCTGCTGCTGCCGTTGCAAAGCACCGCCGCGGCTCTTCCTTTTTGCCTTTCCCTTCCCGAGGCAACGCGGGACTGGAGCCGCGCAGAGCCGCGCCGGCGGTAGCAACTCCTGACTCAGGGGAGGGGAGGGGAAGGAGGAGAAAAAGGGGGGAAAGGGTGGGGGCGATTCCCAAAAAATCTTGTGCTGACCCGGCCCGTCTGTCAAATTTTAAAAGTCAATGCGGCCCCCGAGCCAAAAAGTTTGCCCACCCCTGGTCTAATGACAAGCACAAATAACAGGGGAGATCATGGAAATCTATGGCAAATTATTCAATATTCCAAAATTTTAGATGGGTTGTTGCAAAAGACTTATCATAAATTGTTTAAGGTTGTTAATAAATCCACAACCCATTTGAAAATGCTCCACTGATGTTGATATTTCTCATGCATCCCTGCGCACCTCACTCATTCTTCACAGCACCCCCACATAGAGTATAATAGAGCTGGAAGGGACCTTGAAGGTCTTCTAGTCCAGCCCCCTGCTCAAGCAGGAAAACTGTACCATTTCAGATAAGTGACTGTCTATTCTCTTCTCTGTGATGGAGCCCCCACGATTTCTGAAGGCAAGCTCAAGCATCTTTAATTGTCCACTACTTAATTGTCTTCACTGTTAGGAGGATGTTTCTCCTTAATTCCAAGTTGCTTCTCTCTTTGATTAGTTTCCAACCATTGTTTTTCATCCTACCCTCTGGTGCTTTGGAAAATAAATTGACCTCCTCTTCTTTGTTCCAGCCCTTCAAATACTGGAATACTGCTATCATGTCAACCCTAATTTTTCTATTCTTTAGACTAGCCAAACCCATATCCCACAGCCGTTCTTCCTATGTTTTAGTCTCTAGGCCTTTGATCATCTTAGTTGCTCTTCTCCGAACTTTTTCCAAGGTCTCAACATGTTTTTGTATTATGGTGACCAAAACAGGTTGCAGTCTTCCAGGTGTATTCTTGTGTTCTTGCATACCCCTGTGCAGCTCTGCATACCTTTTCCAACTTGTGCAGCAACCCTGTGTTCCTGCTCCTGCTGCTTTTTACCTACTTGTAATTTTTCTTTTTCTCTGTTTAGGAAATATATCTGAAAGAATAACCTAATGGGTTAATTGGTTGTCTGGTTATATTAAAGCTGAAGCTGATACTCCTAATTCAGTTCCCTACCTCACATATGAAGTTTGATATCTACTTAATGCGAATCATTTTGACTTAGAATTCAGGTACAAGACAGAAAACTAAACCAATTTTGGGAGTTTGATGACAAAATAAGAAAAGGTTTTAAAAAATCACATTTGTAACAAAAATAGCAAGAAGCATAGCAAGGTTTGGTTGTCACACTTAGAGCCATCCTCAGAAAAAATAATTTTAGTTTTAATTATTTTGTTAACTCAGAGATGGCAAGTGGAATACCTTCCCAGATGCTTGGATACATTTTCCCTTTTATGATTCATACGTATCCTTTTATGCTTGACATCATTTGATTGAAAGATTAATCTGCTTATCTAAAGTTCATATTTCATATTTCTGAATTTGTTCTACAACTTAAAAACATTAAATTAATGCAAAACAAGTGTCTCTTGCCAAATGAGTGAGAGTCAATTACCTCTATGAAGATCAACTCAAAAACTTAGGTGGAACTTCAAGAAAGCAAACTTCAAGAAAGCAAACTGGGAAGGATACACTAAAGAAGTAGACTCCAACATACTGTGGTTTCTTCCTTCAATAAAAAAATTATCTCTGATTTATGAGAGTCATAATTGCAGCAGCAAAATGTAGCACACCAGCCATACATAAATAAATAAATAACCTGAATCTTTTATTATTCATGTCTATATAATTAGTATACAAATAGAAAACTCTGAATTGTATATTTTAGTAGAGCAAAAGGAAGCAAAGTGCAAATCAAATACAAAAATTGGGGGGGAAATAATATTAAAATTATTTTAAGTTATTTTCTTAAGAAATTTAAACCCCTTTTGATTCAGAACAACAAATCTGATGTCCCTTTTCCAATAGAAACCAAGAGAAATCAATATTTCAAATGTCCAAGGTGTTAAATTAATTACTCTTTAATTGAGGAATCCCTTGCAGGGAAAATCAAAGGAATTTCTGTGAGGGTCCGAAGAAGTAGACTTTTCTGTTGTGGGAATTATCACATTATTCTGTTGTAAGATTAGATTGGCCCTGACCATGCTGGCCTTCTGGAAAGATTTTAAGAGCTGGTTGTTCTCCAGAGAAAGGGGTTAGGAAATTAGTGGGAGTCTTGAACTTTTATTCATTGTAGTTGAGGAATTATCTTTGGCTGTCATTTATTAGTTTTCTTATTATGTAATTTTGATTATTTTTGTGATTTGTTATTTATATTATTGAATTATTCTTTCTGTCTTGAGTTGCTTTGGTACAGTGACTGACTACATGAATTTAATCAATCAGTCAACCACTCTCTGCTGCCTATTTCTCATCACATCCCCATACATGTTTATTGCCCATTTTACTCTCTTGTTCCCTCCCTTCTAATTTTTGATGGCAGGATGCCGGCAAAGCACCAAGCCAAAGATGGCAGAACTGACAGATACCATGCCATGACACTCGATTTAACCTGTCTTAATGTATGTAATTTTCCAAGAAAACTCCAGGAAACCCTCTATGTGTCACTTGGTTCTATAGAATTTGGTATTGGAGTGGGGTACAATTTAAACTGAAAAGTAATTCTAAAAAATTCAAAATAGAAATATTGGGCTATGCTTTCCCTGAACTCTGTTTTCTACTGTCAAAAAATACTTTATTTAAGCACCTAAATAAACTCCCTATCAATAAAGATTATTTAAATTTTAGGACATAACTATTACAAGTAATTGGACTTTTTTCTGCTATAGTTCTGTGCAGAGAACTTCTTTGATAAATTTTGCAGTAAAGGCCAACTCTTTTCCGACTCTGTTTTGCTAAATGAACAATTAGTGCACAAAATACAAGGAAAAAAGCTTTATTAGCTTATTTGATAATACTGTGAAAAACTAGTGAAGTGATAAGCTTTCAGAAACTAAATGGGAATTATTTATCACTAACAATTATTTGCATTTAACAAAGATTATTTAGCAAAATCTCATGCACACTCTTTTGAAAAATGTATTTTATTACATTGTACCATGTTACATGAATTTATTTATTTTTTGAGGAGTTTAGTATAAATCAACTAAGTTCAACAATAGTTTTAAGGGATATGAAAATGCTTATGACTCATTTTTACTAGAATAAGCAATCTCAGTTTGATATCCTCCAATTTTGTTGGAGTACAACTCCCATACTCTCCAGCCTGCATGACCAGTATAATAAAATTTGTTTGACTGTCTATATTCAGCACATAATATGAAGTAAACAGTATATATTCATATATTCATACAACATTCATGTTTATATATTATTGAGCCAGTTTCAACTTTGTTATTTAATAATTATTAATAAAATTGTAACATGAAAAAAATTGTCCTGTAATCTGCAACTCTTACACTGCAAAAACATATGGACTACACAACTCGATCGGGGAAAAGCAATAGACGCAATCTACATAGACTTCTGTAAAGCCTTTGATTCAGTAGTACACAACAAACTACTCCTAAAATCTTATGGTATCTCTGGACACCTGCATAACTGGATAGAAGCATTCCTGTCAAACAGACAACAAATCGTCAAAATTGGGAGCATCCTATGAAATTCTGTACCTGTCAACAGTGGTGTTCCCCAAGGCAGTGTTCTAGGACAAACTCTCTTCATACTCTACATAAATTACCCCTGTGATCATATTAAGAGCAACTGTGTTGTCTTCGCTGATGATGTAAGGCTATTCAACATCACAGACAATACTGCTACCCTTCAAAAAGACCTTGACTATGTATCAGAATGGTCAAACAAATGGCAACTTCAAAGCTCAACAAATAAATGCTCTGTCTTACATATTGGAAAAAAAAATCAGAAAATAAAATACAGGCTGTATAGTCAAGACCTTGTTGATGATCCAAACTCTGTCGAGGATCTTGGAGTACTCATCTCTAATGATCTAAGTGCTAGAGCCCACTGTAACTACATAGCCAAAAAGACATTAAGAGTTGTTAACCTAATCCTACGTAGCTTTTTCTCTGGTAATATCACACTATTAACTAGAGCATACAAAACATTTGCTAGACCAATACTCGAATACAGCTCATCAGTCTGGAACCCGCATTACGTATCTGATATTAACACAGTTGAGAAAGTCCAGAAATATTTCTGTACTCGTTGCAGAATACCTTATGCCACCAGACTTGAAATTCTAGACCTAGAAAACCTAGAACTATGCCGCCTTTGGTCTGATCTAAGTATAGTATATAAAATCATACATTGCAATGTCCTACCAGTCAACAAATACTTCAGCTTCAACCATAACAATACAAGAACACACAATAGATACAAACTCAAGGTAAACCACACCAAACTTGATTGCAGGAAATACGACTTCAGCAACAGAGTGGTCAATGTCTGGACTACTCTACCTGACTCTGTGGTTTCTTCCCCCAACCCCAAAAACTTAACCTTAGACTTTCTACTATTGACCTCACCCCTTTCCTAAGATGTCTGTAGGGGGCATGCATAAGCGCACCAACGTGCCTACTGTCCCCGTCCTATTGTTTCTTTTTATTTTTTCTGATATGTATCCATTTCATGTACTCATAACTATATTATACTTATACCTGTTATCTTATAATAGCTTGACAAAATAAATAAAATAAATAAATAAATAAATAAATAAAACAGCCACTTCATGAGAAGTTCTCTAGCAGTACATAAGCTATTCAGAATTATACAGCATTGATGCCTTTACCAGCCAAAAAGCTGGTCTTTCTCGTTCCGTCTGACAAGGCATGCTTACATTTCAGCTGTCAGATTCTCTTCGCTGAACAACTGATTTTCAGTTTTGGGACTGATACTATATTCTTCAGCAGATTAATTCAACAGAATAAGGGGGAAGGTGCTAAAATTGGGTATTGATCTTTATGCTTGTAATTATTGTTATGTTTTCACCCATTGTGTGCATTTGTTGTCAGTATGTCATGTTTCTACAAAAAAAAAGACCAAGAGAAAGAAACTCCATCAAGTAAAGCTCGAGGGAATACTTGCAGAAAACTGGGCATGCAGATTGGGAAGGTTGAAGCTTGTTGGTATTCACGTTTTTTAATAATTCCACACAGAACAGAGAGACAGGTAGCAATGCTAAGCAGTAGTCAGTATTAAGCATTGCTTTCTGTTTCAATTTAAAAAATCAGTCTCTTCCTCCCAAATAATTTACAAATAGTGATATCTTTTACCACCCTGACCTAGAGGAGCACACTGCAAGTGTTCTGTGCTATATCAAACACTGCACAGATACTATCGCTGTGGATAAATGTTAAGTGTGCTACTAGGGGAGCAAACATATTGGACAAAGTATATACCAATATCAAACGTGGCTATAAGGTTATACAATTACCACATTTGGGACAACCAGACCATATGTCACTGCTTTTAGCACCAGCTTACATCCCTCTTAGGAGACGGGCTCTGCCTATAACAAAGACAATGAAATCTTGGCCAGAAGATGCTTCCCAACAACTTCAGGATTGTTTTGTGAACACAAATTGGGACATCTTTTTACCACCCTGACCTAGACGTGCACACTGCAAACTGTTCTGTGCTATATCAAATACTGCACAGATACTATCACTGTGGATAAACGTATTGGGATCTATCCCAATCAGAAACCCTGGATGACCAAGGAAGTCCATCACCTCTTTTGTGACAGGACCAAGGCCTTTAAGTCCGGTGATGGGGCAAGATACAGTGTTGCCAGAGCTAATCTGAAGAAAGGTATTCGGAAGGCCAAGACTGATTATAAGAGGATTATATTGAGGATAATTTTTATAGCAATAATATGAGACAGGTGTGGCGAGGGATTCAACAAATTACAAACCATCAACCAACCAATGTCATCCCTGCTGAGGGGGATGCTTCATTGGCAGAGGAACTGAATCATTTCTTTGCTTGCTTTGAAGTGGAGAGATCAGAGACAGATAAAACACAGCTACCAGCCAATTGTAGTCCCTACCTCATTGTGGAGGAACAGGAGGTGAGGAGCATTCTGAGGGCTGTGGACCCTAGAAAGGCTGCTGGTTCTGACGGTATCTCTGGCCGAGTGCTTAAAGGCTATGCTGATCAGTTGGCTGGACTCTTTACCAGGATCCTCAATCGGTCTTCATCCCAGTCCACTATTCTATCTTGTTTGAAGGCTTCCACCATTGTTCCGTTGCCAAAGAAGTTCCCTATCAATAACCTCAACGATTACAGACCAGTGGCACTCACTCCTATCATCTTGAAGTGCTTTGAGAAATTGGTCTGCTAGCACATCATTTCTGGTCTTCCGCATACATTTGATAAACACCAGTTTGCATAGAGAAAAAATAGATCTACAGAGGACGCTATAGCCATCGCTCTTCACACTGCTCTGAGTCATCTAGAACAGTGGGAGGGCTATGTGAGGATGCTTTTTGTGGATTTTAGTTCTGCGTTTAACACAATTCTTCCACATAGACGAGTGTAAACTTCTGGACCTTGGACTTTCTCATTCAATCTGTCTTTGGATTATGGATTTCCTGTCTGTCTGCTCACAGAGGGTCAGATTAGGTAATCATATCTCATCAGCCCTTATTCTTAACACTGGTACACCACAGGGTTGCATGTTGAGTCCCTTACTCTATACTCTTTGTGCATGACTGCATTCCCACTCATACTATAACACCATTGCTAAATTTGCAGATGATACAACAGTGGTGGGAGTCATCTCTGGGGGGGATGAGTCTGCCTACCAAGATGAGGTGGACCGATTGCTTTCATGGTGTGGAGACAATAACTTCGTCCCCAACACCAATAAGACCAAGGAGTTTATGGTGGACTATAGAAGAAACAGAT
The DNA here is from genome assembly GCF_049901735.1 of Notechis scutatus. Taxonomy (NCBI): domain Eukaryota; kingdom Metazoa; phylum Chordata; class Lepidosauria; order Squamata; family Elapidae; genus Notechis; species Notechis scutatus. The sequence continues at coordinate 77,416,284 of NC_142025.1, read as the reverse complement.
CAGACATCCAGCCCTTGCTTATCAATGGAGACCAAGTGGAGCAAGTGGCCAGTTTTAAGTTTCTGGGTGTTACCATAAAAGAGGACCTGACCTGGGTGCTCACATTGCAGCACTGGTCAAAAGGGCCCACCAGAGGTAATACTACCTGAGACTTCTCAGAAAACAACAACTGAATGAAAAACTGCTGGTGACCTTCTACTGCTGCACCATAGAGAGTATCTTAACTTACTGCACCTCTGTATGGTTTGCCAATTGCACAGTGGCAGATAGGAAAGCACTCCAGAGAGTTAACATCAGAAGATCATTGGTTGCCCTCTCCCCTCTGGAAGAGCTTTATAGCTTCCTCTGGCTTAAGAAAGTTCAAAACATTCTCAAAGATCCATCTCATCCTGGGCACCCCTTTTTTGAACTATTACCATCTGGCAGATGATACAGAATAATAAAAACAAAGACAAATAGGCTGAAAAACAGCTTCTATCCCAGGGCAGTAGCTCTTTTGAATTCTGCTGTATAGTGCAGTGTTGGTGCAGTATCAGGGGTTTCAGTTCAATGTGTGGAGTGTGAAGGGTGTGTGTTTGTGTTTATTTTCATGGTCATGATGTGCACTGAAGATGGTGTTTGATTTTGTTGTACAAGGTGCAATGACAATAAAGTAAACTAAACTAAAGCATATTTCATAAGGGAATTTGGGAAGCAATAGCAATATTTTTTCTGCTTCCCTATCTGGTGAACCCCACATGAATAGGTGAGATATATGAATGTCTCCCATACCCCCAAAGACCACAAGTCAAAGGCAAGCCACCCTTATGATGATCCAAATTGATTAAAGGCATGGCTACTACAACTATTATAGATATTTTATCAATGTGCAGAATCCAATAGCTTGGTCCTGCACAAGGGGAGAAACATTAGAAAAATGTTAGAAATTAAAAAGAAAAGAACATAAAAAAGAATGTTGGAATTTAAAAGCCTCTGATTTGCTCTCAGTTCCCTTTAGCAATCCTCTGAACCACCAGCAAGTGTCATGCCCCTGGTGGAGACTGACTCTGAGGAAGAGGAGCAACAGCCAACAGGGAGTAGGAGCGTGGCTCCAGAGGTGGTGGAGGAGGCTGGAGAAAGGCAGAAGCTGGCTAAGCAGTCAGAAGAGGATCCAGGCCCATCCCCTATCCATCCTAGGTCACGCAGGGAGGAGAGGATCAGGGAAAAGCGAGGTCTACTCAAGAGGAGATTACCATGATCCTCCTCATGGCTTGCAGGTGGGAGCTATGTATATGTTTGCAACTGCGCAGTTAGAATTTGCAGGAGTCAATTTAGTGTTCCTTAAAAGAGGCTTATCTTTGCTGGTGTGCTTCCCATGGATTCTCCTCAATTATTTTCCTGGAATTTATGATAAGTTATCTTGGTTTGCTTCGGAACTCTCGTCAATGCGTTTTGTTTGGTTATCTTTTTGCCTCATTATTTACTTTTGTGACTTTAAACTGTGCCTAATAAAACAGTGAAGTTAAGTTGAAGGCCTTACCGGACTTTAATGTATGTTTTGTGTTTTGGATTATTTTGAGAGACTATGGGTCATCACAGCAAGCCTCAGAATAAACATCTGTAATTTACATCTTGTAATCAAAGCCCAGGGCAGGAATACCTCAATCTACATATCTAAACATCAGGCCCCGCCTGTCATTACACACACACACACACACACACACACACACACACACACACAAGTATATATATGTATATATATATATTGATCCAGGTCAAAAAATTGGATTAAGAAAATTCTTCTAAAACAGGAAATGTAAAAACAGTATTATTTCTTTTTCCTGAAGGCCTCCCCACCCAATCCCCTGTCCTTTGGGATATTGTTTCTCTCCATAATTCTTATTCTATCTTAAGAAAAAACAGACAACTTAATTTTTAATCATGTTTCACGTAGATTGTTTGGTCCATACAGTAAACTAAAACAAGAGTGGGAGTGCCAGTCCCCAGGGGCCTACCTGGATTAGAACAAAGTTCTCTGTGCTGATCTGACCCAAGAGATCAGAGCTGATAAAGTGAACACAAATCCTTTTGCTTAGCCAACTGTGCCAGGCCATGAACAGATGAAAAGGGGATGAGACACTTTCTCAAAGGGCAGATTCACAAACAATAAAACTAAACTAGACTGTTAACTCTGATGAGTTTCATGACCTTAAATAGCACAAGACAAAATATATAAGATTTCTCTTTTCCACCCCTTTTCTCCTCCTCTGTTTTCATTTTTCCAGTACTAGTAACTACAGAAAAAGAAGAAAGGGGTCATACTGTGTTGCATTACGGAAACTCTGTCACCTTTACATAACACAAAAGAATACAAATTCACTGGATAAAAAAAGGAGTTGGCTTGCAGTATCTTTTGGATGTCTGAATTCCCTCATCTCTTTGAAGCATCTCAAGAGACCCCTTCCAGAGAATATCTGCATGTCACTGGCGTAATACTAATAATGGGATTGCTCAGATTTGGTAATATTTTTCAAGGACAGATAGAACAAGTATAAAAAGAACAGTAAGAAAAATGTCGCATTATATCTGTGTGTCTTTCTGTAATTGTTTTTGTCAAGGGTTCATTCCAGCCAGTCAGACTTTCCTTCATCTACTTTTCACATCTTTTTTTATACTTGTGAGAAATTCAGGCTTTCTCTGATACATCTTTCTCTCTTTGAATGTCCCCATTCTAAGTATGTGAATCCTCAATTTGCTTTGCTGTTGGAGAAACTAATAGACACATTTGAATCCCAATTGTTAAAGGAAGCTGGTACTGTTATTCCTCCCAAATTCTCATTTAAGTAGAAGAATGTCTAGTAATCTAGTATCAGAATTTCTTTTAAGGGAGAAGACAGAATGTCTCTGTCCTTGGACAATGACATTGACTCCATGATCAGCAAAACTAGTCAGGTTTGGGCGCAGCTGCATGCTAATGTGCAACACAATGTCCGTATCTTCATGAAGCTGAAAATCTACAGAACTGTGGTTATCCCTTTCGTCCCATATGGATGTAAACTCTAGACTCTGTACTACCAACATATCAAACAACTGGAGAAATTTCATATGTGCACTCCCCACTCCATCCTTGGCAATTGTTAGCAAGACTGTGTCTCCAGTCTGGAGGCCTTGGATCATGCAAAGGCCACCAGCATTGATTAACTAGTTATCAGTGCTCAGATGGACTGTATTAAACATGTCATTAGAATGGATGACTACTTTGTGCCTCACAAGTTGCTCTATGATGTACTGAAGCCTGGGAAGAGATCTTGAGTAATTCATTCAAATACTACAAACTTGCTGTGAAGGAAAGCCTATGACACTGTGATATCCAGCCTATGGCTGCTGGCATAACCTCCCCTGGCTTTGAAGACAGGTGCTGCCAAAAACAGATAGAGAACTATGAGCACAATCTTCCCCCACCCCAAAATATCCTACATTTATTACAACAATGATTTTTCAGCATCCCAATTGTGGTAAATTCAGTACTTTATGTCTGGACTGCAAAGCCACAGATGTACTGCACAATAGCATTTTCTTCAATCCGAAGAGCTACCTATTTATCAAAACACATGTAGGTTAGAGTTTTGATTCCTCTAACATATCAGTCCTTTCTATTATGATTGTTATAAAAGCAACAGCTATGTCGTACTCACATATACTGTTTCATCAGAATTATCTTCTAAAAAGTGTTCTTTAGATCCACAAATGCGTTGCCATAGGACTCACAAAATTCTTTTTTTAAAAAAAACAATTTTATTAGTTTTTTTAAAAAACAAACAAAACATAAAAACATCAGCTTTCTTTCATAAATATATACAAACAGTGTGTCGGTTGGTTTATCAGTTTTTGTGCATTCATTTCGTAGTCTCAATTACAGTTACGTTACATAATAACTCATATTATCAATCAAAAATTATATATCCTAGAATCACTATTAAACAACCATTTGACTATAATTTTATTCATTCATAATTAAATTAAAGATGAATTTTTTCAATAAATACAAAATTTAGAATGTGATAAAAGAAATATATATATTACTTTATATTATATGCAAATTCTTTGCCCATTGAATCATGCAATGTTTCACATATTCATTCTACAAATTCAATTTCAATAACATTTATAAACCTTAGCAATAACTTGTTCATCATTACCACACAGTATAGTTTCAAATTCATTTTTCACAAAGTTAAACCCATAACTTTTTTTTGTCTAAGTTAAACCTTTCTTTTAGTTATAAATATGTAAACCAATGACAGACGTATCTTTCATGAAATATGTTGAATTGCAGGAGAGGTTTCATAAGCAATTTTGCTGCATTACAGTAAAGTATGTATTTTCTCTTCATCACTTAGTTTTCAATAATACTTCAGAGGCAGATAATGAGAGTTGATGATCTGGAGTTACTTTGTGACTATGATATACATTTTCCTCACACACAGAAAAAAGTCAATATCTCAAGTTAATTCATGAGATAGGAATATCCAATAGAAATATTCATTAAAAAAAGGTTTGCCACATGTTTATGGAGTTTCTCAGTCATACAGGTCATAGTTGTCTCAAAAGTTGTTGTTTTTTTTGCGACATGTTCTTGGTAAAACTGATAGGTGAACTAGAAACTGGACCATTTATTTTATTTATTTATTTATTTATTTTATTTGTCAAGCGATTATAAGATAACAGGTATAAATATAAACATAGTTATGAATACATGAAATGGATACATATAAGAAAAATAAAAAGAAACAATAGGACAGGGACGGTAGGCATGTTGGTGCGCTTATGCACGTATGACCATGTAACTAATGCAGTATATTCTTTATTCCTAAATATATCAGACTTTCTAATTTGGGAACAATAGGAAACAGAAGAACTGTAATAGCTATCTTTGCAGCAGAAGTTATGTGTCTCCCTTTAATAAATGAGAGAAACTACTTTGGATTTTACTTTTCAGATGGTAATATTTCATTCTATAAAGTATTAAATTGGAAGCTTTTGTTATTATTTAAATAATAAATTGGAATGGATTTGAAATTTATTTAACTAAAATAACAGAACTGTGTTCTTAATAATCTACATGTTTTGTGAGCCTTCATTTTCCAAGATTGAAAAAGAAACTGAAGGTTCCTTTCAAGAAAAAAAATAGATTCCATCTTTGACTATCCTTACAGTAATGTATGGGTAGATAATTATCCCTCTTATTGTAAAGTTGGGGTGTCTTTGTTGCAGTTCCCAATCAGAGTGGGTTGTGTAAGGCCACCCACTGAGTTCATAGCTTTGAATAGGATTGAGCAGAGAGTTTCCCAGATTACAATTTCCCAAGATTACAATTTGAATTTCAATATCTTCTAGCAAGCAACACTGCAATCACATTATACATTGCCAGTGAAATTATCTAATCCCTTGTTCAGTGAAGGAAGCCGTAAAATCATGAACTTTAATGAGAACAGCATGAGATCTACAATTAGAATTGCAGTTGAAAATCCATATATTCCACTCAGTTCAATAAATTACAGAAGGGATAGGACTCTAATGAAAGAATTGTTTGTGAATCTTAACTACCAAAACTTTAGTTAAAAGAATATTCTTTTAAAAACAAGCAATGAATTTTAAACATTGCTACATGAGATCTACAATTAGAATTGCAGTTGAAAATCCATATATTCCACTCAGTTCAATAAGTTACAGAAGGGATAGGACTCTAATGAAAGAATTGTTTGTGAATCTTAACTAACAAAACTTTAGTTAAAAGAATATTCTTTTAAAAACAAGCAATGAATTTTAAACATTGCTACATGAGATCTACAATTAGAATTGCAGTTGAAAATCCATATATTCCACTCAGTTCAATAAGTTACAGAAGGGATAGGACTCGAATGAAAGAATTGTTTGTGAATCTTAACTAACAAAACTTTAGTTAAAAGAATATTCTTTTAAAAACAAGCAATGAATTTTAAACATTGCTACAATTATAGGAGAAAGCTTTATTTTTTGTGTGATTGATGCGGATGACAAAATATATCAAAATTGGGGGGAGACGCTGTAATTTAACATGTGAAATATAAGAGTACTGCAGGTATGCACTGTATTGTTTAAAAGATAGCCTTGCTTGGTATGAAATTATTTCAAACAGATCTTTCCAGGATGGAATATGCACTTGAATTTCCATTCTGGATGGTGATGGCTATTGAGCAATATATCTTCCTTCCTTATGTTAGTTCAGTTGGCCTCTTCCTCTGATAGAATACAGGTAGTCCTTGATTTATGACCATTAATTTAGCAATCGTGAAATTATGACAGTGATAGAAATAGTGAGCTTATCTTTGCACTTACAAGGGTTGCAGCATGCAGTCATGTGGTTGTGATCCAGTGCTTGGCAACTGGCTTATATTTATGATTTTTACAGCATTACGGGATCATATGATTGTCATTTGTGGCCTTCTCAGTTAGCATCTTGAAAGCAAAATCAATGGGGGAGTCATTTGGCAAGGTTGCAAATTGAAATCAGGATAACTGCACTGCCAATGGCAATGCTTAACAACAAATTTTCCAATCCCAATTATGGTCATACGTCAAGGACTATTTGTATTCAGAATTTTCCAGAAATTGAGGGAAGGATGAATAGAAGTTACTACTCTTTGTCCTTGATTTGTAACTCACATACTTGATAAGGACAGAGAATAAATAGCAAATAAACAAAAAAAGTGAAAACTGTGGGAGACAAAAATCCTCTGCTGCCCTGAAGGCTAAGAAAGGTAACATTTCTGAAATACAGCAGGCCTCTTGCCTGTCTCTATCTTTATAGGATATCCTTTATAGGATTCCTTGACATGCAAAGCAACTTCTTTGAGAGCTCTGGTGGAATAGATCATGATTTTGGACTTTAATTCCACTGAACTGCTGCAAAGCAAGATGAAGATGCTTATTGCTCTTAGTTATGAAGGATGGACTTTAAATGCAGTTATAAAATATTCATGAGAGACAGGTATGCTAATAGCCTGGTATTAAATAACCAACCTTAGAGGTAAAACTGCTTTAGAAGATGACTATAAGATTAATTGGGTAATAACTATGTTTTCAATATATGGAAGAGATTGGACACACTAAACATGTCTTTTTAAAGGAACATCTATAGCAGATTCGTTATTGTGTCCTGAATATATTCATTAAGGCACAAAATACAAAGTTTCATATTTTTAAACCCAATCTAATAGTTTGCATTTCGAGCTTCCTGGTTAATAGAGCTTTGACAGGTGCCTGCCAAGGTCAGTAGATACCATTTCAAAAAAAAAATTTTTTTTTTAAAAAGCCACAATGTTTGTATTTCTTTCTCAAGAGACCTTGTTCTTACTTCATGTGGTTTGGAGAAATTCACACAGAGCCTTAACATTGAGAATTTGGAAGACAAAATCTATATTTTATACGTATTTTCTTCTAATTGATATGGTGATTGTTATATAAGCAATTAACATAAATATAATGGAAAAAGGAAGCGGAATTACAGGATCACCTGTAACTGAATAGAGTCAAGCTAGTATATTAATGGTTATTAAAACATAGCTAATATCAAATAATGTATTATGTACTCACAAACATATTCCAAATTTAGTAGAACTGACACAGATTCCAGTTTTTTTTAACCTAAAGAGAAGCACAGTGTGTGTTACCATAAGAATTTTAACAAAATGCCTTTGTAATATGTTATAGAGTAAAAAAAGAGTAACAATAAAATCCATGATATTTTTCCATAAAAAATAATAGAGAAACCTAAATAAAAAGAAAAATTACATGTCGATCATAGAAGATTCTTCTCAGAATAGAAGGAGAGGGCAAGATATGGAAATACAGCCTTAAGGCAGCAAGAGAAAAAAACCGGAAGATGAAAGATGATTAAGTACAATTGTATAACTACATTTTTTTATTTTTTCAAAACAAGTTTTAAAAAAATGAAGGACCGAGACATTATATATGGGAGTCTTTGTGGCTAAATTGGGAGAAGATCAAAAGGCAATGTTATTTGAAAATTCCAGTTTGGTTATCGACCATTGAAGCATTTTCCTATCCTATAATTTATAAGAAGGAACAAACAGTTAGATATGGGGAAATATTGAATGAAAAGGGTGAACTTAAATCGATGCAAAATCTAGAGGAACAAGGTATAAAGATGAATTGGTTTTCATATGCGCAAATACATTCAAGGTATGATGAAGATTCTAAAACAGAGGGATTTTATGATAAACTGACTGATCTAGATAAGATTTTGACAGGTACTGATGAAAAGGTGATTAAAAAATTATACGGTTATTTACTGGGAATTAGAGGAAGAACAAGTTAAAGAAACTATGATTGCTTGGGGGAAGAATTTTGAATATGGGATTGATTTAGAGAAATGGCAAAAATTGTGGTCTCAAAATTATAAAATGACAATGTCAATAGCTTATAAGGAAAATTTGTATAAGATGTTTTACAGGTGGCACTTTTCCCCGACAAGAATAGCAAGAATGTTCAAGAATAAATCTGAAAAATGCTGGAAATGTCATCAGATACCTGGCTCATATTACCATATGTGGTGGACTTGTGAGGACGCTAGAAAATACTGGACTAAAATTCGCATATGGTTGGAAAAAATGACAAAGAAACACATAGATTTGAAACCAGAGATCTTTTTATTGGGAATCCTACCTGATACATACAGTAAAGACTTGAAATATCTGATTGTAAATGTATTAACAGCGGCTAGGATTGTATTTGCTAAAAATTGAAAAAATGAGAAAATACCATTGCAGGAAGAAATTATTAAGAAAATATTGGAATGTGCTGAAATGAGTAGATTGACATTTGAAATTAGAGAACAAGAGGATAAACAATTCTACAAAATTTGGGACCTTTTCTATCAATGGTTGGATGATAAAATACAATAATAGAATATTTAGAATTTTAGATAATAATGAATATATAAAAATATATTTTTCTTTTCTTTGTTATTTGATATCATATCTATAAGATGTTTTTAGGATAGATTTGGTATGACTATATGTTTTGTTATAAAATAAACTAAGTAAATTATAGTTATCTCGTAAAGTATGGATGAATAAAATTATAGTCAAATGATTGTTTAATAGTGATACTAGGATATATAAATTTTTTTTAAACAAATTTTATTAATTTTAAAGACAAACAGATCATCATTAACCATTACATACTTAAACCTTTTTCCATTATAAATTTTACAAGTCAAATAAAACCTTATTTTATACAATGTAATTCTATTTTAAACCATTTCCATATGAGCATACAAATACCTCTTATCCAATTTCTCTTTACTTCTCTTTACTCTTATTCAATTTCACTATTATTATTTCATCTATTTCTTTCTGACTTGGTTACCATTATTCTCATTCTGTATTTCTACAAGGTTTTATTAATTCTCCCAAAAACATAAACACACAACACACAAACATATAAAAAATCTTTTAGGAAAGTAACTTGGCCCCAGGTACCTCTCTCTACACGGACTTCAATTATATTCATGCTCATCTTACATATCATTACCTATTTTATTTACCATTCTATATCTTCTATATAAACTTCTCCACACATTTCACTCTTCTTAATTCTATCTTATTTAATCCATCTTAATTTAAGTCATTATATTTGTATCTTTTGTCCATTCTTTATTATCCCTCTATCTCATTCCTTATAATAATAATATAAAAAAAAGAATTTCTCCTGAAATCACTAATCAGAGTATGATGCCTTTCTATCTTCCCCCTAAATTAATTAGATTAACATTTAAAATAACACCTAATACCCAATCTGATTCTGCTTGGTACATTCTATCTACTAATATTTTTTTGTAATAATAAAAGAAAAATAATAAATCCAAAATGATTAAATACATAGTTAAATAATAAATCTAAATATTAAATCTTATAACATTCCCATTGCCTTTTCCAAAAACAAATGCTACTATAATAATTTTATAATAACATCAATACCATAGTCATATTAAACTCTTTAATTAAAACTCAATATTCTAAACATTCCCTTTAATATTTTATTAAATTTTAAAATCAATCATTACTAAACATTTCAACATTTTAATCTCTTATTAACTCTTAAACCATTCTAATTTTCTATTTCTAATACAAATGCTACAATACCATCTTATGTACCTTGCAAAATCTTTTTTAAAGAAATTGTACTTTACCCTTTGTCCCTAAAAAAGATTCCTCTTTTCCCATCTAATTTCAAAACTTTGTGGCTTTTCTCCACCTTTTCCCTTTCTTTCTTCCCCCACCAGACCTTCCTACCCCCCCTTCTCCTAGCCTCTGCCTTGCTGGCTTCCCTTCTCTGTTGTGTTCCCTTTTTCTTTTGTTTACTATCATTATATTGATTTTGCACCTTTTTTTCTCTTTCTTGAATGTTTTTTTAAATCTTAAATCATTCATTTTCCTTCCTTTCTTCCTTCCTTCTTTCTTAGTTAAATTTTGAAATTCATTAAAGATGGCTTCTTCGTCTTCTTCTTGTTCTGCTGCCTCCATCTGTTGTAGTGTTTGTTGATAGTTAACAAGCGCCATTTCTAAAAAAAGGAAGGCTTCTTTCACACCATCTTTACCATCTGTTTTTGTTTGCTCATATTCTTTCCTCAGTTCCTCAGCAAAAAAAGCCATTATAAATCTTTTCTTTTCTTTTTTTCCCTCCTCTTTCTTCTTACACCAACCAAGATATTTAAAAAAAAATAGAACAATCCCAAAGTCTTCAATCAATCCAAGCCAAGACAAAGTTCTCCCTTTCTCTTCCTGGGGTAGTATCAATAAAAAAAAAGAAAATCCAAATCTGTATTTTAAAGCCTTATTGGAATTATATTTCAGTCTTCAAATCCTTAAGGCATCTCCTCCAACAAAGTCTTAACATATGAATATATTTTTTGTCCTCTCCCTTCCCACTTATCACATAAAGCTAGTTTTTACCTGAAAAAGACAGGTTTCTCAATGTCCACTTATTAATTCCGTAGGGAGGGAGAGTAAACTTTCCTTTCAGCACCTCAAAATTGCCGCTTATTTTCTCTTGTGGAAAGAATAATTCAAAAAGCCATAATTTCCAGGAATTGTGTTAAATATGTCTTAGAGTCCTGGGTCAACCAAGAAAACTTTCACTCTCAAAGGCTTTCTCCTCTTCCTCCTGTGCATTCTTACCCAGCTGCCGGCTTCTTTGTGGCGGCCATTACGGACCGCCGCTGCACGCGTCTTGGAAAAGGGGTTCTGCCGGCCGGGGAGGGGTCTGCAACACCCCAAACCCCTCTCCGGATCCCCCTATCTTCAGCTACCCCTGCAGGGTAGCCTAGCTCGAACCCGTCCGGATCGGAGCACCAAAAACGGCTAGCGCAGCAGGGATCGCGCAGAGTCACGAATCCCTGCCGCTCGCGAAGCCGACAAACCGGAAGTCCCCTAGGATATATAATTTTTGATTGATAATATGAGTTATTATGTAACGTAACTGTAATTGAGACTACGAAATGAATGCACAAAAACTGGTAAACCAACCAACACACTGTTTGTATATATTTATGAAAGAAAGCTGATGTTTTTATGTTTTGTTTGTTTTGTTTGTTTTTAAAAACTAATAAAATTGTTTTCCAAAAAAATAAATAAAAATGAAGGACCTGAGCGTTGAAGGAAAGCCAAATGAAAGGCAGAACAATAGGTTATTTCAATTAACATATAACTTTGGTAAACTGGATAAAAGCTATAAAGATTAGCATAGTGCCAGTCCAACTTAACAGAATATTATGAGAATGAGAATTCTGTTGATAATATTCCCTCACTGAAGGTTTTTAAGAATAGACTGGACAACAATTAAGGTTTAATCTTTGGGGAAGGCACTTGGTGGACCTGTGTGAATGAGGAAAGTGAGGCTGTGTGAGGCTTGGAATGATATCTGGGGGGGCTCTTTTGTTCTTGTCCTCCTTTCTACCCTAGCCTAGCCTAACCATAGAATCATAGGGGTTGAAGGGATCTTGAAGATCTAGTTGAACCTTTTGACCAAAGCAGGAGAACCTATTCCAACCCAGGTTGTCCAATCTTTTCTTAAAAATTTCCATTGATGGAATAACCTCAGTTCTGGGAAGCAAGTTGCTCCATTAATTAATGGTTCTCACTGTCAGAAAATGTTTCCTTAGTTCCATGTAGGAGATCTTTTTAACAAGCTTTCACCAGTTGCCCTTCTCCCGCTGTCAGTTTCTTTGGAGAATAAGTCAACCTCCTCTTTGTGGCAGCCTCCCAAGTACTGGAATATAGCTATTATGTCAAGCATAATCCTTCTCTTCATTACATTCCTAGGCCTTTAACTAATTCTTCATATGCTTTAGCCTCCTTATCATCTTGCTCTTCTCTACACTCTTTGTAGATCTCAATTTCTATAAGTTAAAATTATAGATAAAAATTGACCCTTGATAATCTAAAAAATGGTCACATAAAAAGAAAATAGCAATCTCCTTGTCGTGAGGGAAATTATCTTTTCTAACAGCTGGAGTGATGAGTTCTGATTACTGTTGTGTGTGAAGTGGACACTTCAATAAAAATAGATATAGATACAATTTCTGACTTTGAACATACACACATATAATTGTCTGATGGGATGCTGAAATATCTTCCAGTTGATAGGTAATGCATTGATTTGTGCCAGGGAGAGAAACCTCCTAAATAGACTACACATGATTTTAAAAAAAGATAGAAATTGTTCAGTAAGAAAGAGCAATTCTACTATAATAAAATGAGAAATGTTGGCCTATTCAGTTGAATATCTAAGTCCAAGACTCTAAGTATATTATATCCACAGGATTTCGCTGGTGTACTAATTTAGTCACTATGTTGAAGAATGAAATAAGATTAGTTTGGCATGATCTGTTTTTAACAAACCTTTGCTGGATGCTAGTTAATACTTTATTCATTTCTAGATGTTAGCAGATCTGTTTTTTTATTATCTTTTCCAGTATCTTCTCGAGTATTGATGTTAGGCTGATTGGTCTGAAGTTTCCTGGGTCTGGTTTTTCTTCCTTTTTTGAAGATGGGAACCACATTAGCTCTTTTTCAGTCCTCTGGTAGTTCCCCGGTGCTCCAGGATTTTTGAAAGATGTGGTACAGTGGTTCTGAGGTGACATCTACCAGCTCCTTTACAATCCCAGCTCCATCTGGGAAAGAATCCGCCAGGTCCTGGTGATTTGTATTCGTCAAGATCAGACAGGTGTTCTGTTACTAATTTTTTGCTTTTTTAAATTTTTATTTCTAGTCTGACTTTTAGAGTTATGTTTTTGGTAGGTTGAGCAGTAGTTTCTTTTTGCATGAAGACTGGTTCAAAGAATGAGTTCAGAAGCTATGCTTTCTCTCTGTGACTCTTTACTTCCTTGCCATCTTCTATCTTTAGTGGACCAACAGTTTCCTTGATTTTTTTTCTTGTTAATTATATGTTGAAAGAAACTTTTTTTTATTATCTTTGACTTTTGTTGCAAGTCTTTGTTCATTCTGAGATTTTGCTTTTCTGACTCCATCTTTGCAGATTCTGGCTATCTGCTGATATTCTGCCTTAGTTGTGTGTCTTTCTTTCCATTTTTTGTACTTGTCCTTTTTGTCTTTCAATTTGTCAGAGAGATCTTTGTGCAGCCATGCTGGTTTCTTCTTGGATTTCTTGTTTTTCTTTCTCAGTGGTATTGTGTTGGTCTGCGATTTTATGATATTTTTTCAGAATTTCCCAAGATTCTTGAGTTATTTTCCCCTTTAGGATTTTCATCCAAGGAATCTTTCCCAAGTTCTCTCTGAGTTTATTAAAATCAGCTCTTTTAAAATCTAAGACTCTGGTATCATTATGTTCTATTGCTTGTCTTTGAATTTTATGTTGAATTCTAGTATGACATGGTCATTCTCACCCAAGGTTCCTGCAGTTTCAACTCCCTCTATAATTTCTTCTCTAATGTTTGCCAATAAAAAGGTCAAATATCACTCATGACTCTTTCCTCTTTCCTAGATAGGATGAGTAATGTGAATTACTATAAAATATACATGCAAAAAAAGCAATAATATTTCTTTTTTCTCAACCTCCAGAAGGGCAAAATCATTTATTATAAGGAATACCTCAAAATATGCATTGAACAGAGCATTAGTCAGACAGTTAAATATAGCTTTAGAGAAAATTAGCTGATGCTTAGGAATAAAGTATTCAAGTAATTTGAGTGGCTTTTAATAAAACTAAGGGATAACTGAAAATGTAATGGGAATAAAGTTTATAGTTAGTAATCATAGACTACTATTGATCAATGTCTTTGATGTGAAAATTAGAGATAGATTTGCCTGATAATTTCTTATGTGGTCAAGAAATCTGTACAGTTAATAAATTTGTATTACATTTTAATAATCCAGAGTTGTTGGGAATCATGTGGCATACAAGTTTAATTAACCATTATAATCATTATATTAATATACACAATTTTCTTTCTCTATGAGAAATAGTTTGAAGTTATATTTACAACAATTACTTTCAGTCAAACCTACATGCCTGAACCTAGTTCACCCAGCCCAGCCTGCTCTTCAATGTCATACTGTGGAAAATATATATGTAGGGCACAACGTTGAAAGTGCATGCTTTATTGTCAGTATCTCAGTATCCAAATAGAAATACCATATAACAATACCATATAACAATTGCAACTTCTATAAAATGAGTTATAGTATATATTTAGTACTTCTTGATACAGAATTAATGTCAGGTCCATTAAAAAAGATACCTATGAACTGAAATTCTTTGAGTGGCCTAATAATCTGATCATTAATATCCAAATTACTCCAGGAAACCTGTACAGGGGGAAAACATACTACTTTAAGGAAAAGTCATGGTGGCACAATGGTTAGAATACAGTATTGCTGTTTAATTCTGCTGACTGCTAGCAGTTTAATTCTTACCTTCCATCCTTCCAAGGTCAGTAAAATGACAACCCAGATTGTTGAGGGGTAATAGGCTGATTCTGTAAACCACATAAAGGGGCTGTAAAGCACTGTCAAGCAGTATACAAGTCTAAGTGCTATAGAATAGAATAGAATAGAATAGAATAGAATAGAATAGAATAGAATAGAATAGAATAGAATACTTTATTGGCCAAGTGTGATTGGACACACAAGGAATTTGTCTTGGTGTAAATACTCTCAGTATACATAAAGAAAGGGTACATTTGTTGAGAATCAAGAATCATAATGTACAACACTTAATGATAGTCATAGGGTACAATCAACAATCAAATCATAATTGCTATCATGCTAAAAATGATTGTATCGGGTTATCCAATTAATAACCTTGAAACACTAAATTATAAATTTAGACCAATTTTTTATAAGTATACAGTGACATAACATAATCTACATAGAACAGCAGTACAATTCTCGTGATAACCAATGCAGGTGAATGGAAATCAGGAGATAGGCATAATCTCCTCAAGTAAGAGAAGCTCTTTGATTTTAATAAAAAGGCTAATGTAGGATAATAATATTTTAATAAATTTGCATCTATCTATCCATCATCTATCTATCATCTCTCTATCTATCATCTATCTATTAGAATATTCCATATTTACAACCCCTTTTCTCCTGCCTAAAGGAGTTCACATTCAAAATTGTACTAAGAGCCAAAGTGAAGAATGAGATAAGCTAAATTAGAAATAAGAGCTCACACCACTGGAGACTGTTATATTTCTTATTTTGATCACTCTAAATATTGTCACACATATTTTTGTATATGTAATGGTCAGGATTCAACAGTCTGGGTTTAAGAATCTAATTTAATTGTACTTTCAATCTCAGAGTTTTTATTATCAAACTTTTGATAGACTGGAAAATATACACGTAATACTTTTCTGTTAAGAATTAGGTAAAGAACAAATCTGTGATAATAGAATTTAACGTTAGCCACCCCAACTTGGTCAGTCAGAAACAAAAGACTTTCAAGCCCATGATTAGCCAAAAATACCCTTTATACTAAAGCCAAGTGGTTATAGAAGAAGCAAAGCTGGATCTGAGGTTTCCATATCCAAAGCATATGGTTAACATTTCCTTGTTCCCACCATCCCCCCTGGTTATCAACAAGTGTCCAATTATGTACTAACAAGTTGTTTGGGTAGCGTTCCCTGTCTTCATGGGCTGGATGATTCTGCACTCCATTGTGTGACCTTGGAATAGTAGTGGTGCTCAGAGGATGTCTGATGCTTCGTTTTGTTTCCTCTCATGCTAACCCACCCCCACCCCACAGTTTTCACTCTATTAAGCATTGCAAACTGGCAGCAGGCAATGCATAGCTTAGTAGGATGTCAGTCCTGATTTTTTATCTGAGTCAGTCAGTGGGACCAAAGATTTATTCTTCCAAGCTTTCCACCTCATGGTGGAGTCCATCCTCAGAAAACTTCTTTGACTTCAGAATCTGTGTGCTGGGCTATTCTACATGTTATATTTATATGGTACAACTAGTAACTTGGAAGAATAAACCTTTGGTCCCAGTGACCAGGTCAGATTGGATCTTGCAACATTATCCTGGGATACATATATTTGCCTTCATTCACATAGAATTTTATCTCAGAAAAAATGTTAGCGTTATTTAGCTTTACTCAGTGGAATAATATTATTTAGTCCATTATTACATTTCAGAGTTCAAGGTAACTTTTTAAAGCTTTATTTCAATTAATATTATTAATAAAATTTAATTACAAACAGAGGTGACATGGAAATATCTAAAAATAAATCCATTGGTGGCCATGCTATATATGTGTGTGGGAAATTTACAAATAGAAACCAATTTCCACACTAAATGTGACCCACTGGTCTTTTTAAAATCCTTGATGAAACCCATGCCAAATAAATATGGATATCATAAATCCAGTAGGAAGATTATAGCCTTATGCTTAGTATTTATTTGGTTGTTAAGCAAGCAATTTCATTTTTCTATTTTGGACCAATCCACAGCTGTTTCTGCTATCTTTAGCAAATTATTAAACAACTACTGAAGATTAGAACATAATCAGTAAAACCAAGCGAGGAAAAATGACCCTGAATAATCATCCTTTCGGGAAATCTTAACAGTTTAATGGCTTATTTCTTTAGACTTTGGTGGAATTGCAATATATAAATATAGAAGCAATTAAGAGTACAAAATCTGAGACATAAATCTTACATATAGCAGTACTGGGGTTTTTGAAGGACTGCTGTCATCTATTTCAAAGTAAACAGTTCTTATTACATTACTTGCTGGGAGGACTAGTAAATAATCCTATCTAAAGTGGGATTTGTTCTGCCTTGTTGGAAAATCAGATGTTGGTAGCTGTGACTCACAAATCACATACAACCCCAGCGTCGCCTCCCCTCCCTCAAATTAAGAGTGGAATGACAGAAGGAAGCATTTGGCTACACAATCATTACTACACAAAAACTGCCTATAATTGGCCTGAAAACAGTGATTTTGGCTCAGTTGAGAGAATTTCAAGGAGGATTATAGTGCAATGTAATATACTTCAGATTGTCTTTTATCAACCCTAAGACAAAAAAACAGGTCTAATGTACAGTCTCCAGCATGTACTGACCGATCTACAATTAGAGATTGGTTCATGCTTGCCATGAATTCTTGAGCAGCCTCAGATTCATGGCTACCCAAAAGTAGGTTAAAATGCCAAAGCATTATCAGCCTCAGGAACCTCCAGCTCAGCAACAAAATCCAGTATCTCAAACTGGGACATTGCTATGTAACAATGAACTCATGTGCTACATAGATCCCAATTGTAGCCAGAAGGTTCACATTCAGTTGTGTGTTATTCAGAACTTCTGAATGTAACTGCTACCCACTTTCCCCAATGTGGCATCACAACTGCTACAAAACACAAGAATCCAAGTGGGCACATTTATCCTCAGCTCTCCGTCGTACAATCCAGATCCAATGTCTCATCCATTATCAAGTCACATTTGAGAAGGTTTATTATGTACTGATCTAGTGTTTATTTGCAGTAACTGGAGACTCAGAAAAGAAAAAAAGGGATCCAGAAAATTACAGACCAACCAGCCTGATATCAATATCTGGGAAGATCCTGGAAAAGATAATCAAGCAACAGATCTGTGAATACCTAGAAGAAGAAACCAGAAGCCAACATGGGTTTGTAAAAAACAAATCATGCCAGACAAACTTATTGCATTCTTTGACAAAGTGACTAAATTAGTGAACCACCAAAATGTTGTGGACACAGTTTACTTAGACTTCAATAGGGTATTTGACAAAGCAGACCTAGAGCCTACTTCTTCATAAGATAGAAGAATGTGGGCTAATAGCATAACACCAAATAACTGGCTGGCCAACAGCACTAAACATTTAGTTCTTAATAGAGCTCCATCTATATAGAGAGAAGTAGCCCAAGGTTCTTTCTTAGGCCCCTACTTTTTAACATCTTTAAAAATGATTTATATGAGGAGATATAAATTTGCACATGACACCAAATGGAGGGGGGAGGAGAATGGAATAGCTAACAATTAGAAAAAAGGCTCATGATTCAAAAAGATATTCACAAACCCTATCTAAAAAAATACAATTCAGTGAGAGGAAAAGTAAGTTTTTACACAGGCAAGAAAAACCAAATGTACAGCTATAGGGGTCAGGGGTGGGATTCAGCTGGTTTGGACCAGTTCGAGCAAACCGGATGTTAATTTTACATCCAGTTTGGCAAACTGGTAGTTCCGAAGACTAGCTGGCCCTGTCCTGTCTGCCCTGTCCCACCTTTCACAGGAGTCCCCACGCGCCAGGTTCTGTCTCCCAGGTAAGCGTAGGGAGGCCTCCTAGGCCCCAAAATGGGGCATATGGGGTGCTGCAGCATGCCTCCTCCATGCTCCATTTTGGCTCTCCTGAGGCTCCAGGGAGGTTTCCTAGGCCCAAAATGGGACATGGAGGGGAGTGCAGCGTACCCCCATGCCCTGTTTTGGCTCCTAGGAGGCTCCAGGGAGGCTTCTTAGGCCCAAAATGGGATGCAGGGGTGTGAAGAAAGAAAGAGAGAGAGAGGGAGGGATGTGAGAAAGAAAGGGGGAAGGGAAAAGAAAGAGAAAGAAAGGGAGGGAAGAAAGGGAGAAAGAAAAGAAAGAAAGAGGGAAGGAGGGAAGGGAGAAAGAAAGAGAGAGAAAGGAAGGAAGGAAGGAAGGAAGGAAGGAAGGAAGGAAGGAAGGAAGGAAGGAAGGAAGGAAAGGACGGGGAGAAAGAGGGAGGGGAGAAAAAGAGGGAGAGAGGAAAGGGAGAAAGAAAATGTGGGAGGGGAGAAAGAAAGAAGGAAGAAAGAAAGAAAGAAAGAAAGAAAGAAAGAAAGAAAGAAAGAAAGAAAGAAAGAAAGAAAGAAAGAAAGAAAAGAGGGAAGGAGGGAAGGAGGGAAGGAGGGAGGGAGGGAGGGAGAGAAGGGAAAAGAGAGGGAAGGGAGAAAGAAGGAAGGGAATGGAAAGGAATGAGATATGGATGGATGGATAGACGGAGGGAGGGAGGGAGAGAAAAAGGAGAGGAAGGAAGGACCACAAACCCTGGCACTAGACGCAGCTTCAGAGTATGCTTTGAAACAGCACAGCAATCCAGGGCTGGAAGGACTTTGGAGGTCATCAAATCCAACCCCCTGCTCCCAGAGCATTGTTAAAGTGAGTTTCTGTCTTTTGACCCACCCAATCACATGACCACATAGCCACGCCCACCCAATCACAAGACTACATAGCCATGACCACCCAGTCACATGACCATGTAGCCACACCCACCAAGCTTCACCCACAGAACCGGTAGTAAAAAAAAATTGAATCCCACCCCTGGAATAGTATTTGGCTCAATAGCACTAACTATGAGGGAGAGCTACGTATCCCAGTGACAATCACTTAAGTATGAGCCAGCAGTATGTTGCAGCTGCAAAAGAAGTCAATGCAGTCCTAGCCTGCATCAACAGACGTTCACACGAAGCACCAGTATCACTTTATACTGCACTGATAAGACCACACTTGGAATATTGTATACAGTTTTGGTCATCATATTGCAAAAAAAGATGTTGAGGCTCCAGAAAGACTACAGATAAAAGCAACAAAAATGATTAGGGGACCGGAACCAAAACATATAATGAATAGTTGTGGCAAAGTGAAAAGAAGGATTGGGATGACATGACAGTAGTCTTCCAATATTTGAGAGTCTGTGACACAGAAGAGAAGACTCAAGGTCCATCCCATCCCTGAAAGGACCTAATGGTATAGACTGAAACGAAGACACTATTAAAGCCAACCTCTTTAACATATTCTTTGACTCAATATTTGTAAACAGCAATGGATCATGCCCAGTATTTCCTAGTCAAACCACAGACAACTACAATGATCTAATACATATCGATTTTACAGTAGACAATGTTGAAAAAGCACTGTGCAATCTAAAACCATCTCTATCTATTGGACCAGACGGAATATGTGCCTACTTCTTTAAAAAGCTACCCACTGCCATAGCCAAACCTCTAAGCATAATCTTTGAAAAATCTTTCAGGACCAGCTCCTTGCCAAAACTATGGTCACAAGCCATGGTAATCCCCATCTTCAAAAAGGGAGACCCCAGCCTAGTTGAAAATTACAGACCAATCTCTTTATGCTAAGCGTCACCTGTAAAATCATGGAATCAATTATTAACCAATCCATCATCCTCCACTTAGAAACAAACAACCTACTCTCTAATAAACAATTTGGTTTTAGGAAAAAACTATCCTGTAATCTGCATCTCTTACACTGCAAAAACATATGGACTAGAACCAGTGATCCCCAACCTTTTTTACGCGCTGCCCGGTATCCCCAACCTTTTTATGGCGCTGCCCGGTACAACATTAGCTGGGCGCGCCATCTTTTTTATGAAAAAGTGCTTCCGGTGAGCTTTCTACCGGAAAAGCTCACCGGAAGCACTTTTTCATCAAAAAGATGGCGGCGCCCAGCAAGCCAGCTGCCTGGTAGGACTTGTTCCACGGACCGTGCGGTCCGCGGACCCGTGGTTGGGGACCCCTGGACTAGACAACTCGATCAGGGCAAAGCAATAGACGCAATTTACATAGACTTCTGTAAAGCAACAAATGCTCTGTCCTACACATTGGTAAAAAAAAATCTATATACCAAATACAATCTAGGCGGATATGACCTTGTTGATGACCCTCACTTTGTCAAGGACCTTGGAGTTCTCATATCGAATGATCTAAGCACCAAAGCTCACTGCAACAGTATTGCCAAAAAGGCTTTAAGAGTTATAAATTTAATTTTATGAAGCTTCTCCTCTGGTAATACTGTTTTGCTAATAAGGGCATTCAAAACCTTTGCTAGACCAACACTTGAATTCAGCTCTGCTGTCTGGAATTCGCACTGTATATCTGACATAAGTACAATTGAGCAAGTCTAGAAGTATTTTACCAGAAGACTACTACATTCTTCTGTTCGCAACAGAATACCCTACACCACCAGACTTGAGATTCTAGACTTAGACAACCTTGAACTACGCCAGCTAAGATTGGACTTAAGCATAGTACATACAATCATATGTTACAACATCTTACCAGTTAATGAATATTTCAGCTTTAACAACAACAATATTAGAGCTCACAACAGATATAAGTTAAATGTAAACCACTCCAAACTCGATTGCAGGAAGTACGATTTCAGCAACAGAGTGGTCAATGTCTGGAACTCACTGCCTGATTCTGTTGTTACCTGTTCAAACCCCCACTCCTTTACCCTCAAACTAACCTCTACTGACCACACCCCATTCCTAAGAGGTCTGTAAGGGGTGTGCATAAGCGCATAACCGTGCCTACCATCCCTGTCCTATTGTCCCCAATTATTAGTTCCTATTTCTTGTATTTAAACTTATCTTTATTCTTGTTTCTGTTATATTGTAAGCTTTTGACAAATAAATTAAATTAAAAAAAATAGATATAGGTACAAGTATCTGTCTCCCCCACATCAAATCTTGCAAAATCCCAACTGCAATTTTCCTGCCTATAAACAAATTAAGCTTGTAAAAACTGGCTGAATGCTTTCAGCTACTATGGAAATTGGGTAGATAAAACAGTGCTCTGGGTAGCCCAGAATTCTGTCCAAAGGTTATTTTTTTTACTTACATACAAAATGTCAAGTTTCAGGGCTTTTGAGAATAGTGCAGTCTTTATAAGACAGCTATGTTGTTATTTCCTATTGCTTTATTCACTAGGGTCTTAAGAAAAGCATAAATTATGTATAGTGAAAGGGCAAATTTATCCTAAAATGTTTATATAAATTATTCTTGTGAAAGTACATATAGATTTCTGAAGATAATGTTACAGTTGCTTTTATTCATTGAACTTTAATGAGCATATTCTGTGCAAGCTCTTATTAAACTTAATGTTTGAACTACAAATGTCCTTGAGGAAACAAACTATCTGAATTCCTTTCAACTTGGATTCAAGCACATCCATGAGACTGGAACATTATTGTTTTCTATGGTGGATAGCTTTGTTTGGATCTATTAGGCTTTTTATTACCAACAAATATATTATCCTTTTGGAATACCTGTGAAGCTTGACGATTAGGGACACTTTTCTGCAGTGATTCCATTCTATTCCTCCATTAATGGGTGATTCTTGTTAGAGGTCATAGGGGAACAGACATCAGTCCTATGTTCATTTGTGACCTTCATTATTATTTTATTACTATGATTGTTAATTTTAATAGATTGTTTTATTACATTTGGCATTATGTTATTATGTTTAGATTTTAATTTTTAACTTTTTTCCCTGGCTACTCTTAATTTAAACAAAGCCTACAACATAAAATCTGAAAATATACAACAAGCATAACAATTCAAAACAAAAATGGAAGCTGAGAATCAAAAGCAATGTATTAACCAACTCAACTGGGTGGATTAATAGAAAAATGTGTTATTTTCATTCTTTTTTTCAAGAATTATTACTGTGTTAAATGCAAAACTCCGTGTACTCTGCTGTAAGGAGATGCTGAAATTACTATCCAGAAAAGTATGTTTTTCTACTGTTGCTCTTCTTGCACTTTTTTTTTTTTTTTTGCTTAGTATTGAGACAGGCTAAAAAAATGTTTAAATTGTTATTCTCTTTGTTTTCTAAGGGAATTATCGAATCACTGGGAAACTGAAAAAGATGAATTCAGTGTTGCAAAAATGAAAAACAAAACAGTTATATCTGACAAATTAATTACTGTCATTCTTATGTTTTATCTTAGCATTTTCCCATAAGTGTGGGATCTATTTTTCATATCATTTCACAAAATTGAATACAGTAACCAGATCCAAATGGATGAATTTATGTCTGCATTAATTGTGTTCTGGTTTGATCTTCTGCATGGTGTTTGCCATTGTTGTTAAAATGATAGGTGGCATAGTTCACAGTATGGATGTTGCTCATAGAATGTGGCCATGCCACTAAAAGCATTTTTCTGCATTTTCTCTTTTATCTAACTATGAGGACTATCCACAAAATAGATTACGTTTTCGTCTGTAGCAAGAAGGGGCGGAGCTAGCGTGGCCATCTTTGGTCTGTGCTTCTGCCGCTCAGTCTGCATCTAGTCGTGCTAGTGGGAGGTTCGTATCGTTGCCTGTTATTTCACAGCAAACATTTGAAATGTGTGCTGCAATTGAAAATCCCGTGAGTTGTGAGGTGCGATCAGTGATAAGATTTTTGTTGGCAAAAAACCATAAACCGATTGAATTTTTTCAGCAACTGTGTAAAGTGTACGGGGACAACATCATCACTGAAGGTGGAGTGCACCAATGGTGCATTAAGTTTAAAAATGGCCAAACTACGGCACTCGAGAAGTCCTGAATGCTTTCAAGTGGGAGATTTTTCCTCATCCGCCCTAGTTGCACCAAGCAACTACCACTTGTTTCCAAGGATGAAGACCTGGCTTGGAACACAGCGCTTTGACGACGATGCGGAACTGCGGGCGGGCGTGACTGACTGGCTCAAATCTCAGGCGGCTGAATTTTATAACAATGGAATGATAAGTGCCTCAATTTGTTTGGTGAATATGTTGAAAAGTAGTATTTAAGTGTCACTTTCAAGTGTATATAATAATTTTTTTTTCCTACACTTTGTTTTTTTTCTATCGCAAAACGTAATCTATTTTGTGGATAGCCCTCGTATATCACTTCTGAAGTGGTCAAGACATTCACCAAGGTAAAAGTAAGAGCCTATTTAAAGTAGAAAGGCAATTGCTTTTTCTGCAGATTTCAAAATCTAAAATCTGAACTCTGCTGCCAGTCATTGACTGGGTTCATACATCACATTG
Source organism: Notechis scutatus (assembly GCF_049901735.1). Classification (NCBI taxonomy): domain Eukaryota; kingdom Metazoa; phylum Chordata; class Lepidosauria; order Squamata; family Elapidae; genus Notechis; species Notechis scutatus. The sequence goes on along the minus strand of NC_142025.1, from coordinate 77,391,919 downwards.
TCATAATGCAATTGTTTTGTTGCAAATTATTCTCAAAAACAGGACAGTAGATGTTTGAAATTACATCAGTACTTATTACCCATTTTAAAATAAATCATTTTTAGGACAATGTATAACCCAGCCAAGGTAGGTAATACTAGATTAAATTATCAAATGCTCTGACTGCAGTTTCCATATTTCTGTATTGGAAGGTGGAATAAAAAGGTTTTCTTGAGAAATCATAAAAAATAACTAAAGTTTAGAACAGGATAGGATGGGATGAGGTGGAATGGGATGGAATGGGTGTGATGGGGTGGAGTGGAGTGGAATAGAATGAAGATCAAGATAAATTTATTGTCATTGTACTCAGAACCTGAGAACAAGGAAATAAGGTGCTCTTTCACAACATACAACTGAACAACACCAAAAGACATATACAAATAACAATGTAAAACAAATTAAAACAATTAACAGTTAAAAACTATACAACCAATATATATATATATATATTAAGACCACCAGATTCATAACTCTGCATTTAACCTGATCACAGCACTTGGGTAGAAGCTATGTTTAAATCTGCTTGTCCTGGCTTTCAGCACTCTATATCGTCTTCCTGATGGTAGGATCTCAAACAACGAGTGGCCTGGATGTGAAGGGTCTCTCAAGATCTTTTGTATCTTCCTTCTACATCCCATGTTATACAAATCCTCCAATGAGGGAAGAGAACATCCACTGATCTTTTGTGCCCTTTTTATCACTCTTTGGAGTGCCCTTTTCTCCGCCTCTGTACAACTCCTAAACCACACACAGAGGCAATAGGATAAAATGCTCTCTATAGAGCTTCGATAAAAGGCAACCAACAGACTTGCTGGCAGTTGTGATCTTAAAAGTCTTAAAAGATTATTGTATGGTTGGTTGTGTTTAGTTTAATTTTTTTCTTTTTCTTTTTTAGTGGTGTTTGTCCAGTTTTACTTGTGGAAGAGCACCTCATTTCGTTGCACCCGCTTGCGAGTGTAATGACAAATAAATTCTTATGTCTATGTCTTATGTCTTAAAAAATACAGTCATTGATGAGCCTTTTTTTTTCTAGGGCTAAAGAATGAAGTGAATGGAATGGAATAAAAAAGAAATAGGAATAGAGTTAAGTAGAGTAGACTAGACTACTAGTCTAGAGTACAGTAGAAGAATAAAATAGAATAATAATACAGACAAATGGTTATCCAATCTCTTTTTGATGGAGCACCCACAACTTCTGAAGACAAGCTAAAACCTAAACTAACCATAGTTGATTAGATTTTAAAAACCAAATATTAATTGAATTTTCCAGGGAGGAGAGCCCATATTTTAATACTGAAATAGACACTAATTCCATTTATTTTTAACTCTTAAGAGTTCGGCTGAGCTATTCCTAGCATAGTCAACCATTTTCATTAAATCAACTGTGGTAATAAAATATATAAAAGATGATGATGAAAGAGCTTTATATAAATGATATCAGCTAAAGGGCAAAAACATTTGGTTAGTTTATTATGTGTTATGTCTACCACTGCCCTCACAATACTTCAGACAACTTGAGCACTTTTTTACAGTATCAAGTAAGATGATTTGCTATATATAGGAATTGGCTATTTCTAGAATATTGATAAAAATAAGAACTGTTTTAATAATGACTATCAGCAATACAAACCATGCTATCCATCATCCCTTGACATTTCACACCATTTCCTGCATGCTGGAACATCATATGATTCTTGGTAAGCTAAAAAAAATGTGAGATAGACAGCATAACTAGAGGGATTTGTAACTGGCTGACAAATCATTGTCAATATGTGGTCCTCAATGGAACTACACCTACATGGAAGAAAGGAAGTAGTGGGGTACCCTGAGGTTCCATTTTAGGCCCAGGACTCTTCAACAACTTCATAAACAATTTAATAATACAGTAATGCAAATAATTCTGGGTATTTCTGTGTATGGTTTATTTTTTCAAGTTTACTTTTCTGGTCTAGTTGGTTTTGCCACAATTATTTTCCCTCTGGAAGCATAAAGTTATTTATGCAAACTATTGGGAAAGAGATGGTAATTAAATTTTATGTAACTAATTGCCAAGTTTAATACTGCACAAGGAAATCCAGCTGCTGAATGGCTCTGGCATCACTAACTTCCTGTGCAGAATCATGTTTGCTACATGTTTGCTACATGTTAATCTTACATAAACATTTAATCTGAGTAAGTCCAATGATCTGTTTTGCCTCTTTTTTTTCTGATTTGGATACAAAATATTGCATAAACATTGCTAGATACTATATGAGAATCCTGTTGCTCATATATCTCTTTTTATACTTTATTTATGTAACTGAAAGAAGATGCATGTTGAATGTGAGATGCAATTATGGTGAGCAATTACAGTAGTTCTAAAGCACAGTTCCTAAAAGCAGTGAACAGTTTGCTAATGGTGTTTCAACCCCGCTAGTCTAACTATCTTTCCAATGTTTGAAATGTGTTGTTAAAGGAACAATTCAGTAAACCCCAATTATGGATTCCATCTGTAGACATGATTTAGTGATAAGCTTGGATGTGTCAGCTAAAAGGCTTCTATTTGATGATCCATTTACCTGTTTAAAATATTCCCTTCGTGTGTCTTTCAATAAGTATTGATTCAATAAGTGTAATAAGTATTCGACATGATTTAACATTTGATGTAATATATCCCAGTATAACCTTTGAAGAGTGGGTTATAAATCTACACAGTATTTATTAGAACTAATTGTGCCCACAGCGCAGAGGCACCCAAAATCTAGGATTGTTTGACCACCATGGGAAATTGGCACAACTCTGATTTAGAAATATCTGCAGTAAAGGCTTTCCTAGAAATAAAACTTTCATAATGCAAAACTTTCCATTTGTAGGTTTTCATGAAGGAAATTTGCAATAAAGGGCTCAATTTTCCTTTTCCATTTGGGCATAAATCTCACAGATTCATCATGATCTCACTTTTTGGCATCTTGCAGAGATGAAATTATATTGGAGATAATATTTTGATATTTTATTATCAAATAAATAAAAATGTTTCAGTTCTTCCAGAAGTTTCTTGATGAAGAATGGTATTTGACAGTGTCCTGCCTTATCAAGTGGCTTTGAAACTGTGAAGATCTGATGGAACCCCGGTCTCCTGTAGATGCAAGCTCTAAGGTATACGGACTGTGTCCACCCCACCTTTCCAATTTTCCTGAAGCTGATCAGTACTGCTTCACCAAAAAGCTATTATTATACAACTCTTTAAAAAGTAACATCCAAATACACAATATGAAATAAGATGGGGGAGAGACAGAATACTGATTTTATGTACATTTTTGCACTCTTTGATGGGTTTATAAGGTAAGCAGGTAGGATGATATGGATAACTTTAACTTTATGGATAACCTGCTGTAAAATCTTTCAGACCTCTGGGATGTAATCAATCCATCAGGTCCTGGTGATTTGAATCTAGAAGAGCAGATGGGTGATCTCTTGCCTATTTCAATCTGTAATCCTAGTCTGTCTTTTACAGTTCTGTTTTTAATAGGTTGGATTATCTTTGAGAAAGCTCTGCTTTTTCTCTACTGCCTGTTATTTCTTTGCCATCTTATTCCAATAAATGGACCGATTGTTTCCTTGATATTTTTCTAATTTTTATATGCTGAAAGAAACTTTTTTATTTTTGATATTTTGCATCTAACTTAATTTTGAGCCTTGGTTTCCTGATATCTTTACAGGTTTGGGCTATTTGCTGGTATTCTACTTCAGTTATGTGTCCTGCTTTCCATTTTTTGTACTTATCCTTTTTGTTTTTTGGTTTATCAGAGGGTTATTTGTTTAACCATACTGGTTTCTTCTTGGATTTCTGTTTTTCTTTTTTAGTGGTATTGAGTTGAACTGGCTATTATAATCATATTTTTTTAGAGTTTTCCCAGCTTTTTGAATTGTTTTCCTCTTTACAATTTTTATCTATCGAATCCTTCCCAAGCTCTCTCCAAGTTTATTAACGTCCAAGACACTGGGTTTGATTATGTTCTATTGCTTGTGCCGGCATTATATTCAATTCCATTTTGACATGGTCACTGTCTCCCCATGTTCCTTCAATATTAACCACCTCTATCTATTCTTCTCTGTTAGTAAGAATTAGCTCCAGTACAGCTGTCCCTCTACAGTAGTTCCCTCCTCCACCTTTTGGATGACAAAGTTGTCAGGCTGGTCAGGAATCTGTTCAATTTCCCACTTGATGCAGAGTTTGTCAATTTCCCACTTGATGTTAGAATAGTTAAAGTCCCCCATTACTACTGTGGTGTGTTTCTTACATACATTTGTTAACTGATTAGGAAAACATTCATTTATTTTTATCTGCATGGTTGAGCGACCTTCAGTATACACCTATGGCACTCCCCCCCTTTTTTACTGACCTGTATGCACCTCTGTAGAGATGTAGTGATGTCTTACATCTTAATGCAACTCCATCTCTCTTTTGTTATGTCTGTTTTTTTTAACAGTTTGTAGCCTTCCATCACTACATTCCACTCATAAATTTCATGCCACCAAATTTTAGTTTATGGCAACTATATCATACATTTTTCCAATGCTAAGTATGTACTAGTACCTCAAGTTTATCCTGTTTGTTCCCCAAACTTTGACCATTTGAGTATAGGTTGGTCCTGAGAATGCTTCCTATATGTCCTTCTTTGAAAGTGAGTTTTTATTCCTTCCCATCCCTCCCTACCTCCTTGTTTGGTTTATGTTTGGAATTAGGTTCTAAAGATCCCAAAGATTTATCAACCTTTCTCCTCATTTTTAGTTTAAAGCCCTTCTGATAAATTTATCCAGTTGTTTTCTGAATATATTCTCTTTCCAAAAGCCCATGGTCTAAGAATCCAAAGTTTTTATAAAAGTGAACAGGTCTAAACCAATGATGCTCTATCTGTTCCATGACTATAACTGATTCTTTGAATACAGCTGACTTTAGATTCAGTCTAGAGCAGGGGTTTCAAACTCAAGGCCCACAGGCTGCATTCGGCCTGCAACATGGTCGGATCCCGCATGCATGGCCTTCCTGGAAACAGTAAGGGTCTGGCCCGCGTCACTTCAACACGGCCTGGCCCCACCCATCCCGGCGGGCGCACATGTGCACAGGAGGAGGTAGGTGCATGCATGCACAGGCCTGGCCCATATCATCCCAGCAGGCTTTGAAAAAATTGCAACTAAGACAATTAAAGGCCTGGAGACAAAAACATATGAATGATTGCAACAAGTGGGTATGGCCAGTCTAGATAAAAGAAGAATTAGGGGTTACGTGATAGCAGTATTCCACTATTTGAGAGGCTGCCACAAAGAGGAGGGGGTGAACTTTTTTTCCAAAGCACCAGAGAACAAGTCAAGAAACAATGGTTGGATACTAATCATGAGAGAAGCAACCTGAAATTAAGGAGAAACAGTGAGAACAATTAACCAATGGAACAGCTTGCTGTCAAAAGGTATGGATGTTTCTTCACTAGAGGTTTTTAAGAAGAGAATGGATAGCTACTTGTGTGGAATGGTATAGGGTCTCTTGCTTGAGTAGGAATTTTCAGTAGAAGACCTCCAAGGTCCTTTCCTTCTCTATGATTTATTGAGGTAGCATGTGAAAACTACAGCTCTCACTAATGTTTACTTTATAATTTTTCAAGTGGTGACCTATAACTATCAGCTCTGGGCTACAAAAATTGAGCTGACAGCTGGATGACAGCTGGATACAAGAAATCCAGATTTTCATATCCTAGATCTGGTAGCCTGCAGAGGTACTATTCTAGGAATGTTAATTTACTTGATTCTGACATATTTATTTAACATTTTGAATCAATCATGCTTTTTAATGTAAAATTTGTTAACCCCAGATAACTCTTCAGCACAGTGTAATGCTCAAATGATAGGATAATATCACATATGAAAGTACATGCTTTTTTTACACATATTAGTGATAAATGTTAGTTTTAAAACTCTAATGATTTAATCACAAACTATTCCATAGCATAATAAAAAAGAAAAGAAAAGAATTTAGGAATTTCTTGTACAATTCCAGTTACTTTAGCCATTCTCTGAGAATGATAAACAGAATATTAATTCTTATTAAATAATACACTGAGGGTATTAGATAGTGTAGCTTCTATTAAAGGCTATGGAATTGGAAGATCAATATTCAATGCATACATCATCAGAACATAACTAGTATGATGGCTTGAAGATGAAAATCACGTCAAAGATATTTTTGTCATCACTCTTAAACACTATCTGTTTTCAAGGAATCATTTCATATATTCAAATGTAGATTAAGTATTACATCATTAAGCAAGGAAGTTCCAAGGGATCTTAACTTATATATGAAGAAAATCAGATTTTGATATTTTTTTATTTGATTGATGATTGATTTCCAACTTGCTCAAAAAAGACAAGTAAGCCTTTGACATGGGCTGCAAAGGGACCTTCGCTAGTTTATTTTTTGATAAATTAATTTCTGTCTGATGTGCAAAAAGAAAACACTACTCAACTTACCAAAACCAGAACTATAAATGACAGGTTAGGATTGCAAACTAAAATATGCAAAAATAAGGTACATCTGGGTGTATATCTAGTTCTTCCATATCTCTTGAGTCTGGGTTGTAATGTGTAGTTAGTCTATTCAAGGTGTGAAAGCATCTTTCTCTTCATTATGTTAAAGCTTTGGTAACTAGCTCTTTCTCAGTGCGGATGGAAATTTTTTTCCCATCCATATTTTCCTCAAATGTTTCATACATGCCTTCTCACTGCTGTTGTATTCCAGGTTCTCTTGCTCGTTCATGAAAGGTTTGTTCCAGTAGCCTACTTATCATAAGATTATGCTGGTTTCTTGACATCTGACTAGGATCATGTTAATCCAGGTGACATACAATCCAGTATGACATTCCTAGTTCAGGTCACTTTTGAAGTAGTCATATAAAGCTTTAGAAGGTCTTTGTTAAGGATTCCTACTGGTAAGATCGGTTCCAGCTGGAATTTGAACCGCAGTTTCTCATATCAAAATTGAGTTGTAACCTTTATGCTATTCAGTTGTTGTATCTGGTAACAAACTCCAAAAAAGGAATTTAAGACAAAATAAACATAGAATATTTCACTGTATTTGAGAGAACTAAAGAGTTTTCTCTGTTCTATTTTCTACATTTTATACCAATATACTTACAAATGCATTCCCAAGTAACTGCAAGCTTTCATCCTGTTGCATTTTTAAAGGGCAGATTATGTTTTTATTTAAAGCAAAATATCTTCCAGAATTATTATTATTTGAATGTTATTGAAACTTATAAATGGTCTTTCAGCATAATATTGAACTCCAACATGCTCAAAAAAGACAAATGAAACTTTGGAATGGGTGCAAAGGGGCCTTCATTAATTTGCCTTTTGATAAATTAATATTTTCTGTCTTATGTGCAAAAAGAAAACACTACTCACCTTACGAAAACCAGAACTATAAATGACAGGTTAGGAATGTAAACTAAAATATGCAAAAATAAGATAAAGAAACACCTGTCAATAAATTCAAATCCCTGGTCCTGACAGACTATATCCCACAGTTCTGAAGGAACTCACAGACATGATTTCAGAACCATTTAAACTTATTTTTCAAAGTTCTTGGATCACCGTAGAACTACCTGAGAACTGGAAAAAAGCTGGAGTTGTATCTTCAAAAAAGGAGGGGGGGAATCCAGAAAATTACAGACCAATCAGCCTGACTTCAATACCTGGGAAAATGTTGGAAAAGATAATCAAGCAACAAATTTACAAACACCTAGAAACAAACAACTAGTCAGCATGGGTTCATCAGGAACAGATAATGCCAAACCTATTTGTTTGACAAACTGTCTAAATTAGTAAATCAGTGAAATACTGTGGACTGTCAACTCGTGAAGCTTCCCTGACTGGCTCCTGAGTTGCCATAGGCAGGGGGATGGGAAATTATGCCTCACAGCTGCACCAAGGAATTTACTCCTCAGTCATAACATAACACAGTCTGGCCGAATAAGTCAAGGCCATCTCCAATAGATACCAGCAATGCCTGGAGGGAGTGACTTCCACAACCCATTAAATTACCTTGTTGGGGAATGTGACGGGTGACACACTTTGGGGGAAGGAGAAACAGGGTCAGAGGCAAGGTGTGAAGGGGTGAAGTCAGAGTTGGCTTCACCTAGGTAATGCTGACATGGTGCTCCGATGCAAAGATTCTGTTTTAGGCCCAGTACTCTTCAATATCTCCATAAATGATCTAGACAAGGGAATTAAAGGGGAACTCATCAAATTTGCAAACAACATCAAGCTGGCAGGAATAGATAACAACCCAGAAGACAAGCTCAAGATGTAAAAAGATATTGACAGATTTGAACACTGGGCCATATCTGACAAAAAGAAATTAAACTTAAATAAAAGTAAGGTTTTACAATTGGCTAAGAAAAATCAACTGTATAGGTATAGAATAGGTGTAATTTGGCTTAATGTCAGTAACTGCTAGAGAGATCTTGGATAGTCACTTAAATGTGAGTCAACAGTGTACGGCAGCAGCCAAAAAAGCCAATACAATCCTAGGCTGCATTAATAAAGGGATAGAAAGAAGGTAATGTGAAATTCTAGTACCATTTTACAAAATCTTAGTAAGAACACACTTGGAATACTGCATCCAGTTCTAATCATCACAGTACAAAAAAGATGTTGAGACTCTGGAAAGAGTGCAAGAAAAATAATTAGAGTGCTGGAGGCTAAAACACACAAACAATGGTTACATCTATTGAGTTTGTCTAGTCTAATGAAATGAAGGAGTAGGAAGACATGATAGGAGTGTTCCAATATTTGAGGGGCTCCTGCAAAAATGAGGGAGTCAACTTGTTTTCTAAAGCACCAGAAGGCAAGACAAGAGACAGTGGCTGGAAATTAACCAAGGAGAGAAGCAACCTAGAACTAAGGAGAATCATAAAAGTAATGGACAATTAACCAATGGAGTAGCTTGCCTTTAGAAGTTGTTTGGTCCATCATTGAAAAGAGACCAGGCAACCAGTTGTCCGAAATGATATAGGGTTTCCTGCTTGAGTGGAGGGGTTGAATCAAAAGGCTTCCAAGGTCCCTTCCAATTTTATTATTCTATGTTTCATAATGGGGAAAGCTTTTTTTCAAAAAGATACCTGATATATAAGATGCTGATAAATATTTCTCTGTGAGCATCTATGTACTACTAAAACCCAGTGTCTGTAACTTTTAACTGGGTGAAACAATATATCACAGGACAACAATTCTGACCCAAGATGTTTTAAATGGGCTATTACAGAATGGGTCTAAAATTTTGGATCCAGCAGTACTATGAGACTGGCATTTGGCAGATTTGTGCCTGCTTCATTGCTGCAATGCTGTTATCTTACCATTCAGAGATTTAATACACTGATTCTACTCTAGCTTTTGGAGATCTGATAGACTGGACCCGCTATTGAATAGCAAAAACTGGTCAGTTCTGAAGTCAGAATGTGACCCCTGCTTGGTTGAAAACTACAGACCAATCTCATTGTGTTGTGTCATGTGCAAAGTTGTGGAATCAATTATTAATCAGTGCATTACCTTCCACCTAGAGTCAAACAAATTAGTGTCCAATAAACAATTTCGTTTCAGAAAAAAATTGTCCTGCAATTTGCAACTTCTACACTGCAAAAACATATGGACTACACTTCTTGACCAGGATAAATCAATCGATGTAATTTACATTGACTTCTGCAAAGCATATGACTCAGTGGTACATGACAAACTACTATTAAAATTAAATTATTATGGCATTTCTGCATCCCTTCACAAGTGGATTACTGCCTTCCTGTCAAATAGGCAACAAATAGTAAAAATAGGAAACACCCTATCAAACCCTGCACCAATCATCAGTGGCGTCCCACAAGGCACTGTAGGACCCATACTCTTTATACTATATATTAATGACCTTTGCGATCACCTTATTAGCAACTGAATCCTCTTTGCTGATGATGTAAAACTATTCAACACCACCGTCAATGCTACCATCCTTTAAAAAGACCTTGATTATATGTTTGAATGGTCTAACAGTAGGCGACTCCAAATCTCTACCAACAAATGCTCTGTCCTACACATTGGTAAAAAAAAATAAATCTATATACCAAAATGCAAGCTAGGCGGACATGACCTTGTTGATGATCCTCACTTTGTCAAGGATCTTGAAATTCTGATATCGAATGATCTAAGTGCCAAAGCTCACTGCAACAGTATTGCCAAAAAGGCTTTAAAAGCTGTAAATTTAATTTTACGAAGCTTCTCCTCTGGTAAAACTGTTTTGCTAATTAGGGCATTCAAAACCTTTGCTAGACCAATACTTGAATTCAGCTCTGCTGTCTGGAATCTGCATTGTATATCAGACATAAAATACTTCTGGAGCGAGTCCAGAAGTATTTTACCAGAAGATTACTACATTCCTCTGTTCACAACAGAATACCCTACAGCACCAGACTTGAGATTCTAGGCTTAGACAACCTTGAACTACGCCAGCTAAGATGGGACTTAAGCATAGTATATAAAATCATATGTTACAACGTGTTACCAGTTAATAAATATTTCAGCTTTAACAGCAACACAAGATCACAGAACAGATATAAACTAAATGTAAACCACTCTGAGCTTTATTGCAGGAAGTACGATTTCTGCAACAGGGTGATCAATGTCTGGAACTCACTATCTGATTCTGTTGTCACCTGCTCAAATCCCCACTCCTTTATCCTCAAACTAATCTCTATTGACCTCACCCCATTCCTAAGAGGTCTGTAGGGGCGTGCTTAAGTGCATAATCGTGCCTACCGTCCCTGTCCTATTGTCCCTAATTATTAGTTCCTATTTCTTGTATTTAAACTTATGTTTGTTCCTGTTTCTGTTATATTGTAAGCTCTTGACAAAATAAATAAATAAATAAAAAATAATGTTTCCATTCTCATAGTTTTTTTGTCCTTGGTCATTCTGTTTCTCTGTTTAGGTAAGGAAATATATCTGAAATGATGACCCAATGGGGTCATCTAACCTGGCAGTAGGTTAGGTAGTAGGTAGCAGTGGTGGGATTCAAATTTTTTTACTACCAGTTCTCTGAGCGTGGCTTGGTGGGCGTGGCAGGGGAACGATACTGTAAAATCTCCAGTCAAAGGTGGTATTTGCTGGTTCTCTGAACTACTCAAAATTTCCGCTACCAGTTCTCCAGAACTGGTCAGAACCTGCTGAATACCACCTCTGAACAGCACTGAAAAAAGTGACATGGCCATGAAATTTAGACATTGGCAACTGACTCACATTTAAGATTGTTGCAGTTTCCATGGTCATGTGATCACATTTTGCGACCTTCTTACAAGCACATTTACATAATTAACTATATAGACCAGGGGTGTCAAATTGGATTTCTTTGGGGGCCAGGACAGCATTGTAATTCTCTTGTGTGGGCCGATGGGGTGGAGGGATGGTGGGCAGTGGGGGGGGGACAGATGCCTCCTGCAGCACCCTTCCAGCCAAAATGAGCCGCTGTTTTTGAGCTTTTTTCGGCCATTTTTAGCCCATTTTTGGGCTTGTTTTGGGCCCATTTTTGCCCATTTTCAGTCTGTTTTGGGGCCGTTGTTTGGCCATTTCAGCCTGCTTTTTGGCCTGTTGGGCCCATTTTTCAGCCTGTTTTGAGCCCATTTTGAGCCATTTTTGGTCCATTTTTTGGCTTGATTTGGCCTGTTTTGGGGGCATTTTCTGCCTGTTTTTAGCCTATTTTGGCCCATTTTTTGGTCTGGTTTCAGCCCACATTTAACCAGCAGAGTGCTGTAGGAGGCCATGGAGAGTGAAAATGAGGTGTGGAGGGGGAGGTACACGCGGTCCGTTTTAGTTGCCAGGGGCACCACAGGCCAGTCTCTTGATATTTTCAGGCTGACCCCACAGGCCAGATTTAAGCATGCCATGGACCACCTGGTCCGTGGGCCTTCAGTTTGACACCCCGATATAGACTAAAGAATTAATTATTGCTTTGCCATCTTTTCCCCTTAAACATTTGGTCATGTGTAGTATGACTTGAGTTCATGTAGAAGGCTAAGGGTTACTTGAGAGTTTCAAGAAGATATTGGACTCCCATCTGTCAGAAATGGTGTAGGGTCTCCTGCTTGGGCAGGGGGTTGGACTAGATGACCTGCAAGCTCCCTTCAAACTCTGATTGTGTTATCTGTTATGGCTTCTGAAAATTCTTCTTCCTCTTCGTCTTCTGCTCCTCCTCCTCCTCTTCCTCCTCCTCCTTTTTGTTTTTTTGTTTTTGTTTTATTTTTCTTCTCCTTCCACTCTCTCTCTCTCCTCCTCCTCCTCTTCCTCCTCCTCCTCCTTCTCCTTCTTCATCTTCATCTCCCCCTCTCCCTCTCCTCCACCTATTCTGCCATCTGTAAGCTTCTAAAATTTATTGTACTTGAATGTGTAAAAATAGCTAACAATCACTTGAATTAATTCACTTTAAATTTATTGTAGCTCTTCCAGAATATCTTTCTCACTTATCATAGTATACTTATAAAACTTAGACATATACTTATACTTAGAAATATGTTCTCCAGAGAACAAATGCTGCTGTTATACTACACTTGTCATGTGAATATAGAACATATTCAAATTTAATTTCAGTTTCTAAAATTGCAATTTCATGGAATTCTATTGGATTTTTATTTTGATAAATAGAATCTATAGTCTCCAAAAATAATCTGAAGTACTTTCTTTTTCCTTTGTTGATAGCATCACCAAGAGTGAATTGCAAGTGATGGCTTAAGTACCAAAAATGGTCTCCAGAAACTGTTCAATAACCTTTGTAAATAGCTGATTTTCCAGCCAGCAATGTGCTCTCATATTCAAAATAAAATATTTGGATTTTGTTAATCATTTTTGTGAATAAATTCTTGTTTGGAATAAAATGTTTTCAATAACACAACATGCAAAATACTGAATTATTCAATTGCTGATATCACATCCATTTTAGTTTTACAATTTTAATATAGCATAAACATATCGTACCACCCATCTTTATTAATATTGTCAATTACTGAAGGTAAGTCTTTTGGGGATTATTTTAAAACATCACTTTTAAATATGCATAATAGTGAATGATTTTTCTTTGGTGGGTAGGCTAAGGAGAGGGAGCAAACTGGATATACATACTTGCTGACTGGGTGTTTCCAGCTAATATGTCTACTTGGTTCTACTCAGGCTGTTCTGCCTACTGTCTCCCTTGATGGTTTGGAATTTGGTTAACATTCCTGGTATGAATTGACTTTTTTGTGCAAAAAGCATGTTCAGCAGGAAACCTGTTTTTATAAGGATTCAAAGAAGACTTGAACATTGTTATGAAAAGTACCAGCTGTTAGGTGTCTTGGTAGATATCTCTGCAGAAACCAGCCCATGCTACAGTGTGAATTCCTTGTGATTGGAGAGCCCTGATTGCATCCATAACCATATCATGTGCCTACTAAATCATATTCATGGCCAAAATTATTTTGGAAGAAGAGGGAAAACACTATTTTAAAAGTAGAGCTAATGACAACTCATTACTCTCTTATAATTAGCAATGAACTGGGGATAAAACACAGCTAATGTCCTCAGAATATGGCACAAAATAACAATTACAGGAACACATTCAGGCCATAATTAGGTGGGACATGAGTTAAGCCTTTTCCCTCTGCACCTTTCCCTTTCCTCATTTTTAAATGCCCCAAGTTTTTTATCCTTCTCCTTATGCAGAAAACATCTCTTTCTCCATTATGATCGGCCGCAGAAAAATAAAAGCCAAGAAGGGAGCAAGGGAGAGAACTCTACCATATTGTGGATCTGTGGATTCATGTTTAGACAGAAAGCATGGGATCTAGCAGCGTCTCACAAGTTTGAAACTACACAAAACTTTGGTGCACAGTAGTGCCTCATGTCACCTATTCTGTACTTCTGCGTGTCATTTAGCTCTGCCCAGAGCTTTCTCCTTTGCATTAAACGACAGACTTAAATGGAATGTGGTAATGGCTCTACAATTTGGTTCAACTGTACCCATAAGGACAGGGGGATCTTGGTCCCATCTAGAAAAATCATAAACCATATTAATATGAGCAGGATCTGGAGTAAAATATGAATTTTGAAATAAGAGCATCATTTCTTTTTTTGTTCATCATTTGACAGTTGATAAAGTATAGAAGCAAAGAAATATGCTAATGCAACAATTAATGCATCATTTCCCACAGCTGGCATGCTTAGAAGCAGAAGAGATAGCAAGCTAGAGTAATTCTCCAATCACTTTATTTAGTGTGCTTACACACATGAAACCAGTACATTAGGGCAGAAGACACTAAAACTGGAAATGCGGAAAGCAACTTTTATGCCTATTTAATCCTCTGCCAGTTCAAGGCCAGACTGCACTTTAATTCTGAGAAAATTCTTGGGACAGAATTTGAATTGGAAAACTCCAGGCTATTGCTAGATTGGAGAACACTTTTGTTTGCCCCTTTCTAATATAATAGTAGTCCAGAATTTGCAATTTAAATAATCATTTAACCTACTTTCCATCATTAGCCTTTCTAAACATTCCCTCTATTTTACAGAAAATGTTTAAGTGTTAGCTAGGCTCTTTCTCACTCATCCCTAAGCAATAACCTCAGAACAGACTTAAGCTGAAATATTGCATGTCCATGTCAATCATTCAAATTGTGGTGGTTTTGAAACAGTGGTTTGAAAGAAAGGTAGAACAAAATTCTTTCCTCAAAGCCTCTTGTAGATACTTGGCGGGCCACAATTTTAGACAAAAGCAATAAAAAACCTTTTTAATGAATCTGCCATGACCCATTATAGGCAGGTTATACTGTTTATTCCACTTTTGTATGTTGAACATAGCTTCTGCTTACTCACAGACTTCTACAAGCACTCTTAGGGCTTCCTGACATTTTTAGGAAGTGAAAAATGAATCAAAGAGATAGTTTGTTATTAAAGGCATAAATTAGGAGCAAAGAAAACCGACCTGAATTCTAGTTCTCCTTGTGCATGAACGCAGGATGGTGAGTTCCCCCCTCTCTACCCCCTCCTCTCTTGAAATATTGGGGCCAAGAAAATTTAATGAATCTGTCAAGAAGAATCAAGATTGATTCAAAGGGCATTCACAGCAAGAGTTTAAAGAACCCTGCTCACCCTGAATATAATCCTTTTTCATGGTCATTCCATTGCCAACTTCTCTCAAGACATATGAAAAGAAACAAAGATTTTGAAGAAGATTGATCCATCCATCACAAGGCCATATCTTGATGTAACTCTCAAGAGACAGGATAGACTGTGTCCGTATTAAAGAGGATTAGGATGTAATATATATCCTTTATTTATTCTTTATTGAGCCTTTGGACAGTTTCTTTCCTGAGTGAAAGTGAAACGAGCTACCTGAGTTTGGGCTGCTGCTCTGTTTCTATTGAGATTTAGAATTTAATAGACAACGGGGTAAGAGAGGAAGTAAGGTTTTTTTTTGCAGGGAAGCTGTTTTCAGATATTTGCCACTATTGCAAAGCTATTTTCAGTTACAAAGTATCTCAAGCATTCTTATATCGCTTTTGGAAACTATCAGTCTATTTATCAGATCTGCAATTCTGCCGTAACGTGAAGGGGGGAAGACAGCCAAAGAATGTAAAGTTGGACATGGGAATGTGAAGACAAAAGGTGGAAGGGATGAGATAGCCTTGATAGAAACCACATATGCCAATACCAGAATAAACTAGCTATCAAGCACACCTGGCCTGGGAGCAGAATGAGAAATTGCACCAATGGCGCCAAACATCCAAAACATCTAAATGGCCTGCTATTGGACATTAGAGGATTGGATTAAAAGGGGGAGGGCCATGGAAAGGGTAAACATGTAATCTTTTCATAGGAACATTCAGATCTAGCTTTGCTTTCACGGCAACCAATAATCCTTAGTAAAAGAACTATCACTTCAACCAAATGGAGCTGAGGGTCTTTCTTTTTTAGGGACCTGAGCGGGACAGGCCTGGCATTAGGCTAGATCTGCAACAATGGTCAACCCAGAGACTTACCTTTACCATGGGGTCAATGCACAAAATGCCTGCTCAGGAGATAGAATCATGAGGAGCTGCTCACAGTGGAGGGGACCCTCCTGAATGGCTAGTAGAGGTGGAGATCTGCAATGACCAGTCAAGATACTGATGGTCACTGGGGTCAGAAGGAAGGAAGACTTACAGGAGAGGCCCTCCGGAGTAACCTTCACATGGTGAAGTTGAGGGAACCACCTGAGAGAGCCACACATAAAGTGATGATGTGGCAACCCAGGGCAAGACCGACCACAATGGTGCACTGGTTCAGCAAGCCATTGAGTTCGCAAAATTGCTATGCCTCCTACTCAAGCAGCACAAGTCCAGGTAGACAATGGCATGGTGTGCCCACCAGCACTTGGTCCCTTGGTACCAGCACCAGTTCCAGCACCACAGTCAGTACCTGCTCAATGGCCCAGCCACCATCACCACCACTTCCTTTGGACTTCTCCACAAAGGAAGAGAGAAAGGGCATATCACCAGCTCTGGGAGTGAAATTCAATGGAGAACCAAAGCAACTGGCATTCTCCCTGACCCAGGTCCAGATCTACCTGCAAAGGCCAACTTGCCAGCTGAAAGGGTCAAGGTGTGGAGGGTCAAGCTGAAAGGGTCAAGGTGTGGAGTGTGACCTTAGCACTAGAAGGAACTGCTGTGGAGTAGTTAGTGACCCTCTACAATGATAATGTCCTGGAGCTGCACAACTTCAATCACTTTGTGATTGCGCTCTGAAAAAGATTTGAAGACTCACTTGCTGACCATAAAACTAGGACTAGAATAAAGATGATAAGCCAAGGTCGATGGCTCATGGCCACTTACACCCAGGAGTTCCACAACCTGGCATGCAGGTTGACTGACTGACCACAAGGTCTGTTAATAGATGGGCTGAATGATGACTTCTATAACACCTGCATCTCCAGAGGCACCCATGGTTAGTACATCCTGGCTTAGTAAGTCAAAATTGACCTAGCCCAGTTCCAAAATGGTGCCAGATGTGGGTGAAGGAGGTTCCCCACAACCAAAAAGAGAGAATCCCAAAGCAAGAAGGATGTGAACAAAGCCAATGTCGCTGCTCCACTGGATACTTTACATGTGGACTGAGCCACTGAGTTTTACACCCAAGCCAAAAACCTGGAAAAGCCAACCTCGAGAACCAGAGAAACAGCCCTAGAGGGAGTGAAGGTCATGAAGTTCACTCCATCATCCAAAAATGGTGCAAGAATTCCAACCACATCAATCAAAGGCTAGGCAGAGAATGACCCTGACGTGGATGATGACCTGTTAGTAAGTTGCCCTGTTATACCTGTGTCTATCCCTATAGAACTGCTGGTGCCTTCCTCAGGATGTAAGGGAATCCTGGTTGCCCTCTAGGACTCGGGCTGCATCAGATGTCTGGCCAGCCCTGGATTAGTTGAGAAATTGGGTCTGAAATTTAGGGAACTCATGGTACCTGTGGCTTTCTGCCAATTAGATGGGTCAGTAGTGTGGCAATATTTGTCATTGAACCAATAGGCATGGAGAGACCTCTCATACATGGCTCCTGAAATGAAACACTTGTGTAAATTGGAGGAAGAGGTTACTAAAGATTCAATAAGGCCCCCAAATTTGCCATTAGCCACTGGGTGGAAAGGCAAAGAGGGAGATTGGGGCCACAATGTGGGAGATCCCAAGGCAGACCCCAGAATACTCAAGGAGTATTGGGACCCATGGGAAGATTTCAGTAATGTAAATTCTGAGCAGCTGATTGGTTCTCTTGTTGATCGGTCATTTGACTGGTCTGGTTTTTTATGTATTCATATGCTAGATCTAGATCAATATGCTTGTTAATTTCTTTTCTGGTAGAATATCAGGCTTCAATAAATTCATATGTGTTGGAAGTGTTGGAATTCCCAATTTGATTGGGAAGGAACAAAAATCATTGCCCATGCTAACACCCACCACACTTGTGAATTTATTGAAGCTTGGTATTCTACCAAAGGAGAAATTAACAAGCATATTGATTAGATTCAGCATATGAATACGTAAGAAACCAGATCATTCAAATGACCAATCAACAAGAGAACAAATCAGCTCCTTAGAATTTAAATATAGCTCTAAATGAACAACCAATCACACAATCAACTAACTAAACATTTCTAAGTTAAGGAGAATAGGAAAATCATGCTGATGATGTTATCTAGTCTGGTAACTAAACATTCAGAAACTAACTTGAAACAAGTTTGGACAGTAAACTACTGCCAAAACCAATTTTACACCTCTCGTTTCATAATTTGTGATGCTTTGGTTTCTGCTTCAGAAGCATATTTTGTCTTAGTACACCTGCCCTATTCAGTTTCAGTACAGAGAAAAGCAGGATTAGCTGGTGCTTGCTGTCCCCATTTGTTTTAACAGACATCACTTTTGGGTGTGATGATTCTCTTCCTTCTGTAAGACAGAAACTTGCTGCATAATTTGGTCATGAATCTACATTCAGGTTGACGTATGGGTCGCTTGGGACTACATTTTTTAGTACTAGTAGAGGGGGTTATAATGAAGTGGGCCAGATGCAGAGACAGTAGGCAGCCAGATCATGGAAATTTGGCAGTAGGGAAACCCATCTATAGCAGATGCAGAGATAGCAGTAGCCAGATGGTGGAGCTTGGCCTGAGGCAGATCCTGGACAAAGTAAACCAAAAAAAGGAGAAGGAGAAGGAAAAAAGAGAAGCCAAGGGAAAACAGGAATGGGAAGGCCAAAGTGATATTAGCAATGCCAGGGGAGTGCCTCCTGGCAAGTACTGATTATAAGAAGATATAAGAATAGATCTTTGTGCAGGTAAGATTATCAACCTTGCTGTCAAGCAAAACCAAGCATTTAATAGTGAGTGCCATACCATGTACCATCAAACAGGTGGCAAGAAAGTAGGGGCAGGCAGGCACAATACAGGTTATGTAGACAGTAAACACAGTGTCAGACATAAAGATCTCAAGTGCCTATATACAAATGCACAAAGTCTGGGGAACAAACAGGGTGAATTCAAACTACGAATACATGAAGGCAAATATGATATAGTTGGAATAACAGAAATTTGATTGGATGAAACCCATGACTAGAACATACTAGTAGAAGGATACAAACTATTCAAAAAAACCAGACCCCATAAAAGAGGAGGCGGAGTTGCACTGTATGTAAAGGACCACTATATTGCTACAGAAATGCATGAAACCAAAGATGAAAACCTCCTAGAATGCATATGGGTAAAAAAAGAATGACATGGCCATAGGTGTATATTATAGGCCACCCAATCAAGCAGAAAAAATAGATGTCCTTTTTGCCAACCAAGCACACAACAATAGGAATGGGAGACTTCAATTATCCTTATATCAATTGGAAAGCTAATTCTGCACGAAGTGAGAAATCAAATAGGTTCCTAACCAACCTAGCTGACAACTTTGTTGTCCAAAAGGTAGAAGGTGAAACTAGAGGGACAGCCATACTGGACTTAATTCTTTCAAACAGAGAAGAAGTGATGGAGTTGAAACTGCAGAAACCTTGGGTGTGAGTGACCATGTCATACTAGAATTCAACATAACACAAACACAAGCAATAGAACATAATGACACCAGAGTCTTGGATTTTAAAAGAGCTGATTTTAATAAACTCAGAGAGAACTTGGGAAAGATTCCATGGATGAAAATCCTAAAGGGGAAAACAACTCAAGAATCTTGGGAAACTCTAAAAAGTATGATCATAGAAGCCCAGACCAGCACAATATCACTGAGAAAGAAAAACAAGAAATCCAAGAAGAAATCAGCATTGCCGCACAAAGATCTCTCTGGCAAATTGAAAGAAAAAAGGACAAGTACAAAAAATGGAAAGAAGGACATACAAGTAAGGCAGAATATCAGCAGATAGCCAGAATCTGCAAAGACGAAGTCAGGATAACAAAGGCTCAGAATGAACAAAGACTTGCAACAACAGTCAAAGATAATAAAAAAAGTTTCTTCCAACATATAAATAACAAGAAAAAAATCAAGGAAACAGTCGGTCCACTAAAAGAGAGAAGATGGCAAGGAAGTAACAGGCAACAGAGAGAAAGCAGAACTGCTTAACTCATTCTTTGTCTCTGTCTTCACGCAAAAAGAAACTATAGCTCAACCCACCAAAAACATAACTGTAAAAGACAGACCAGAAATAAAAGTTAAAATAAGCAAAAGAATAGTAAGAGAACACTGGAAACTTCCGGTTTGTCGGCTTCGCGCGGCAGGGATTTGCGAAGCTGCGCGATCCCTGCCGCGCTAGCCGTTTTTGGGGCTCCGACCCAGACGGGTGCGGAGCTGAGGCCTGCCTGCAGGGGCAGCTGAAGGTAGGGGATCCGGAGAAGGGTTTGGGGTGTTGCAGACTCCCTCCCTGGCCGGCAGAACTCCCTTTCCCAGGACGGTGCAGCGGCGGTCTGTAATGGCCGCCACAAAGAAGCTGGCAGCCGGGTAAGAATGCGCAGGAGGAAGTGGAGAAAGTGATTGAGAGGAGAAAGTTTTTCTTGGCTCCTAGGACTCTAAGACATATTTAATAAAATTCCTGAAAAGTATGACTTTCTGAATAATACCTGCCAGAAGAGGAAAAAAGCGGCTGTTTGAAGGTGCTGAAAGGATAGCTTTCCCTCTTTTCCTACGGAATAAATAACTGGATATTAAGAAACCTATTTTTTTTTAGGTGAAAATTGGTTTTAAGCGATGAGTGGGAAGAGAGAGGATTAAAAAGAAAATATTTGTATGCTAAGACTTTGTTGGAGCAGATGCCTTAAGGATTTGAAGACAAGAATATATTGCAATAAGATTTTAAACAGATTTGGACTTTCTTTCTCTTGGATTGATATTACCCCAGAAGGAGAAAGTGAGAACTCTGCCTTGGTTTGGACTGACTGATAACTTTGGGACTGTTTTATTTTTTTTATTTTCTTTTGAATATTCTGGTTGTTGTAAGAAGAAAGAAGGGGAAAAGAAAAGAAAAGATTTATAATGGCTCTTTCTGTTGAGGAACTAAGAAAAGAATATGAACAAGCAAAAAAATGGTAAAGATGGTGTGGAAGAAGCTTTCCTTTTCTTAGAAATGGCGCTTACTAATTATCAACAAACATTACAACAGATGAAGACAGCAGAGAAACAAGAAAGAAAGGAAGGAGCCATTTTTAATGAATCTCAGAATTTGATCCAGAAAGAAGGAAGAGAGAAAGAAAAGAAAAGAAGAGAAAAGAAGAAAACTAAAGGACTTAAGGACTTAAGATCTAAAAAACATTTAAGAAAGGGAAAAATAAGGTGCAAAACCAATATGATGATAGTAAACAAAAGGGAAAAGGAATACGACAGAGAAGGGAAGCTGGTAAGGCAGAGGCTAGAAGAAGGGGGGTAGAAAGGTTTGTTGGGAGAAGAAAGAAAGGGAAAAGGTGGAGAAAAGCTACAATGTTTTGAAATTAAATGAAAAAAAGAAATTTTTATGGATAATGGATAAAGTATAATTATTTTTTTTTTAAAAAAAAAAAGATTTTGCAAGGTACATAAGATGAGATGGTAGTATTGTAATGACTTAAGAGTTGATAAGAGATTAAAATGTTAAAATGTTTAAAAATGATTGGCTTTAAAACTTAATAATAGGGGAGGTTTAGAATATTGTTTTAATTAAAGAGTTTAATAAGACTATGGTATTGATGTTATTATAAAATTTTTATTATAGTATCTTTTTTTAATATTTGGATTTATTGTCTAATTATGTACTTAATTATGTTGGATGTATTAGTTAGATAGAATGTACCAAGCAAAGTCGGATTGGGTATTAGATATTATTTTAAAGATTAATTTGATTAACTTAGGGGGAGATAGAAAGGCATCATACTCTGATTAATGATTTCAGGAGAAACTTATTTTCTTTTTTTTTTTTATAAGGAATGAGACAAAGGGATGATAAAAAATGGACAAAAGATATAAATATAATGATTCAAGCTAAGATGATTAATTAAGATAGAAGTAAGAAGTGTGAAATATGTGGGGAAGTTAATATAGAAGGCTTAGAATGGTAAATAAAATAAGTAATGATATGTAAGATGAGCATGAATATAATTGAAGTCCATGAAGAGAGAGACACCTGGGTCCAAGTTACTTTCCAAAAAGATTTTTTTATGTTTTGTGTGTTGTGTGTATATGTCTTTTTGGGGGAGAATTAGTTAAAACTTGTAGAAATATAGAATGAGAATAATGGTAACTAAGTCAGAAAGAAACAGATGAAATAATAATAATGATATTGAATAAGAGTAAAGAGAAGTAAAGAGAAATTGAATAAGAGGTTTTGGTATGTTGTATGGAAATGGTTTAAAATAGAATTATAATTTATCTGACTTGTTAAATTGACAATGAAAAAAGGTTTAAACATGTAATGAATAATGATAATTTGTGTGTTTTAAAAATTAATAAAACTTGTTTTTTTTTAAAAAAAAAAGAATAGTAAGAGAACACCTGTCTGATCTTGATGAAAACAAATCACCGGGGCCTGATGGATTACATCCCAGAGTTTTAAAGGAGCTGGCAGAGGTCATCTCAGAACTACTGCACCATATCTTTCAAAAATCCTGGAGCACCGGGGAACTACTAGAGGACTGGAAAAGAGTTGATGTGGTTCCCATCTTCAAAAAAGGGGGAAAAAACAGACTCAGGAAACTATAGACCAATCAGCCTAACATCAATACCCGGGAAGATACTGGAAAAGATAATAAAAAAACAGATCTGCCAACATCTAGAAACAAGTAAAGTAATAACTAGCAGTCAGCATGGGTTTGTTAAAAACAGATCATGCCAAACCATTCTTCAACACAGTGGCTAAATTAGTAGACCAGCAAAATACTGTGGACATAATACTATATATTTAGATTTCAGCAAGGCATTCGACAAAGTAGACCACAACCTACTTCTTAGTAAGCTAGAAAAAAGTGGAATAGATAGCACCACCACTAGATGGATTTGCAACTGGCTGGCAAACCATACTCAACGAGTAGTCCTTAATGAGTTTAAGTCTATATGGAGGGAAGTAAGCAGTGGGGTGCCCCAAGGTTCTGTCTTAGGCCCAGTACTCTTCAATATCTTCATTAACGACTTAGATGAGGGAATAGAAGGGGAACTTGCCAAATTTGCAGATGATACTAAGCTGGCAGGAATAGCTAACACCCAAGAAGATAGGCTCAAGATCCAAATTGACCTTGACAGACTAGAACACTGGGCCATATCTAATAAAATGAGAAAATCAATATAGAGAAAAGTAAAGTCCTACACTTAGGCAAGAAAAACCAAAAGTACACATATAGACTGGGTGAAACCAGGCTCAATAGCAGTAACTGTGAGAGGGATCTTGGAGTCTTAGTGGACAACCAGCTAAATATGAGCCAGCAGTGTTACGAACTAAGCAAACACATTGGTTTTGAATCCTAATAGTTTTACTTCCACAGCAGGTTCGTAATCCTGCACTTCTCATTGGCCCGCAGTTAGCAGATCATGATTGGTCGTTTCTGGCTAATCTGATTGGCTGATAGCGGATCGCCGCCGATTGGACGCTTCCAGCGCGGCAAACTTGAATCATTGGACACTGTGACAGCAGCCAGCTCTATAAAAGGAGCTGCTGATGCCCAAGCATTTTGTTCTCTTTCTGAAGTCACTAATAAAGAGTTGAGTCACTATTCGATGCCTCGTCTCCGTTCCTTGTGCCCACTCCTCCAGATCTAACACTGGCGATGAGGATGGGATGCGGAGAGGATAGAGCTGACTGAACACTCACTGAGCACCAAGCAGAGCACGTGGCTAAGAGCGCACCCGCTAGCGACAGAATGACCAGCAGCACCATACCACCCACTCCATTTGACCTGGCTAACGAAGACTGGGACTTGTATATGGACAGGTTCCAGATGTTCCTGGAGACCAACAATCTAAAAGATGCTACGCCTGGCAAGAAATGAGCTGTATTCCTGACCCATTGCGGGCCCGCCGTTTTTAAAATGGCAAAAGCACTTGTGAAACCGGCGAAGTCAAGACAATGGATTGGGACAACCTCGCGCCGATCCTCCGGGCCCATTATGCACCGGCAGTGCCAACACTCATCAGAAGACACGAGTTTTATCAGAGGGAAAACAAAAAAGCGAGAGTGTTGGAGACTTCATCGCTGACCTCAGGAACCTGGCGGGACTCTGTGGCTTCGCAAACCTCGAGGAAGCCTTGAGAGACCGAATCATTCTGGGCCTGGAAGACCCTACCACCCAGAGCAAAATTATGGCGAAGGGGACATCGCCCTCGCAGATGTCATCGCCGAGGCTACTGCAGCAGAAGCAACCAGGAAATCAGCCGCTCGAATGCGCTGAGTGAACGCACCGCACCGCCAACTTGCCAGTGACACTACGCCTTTCTCCGAGAAGCACACAACGACCACCCACCATGAAGACCTCGAATCCTCATCAGAAAGCGAGGAAGAGGAGGTCAACCGCCTCAGGTCAGAACGCCGACCAGCGAGACCAGTGGAACCCTAAATCTTCGCGGCAATGTGCTGGATGCGGGGGTAATCACCCACGGTCAGACTGCAAATTCCTAGACGCACTCTGCCGTTCCTGTGGAAAGAGGGGCCACATCGCAAAAGTATGCAGAAGCAAACGAGGATCCAGCCCAAACCGAAGAGAATATAATTTCCGGCAGACAATAGGCACCCCACCAATAACTCGGGACCGCCTAAACAACCAATGGAGCCACTACTACTACAGAAATAGAGCACCCGCCAATTCAACTAGACGAGAAGAGACCCATCAAACCATCACCATCGGCCACGCTTCGTCCCTGGATGCAAGGAAAATCCGAGTGAAGGTCACCATTGCAAATCAACCATGTGTTATGGAGGTCGACTCCGGTCGTCCTTATCAATGGTCTCTTGGAAAACCCTCAAACAGCTGATCCCTGACATCCGTCGCCAGGACCTCAGCACTCAAAAAATCATATTAAAAGACTACCAAGGGAACAGAATCCCAGTTGCGGTACCGCCACATCCAAGTATCTTTCAAAGACCACACTGCAACTCTTCCTCTTACCATCGTCGATCGAGATCGCCCAGCTTGCTAGGCTTGCAGTGGTTCACGCCGCTAGGAATTGAACTAGCAGGCATACACCAGACCGGGAAGCGATGACTGGGAAGCGGCCCTCGTCCAGGAATTCCAGGACGTGTTTACCGAGGAACTAGGCAAGTACAAAGGATCCCCCATATCGTTTAATCTCAGCCCTGATGTTGCGCCCATTCGCCTTAAGCCTCACGAGTGCCAT
Organism: Notechis scutatus; assembly: GCF_049901735.1. Lineage (NCBI taxonomy): Eukaryota > Metazoa > Chordata > Lepidosauria > Squamata > Elapidae > Notechis > Notechis scutatus. Next base: position 77,366,480 of record NC_142025.1, on the reverse strand, counting down.
TTGCACTCAAGCCAAAGATTGATGAACAATTGGACAAATTAATAGCCCAGGGCGTGTTGGAACCGATTGACCACGCCCGATGGGAGACCCCAATTGTAACACCCATAAAACCTGACGGATCCTTGAGAATTTGTGGGGACTATCGGGCCACCCTAAATCACGCGCTTCAGCAGAGCGCTTACCCCGTACCTGTGTTCCAACACCTTCTTCATTCCTTGGGAGGTGGAAAAATATTTGCAAAATTGGACCTAGCCCAGGCGTACCAGCAACTGCCCGTAGATGCACAGACTGCAGAAGCCCAGACTATAGTCACGCACAGGGGTGCATTCAAGTGTAATAGACTCCAATTCGGAGTGAGTGTAGCACCGGGCATTTTCCAAAGTCTGATGGAGAGAATGTTACAGGGCATAAAAGGGATTGTGCCCTACTTCGATGATGTCTTGATAGCTGCCCCCACTAGAAGCCTATTAGAAAAACGACTCAGAATGGTTCTCCAGAAATTCAAAGACGCCGGCCTGAAGGTCAAGAAAGACAAGTGCCAACTATATACTGAGAGGGTTGAATTCCTGGGGTACCTTCTTGACAAACAAGGAATTCACCCTACTGAGAAAAAACTAGCTGCCATAAAAAATGCCCCAAGACCTAGGAATAAAACAGATCTCCAAGCCTTCCTGGGACTCATTAATTTTTATAACATCTTCTTGCCCCAGAAAGCAACCGTTGCTGAACCCCTGCATAGGCTCCTCGACAAGAAGGCATCCTGGATCTGGGGACACCGGGAAGAACGAGCCTTTCAACAAGTTAAAGAACTTTTAACTTCAGATGCTGTATTAATGCAATATAACGAGACTTTACCTTTAACTGTCACCTGCGACGCCTCACCGTTCGGAGTAGGAGCCATCTTGAGCCACGTCCTGCCAAACAGAACTGAGGCACCTATTGCGTTTTTTTCAAGAACCTTATCTAAAACTGAGAGAAACTATAGCCAACTCGATAAAGAGGCTCTCGCTATCGTGTCTGCGATCAAATGATTCCATGAGTATGTATACGGAAGACCCTTTGCCATAATCACCGATCACAAACCATTACTTGGCATCTTAGCGGGAGACAAACCGACTCCCCACATATTTTTTTTTTTTAAAACAAGTTTTATTAATTTTTAAAACACACAAATTGTCATTATTCATTACATGTTTAAACCTTTTTCATTGTCAATTTAACAAGTCAGATAAATTATAATTCTGTTTTAAACCATTTCCATACAACATACCAAAACCTCTTATTCAATTTCTCTTTACTTCTCTTTACTCTTATTCAATATCATTATTATTATTTCATCTGTTTCTTTCTGACTTAGTTACCATTATTCTCAATCTATATTTCTACAATTTTTAACTAATTCTCCCCCAAAAAGACATATACACACAACACACAAAACATAAAAAAAATCTTTTGAAAGTAACTTGGACCCAGGTGTCTCTCTCTTCATGGACTTCAATTATATTCATGCTCATCTTACATATCATTACTTATTTTATTTACCATTCTAAGCCTTCTATATTAACTTCCCACATATTTCACACTTCTTACTTCTATCTTAATTAATCATCTTAATTTGAATCATTATATTTATATCTTTTGTCCATTTTTATCATCCCTTTGTCTCATTCCTTATAAAAAAAAAAGAAAATAAGTTTCTCCTGAAATCATTAATCAGAGTATGATGCCTTTCTATCTCCCCCTAAGTTAATCAAATTAATCTTTAAAATAATATCTAATACCCAATCCGATTTTGCTTGGTACATTCTATCTAACTAATACATCCAACATAATTAAGTACATAATTAGACAATAAATCCAAATATTAAAAAAAAGATACTATAATAAAAATTTTATAATAACATCAATACCATAGTCTTATTAAACTCTTTTAATTAAAACAATATTCTAAACCTCCCCTATTATTAAATTTTAAAGCCAATCATTTTTAAACATTTTAACATTTTAATCTCTTATCAACTCTTAAATCATTACAATACTACCATCTCATCTTATGTACCTTGCAAAATCTTTTTTTTAAAAAAAAAAATTATACTTTATCCATTATCCAAAAAAAATTTCTTTTTTCATTTAATTTCAAAACATTGTAGCTTTTCTCCACCTTTTCCCTTTCTTTCTTCTCCCAACAAACCTTTCTACCCCCCTTCTTCTAGCCTCTGCCTTGCCAGCTTCCCTTCTTTCTGTCGTATTCCTTTTCCTTTTGTTTACTATCATCATATTGGTTTTGCACCTTATTTTCCCTTTCTTAAATGTTTTTTTGATCTTAAGTCCTTAAGTCCTTTAATTTTCTTCTTTTCTCTTCTTTTCTTTTCTTTCTCTCTTCCTTCTTTCTGGATCAAATTCTGAGATTCATTAAAATGGCTCCTTTCTTTCTTTCTTGTTCCTCTGCTGTCTTCATCTGTTGTAATGTTTGTTGATAATTAATAAGCGCCATTTCTAAGAAAAGGAAAGCTTCTTCCACACCATCTTTACCATTTTTTTTTGCTTGTTCATATTCTTTTCTTAGTTCCTCAACAGAAAGAGCCATTATAAATCTTTTCTTTTCTTTTCCCCTTCTTTCTTCTTACAACAACCAGAATATTCAAAAGAAAATAAAAAAATAAAACAGTCCCAAAGTTATCAGTCAGGTCCAAACCAAGGCAGAGTTCTCACTTTCTCCTTCTGGGGTAATATCAATCCAAGAGAAAGAAAGTCCAAATCTGTTTAAAATCTTATTGCAATATATTCTAGTCTTCAAATCCTTAAGGCATCTGCTCCAACAAAGTCTTAGCATACAAATGTTTTCTTTTAATCCTTTCTCTTCCCACTCATCGCTTAAAACCAATTTTCACCTAAAAGAAATAGGTTTCTTAATATCCAGTTATTTATTCCGTAGGAAAAGAGGGAAAGCTATCCTTTCAGCACCTTCAAACAGCCGCTTTTTTTCCTCTTCTGGCAGGTATTATTCAGAAAGTCATACTTTTCAGGAATTTTATTAGATATGTCTTAGAGTCCTAGGAGCCAAGAAAAACTTTCTCCTCTCAATCACTTTCTCCACTTCCTCCTGCGCATTCTTACCCGGCTGCCAGCTTCTTTGTGGCGGCCATTACAGACCGCCGCTGCACTGGTCCTGGGAAAAGGGAGTTCTGCCGGCCAGGGAGGGAGTCTGCAGCACCCCCAAACCCTTCTCCGGATCCCCTACCTTCAGCTGCCCCTGCAGGGCAGCCTAGCTCCGCACCCGGCTGGGTCGGAGCCCCAAAAACGGCTAGCGCGGCAGGGATCGCGTAAGCTTCGCAAATCCCTGCCGCCGCGGTCGACAAACCCCAACTCCCACATTTTATCACCCCGAATGACACGTTGGTCAGAGTTTCTGGCTGCATACAATTACCAACTACTACATCGCCCCGGAAAAGCCATTCCCCACGCTGACGCCTTGAGCCGTTCTCCGCTTCCAGAAGTCATAAGCGACCCAGCTCCAACCCTAGCTGCATTACAAATAGAAACTCTTCCGTCACCACCCCTGACTGCACGGGACATCGCCTCGGAAACAAAGAAAGATCCTTGTTTGGCACGAGTCCTCAGCTGGGTGGAAAGAGGTTGGCCTGACAACGAACCCAACGACATCCTTAGGCCTTTCAAAAACTGACAGACAGAACTTTTCTCCCAAAAAGGATGCATCTTGTGGGGAGACAGAGTCGTAATCCCTGAGAGACTACATCATAAAGTTCTAAAACTTTTGCACGATGGACACCCAGGCATCGTGCGCATGAAGGCACTGGCAAGGAGCTACGCATGGTGGCCAGGTATAGATAAGCAAATAGAGACCTGGGTGGCCACCTGCTCCAAATGTCAGGAAACTCGCTCAGCTCCACCAAAAGCCCCACCGACTGAATGGGAAACGCCTCGAGGTCCTTGATCCCGTATCCACATCGATTTTGTGGGACCCACCAAGGGACACACATTTCTTATAACAGTAGATGCCTATTCCAACTGGCTGGAGGTCCACAAAATGAAGAGCACCACCACAGAAGCAGTTGTCAAAAACTAAACAGACTATTCGCTACGCTTACGGGTTACCAGATGTCCTGGTCACAGATAATGGCCCCCAATTCACTGCTCTGGCATTTGAACAGTACCTAGCAGACCGGGAATACGCCACGCTTTAACCCCCGGCTCACCCAGCGCCAATGGCAGGGCTGAGCGCATGGTCCAATTCATAAAGAAAACGCTACACAAGATGGAACATGGGGACATCGATGACAAGGTGACCAGGATGCTTCTCCTCCAGCATATCACCCCAAGCAGCACCACAAACAGAACCCCAGCTGAACTGCTCATGGGCCGAAAACTTCGCTCACATCTTGATCGCCTACACCCTGCCTACACACCAGAAAAGGCCCTGGGGTCCAGCAGCAGGTGTCGCACATTCAAGGTAGGCGACCTAGTCTTTGCAAAAAACTTTTCCGGCGACCCATTGTGGGTCCCTGCTACCGTAACCCAACCTACGGGCCCTCGATCCTACCATTTACAAACCGATGATGGGAAAACATGGAAGCGCCACATCGACCAACTTCGCTCCCGACTAGCACCTACCCCCGTCACAAGCCCAGAATTTCAAACCAGGGGGAGAAGGGAAACCGGAAGAGAATTAGCATACGACCCAGTAAGTGAAAACCAGCAATCAGCACAACCAACCCGGGGATACTCACCTGCCGAAGGAGAACCAAGCCAGGTGATCGCCTCGCCACAAAGCAGTACTGCGACTGAAGCAAACAAAGCAGTACTGCGACTGAAGCCACAAAGCAGTACTGCGACTGAAGCAAATCCAAGGAATCCAAATGACAGCCGTGACGGAAGCAGAGATGACAACCCCGAGTCACCCAGCGAAGAGGTTGGACTATCGTTGCCATTAAGTTCAGCACGCAGCCCACCGGAACCAGAGCCAGAGCAAAGACCGGTGGAGCAACGCAAATCGAGTAGACAGGTGAAACAACCTGCCTATTTGGAAGAATACATCACCCCACCCCTCAGACGGAACCTAGGGGGGAGGGGTGTTACGAACTAAGCAAACACATTGGTTTTGAATCCTAATAGTTTTACTTCCACAGCAGGCTCGTAATCCTGCACTTCTCATTGGCCCGCAGTTAGCAGATCGTGATTGGTCGTTTCTGGCTAATCTGATTGGCTGATAGCGGGTCGCCGCCGTTTGGACGCTTCCAGCGCGGCAAACTTGAATCATTGGACACTGTGACAGCAGCCAGCTCTATAAAAGGAGCTGCTGCTGCCCAAGCGTTTTGTTCTCTTTCTGAAGTCACTAATAAAGAGTTGAGTCACTATTCGATGCCTCATCTCCGTTCCTTGCGCCCACTCCTCCAGATCTAACAAGCAGTATGCCGCAGCAGCCAAAAAAGCTAATGCAATCCTAAGTTGTATTAACAGGGATACAGTCAAGATCAAGGGAAGTACTAATACCACTCTATAAAGCCTTAGTAAGACCACACCTAGAGTACTGCATCCGGTTTTGTTCTCCACATTATAAAAAAGATGTTGAGACTCTAGAAAAAGTACAGAGAAGAGCAACCAGGATGATTAGGGGACTGGAGGCTAAAACATACAACGAACGGTTGCAGGAACTGGGCCTGGTTAGTCTAGTAAAGAGAAGGACCAGGGGAGACATGATAGTGGTCTTCCAATATTTGAGGGGCTGCCACAGGGAGGAAGGGGTCAAGCTATTTTCTAAAGCACCTGTAGGCCAGACAAGGAATAATGGATGGAAATTGAACAAGGAGAGATTTAACCTGGAAATAAGGAGAAACTCTCTGACAGTGAGAACAATCAACCAGTGGAACAGCTTAACCTCGGAAGTTGTGGGAATCCCATCACTTGAGACTTTCAAGAAAAGATTGGACTGCCACTGGTGTAGGGTCTCCCGCTTGGGTGGGGGGTTAGACTAGATGACCTACAAGGTCCCTTCCAACTCTGATTATCTGTTATTTGTTAAGTAGATAAATAAATAAACAAATAAGGGTGGAGAGCAATGGGCAGTTAAGAAGTATGAAATATAAAGGCTTGACAATCGAAAGGCTAACAATGTCTTCTCTGTGAAGAAAAAAGAGACTTTGACAAGCTCTTGGAACAAGATAATTACTTCCTCCCAACCACATTTTGGAGAAATTTAATGGTATGTCCTCTGCAGTGGTAGCTGGACCCTTTGATATGTACTCAGTATGTGTCAGTAACTCCTCTACATCAGCTCCACAGCTGGTAAGAAGTGGCCAAAGTCTTTTGCAAGATCTGACTGGCATGATGCATTGTCAGTGAGTACATGACTATGTGCTGCTGCCATTTCCAGAAAATAGTTAAGAAAATGTTAGCTATCCAGAGCCTTGGTGGTCTTTGATTTACAAACACAATTGAGCCAAAATACTTTGTTGCTAAGCAAAAAAGTTGTTAAATGAATTTTGCCCCATTTTGCAATCTTTTTTGCCACAGTTTTGACTGAATCACTGAAATTGTTAAGTTAGTAACACATTTGATAAGTAAATCTGGTTTCCCCATTGATTTTTGCTTTCCACAAGTTTAAAAAATGTGATCACATGACCCTGGGACACTTAAACTATAATAAATAAGCACCAGTGCCAAGCATCCAAATATTGGTCACTTGGGGATATAGTAACAGTAATGTGAAAAATGGTCATAAGTCACTTTTTCCAGTGCTATTGTAACTTTGAACGGTCAGTCACTAAACAAAAGGTTGTAAGTGGATGACTACCTGCAACTTCAGGCCACTTTATCTAAGGAAAATATAAGATCATTGAGAACTTTTCATATGATGAACACACTTGGCAGGGTAATTCTGCTGGGAGAAGGGAGTTCTGAGAGGACCCAGAATTTATGTGGCACATTTTTTAAGGTAAGAAGTTTTTCCGTTGTCCTTGTTCTCTTGTTTGTACTTTTGTCAACTGTTTTTGTTGCAAAAGGAAAAGATTATATTTAAATACTAAATAACTTATCAAATGGCTTGTTTTGTTTGACTCTTGTTATCTTTTTATCACCAAAGGTCTTATTATGAGCTGAGATGGGTAGGGATGGGATGTCAGAATTAAAGTAAAATGAAGAATTACTTTTTGTGTTTCATTTGTACTATCAAACACTTGAGGAACCCAGTCTGTGCAAAATATTGCCTTGTTTCCTTGTGTGTTCTTTCAGCCAGATCTCGCAAGTGCCTCTGCAATGCTATACATCAACTAGAAATAATCTTGAATAAAGCAGGAGTATTACAAAGAATAATATATGCATAGCTTTATTCTTAATAAGCTTGAGCGTTCCCTCATAAGGGATTTCTGCCTGACATCTGTGAAATCTCTTCCCATTCCAATCTCGAAGTCCTTTTTTAAAAAAAAATAAGACAATTTGTTTAGACCCGGGAGACGGGAGGAGGGGGAAGGAAGACAAAATTAAGAAAAATTGATCAAACAAGTTCTAAAATGAAATACCCGGAGTTACAGCATTCTTGTAAACAAATAAATACCAAAAGAGAGAGAGAGAAAGAGAGATTGTTCCATTTGTGAAAAGATCCATTGTGTGTAAAAAAATATAAATCCAGTGGGGATATTGCAATCTCATCTCATCTTATCTCAAAAGAGTAAGCAATTATTGGCTTCAGGGAATTTTCAGCAAAAATAGTTTTTTTTTATTATTTGAATTTTTATATCCATTTTGCCCTTCTGTTGATGTTTGGACAGTGCATCATTCCCTAAAACACATACATAATTTCTCAATTAGCATGACTGCAAAGAGGAGAAAAGAGAAAAATAGTGTGAAATGTAGTATTAAAGTGCTTTATATACTTTTGGAGTAAAGGATCTACATGCATAAATCTTCTAAAGATTCTGCTTAGGAATTTCACAAATAGGGCACACCCAAGCAATTGAGGAATTATAGAACCATAGAAAGGAAAAAAGTTTGGCCATGTCTATGCAAGAACTTGTGAAGGAACTGTTCCATCATTCTGACTTATCAAATTGTACTACAAGCAAACTAAATAGACATTTCAAGAGATCCTATAGAAACACCAGAAAGTAGAATAAACCACAACACCTGTCGTCAAATCAAAAGAGAAAGGGTTGATTGTGCACTATACTATAAAATGCTAGGCAGAAGGACACTAATGTACTGGCTATAATTAAGTTTAAAGATAAATGAGAAAAATGCAACTCTGCTAGTGTTATTTTCAGATTCTGGCCACACATTTTATTTTTACTTATTTATTTATTTTGTCCAGAGATTATAAGATAACAGGTATAAGTATAAGCATGGTTATGAATATATGAAATGGATACATATAAGAAAAAAAAAGAAACAATAGGACAGGGACGGTAGGCATGTTGGTGCGCTTATGCACGCCCCCTACAGACCTCTTAGGAAAGGGGTGAGGTCAATAGCAGATAGTTTAAGGTTAAAGTTTTTGGGGTTTGGGGAAGAAACCACAGAGTCAGGTAGAGTCTTCCAGACATTGACCACTCTGTTGCTGAAGTTATATTTCTTGCAATCAAGTTTTGTGCGGTTTACCTTGAGTTTGTATCTATTGTGTGCTCTTGTATTGTTATGGTTGAAGCTGAAATATTCATTGACAAGTAGGACATTGCAATATATAATTTTATGTATAATACTTAGATTGGACCGAAGGCAGCGTAGTTCTGTTTTCTAGGTCTAGAATTTCAAGTCTGGTGGCATAAGGTATTCTGCAACGAGTAGAGGAGTGGAGGACTCTTCTTGTGAAATATTTCTGGACTTTCTCAACTGTATTAATGTCAGATATGTAATGTGGGTTCCAGACTGATAAGCTGTATTCAAGTATTGGTCTAGCAAATGTTTTGTATGCTCTAGTTAGTAGTGTGATATTACCGGAGAAAAAGCTATGCAGGATTAGGTTAACAACTCTTAATGCCTTTTTGGCTATGTAGTTACAGTGAGCTTAGATCATTAGAGATGAGTACTCCAAGGTCCTTGACAGAGTTTGGATCATCAACAAGGTCTTGACTATTCAGCTTGTATTTTATTTTCTGGTTTTTTTTGCCAATATGTAAGACGGACCATTTATTTGTTGAAATTTGAAGTTGTCATTTGTTTGACCATTCTGATACATAGTCAAGGTCTTTTTGAAGAGTAGCAGTATTGTCTGTGGTGTTGAATAGCTTTACATCATCAGCGAAGAGAACGCAGTTGCTCTTAATATGATCACAGAGGTCATTTATGTAGAGCATGAAGAGAGTTGGTCCTAGAATGCTGCCTTGGGGGACACCAGTGTTGACAGGTACAGGATTTGATAGGACGTTCCCAATTTTGACCATTTGTTGTCTGTTTGACAGGAATGCTTCTATCCAGTTATGCAGGTGTCCAGAGATACCATAAGATTTTTTTTGATATGGGGATCCCAATGGGTTATTCATTTAGTATATACCAAGGTACCTGCCTCTCACCCTCTTATACAGGCAACAATCAAATAGGATGTGAGCCAGATGTTCTACCTTTGCCAGTCCGCAAATGCAAAGGTGTCCATTGTAGGGTATAGAATGGAATCTCCCATATCTGACCATTGTGTCAAGCTGTTCAAATCTAACTCAAATAAATATCTCCCTAAGATGTTTTGGCAGTTGCAGCTTTAAATAGCTGTCTATTTGAAAGATACATTTGTATTTGTTCAGCCATTTCAAGTTAATCTAATCTATTAATAAATCTAATAGCCATCTCTGTGGGAATAAAATGCCTGACTATATGTTGATAGATAATCATAATGATGGCTGGATGATAATATAAATAGCTACTGTGATGGAAATTTCCAATATATTCAATACTATAAGAAATACTCTGCAGAACAGAACTATATTTGGTTCTAAGATTGCAAACACTCCTCAAAGCTCTTCCAAATTATGTTTTTCATTTGACAAAGCAGACTTCCAGAATTAATGTAGACCAAGAGTGTCCATCCTTGGCAACTTTAAGACCTGTAGACTACTACTCCCAGAATTCCCCAGTCAGCCAATACTCCATGTTCGTGCTAATTCAGTACACAAATATTTGAAAATGGACTCTAAATGAAGAAGAATACTTAGAGATTAAGATATTTGTTGTATTGGTCGGACGGACACACCAGGCAGACACAGGAGCTGAAGAATAACGTTTCTTTATTTGAAGTAGTAACAGATTAACGTGGCTGCCCAGCTGGGCTGGCAGCCGGCTGGCTGGAGTCGGAGCCCCAAAAGCCCAGTTGATGCCGTTTGACAGCTCCTTATATAGTCTGCTGTCAAACGGCACCAACCAATGGGAACAGTCGGTGGTCCCGCTCAAAATGCGGACCAGGTTGAAGACTTAGCTAGTCAGGGACACAACACCCCTTTCCCCTAGCTAAGGGCATGCGCTGCCCAGCCTTTTGGGAATACCATGGTATAACAAGGAAATTGAACTAGTAGCTGCTTTGCACACCTATCCACTAGGCTTACAAAAAAATGGCACCCCACCTGTCACAAGGCAGGAGCCTGAGAAGGGGAACCAGATAAGATGGTGAATAACATGTCTGGTGACTGCCTGCATGGGGTAGGGCAGAGGTGCCTGAACCCTAAGGCTGGAGGCTCGTTGTGCTCTCCTGGCCCCCTTGGGACACGAACATCCAACCTCCCACCTACCTAGCTCGCCCCCCTGGGGAGTGTAGTGCTACTGTCAAGGAGACAAGCCCAGGTGGGAGAGACCCTGGAGGTGGGTGCATGGAAGGACTCTAATGGTGGGTGCGCACCTCCTTGTTCAACGCCTGACACCCACCACCCCTAAATACCGGATCCCATCCCCCAGAGTCACTGGGAAGGAGGGGGTGCAGAGAGAATTTTAATTAACAAAAGTGAGAGAATGAAGAAAAGTCTCAAACAACTCAGTGAATCATGGAAACGAACACCAGCCATGCTCAACCCCAGAGGGCTGCAGACCTGCAGAGCCAATGGCTGCACCCAGTCCACAATGGTGAAGAGCTGCACCGGCAGTGGCCCATCGCTTGGCAGCCGGTGGGAGTCGAGGAGCGCTCGGGCTGTTGGTGGCCGCGGCGGAGCGGTAGCAGCGGCGACGGCCAGGACGAGGGAGGCGACTGCAGCGGAGGTCGCGTGGCGGCGGCGGAGGCGAAGAGGCGCGCAGCGCGGCGGAAGGCCTCAGCGGCAGAAGAGGCAGCGGCGTCCCAGACAGGGTGGCTGCCAGCGGGGCCGCGGCGGCGGCGATGGAAGACCGAAGAGGCCGCGCGGCGGAGGCCGAAGAGGCCGCGGCGGCGGCGGAGGGAGGCGCGGTGGCTGAAGAGGCAGCTGCAGCGGAGGCCGTGGCGGCGGAGCGAGGCGGCAGCTGCGGAAACGGCGGCGGTGGCCGGAACAGGAAACAGCCGCAGCGGAGGCCGCGGCGGAGCGGAAGAGGCCGCGGCGGCAGCGGCGGAGGCAGCGGCGGCAGCGGAGCGAGGCGGCGGCGGCGGAGGCGCGGCGGCGGCGGCAGAAGAAGCGGAGGCCACGGCGGGCGGGTAGCTGGCGAAACGCGCGGCGGCGGCAGAAGAAGCGGAGGCGGGCGGCGGCAGCGAGGCCAGCGGCGGCAGAAGAATGGAGGCAGCGGCGGCAGAAGAAGTGGAGGCTGCGGCAGCGGAGGCACGCGGCGGCGGCAGAAGAACAGAGGCCGCGCGGCGGCAGCGGCGGAGGCCACGGCGGCGGCAGAAGAAGCGGAGGCAGGGTAACGAAGCGCCCGGCGGCAGAAGAGGCGCTCGGCGTCCTCGGCGGGAGCGGCTGCAGCGGAGGTGCTCGGCGTCCTCGGCGGGAGCGGCTGCAGTGGAGGCCGTGGCGGCAGAGCGAGGCGGCAGAGGCAGCAGCTCGGGAAGCGCGGCGGCGGCAGGACGGTAACGGCGGCCGAGTCGGGGGCCGCAGCGGAGGCCGCGCCGGTCTTCATGGGCCTTGAGCCGACGTCTGTCCTCGGCTAGGAGTTGTAGGCTTTTGCGCTCTTGTAGCGCCAACGGGGGTGCCCTTGGCACAGGAGGCGGCTCTATTCCTGCTCTATGGGGGGGGTTTCGCCGGCCTTCACGGGCCTTGATGGCGACGCCTGTTCCTCGGCTGGGGAGGCTTTCAGACTTCTGCGCTCTTGATAGCGCCAACGGGGTGCCTTTCGCACGGGAGGCTAGAGTGCCTGTCAGGCAGTGACTTTCTCCTCAGCTCAGGAGACTTTTTTTTTTCCTCAGCTGAGGAGGCTCTTTAAATTTGGCGCGCGCAGAGACTGTCTGCGGCTCCAGACATTCTGTGGCTTCAGCTCTATCTTCAGTGACTTAGCTTCTTGCCTGGGTGTCTCTTCTGACATCCCACCCTCGTCGCCAGTGTTGTATTGGTCGGACGGACACACCAGGCAGACACAGGAGCTGAAGAATAACATTTCTTTATTTGAAGTAGTAACAGATTAACGTGGCTGCCCAGCTGGGCTGGCAGCTGGCTGGCTGGAGCCGGAGCCCCAAAAGCCCAGTTGATGCCGTTTGACAGCTCCTTATATAGTCTGCTGTCAAACGGCACCAACCAATGGGAACAGTCGGTGGTCCCGCTCAAAATGCGGACCAGGTTGAAGACTTAGCTAGTCAGGGACACAACAAAATTTAAAGTCTTATTTAATTTTATCATGTCTTCAACCATCATCCCAATTTCTGGGTTAGAACTTTTTTCCAAAACTCATGTTATTATCTTCCTGGGGTAGCCAAGCTAAATTTACTCTGCCTATTTGCAAGTTTGACTAAGAGCAAAATACCTGTGTTTTGATTTGAGGCATTGTTACTTAGCAGATATTGGAGTAAACTAGTAAGCTATTGACAGAGAATCTAATTATTCTTACCTCACACCTTTTGCTTCTCAATAAAATCTACAAAACCATACAATACCACTCTATACTTTTATGGACAGATCCCTTTTACTTTCTTGCTTTTGTGCCACAAAAGCAAATGCAATGAATCAAGGATGAAGGTAGGGAAGGTTTTATCCTTCAACTTGCAACTACACAACCAGTGAAGAGAGCAGTGGTAAGTGCTCATGTTGTGAAGAGACAGAAAGAAGAGTGCATTTTTCTAACACTTTTACAAGACAGAGAGATATTATATTTAAATCCTTGTTGGCCCTTGGGCTAAGACCAAGCTTTTATAAGTCTATAGTAAGGTTTTTGACTGCATTAGACCACATCAGATTGGTAGTCCTTAAAAACATAGAAGAATTGGATGGTGTATATTGAAGAATTGTATGCTGACCAGGATGAATATAAAGCTAGTTCAACATTGGAAAAGAACAAAAGACAGAATATGCCGCAATGCAAACAGAGACCCATATTACACCACTGTTACATGTACTGTTGCCAGTTTCTTCCAGTTCAATTCAAGGTGTTGGTTATCATCTTTAAAGTCCTTTATGGCATGGGTCCAGATAACATAAAGGGGCATGCTTTAGATTCTATCAGCCAAGAAATTGCAGCTGGTGGGGTACAGGAGAAGAGCCTTTATGCTGTGGCTCCCATCCAGAACAAAATAACAGAGTTGGAAGGGACCTTGGAAGTCTTCTAATACAAACCCACTGCTCAATCAGGAAATCTTATACATTTCAGACAAGCGGTTGTCCAGTCCATTTGTCTGGAATGGTATGGAGTCTCCTGTTTGGGCAGGGGATTGGACTAGAAAACCTCCAAAGTCTCTTCCAACTCTGTTATTATTCTGTTATATCAGCCTTGGATCTGGTTCATTCTGCAGCTAAATATTGTGATGACACGTGACTTCATAGCACGCACAGCCAAATAGTTGAATCCAATGTTTCCCCCTTTGATCACTTGATTTTAATTCTTTTGCAACTTTTTAAAATCTGCTCCTTTCTTAAAGTTGTTTATTCTGAATAAGTGCAGCACACCATGCATGTATGCAAGTACTGCAAAAGCAATAATAAAATGAAAATAACCCTAAAATTATTAGGAAAGCTGGTGATCAGATTTTAAAACCTATTTTTATGAAAAATTGGAGTTATTGGGAAAAAAGTCCTACTCTCTCATGATTAAAGGAAAACATACTTTCAAGTATGGAGCCATTTTTAGCTAAAAAGGAGAGGGACTAACTCTCATTCAATTCTATATTGATAGTTTTCCAGGGTCAACCATGTCATTATATTAAAGTGTACCATTTTCTTGTAACTTTTTAGAAAAAATATGTTTTGAAGGACGTGAAAAGATTTCTATATGACATTTTCATTTTCAATCACTGATTTTTTTTTCTTATTGTGACAAAGCCCAATGATCTGCAAGGACACAGTAACAAAGTTTACAGTAATGTGCATGAAGATTTCAGAAAGTAATGGATTGGCCTGAGACGACTGTGTAGTTCTAAATGCAGTTTGATCCCAAATAAGTTACCATATTTTTCAGAGTATAAGACGCACTGGACACAAGATGCACCTTGGTTTAGAGGAGGAAAAAAAAAAAAAAAATAGTTTTTTGCCTCCACACGTCTTGTTTTTGCCTTCCCCAGCATCCAAAAACACTCTGCAGGCAAAAAAAACCCCAACCCACCTGTTTTTGGCCTCCCAAACTCTCTGTGCACCCCTTTTTTGCCCCCATAGTGTCCAGAAGCAGTGTGCAGGCTTCATCTGTCCCGTTTTTGCCCTCCCCGGCATCCAGAAGCACTCTGCAGGGGGTGCACTTTTGGCCTCCGGAGGCCAAAAACACACCCCTACAGAGTGCTTCTGGACACCAGGAAGGGCAAAAATGGGACCCATGGCGGGGCTTTTTTGATTTGATTAGTTTCCATTCATTGTTTCTTGTCTTGCCTTTTATGCTTTGGAAAATAAGTTGACCCCCTCTTCTTTGTGGCAGCCCCTCAAATATCTTATCACCCCAATCCTTCTTTTCACCACACTAGACATACCCAATTCCTGCAACTGCTCTTCATATGTTTTAACCTCCAGCTCCCCAATCATTTTCTGTGTTCTCTGTTCTTCTCTGCTCTTCCATTGTTCTTCTGTGAACTCTTTCCAGAATCTCTGAATCTTTTTTATTTTATGATGACCAAAACTGAATGCAATATTCCAAGTGCAGTCTTACCAAGGCCTTTTAAAGCTATATTAACACTTGATTTGATCTTGATTCTATCCTTCTATTAATTGGCTTTTTTAGGAGCTGCAGCACATTGCTGGTTCATATTTAAGTGGTTGCCCACTAGGACTACAAAATCATTCTCACAGTTACAGCTATTGAGCTGTTCCACTTATCCTGTATCTGTACATTTAGTCCCCCCCCCCTCAAGTGTAAAACCTTATTTTTTTATACACTGAATTTCATTTTGTTAGATAGGACCCAGTGTTCAAATCTGTTGAGATCTGTCTGGATCTTGAGCCTATCTTCTGGGGAATTGGCTATTCCTGTCAGTTTAGTGTTGTCTGCAAATTTAATGAGTTCTCCAATTTCTGTCTACCTCACATTTTTCTAGCTTACCAAGAAGTAGGTTGTGATATACTTTGTCAAATGCCTTACTGAAATACTATGTCCACTGTACTTTGCTGTTTATGTCAGAGTTATTGGTCTGTAGTTTCCTGGATTTGTTCCCCCCCCCACCTTTTTTTTTGAAGATGGGAACCAGATCAGCTTTTTTCGAGTCCTCTGGTAGTTTCCTAGTGCTCCAGGAGCTTTGAAAAATATGATTCAATGATTCCAAGATCATGTCTGTCAGCTCCTTGAGAACTCTGGGATGTAATCCATCAGATCCTGAAGTCATCTAGGGTGGACACGTGTTCTTTTACCATTTTCTTGCTTATTTTAATTTTAATTTCTAGTCTACCTTTTATGGTTCTGTTTTTGGCAAGTTGAACTATTTTTTTTCCTTTTGGTTTAAACTAATTTTTTTTTTTTTTTTTTTTAAAAAGAACCACAATGACGACTCTGAAAGGCAAAAAAAAATGACATCAGTTTCATCTCTGTCCATTGCATTGCCAGCTGGTCAAAAAGCAATTGAAGGGATGCTCAGTACAGAAAAGACAAGTAACACTGCCAATATGCAAGCAATGCAAACAACACTGCTAGCCATTCAGGAAATGATGTTAAAAATGCAGGAGATGATGTCAAAAAATCATATGGAATTGAAGACAGAGATGGGAGAGATGAAAGGCGAGATCCACAAACTGGATGATAAAATAGGTACAATCCAGCAAACAATAGAGAGAAACAAGCAAAAAATAAAAAATGTAGAAGTTAAAGTGGAACAAACAGAAAAGAAGTTGGAAATGATGGACAGGAAAGTAATGGTGATGAATAAAGACCTGGAAGATTCGATAGTGCATCTAGAAATGGAGCATGCTGCATTCTATTTGAGATTTCAAAATGTACCAAAAGCTAAAGAGGAAGATCTAGGAGTTATAATGTCACAATTGATAGTGGAAGCACTACAGAGGGATCAGCAGGAAATAGTGAATGAACTCAATGAGATCTACAGAATACATACCAATTACATGAGGAGACACAAGCTGCCAAGAGAGGTGCATATGTGATTTGTGAGGAAGAAGGTGAGAGATATCATTTACAAGATTACAAAAGATGAGCCAATGATGTATAAAGAAAAAGAATTGTAATATTGAAACAGATTCTGAGGTGAGTGAGGGAACAAAGGAAAGACTATAGATTCCTAGCATCACTTCTAAATAAACAAAATATATGGTTCAGATGGTTAGTCCCTGAAGGAATGCTGGTGACTTGGCAAGAAAGAAAAATTAAAATTGACAGTATTGACAAGGCACAAGAATTGAATGAGCAGTTGGTGGGATCAGAAGAATAAACCAGTAGTAAGGAAGAGTTGGAAAGCAGAAGCCAAGAAGACCAGCAACAGGAGATACAACAAGTGGAACAAGAAGAAAAAGATAAGGAAGAGAGAGAACAACCAAGAAGAGAAGGATTAAAAGTAAGAACACAAATAGAAGTAAGAACCAACAGAAGACCAAGACAGACTTACAACTAGTAAAATGGAAGAAGAAATTAAACTAATTTCAATAAACTTTAACAGATTAAATTCCTCAGCTAAGAGGAAACAAACGGGTTAAATTAGTGAAACAAAAAGTTGATATTGTGTGCCTACAAGAGGTACACATCCAAAAACAACACAGTAAATGCTTAGATTGCCCCCAAATTAGAAGTCTTGTATACAGCATTGGTGGATTTAAAAAAAAAGAGGGGTAGCAATGTATATTAGGAAAGGAATAATAGGCAAACAAATTTACGCAGAAAAATGAGGTTGAATTTTAATGGTAGAACTAAAAATTCAACAAAAAAAATATTATTGGTGGGGATATATGCCCCCAATGATAACCAAAAAGAGTTCTATAACAAACTGTATGAGAAAATAATAGAAACAAAACAAGAAAACATTTGCTTAGTAGAGGATTGAAAAGTGAAGAGGGAAATAAATATGGCTAGACATAATTTAAATTTGATTGCCCAAGAAGAAAGAGCAAAAAATTTGAAATTTGTAAGACAGAATTTTTTTTTGAATCTGCAAACAAGCCTGGCAGGTGATTGTCGTATAAGCTGAAAATAGAGAAGGAAAAAAAGATTAATTCAACAACTTAAAGATGAGAAAGGAAAAATATGTCACCGGATGCAAGAAAAAAAGTTGTGCAAAGCTATTTTGGAGAGCTATATAAATGGGAAAAATTATGGGGGAGAGTGTAATACAATATTTAGAGGAGAATGGTTTAAGTTCAATCCTAGAAGCAAAAAAGAGAGATATTAAATAAAGAAATAACCTTAGCAGAATTGAAGAAAGCAATACAAAAGAAGAAAAGCAATAAAATCCCAGGACCGGATGGTCTTCCTAATGAGTTATATAAAAATAGGTATGAAATATTTGAACCATTGATGTTGGAAACATACAATGAGGCATTACTACAAGCCAGACTGCCAGAGAATCCTGGTACATTACACTAATTACCAATCAATAATTAATACAGAATTATAGACCAATCTCGTTGTTGAACACAGACTATAAAATATTCATGACAATATTAGCAAAAAGAATGAAACCAATACTAAGCGAAATTATAAAATCTGACCAGAATGGCTTTTACCAAACAGACAAATAAGGAATAATATTAGAACAGTATTAAATACCATTGAATATTATGAAGTTCACCCTGAAAAGCAAGCAGTGTTAATATTTCTAGATGCACAAAAAGCTTTCGATAACTTTAATTCGCAGTTTATGTTGCAACAAATAGCAAAAATGAATTTTGGTATGAGTATAGAAAAAACATTACAAACAATATATTCTAGTCAAAGGACACTATTAAACTGAGATTGTACAGAGGACTTTAAGATAGCCAAAGGAATAAGACAAGGGTGCCTACTATCACCTCTGCTATTTATTCTGTCTTTAGAAGTGTTACTAGCCAAAACCAGACGAAACTTGAAATAAAGAGAATTAAAATTAAAAAAGAAGAATGCAAGGTCCAAGCATTCACAGATGATCTAGTATTCATAACAGTGGACCCATTAAATACCGGATATATGTTGTTACAAGAAATAGAAAATTTTGGAGAAATGGCTGGACTTAAAATAAATAAAAGTAAAACCAAAATGATAGTCAAAAACTGTACTACAAAGCAAAAAACAGAATTAGAAACTAAAACGGGATTACAGATTGCAAAAAAGGTGAAGTTTTAGGAATATGGTTATCTTCTAGTTACTCTTCAATCAAAGAAGATAATTATACTAAATTAATAAAACAAATTAGAAAAGAATTAGAACTATGGGGAAAATTACAATTGTCATTATTAGGGAGAATTGCAGCAATAAAAATGAACACTTTGCCCGAATTAATGTACTTATTCCAAATGATCCCAATAAAACTAGATAAAAAGTTCTGAATTAAATAAAATGACACTCAAATTCATCTGGTTGGGTAAGAAACCACATATTAGATTAAAATTATTCCAGGATAATAGGAGCAAAGGTGGTTTTGGACTACCAGAATGGGAACTCTATTATCAGGCAGCAGTATTAAATTGGATAAAAGATTGGGTTAAGCTAAAAGATAAGAGAACTCTAATGTTAGAAGGTCATGACTTTCAGATAGGTTGGTGTTATGTCTCACCTTTCTCCTGTCCAAGAAAGATGAAGAGTCCAAACTTCCACAAATACAGGCAGGCAAGAAGATTCAGTATTTACAGAGTTAATTCCTTTATACAGACAAGGTTCTTGGCATTATAACAAATGCTGCCTGCCAAGTCCGACAAGATAACCAGAAGAATTAATCACTAAAGCTTCCAACGCAGACCACAAGAAACAAAACACACCGAAGCCTGACAGAAAAGTAAAACTTTGTCCCGTATAGAGTTTCCAGTGAAAACACACCCACTTTTATCCCCTGTGGGGTGTGTCTCAATGACTCAGCTCACTCTTTGATTCGCCCACACCTCCTACGTTGCAGCTCACACTTCTTCCTGCGACACTGCCTAGGATCAAGCCAGCATTCGTCTACTTGATTTCCTGTCAGAGGCTGCTCCGATATGCCCTCCTCCTCCTGATTAACCTCAGGCTGTCCCTCTCGGTTATCTGCTGAAACCTGAGATATTATCAGGGAGGAAGGCATTGCCAAAGAGGAAGGTCCTGAGGAGGAAGGCATTCCCAATTCCTCCTCATCATCTTCCGAGTCCTCTTCCTCTAACAATGCAGGCTCAGGAATCGGAGCCACAACAGGTTGGCATGCAGTTTTGTGGGGGGAAAGGGGTAAGGCACATGCCTACTTTAATTGACATCTAATAAGAGATTCATGGGACTTCCGTTTTGGGTCTCTTCAGCGACAGACCGAAATCCGCGATCATGCGCGGTTTCGATCTGTGCTCGCCGCTGAACCACCCCGAACCTTTGGATTTGGGGCTGAAGCCATCCCGTAGAGGTGGTGAAGAGGGGGGAGATTGCTAGCCAAGTGGAGGGGAGCCACATCTCTCCTCCTTGGCTGGTCTAAACTCCTTCCCTGAAGGCGGTGGCAGCAGTGGTCAGAAATGGCCACCTCAAAGAAGAACCCGACTGGATAAGATTGTGCAGGAGGAAGACAAAGAGGAAAGCAGGACAGACCGGGCTAAACAACAGAGAACATCTAAGCAAGGTACCCTGAATCTAAAAGTACTTAGAGGGATACTTCTGAAAGAAGATCTTTAAGCGGCGAAGGAGAGAGAAAAGGATGTTAAAAACCCTTTTTTAACCTTTATATTGACAATTACAAATGGTATGGAAAGAAATTTATATTAATCTATTTTGACACTAATAGGCAACCTTAAGCTGAAATCTAAGTGTCAAAAGGAGAATAAAGATTTTTTTCTTGGTCAGTTTAAAGCCCTAAAAAGGAGAAGAGTGGAGGCAAAAGAGTGGGACTTGGAATAATGGAAAAATGGAATGCCACCTGGAAAAATGAAGAGGATTAACAGTGAAACTTTGAAAAGACTCCCGAGGATACATTGTAACTGAAATCTTATTAAAAGACACAGTAACCCATGGAAAGGAAAAGTAAAGGAAAGAAACAAGAAGAAACAATCTGGGACCATTTGGTAATTTAAAAAAAAGTTTTTGGCATTGGTTTTTTCTTTCTTTTTCTGTTTTTATTTAAAGTCAATCGGATGATTGTTCAAAAGTGTTTAAAATCACTCCTGGAGGAATTGAAGTTGAGTCTTAAAAAACAGAAAGAAGATGGAGAAAGGGGAGGAAGATCCTTTGGCTTTGTATTTGAATTTTTTGAAATGGAGATCCTGAACTATGAAAAGCAAAAGGAAAAGCTTCAAGAGCAAGAAGAAGGGCGGGACAAAGAAGAAGCCATTCTCAATGATCAAATAATGCAAACTGTGGTAATAAGGGGGAAAAGGGGTAAAGCAGTTAAAAGTTTGAGATCAAAGGGAACAGCCAAAAAGAAAAATAGTCTGAAAAAGAAGTATAACAGCAAGGAGAAGCAGAACAGAAGGGGAAACTAGAGAGAGAATGGTATAAAAAAAGGGATGAGAAAAAGGGGGGAAAGATAGAAAGGGAAAGAACTTATGAGTGACAAAAACAGGAAATAAAGAAAAAGGGGAAACGTACTAGGATTAAAGGTATTTGCTCAGCTAGAAAACACAGAGACAATGGATAATTAAGTTAAAAGTGAGAATTCTGCAAAGGTACAAAAGATAGTGTTGTGACAGTAGAATACTGTAATGAGTTAGAAATTAAATAAGTAAATAATTTATGAGATAAAACTGTATTTTATGTAATGGTATGTTTATTTATAATTAATGCAATAATAAAGAAGAGAGGGAAACATTGCAATTGTTTCTAAAGATTGATAAAATATTGAAAAGAAATGTGAATGATTTATAAGGAAATTTATACCAGTTATTAGAATGAATTTGAATAATTATTTTGCTTATTAATAGTAAATAATTTATAAGATAAAACTGTATGACTATCCAATGGTATGCTTATTAACAGTTAAGTAATAATGAAGAAGGGAGGGAAACATTTCAATTGTTCTCAAAGATTGATAGATATTGAAAAGAAACGTGAAAGATTTACAAGGTTCATACCAGTACAAGAATGATTTTGAATAACTATTTTGTTTTTGCTATGTTTTTAGAGTTTTAAAATTCTCCATAGGGAAGAATAGCATAAAGTGAAAACCACTGGTAGACCCTCAGAAGGTGATGATGCCACCACTGCACATCAAGTTAGGCCTCATCAAATAATTGGACATAGTTTTAGACAAATAGTCGGCAGTTTTCAAGTACCTTCAATATCTCTTTCCACAGCTGTTGGAGGCAAAGTTAAAACTGGTATCTTCATCAGACCACAGATAAAGAAGATAATAGAATGTGATGAATTCATCAAGAAGCTCAACAGGATGGAGAAAATGGCTTGGAATAGTTTCATTGCAGTGGTTCATGGCTTTCTGGGAAATCACAAGGTTGAAAACTATGAGCAACTAGTTCAGATTCTCATAAAGAACTGTTTTCTTTATCCTATTTAAACACAAGCAGTTGAAATATAACACTTAGAAGCCATAAACAAACATTGTATTATATCTAAGGAAGAAGTGCTGGACTACCTTGTGACTTTGCTTTTGTTTGGCCTACTCTCCATGTGCATCTTAAAGTAGCTGTAACACTAATCCAATTAGCATTGTAAATAGTGTGTGCTTCCTTCAACAACTGACTAAACATGCCCAGATAGACAGAAAGAATCAACATACTGGTTTCCGTTCAAGGCAGACTCAGGCATGTCCTTTAGACTCTGGAATCATCACAAGATATCCCTTGTCTTGAAGAATATTCCACACAGCTAAGTACATAAAGATTTAATGCTCAGTTTTAATGAACTTGTGAACCTAGTTAAACAAGTGCCTTGCCTCTTCATTCTAAGAGTTAGCACAACTTCTGTAGAATCTCTACCACAATGCTATTTAGCTGGGTTCAAGTTAGGAAGAAAGAATTCATGTTTTATGAAATTAAGTTAGATAGTCCTTAGTTCATTTAGTGACTGGTCCTGAAAGAAGGGGCTTATGACAGTTTTCCACACTTATAACTATTGCAGATTCCCATGGTCAGGTGATTGAAATTGAGAAGCTTGGCAACTGACTCATATTTATGATATTTGCAATGTCCCGGGATCCTGTGATCACTTTTTGTGACTTTCTGGCAAGAAGAGTCAATGGGGAAGTAAGATTTACTTAACAACTATCTTACTAACTTAATAACTGCAATTATTACTTAACAACTTTGGCAGGAAATGGGGCAAAACTCACTTAACAAATGTCTTACTTAGCAACAAATTTTCTTGGCACAAAATGGGTGAGTTCACAATGATATATGTAGTCCTCGGTTGTAAGTCAAGGATTTACATCAATGTGGACTCACCCATTTTTTTTCTATGCATAGAATTGTGTTGCTGAATATCTTCAAATGAGCTTTATTTTCCTTTCCCCTTGCAAATAAATAATACTAATCCAACAAGAAGGGGGAGGGCAAGAAAAAAAATCCCTCATTTCTTTGTTAGCACAGCTGCAATGCTGTAAACTTCCGATTTCTGAATGGTAAGAAATTTTCCTGCTGTGAACCTGGAAACACAAACAACTGGTGGCAACAATGGAAATAAAAAGACCAAAAAAAAGCAAATTTTGGTCCTAAAACTCTAATTAGAAAGTAAACATCTGTTGCAATCATGAATACTATAGGGAATTCTATTCTAGTCTAAATGGAGTTTTTAAATAATGAACACATTGAGCTGCTAGTAAATAATCGCCTGAGGTAGGTAGAAAGAGACAGATATTACAAAATGTGTATTTTATATTATCCCTTTTCTTAAGAAACACAGTATCCTTCTTTTGAAAGGATTCCAGGGCCCCTCCTACTGTTTTGTTAGAGCAGAAATAAAAATCAAGATAAGATTATAGGAAGGGGTAAGTTTATAAAGATAGAAGTCAGAACACTCAAATGAGAGTAATAGATGCTTGTTCAAAGAAATGGGCTAGCACAGTGGTCCCCAACCTTTTTTGTACCAGGGACCAGTTTCAAGCAGAAACACTTTTTCAAGGACCGGGGGAGGGGAGGAGAATCCGAGTTTGGTGGTTTGCTTGCAGGCGTTTCATTACCTGACTAGGTAACATCTGATGTTGTTACCTAGTCGGGTAATAAAACGTCTGCCAGCAAACCACCAAGTTCAGGGAGCGGCAATGCCTCCTCATTGCAACCCTGAGCGATAGATATTCTCTTCTATTGGGACATTTAAAAAGGAGGGTTTCAGCTGCAGATTCAGGAACTGCACCGGGCTGAGGAGCGCCTTCAAAACTGAGCACTGGGCGGTGGCGGCCCACAGCTCTCAGCCCTGCCTTCCTCAGCCCCATCCCTCAGGTGTCTCCCTCCCTCCCTCAGGTGTCTGCCTCGTTCCTCTCTCAGTCGCTCTCTCGCTCCTCCACTAGCCCAGGAATAAACTGCTTCAAAGAATCCGGCAGGGTGGCTTTTCCTGTCAGCGCAGCTCCTCCGAAGCGCCCGTTCATCCCCACCCCGACGCCCGCGCGTGGTTCAATCCAGCGCTCCGTTCTGCCTGCCTACCTGCCTGCCTTCGTTTCTGGTTGTTTGGGAGCAGCTTCGGCTGATAAAAAGAGGCGAATAGTTATTATTCTCAGCCGAAGCTGCTCCCAAACAACCAGAAAGCGAAGGCAGGCAGGCAGGCAGGCAGAACGGAGCGCTGGATTGAACTGTGCGCGGGCGGGAGGAGGAGCTGCGCCGACAGGAAAAGCCACCCTGCCGGATTCTTTGAAGCAGTTTCTTCCTGGGCTGGTGGAGGAGCGAGAGAGCGACTGAGAGAGGAACGAGGCCGGAGGAAACCGAAGCTCCTGAGCCAGAGAGCAGGACAGGCTTTGGTTGCTTCCTCCCTCCCCTTCTTTCATTTGTGTCCTTGATCCCTGATCCCAGCAGCATTCATCGAAGGCGAAGAAAGCCGCCATTTTTTATTTTATTTTCTTTGCGGCCCGGTACAAAGTGATCCACGGACCGGTACCAGTCCGCAGCCCGGTGGTTGGGGACTTCTGGGCTAGCAGATGCAATGAAAGATGCTAACTTTGAATCCATCTTGGTGGGTTTTTTTTTTTAATGTTATGCATATTTTCCTTCACTAAAGAGTCATTATATGAAGGGAAGCAAAAAAAATCTCCCAGTTTGTAGAAATAAGCCTGAGGAAGTTTTTATGTTTTTTAATAGGATGGGAAAATCATAAGGCAATATGTTTTTCCCCATTTTCTTTTCTATAGCTTTCAAAAATCATTCTTCTGAATTTTAATTAGAAATCACCAAGAAACAAAGGCACTGTCAGATCCCTAAATGTGATACTACCATTCAATTGGAGAAGGGGGGTGGCATTCATTTCATTACTATTGCCTGTGACAACTGATATTTTATAACTTGTATCCTGGTGCCAGAGCGCCCTGAGATTTTCTCACTTCTTGGGGAATGTATTAGGGGCGCCATGTGGGTTGTTTCACTTTGAAAGCCAGTGGAAGATGGCCCTGGGAATGCCTGCCTATCTGATTCTCAGAGTGGCCGGTACAATACCATCTTCACACCTATGGATTGGCTGAATCCGCATCTGCTGGAGGGAGGGATCTCTACTGCCTTAATTCTAATCGTTTTGCCTAAGGGTACTCAGACTCTGCTTTGAATGACTTGCTTTCACTTCTGCTTAATAAAAGGTTCCTTTTGAAATACTTCATTTCAATAGTCTTCACTTTCTTAAGTTGGGGGGGGGGGAGACAATCCTTACAGTCCCTTTTTGTTTTGGCTGGGGGTGTGTGTGGACAACTTCATGCTTAATAGACCATCACCAAAACACCGATAATAAAATAATTCCAAAATCTCAAGGTAGAAATAGAAATCCCAGGGCCCCCTCCCCCCAGATCTGTGATGATCAGCCACACCAATCGGGAAAAAAGGTGAAATGACCACCCTACATTTCAAAGTTGTAATTGGTGCAGAAATGAAGATTTCCCATTCCCTGCCAAAAGCCCCCCTCCTCATTCATACTTCATAAAAACCTGTAACCGTGTGACCATTGTTTGAAAGAGCAAAGATGCATTCACTATAGAAGGAGGTGAAAAAATACCTGTTTCCAAGGGAATTGGGCCATTGTGCAAATACGGTTATCATGGCAACAGAGGGATTTGCTACTCTTCCATGTAGAGAAGAATGAAGAGAAAGCACTGGCTATGTTTTTCTTGGTGATATTACTATGGTCATATCTATTGATGATATGGTACAGGATCTTCCTTGACTGAGATTATTTTAGAAAAGATACCCTGCTCAAACCTAATTGCAGCAATAGCCAAGGGATTTAAAAGAGAAAAAAAATACACAGATCCCTGAAAATTACTAGGGTGATTTATCAAATTCCATGTCATCACAAATCCTCTTTTGTCTCCAAAATGTTTAAGACCCCAAATTCATGGCTTGTCTTGTATTGGCTGCTATATACTTCATCCAGGATTATTAATAGACTTGTTTTCATTAGTAAAATATTCTGTTGCTCTTTTATTGTCTTGATACTTGAAAATTTTCGAATTGTCTTTATGACAGCATTGCCACATACATTTCAAGAATGTTATGACTTTCTGTATCCGTCTGGATTTCTTCACATTTATCATCTGATGGTTAAAGAATGCTTCTTCTGTAATCTGAGGTAATATGTCCTGAGAGTAGTCATCATTCTGGGAAGTACCATATTCAAGGCCAGCTTGTGAACTTAGCATTACTAGCATTAGAACCTCTCATGCTATGTAACATATCAAGAGCAAGACATCTCCAGCAGTTTTGGTCTTGGGTGAGTACTTCAGCATCTTCCCATGTTATGTTTAATATCTTTAAGTCTTCCATTAATATTCTTTGACATGTATTTTCAGAGTGTCCTCTTGATCAATTGGCAATGGAAAGGTCCATCTCATTGCTATATTGGGGATTCAATTGTTCCCCATGCAGAGAATATGATTTGCAAGTTGGAGTCATCTGCATGCAACAATGTTATGTAGTTTGCAGGAGAAACGCTTTTGGAACACTTCCTCATTAGTAGCATGGTAAAAATAGCTAATCTTTAGGTATTGACATATTGTTGGAATATGTGAAGATTCTTGTTATTACTTGCTTGTTAATGTCTCACTGGCATAAATTGCTGTTGGGATCACTATAGACATGAGCAAGATTTTATTCATACTCTGATAATAGCTGTTGCTTCTCTAATGCAGCATTTGATGTCCATCTCTCCATCTCCATTTCTGGTGATTGCATTATCCAAACAGGTAAACTTTTCTACTTCCTCAAATCTCTGTGATCTGAGTGTGTTTCCCTGTATCTATGCAATGATGTTCCATATAATTTGACTTTTCATGCATACACATTTTAATGCAGGTTTTTTTTTCAACCTGACAACCTGGTAACTGAGCAGTTAACTGTTAGCACTGAAGTGGTGCCTATTTATCTATTTGCATTTCCATGCTTTTGGCAGGAGCCGGAGCAAGGATGGGAGCTCACCCTGTCAGGTGTGGTCAGGTCTCAGACTTGGGGTGTCTTAACAGCCAGCCTCTCTTTCTCTCTCTCTCTCTCTCCCTCCCTCTCCCCTCTCTCCAGTACAAATATGTTCTATAGTATCTGTGTGTGTGAAGTGCTCAGTTACCAGACTACCAGGTTGAAAAAAAACTGCTTTAAAATGTGTATGCAAGAAAAATAAATGAATAAACCATTAATTGCCTATATCTCCTGCTTCTCTGGCTCTGAAGAAATGCACAATCAACAACTGATCCAACCTGCCTTCTTTCAGCACTAATGATGCCTTGTTGCTTCCAACAGAATATCAGCTTAGTGAGTGAAAAGAAAAAGAGAGTCTTGCAAATTGGTAACTCATGGGAAGAAGGCTAGTTGATCAATGATTTTTTTGTCTACCAAAATATGTATTTAAGATGAGAACTGCTTGTCCCTGATACCCATATTTTAAAACCTAAAATTATACTCTTCACGAGGGTGGGGGAGCCACAGGAAAATGACCTCACACACTATATGACCACACAAATGATGAAAATGATAAACTATATGTTGCAATAGAAATGATACCAATTATAAGCAGTAGGTTGATCCTTTCAGTAATAATATGTGATATTCTTATGGCTTTGAGGGAACATATATGAATATCACAACATCATCATTTGGGCATTATATTTCTCCTATTTGTCTCCTAGGAAGGAAAAAAGTTGCAAACTATATATAAGTCATGAGTCTTTTATTATAATAATCTGGAATATGTCATTAGGTGCACCTATGAGGATGTTTTCGTAAGCAAAATGTGTACATTAAACTAGCCTGGTTAATGTGTCATTTTTATTTTCAGTTCTTTAGTCTATCTAGCATTTTTTTTTTTCTAAGGTAAAAGCTTTTAGCCTGACATGAAAGAGCACAAACAAAAACATGCACACAGACACAAATATACATACAGAAACACAGATACATGGACATTGAACACTGAATATGTGAGATTTAGTTTTTCTTAATTCCCAACAAGGTGAAAGCTTTCCAAAGCTGTTAGACTAATTGTATCAAATTACAGGAAACAAAATCAAGCTCCGGATGAGAATTTTTGAAGATTTCTTCATATTATTACAATTATTCTATTGGGGAATTGTGAGGTTGACAATTTCTTCTACTACCTGCCAGGGTTCTAAAGAAAAATTTCTTGCAGTCTTTTAAATAAACCCCTAGAGCAAATTCTGTCTCCTTCAGGAATTAATGCCTTTCAATTGTGTTTGGTTACTAAAGATTACTAATTGTGAAATTATTCAGAAATTTTGCATACACAAATATTATCAGATGACATATATTCTGATGTGTAAGTGTATTTCAACATTTTTCCCCCTCTGCTGGTCCCACATTTAGAAATGGAGCTCCTCCATACTATACCAATAAATTTTTTTATGCAAGTTTTTTTTTTAAAAAAACTCTTATGGACCCTTGTAGAGGAAATACTAGTCATATTATTTCTTTTTCCTTACATTCAGTGGCATTTCTTTGTTCAGGGCATACAGTGCTTGATCTTTAAGGGCAAAAGAGAGTACTTAAGCTTCAAAGCCTTTACACGATGCACTCATCCCTGTTGATGATTCAAGTGATGTGAAGATACTTGTGATATAAAGAGTTTGCAGCACTGGGTAAAGGAGAAGGCATGAATGATAGTATGCAAGAGAGGGGGAAGATATAGATATTGGCCCCTTCCCCCCTATTTTCTCACAGTTTGGAAACTGTGACCTCTCTGCAAAACGTTCCATGCAATCTTTTCAAAGAAATATTACCAAAACTGAGAATTAATACTCTACAAACTTTATGATTAGATATTATTACCTTAATGATGTCAGCATCTCTCTATTTTTGATGATAAATTATTCAAATATTTATCAGATGGTTAATGTTATAAACAGTGAACATGCCCTGAGTCCAAAGCAATCACTTCAATGTTCAGTCACTTTGCTTGCAGGGGAAAACCTACCATAATAATCACATTCAAGGTTTGTTGTTGTTTTATTACGAACAGCTATAGATCAAATTCTTGATCAGAAATTTAGAAATATAATTAAGGGGCCAAATTATCAGTCACAATGATTTCCTTGGAGCTTCTGTTTATTGAATGAGATTAGAAGATGTCATGTCTTCATCTATATATGTGACATGTGAGTATCCTATACAATGGTCTATCAATGCTATTGTTTAGGGTGCACTGTCCCCCCCAATTTAAAAAGAGAAATGGAATGCATGCAAATAAGATGACCATAAACAGTGTTTCTCCTAAAGAGATAGTGGAATCATACTTTATTTTCTGTGTGAGGTGAAAGAAACAGACATCTATAGTAATCTCCCACATGAAAAGCTGCCGTGGTCCAATAAATAGCAAATCGATTGAGCTATGATTGACAAAGACATACAAAATCTTATTTAAAAAACAGTGTTTGAGTTGGTTATGAATTTAAAACAAAAGAATATAAAAGAGTTGTTCTGGATCAGAGTAAAAATGTCCATTTTGTTCCCATAATAGATTATTTCCAGTGGGAATTTAACAGGCAGTGCACAAAGGCAATCACAAACTCCTACTTGTTTTTCCTAATCACCTGCATGGTGCCACTTTTGTGCTAGAAAGAAAATATAACTGCTATGAATAATGAGTCTAATGGTCATATTTGAATTTGACTGGTTCTCTTGTAAAACTCTGCAAACTCATGGAACTACTACATCCTTATATCTGGGGGAGGGGAGGAAATGCTCATGTCCATTAGAGGAAAAAGACAATTTCCCATGTTCTCTTGTGATCCCCCTTTTAAATGGCACGGTGAAATGGAGTAATAAAGCATATTATGTGTCAGACATACAAAAACCAAAAGAAATTATTTCTTCCTTTTATCTGATAGATTATCAAACATCTCCAGAATGTTTTTAATTAGCTGCAATTGCTATTCCATGTAGGCATTTTAATTATCTAGCAGTCTTGATAGTTTGCATGTTATATATATTTTGCTTTGTTTTTTACTGTATGCTTGTGTTGGTTCATATGTTTTGATCTTTGACCATAAAAGTCAATAAAAGTATTTTTAAAAATCAATGTTATTGTGGAAATCTCCATCTCCGCTGATGAAATACTTGACATTTCCCGCATTGGCTGAGAGCTCAAAAACAGAGACAGCTCTGTGGCCCCACGCTTGTGCAGGGTCATTTGCAAAAATGAATCAAGCAAACGTAAATTCATTTACACTATAAATTCACTCGCCAAAACCAACACCAACCATAAGAACCTCTGTTGTCGCCCTGACCTAACCATACAGCAACGTGCCCGCTCCCGTGTACTTCGCACTGAACTCAAAAAACGTCTAGACAATGGAGAGAAGGACCTGTACATTGACTACCATGCTGACTGTATCAAAAGTAAGCCACACAACCCGCAACTCAGCTTTAACCCTCAACCACAACCCTACCTCAACCGATCCACCATCACCCAAGACTAGGCATGCACGCCCTAACTACCTCAATTCCAACTACTACTGGCCTTAAATGCAAACTACTCAATGCAAGAAGCCTCGTGAATAAAATACCTGAATTTTTCCTCCTACTAAATATGGCTAAATTCGACATTATATTTGTCTGTGAAACATGGCTCAATGCATCTCTCCTTGACTCCATTACCACAGTAAGGGACTATCATGTTTACCGATCAGATCGTGAAATTAGTAGAGGAGGTGGTGTTGCTATCTTCTATAAAAAGTCCTTATATCTAAAAAATATCCAAGTTACCCAGGAGCTTGCTCTTCCTGAGACCATCATCTGTGAACTACCCTTAAATATCACAATTCGATTCTTACTATGTTACAGAGCACCTGATTATGACATCGAACATGTAAACAAGCTAAATACATTACTAACATGGGCTGCATCCTGCCCATACCCTTTTATCTTTCTTGGTGATTTCAATCTACCTCATATTGACTGGACCCTAAATGAATGTACAACTGAAATCATACACACAACCTTCTACAATGCTATTACAAATCTGGGACTGGAACAACTAGTAACCAACAACACTAGACTAAACAACTGCCTCGATCTCATCTTCTGCAATAGTTTGAATTTAATTTACGGAATACAAACTAAAGAACCCTTTTCCAGCAGTGACCACAATATGATTGACTTTTGTCTCAACATACGCCCACACAAAAATCACCACAATGATGTAATCCCCAATTGTAACTTCAAAAAAGGCAACTATGATCTTATAGACAACGATCTCTCATCCCTTGATTGGCAATCTCTATTCACTGGATGCAATACTGTTGAAGACCATTACAACATATTTTTACTTGAAGTCAAAAGAGTCATCAAACTATATGTACCAACAACAACTCCCAAAACAAAACAAAAAGCAGATTACCCATAACAATAAGGAAACTTCAATCCAAAAAGAGATCACTCTGGCGGAAAAACAAATCTGGTCACGTTGCCAATTTCAAAAGCCGATACAAAAATTTATGCCACCAGATAAAGACCGAATGCACCAATTATCACATTAAACAAGAGGAAAACCTTCTAAGCACCAATTCCACCCGTGCTTTTTACAATTTTGTAAACAACAAACTAAAAGACTCAAGGTCCATCCCACCCTTGATAGGACCTGATGGTAAAGACTGCAACGACGACACCATTAAAGCCAACCTCTTTAACACATTCTTCGGCTCAGTATTTGTAAACAGCAATGGATCATGCCCAGTATTTCCTAGCCGTACCACAGATAACAACAATGATCTAATACATATCGATTTTACAGAAGACAATGTTGAAAAAGCACTACGCAATCTAAAACCATCTCTATCTATTGGACCGGATGGAATATGTGCCTACTTCTTAAAAAAAGCTATCCACTGCCATAGCCAAACCTCTAAGCATAATCTTTGAAAAATCTTTCAGGACCAGCTCCTTGCCTAACCTATGGTCACAAGCCACAGTCATCCCCATCTTCAAAAAGGGAGACCCAAGCCTAATTAAAAATTACAGACCAATCTCCTTATGCTGCGTCACCTGTAAAGTCATGGAATCAATTATTAACCAATCCATCATCCTCCACTTAGAGACAAACAACCTACTCTCCAATAAACAATTTGGTTTCAGAAAAAAACTATCCTGTAATCTGCAACTCTTACACTGCAAAAACATATGGACGACACAACTCGACCAGGGCAAAGCAATAGACGCAATCTACATAGACTTCTGTAAAGCCTTTGATTCAGTGGTACACGACAAACTACTCCTAAAAATAAAATCCTATGGTATCTCTGGACAACTGAATAACTGGATAGAAGCATTCCTGGCAAACAGACAACAAATGGTCAAAATTGGGAGCGTCCTATCAAATTCTGTACCTGTCAATAGTGGTGTCCCCAAGGCAGTGTTCTAGGACCAACTCTCTTCATACTCTACATAAATGACCTCTGTGATCATATTAAGAGCAATTGTGTTCTTTTCGCTGATGATGTAAAGCTGTTCAATACCACAGACAATACTGCTACCCTACAAAAGATCTTGACTATGTATCAGAATGGTCAAACAAATGGCAACTTCAAATCTCAACAAATAAATGCTCTGTCTTACATATTGGCAAAAAAAATCAGAAAATAAAATACAAGCTGAATAGTCAAGATCTTGTTGATGACCCAAGCTCTGTAAAGGACCTTGGAATACTCACCTCTAATGATCTAAGTGCTAGAGCCCACTGCAACTACATAGCCAAAAAAGGCATTAAGAGTTGTTAACCTAATCCTACGTAGCTTTTTCTCTGGTAATATCACACTACTAACCAGAGCATACAAAACATTTGCTAGACCAATACTCAAATACAGTTCATCAGTCTGGAACCCACATTACATATCTGATATTAGCACAATTGAGAAAGTCCAGAAATATTTCACAAGAAGAGTTCTCCACTCCTCGTTGTAGAATACCTTATGCCACCAGACTTGAAATTCTAGAACTAGAAAACCTTGAATTACGCCGTCTTCGGGTCTGATTTAAGCATGGTATATAAAATCATACATTGCAATGTCCTACCTGTCAATGAATACTTCAGCTTCAACCATAACAACACAAGAGCACACAATAGATACAAACTCAATGTTAACCGCACCAAACTTGATTGCAGGAAATACGACTTCAGCAATAGAGTGGTCAATGTCTGGAATACTCCACCCGACTCTGTAGTTTCTTCCCCAAACCCCAAAAACTTTAACCTTAGACTGTCTACTATTGACCTCACCCCTTTCCTAAGAGGTCTGTAGGGGGCGTGCATAAGCGCACCAACGTGCCTACCGTCCCTGTCCTATTGTTTCTCTTATTCTTCTTTTATTTTTCTGATATGTACCCATTTCATGTATTCACAACTATGTATACACTTATACTTATTATCTTGTAAACAATTGGCAAATCAAATAAATAAATAAAAATAAATAAATTCATTTAAAAAAAATGACCAACACATAACTTTCTATAAAATCAAACTGATATTATCAATTGTACTTTCAATTTTTCCTAATGAACCCCATCAAAAATTGGTCTTTTTTCCCAGCAACAGCACATTGTGCTAATAGTGCCAAGCATAACAAATTGAACAATTTTGACATTATGCATCACAATACGGAACTTTCAGAACTCCACTATTTCCTTTTCTCCACTTTGGAGGCTGCCAAGAAATGTCTGCCTTCTGTTTTTCAATTAATTATAGGTATATAAGATCACTTAATCTATGATTATTTTATTTGATTAGGTAATGAAGAATCTTATCAAATTCTAAATTCTAACATGTTGGGTGATATCATCCATGCATTTCTCAAGATCAAAGAACTGCCTGCCACCTCCCCACCTCAAAGTATAATACAATTTATTTATAAATCTATTTGACGATTCTTTAGAAAGATCTGCCATTCTTATCAGAGGAATGTCAAGAGTCAAATTTTAGGACAAATTTAATAAAGTGAATATAATTACTCAACCAGTGAATATAATTTACTCAACCATTTTCCTTCTTTTTATATTAAGATATGTTTAAGAATATAGTGGTGGGATTCAAATAATTTAACACCAGTTCACCCAGCGTCAGGTTGGCTGTCATGGGAGGCATGACCCATTCCTGTCCTCCAGCTTCACCACAGATGCTAGGTGAGCCTCCCACAATGTCCAACCTGACCCTGGGCAAACCTATTGTTAAATCCCCACCCACCCGCATTATCAAAGTGGATCCTGGGTGCTGCACTGCAATAGAGAAATGGAAAATGGAGTGGCTGGCACAAGGAAAGGAAGAGCAGTAGGTAGAAGTTGGAGGAAAGCAGCCTCCTTCCTTGCGCCGGCTGCTCTATTTCCCATTTCTCTGAACAAAAAAAATGGATACCAATTCTACTGAACCAATGCAAACCAGCTGAATCCCACCACTGGATACATCTTTGATATAGATCTGGATGCCATAACTGCTTGCAGTTCTTTGGATGCAAAATATGTATCCTGTTCTACAGACTTAATATTTTATCTCTCTAAATATTTTCTACTAATTTATTTATAAAATGCATATTGCAAATGAGTTGTCATTTTCTAGGTTAGTCTTTTAAAAAAACCCTTCAAAGGGACATTCTTCTAGTTGGTAGTCCTTAAGGTGTGTTACAAGTTCTTTTTTTGTTAAAAAAATACCAGCAATTTAATAGAAACATCACCCCTTTTTTCCTATCCTTTACATTGAGTTTGCATTTAAAGATTTCACTATCCCAATTATATCCTTTAGATTTTCCTTTGTGATATATGAACTTT
Source organism: Notechis scutatus (assembly GCF_049901735.1). NCBI lineage: Eukaryota > Metazoa > Chordata > Lepidosauria > Squamata > Elapidae > Notechis > Notechis scutatus. The sequence goes on along the minus strand of NC_142025.1, from coordinate 77,331,510 downwards.
AGACATAGACCAATGGAAACATGTCACTCATAGAAGAAAACAGCAGCCAAGAGCAATGTCACTGTTATCTAGTTAAGACCAGTCCAGTGCAGCCCCACTGGAGCTGAACAATCCATTTCATATCCTCCTCCTGGAAGAAACTATCCAGACATCTGGAAGAAGGACATCATTAAGCATTCCTGTAACAGGAAGAAAAATAGCCCAGAGTTCCCCAGGATAAAGGGTGAGTGTTGTGATAGGAGATTCACTTCTCGGGAGAAAAGAAACCGCATTCTGTAGACCACACAGGGAAGTATGGCGTTTCCTGGAGCAAAAATAAAAGATGTGGCTGACAGTCTTACCAAAATAATCAAGCTCACAGATTATTACCCCTTTCTTCACTTTCATGTGGGCACAATGACACAACAATAAACCTGGGGGGGAAATCAAAACACTGTGAACACCTCAGCAAGAAACTTAAGAAGTTAGGAGCATAATTGGCATTTTCATCTGTTTTTCCAACAAAAAGTCAATATCCAATGAGGGAACAAAGAATCTTAAAAATAAATAGCGGCTTAAGGAATGTTGCTGCCAACACAACTTCTTGATCCTGATCTGAAGAGCTTCTGGCAATGGATGGGCTGCACATCACAAGAATTGGGAAGAGTATATTTGGAAAATAATTGACTCAGCTTATTGTCTATGGAGATATCCAGGTCATGGTTGTTTCAAAGCTGCTTTTTTTCAAGAGGCAACTGGACTTTCTGGTTTTTCTTTGAAGACATTTCACTTCTCACCCAAGAAGCTTCTTCAGTTCTGATGGTAGGGAAGGGAAGGATTTATACTCCTTGCAGAAAGCTGGTCATTTGCATTCTTTTAGCGGATCCTTAAAGGTTTATCAGGGTCATCTGAGTGGTGAAAATTGGTGTGGAGCCTTCTGGGAACTGTTGAAAGGATGGTGTTGTAGATTGAAGATAGATGATAATATATCCCTCCCCCTCTGTTGAGAGAGCGCTGTTCAATTTTGACATAGATGGCCTCTTTAACCCCTCATTCAAACCAGCAATCCTCTCTGTCCAAAATTTGGCCTGTGTCTTTTAAATGCAGGTGGACTGCTGAATCTAGTCCTGATGTCTTTGTTCTCCTATGTTGCACCATGCATTTATGAAATAGTTGTTTTGTTTCCTTCAGCTTATCCAAAGGGCTTTAATTGCATCCATAAATGCCAAGACACCTACTGTCCCTGTCCTATTGTTTCTTTTATTATTATTATTTTTCTTATATGTATCCATGTATTCATAACTATGTCTTTACTTATACCTATTATCTTGTAAGCAATTGACAAACCAAATAAATAAAATAAATAAATAAAAACTAACCAAACAAGGAGATATGGAGTGACAGAAAGGAAGAAAAATCTTTAAACTAAAACTGAGCGGGAGGAATGACCAACCTTCACCATCATTTAATGACCCCATAATCCCTTGTAGGGTAGAGTCTGGGCAACTGAATGGAACTAGCAGAGTGTTTTAATGGCCAGATGCCCTTCCTCTTGCCAATGAGGAGTTTTGTTCAGCAGATATATTCTCAGAGCGTTCAGAGAGAGAAATATCTGCCTCTACCTAGGATCAAACTCATAGTCTCCTGATTGTGAGGTGAGAGCTCCACCTCTAGGCCACTGCACCACTCCCAAGAGTGACCAATCTTTAGGATGACCAATTTTTAGGACAAAATCCCAAGCATAAACCCCAAGACAACAAATCAAACAAGGAAGTAGGGAGTGAGGGTAAATGTGATATAGTTGCCATTAGCAAAACCTGGTGGGATGAAACTCATGACTGGAATGTACTGCTGGAAAGATATAAACTGTTCAAAAGAAATAAATCTAAGAAAAGAGGAGGTGGAGTTGCATTATATGTAAGAGGTCACTATATTTCTACAAAAATGCATAAAACCGAAAATAAAAGTCACATGATTTACATTCGAATGCTCATATTTATCATGGTCACAATGTCCCAGGGTCATGTGATACCCTTTTGTGACCTTCTGACAAGCAAAGTCAATGGGGAAACCAGATTCACATAACAACAGTATTACTAATTTAACAACTGCAGTGATTCACTTAACAAATGTGGCAAGAAAAGTCATAAAATGGGACAAACTCACTTAACAAATCTTTCACTGAGCAACGTAAATTTTGGGCTCAATTGTAGTTGTAACTCAAGGACTACCTGTAGTAAGAGCAAATTGACAATAAAACAAGGGAATGGTTTTTGGGTTTGGATTTTTCCTTTGGAAAGATATGACCTCTAATTCTATACTTCTCTGACTTGTTAAATAAAAGTATCACATCAGTAGCAAGGGCAGGGGTGGGATTCAAAATTTTTAACAACCGGTTCTGTGGGCGTGGCTTAGGTGGTGGGCATTGCTTGGTGGTCATGTGACTGTGTGGACATGGCTTGGTGGTCATGTGACTGTGTGGACATGGCTTGGTAGTCATATTATTAGCTGGGTGTGGCCAACTCAACATCACTCACATCGAGGCACACATCTCCTTGCCTGGCCTCTTATGATTGTGGGGATGCTGCAACATTCGTAAGTGTGAAAAATTGTCATAAGTAACTTTTTTCAGTGTCATTGTAACTTTAAATGGTCACTCCAAACAAGCAAAGTACCAGCAAAGGAGGGGGGTAAATCCAGAGATGTTTCTGAGACAGGAAGCCTAGTCCTGCCAAGAATGTAATAAGGGTTAACGGAGAAGCAGTTTCTGTAAGCAACACCAGAATGTTTCCTTCCTGCCTTCCTTACAGGATTTGGCCAGTAATTTCTTCTAACAACCAGTTCTCCGAACTGCTTAGAATGTTAACAACTGGTTCTAGCAAATAGATACGAACTGGTAAAATCCCAGCCCTGGCCACAGGCCAGGAAAAGAGGCTGGGGTAGGGAAGCACTCCTCTTTTTCACTTTTTTTCCCCTAGAATAAGAAAATAAATCTGACTGGTGTTACTGTAAAATGTTGCTGTTGCAAGATTTAGAACTAAGCAATCAGCTTATAAAACATTTGGAACAAGGAAATAATCTTTATCTTTAAAATCTTTCCTGAAACCTCAAATAGCTTTGCTCATGTTTCTTGCTGAATGAACATATAGGGAAGTCTCATTATCATTTCATAATTGATTTTAGAGATTTTTTGAAGTATGTGAGCATCTGTTTTACAGGAACAAAAGTGGAACAGGAGAAAAATCAACAAGCTATGGCTCATCTTCACTCTCTCTAAAGCAAAGAAAATTATTGCTTCTCTTTACCATATGCAATTGTACCATTGTACTACACCTAAGAATGGGATGCTTGAGTACATGCCTGTTGACAAAAGTTTTATTAATTAATCTTAGAACAAAAGGAAAATGTGTACCTTTGGGTGATGGGGACCTCACTAATAAAAAATGGATGCAATTCAAGCACATATAGATCTTTGGAGACACTCAGAAGAAATATATGCCTTGGTGCTTTGAAAGTTTTCTTAAACATTAAAACCCACTCAAGATTATTATAGTCTAATATAAGTTTGTAACATATTGAGCATTTGTCCCTTCATTTCATTAGCATTTTGAAAATGAGGTTATCCTTTTTCTGTTTTAGGGAACAAAACATCCTCTTTTTTTTTTCCTGCTGCACCATTTTAAATTTTACATGTTTCATAGACTAAATCTCAGCAGGTAATAAACTCCAGAATTCTACTGATCTTATTGGAGTATAAAAAATTTGGACCCATGATGATTGCCATTCTAAAATAGGTCAAGGAACAAATGAATAATGCATCACATGATATTAGATTTTTCTTCTCCTTCAACCTGCAGTCCAGATTTTATTGTCATAAGCTAAACTCTTTAAAACAAATCTATTCTTGCAGTAGCGTTTTCAGTTTTTGTGTGATTTTGCTTCAGAATGTACTTTTATCCTTCTCCCTGCCCAGCATCAATATCCTGAAAATATCAAGCAAAACTAAAGTAATATTTTTCATGTTTAAAGTTTAAGAATTCAGCAGAATTTGTGATTCAATTTCAGTGTCAGGAAGTCAGATGATTAATACTGCCCAGAAATGTGTTGGCAATGAGGATACTGTATATTTTAGAGAAGGTCCAAAGAAACATTTCTGCTTTAGGGCTAAAGGAAGTCATAAAACTAGATATATATCTGATTTGCCTCTCCTAGTTCCATCATGTTGCTGTGTGTTTTTTGAGTCCATGTAGAAATAAAACTCCTCTACATGAATTGGTACAAAAATGAGGTTGTAGTTACGGCACATCCAGAAGAGAATGAAAAAAAAGAGGAAAAAAAGATTTGGATAAGTTTCCATTCTATTTCCTCATCTAAGTCATTTATAAAAATATTGAAGAGTACTGGACTTAAGATAGAGCCTTCTGGTACCCAGATGCTTATTTTCCTTAATGGTACTATACCTACATGGAAGAAAGGAAGCAGTGGGGTATCACAAGGTTCCATCTTCATAAATCAATTAGATGAGCAAATAGAAGGGAAACACATCAAACCTGCAGATAACACTAAGCTGGCAAGAATAGCCAACACCACAGAAGAAAAGTTCTGGATCCAAAAAGATCTTGACAGACTTGAACAATGAGCCCTATCCAACAACATGAAATTTAATGTGAAGAAAAGCAAGGTTTTACACTGGGCAGGAAAAACCAAAGGTACAAGTGCAGGTTAGGTGAAACCTGGCTCAAAAACAATAACTTCAGAGGGACTTTTGAGTCCTAGTGGATGATCACTTAAACATGAGCTGGTAGTATGCTGAGGCAGCCAAAAAAACTAATACAATCCTTGCTTGTATAAATAAGGCACAGAATCAAAATCACATGAAATATTAGTACTGCTTTATAAATCTTTAGGAATGCTACACCTGGATTACTGCATCCAGTTTTGGTCACTACATTACACAAGAGATGTTGAGACTTTGGAAAAAGTGCAAAGAAGAGTAACTAAGATGAGTTAGGACCTGGAGACAAAAATATATGAATAACGGTTGCAGGAATTGGGTATAGCCAGTCTAGAGAAAAGAACGACTGGGGTGACATGATAGTAGTATTCCAGTACTTGAAGGGCTGCCACATATAAGAGGGGGTCAACTTATTTTCCAAAGCATCAGAGGGCAGGACAACAAACAATGGATGGAAACTAATCAAGGAGAGAAGCAACCTGGAATTTATTTATTTTTATTTTATTTGGTTTCTCATGATAATAGGTATAAGTAAAAACATAGTTATGAATACATGGATACATATAAGAAAAATAAAAGAAACAATAGGACAGGGACAGTAGGCACGTTGGTGCGCTTATGCACACCCCCTACAGACCTCTTAAGAAAGGGGTAAGGTCAATAGTAGAAAGTCTAAGGTTAAAGTTTTGGGGGTTTGGGGAAGAAACCACAGAGTCAGGTAGAGTATTCCAGACATTGACCACTCTGTTGCTGAAGTTGTATTTCCTGCAATCAAGTTTGGTATGATTAACTTTGAGTTTGTATCTATTGTCTGCTCTTGTATTGTTATGGTTGAAGCTGAAGTATTCATTGACAGGGAGAACATTACAATGCATGATTTTATATACTATAGTTAGATCAGACCGAAGGCAGCGTAGTTTTAGGTTTTCTATGTGTAGAATTTCAAGTCTGGTGGCATAAGGTATTCTGCAACAAGTAGAAGAGTGGAGAATTCTTCTTGTGAAATATTTCTGGACTTTCTCAACTGTATTAATATCAGATACGTAATGTGGGTTCCAGACTGATGAGCGGTATTCGAGTATTGGTCTAGCAAATGTTTTGTATGCTCTAGTTAGTAGTGTAATATTACCAGAGAAAAAGCTATGTAAGATTAGGTTAACAACTCTTAATGCTTTTTTGGCTATGTAGTTACAGTGGGCTCTAGCACTTAGATCATTAGAGATGAGTACTCCAAGATCCTTGACAGAGTTTGGATCATCAACAAGGTCTTGACTATTCAGCCTGTATTTTATTTTCTGATTTTTTTTGCCAATATGTAAGACGGAGCATTTATTTGTTGAAATTTGAAGTTGCCATTTGTTTGACCATTCTGATACATAGTCAAGGTCTTTTTGAAGGGTAACAGTATTGTCTGTGTGTTGAATAGCTTTACATCATCAGCGAAGAGAACGCAGTTGCTCTTAGTATGATCACAGAAGTCATTTATGTAGAGTAAGAAGAGAGTTGGTCCTAGAACACTGCCTTGGGGGACACCAGTGTTGACAGGTACAGAATTTGATAGGATGCTCCCAATTTTGACCATTTGTTGTCTGTTTGACAGGAATGCTTCTATCCAGTAATGCAGGTGTCCAGAGATACCATAAGATTTTAGTTTTAGGAGTAGTTTGTTGTGTACCACTGAATCAAAAGCTTTAGAGAAGTCTATGTAGATTGCGTCTATTGCTTTGCCCTGGTCGAGTTGTGTAGTCCATATGTTTTTACAGTGTAAGAGTTGTAGATTGCAGGATAGTTTTTTTCTGAAACCAAATTGTTTATTAGAGAGCAGGTTGTTTATCTCTAAGTGGATGATAATGGATTGGTTAATAATTGATTCCATGACTTTACAGGTGACGCAGCATAAAGAGATTGGTCTGTAATTTTCAACTAGGCTGGGGTCTCCCTTTTTGAAGATGGGGATGACCGTGACTTGTGACCAAAGTTTTGGCAAGGAGCTGGTTCTGAAAGATTTTTCGAAGATTATGCTTAGAGGTTCGGCTATGGCAGTGGATAACTTTTTTAAGAAGTAGGCACATATTCCATCCGATCCAATAGATAGAGATGGTTTTAGATTGCGTAGTGCTTTTTCAACATTGTCTACTGTAAAATCGATATGTATTAGATCTTTGTAGTTGTTTGTGGTTCAACTAGGTAATACTGGGCATGATCCATTGCTGTTTACAAATACTGAGCCAAAGAATGTGTTAAAGAGGTTGGCTTTAATAGTGTCATCGTTGCAATCTTTACCATTAGGCCCTTTCAGGGGTGGGATGGACCTTGAGTCTTTTAGTTTGTTGTTTACAAAATTGTAGAAAGCGTGGGTGGAATTTGTGCGTAGAAGGTTTTCCTCTTGTTTAATGTGATAATTGGTGCATTCAGTCTTTATCTGGTGGCATAAATTTTTGTATCGGCTTTTGAAGTTGGCAACGTGACCAGATTGGTTTTTCCGCCAAAGTGATCATTTTTTGGATTGAAGCTTCCTTATTGTTATGGGTAATCTGTTTTTTCTAGTTTTTGGAGTTGTTATTGGTACATATAGTTTGATGACTCTTTTGACTTCAAGTAAAAATACGTAATGGTCTTCAACAATATTGCATCCAGTGAATAGAAATTGCCAATCAAGGGAAGAGAGATCATTGATTATAAGATCATAGTTGCCTTTTTTGAAGTTATAATTGGGATCACATTATTGTGTTGATTTTTGTGTGCACGTATGTTGAGACAAAAGTCAATCATGCTGTGGTCACTGTTGGAAAAGGGCTCTTTAATTTGTATTCCATAAATTGAATTCATACTATTGCAGAAGATGAGATCGATGCAGTTGTTAAGTTTAGTGTTGTTGGTTACTAGTTGTTCCAGTCTCAGGTTTGTTACAGCATTGTAGAATGTAGATTGTTGCATGTATGGGTTCAGTTTTACATTCGTTTAGGGTCCAGTTAAGGTAGATTGAAGTCACCAAGAAAGATAAAAGTTTATGGGCAGGATGTTGCCCATGTTAGTAGTGAATTTAGCTTGTTTACATGTTCGATGTCATAATCAGGGCCTCTGTAACATAGTAAGAATCAAAATGTGATATTTAAGGACAGTTCACAGACGATGGTCTCAGGAAGAGCAAGCTCTTGGGTAACTTGGATGTTTTTTTAGAAGTAAGGACTTTTTATAGAAGATAGCAACACCACATCCTCTATGGATTTCACGATCTGATCGGTAAACATGATAGTCTCTTACTGTGGTAATGGAGTCAGGGAGAGATGCATTGAGCCATGTTTCACAGACAAATATGATGTCGAATTTACCCATATATAGTAAGAGGAAAAATTCAGGTATTCACAAGGCTTCTTGCATTGAGTAGCTTGCATTTAAGGCCAGTTGTAGTTGGAATTGAGGTAGTTAGGGATATGCGTGCCTAGTTTTGATGGTGGTTGGATGAGGTAGGGTTGGATGTGGAGTTGTGGGTTGTGTGAATTAAGAAGAGACTTCCTAACAATGAGGACAATTAACTAGTTTGCCTTCAGAAGTTGTAGGTGCTTCATGGCTTCATCACTGGAGACTTTTTGGAAAGGACTGGAAAGCCACCTGTCTGAAATTGTATAGAGTCTCCTCATTCCATCTCTGTTCTGATCAACATGATAAGAGAGCATGATACTTTACAAGGTGTTTTGAGTTCCTGTTTTCTTCTTTTCTGAAAACAAATCTTAGTAACTTGATTTGATTGATTCCCTTTATCTGTTCCAGTATTTTTTCAAAATGTGACTAGAGGCTATATAATATAAATAGTTATCAACTTATGACTACAACTGAGCCCAAAATTTCTGTTTCTAAGTGAGACAGTTAAATGAATTTTATGACCCTTCTTGCCACAATTGTTAAAGGAACCTGGCTTCCCCATTGACTTTGTTTGTAGATGGTTGGGAAAAGATGTTTGCATGACTCTAGGACATTGAAATCATCATAAATATGAATCAGTTGCCAAACATCTGAGTTTAGATCATGTAACCATGGGGATGCTGCAATGGTTGTAGGTGTGGAAAAAGTTAGTTTTCATTGCCATTGTAACTTCAAAAGGTCATTGAACATACAGTTGTAAGGTGAAGACTAACAATATTTTTCTGGATAGAAAGCTCCATGGGATGATGAATTACTTTAATATTAATATATGTACATAATACAAATTTTAGGGCAACCAAATTTTTGAATATTCTCCTTTTTTCAATTTAATATCTGTGGAAATCAGAAGTCCTGGGGCTTTTATTTTACTTAATTTTAAATAAAATCAAAAAGACCATGAATATGAAGTGACAAATCTCTCCAAACTACCATGGCCTTTACTAATAATCAAAGTTAGAAGTAGACATTCAAAAAGGTTCTGCTTAGTTATTCAGTGGCTCACTGTGTTCATCTTCAATTGTCAACTCAGGCTCCAAATCTTCCCCAATAACAGGACATTCTCTTGAATTACAGCTCTAAATTTTTCACAATCTTGACATGAATTTAATATATCATTTGGTGGAGGCAGGGTGTGTGTGTGTGTGGAAAGTAGGTTAGTGAGGTGGGGAGGGATTGGGATTTTGCAGTATCCTTCCCCTGCTATGCCCACCAAGCCATGTCCACCAAGCCACAACACGCCCACCAAGCCATGCCTGCAGAACTAGTAATAAATTTTTTTGAACACCATCACTGAAGAAATCTGAATCTTATTTTCAGCACCAGCATCAGTCAAAATCATAGTACTGGAGTGATCATTAAATTATCATAAGTTGTCCTTTTATATGAGGTTGATACTAATTGTTTCACAGTCTTTCATATAGTCATGCTGTCCTTGGACAATGAAAACCTTTAAAAGGCTAGCAACTGCAACAAGGCATTGTATTAACTTTAGACTGTGGAAAACAGATGGCATCTTTTTGTAAAAAAATAGATGAAAGTGAATGAATCTCTGCATTCCATCCATCTTCCAAGAGATAAAGGCAGATGTGAGAGAATAGCTGCTGGTTTTTAGATTTAAATAGATTAAGCATTCTAATATTATAATTTCCGTTTGTGATAACATGAGAAAGTATAGGCAGGCTATAGATCAATCAGTCAACTAAGTTAAAAAGAAAAGAAAGATTTTTCTTAAAAAGAAAAATCAATGTATATTGTTCCAATCTCACCTCAACTGATGATAAGACATTTTTAAAAATAGAATGTTAGGTATACTACATTTTCATAGATTAGATTCCTAATCCAATTTCACTTCTTCCTATCCATAAAACTATGACTACAATTAAATTTATGATGCTGGGTAGGTCTTGTGGTTATGAATTTCTTCCTATATAAATGAGAGCTCTCTGAAGGATGAATGTATTGTTAACACTTCTGAGGTGGATTGGCTGACAAACTAAGCCTCAGATAATAAATTGAAATGCTTGATAGCTGTCTTCTACATTAAGTAAAATTTTCTGACAAATAACCCAAAGGAACAATTATTAGTCATGAGGAACAGTGATAATGTTTCTTCTAGATACCAGAGAGGGCATCTCAAAGTGCAGCTGACATCTCAATCCTATTTTGAAAGATGTTTAAATTCTAAAAACAACCTATTCTTAAATTTGTTAGAAGCCAGCTATTTTGTAATAGCATTGATAGCTAAAAGTTTGAAATGGAATATAATCATAGAGACATATTTTTCTTCCTGCTTGCAATGCTGTGATAAATACAGAACACCACCACAAAATGATTTCTTTCTTGACTAGTACCATTATTGGACATGTCAATTGACATTTAAGAAAGTACTTGCATTTCAAGAGAACATAAATGAAAAATTGTGATGCAAATAGGTGAGTCAACAAGCATTAGAGAGAAAGTGCAATTACTGACATCCATTTGCTGTACTGATTTTTAAAAAATAGTCCTACTTAGTTTTATATTTTAAGGACCTTGAAGGAACAAGAACAGGTTAAGATGTTTACTCTACAGTATTTTAACTAACTAATTAGAATCTTTTGGCTTGTTCTGAAAATACTGTTTATGATTTTGTACAGATGGTACTACTTTAGTTGATGGGTCAGTAAATATATTTGCGTCATTAGATAAAAAAAGAAAGTGTTACTATAACAACATATTGTTTTCTGTATGATGGAGCAAGATTGCAAAACACAGCCATGATTTTAAAACTGCTACTGGAAAGATGTGAACATAGTCAATAACATTAAGAGTGGGTCATTTATATCAAGCCTGTTTATCAAACAGTGAAGAAATTGGATCAAATTGTGTGAATCTCTTCCTCCATAGAGAACTTGCATTGTTAACAAGAAGAAATAGGTTGCCACAAGTTTTTGAAAAGGAGAAAGAGGTGTTGCTTTTCTTTATCCCAGAGAAAGAATATTCAGTGAACAAGTTAGGTGTGAATTTGCTTGTGCAATTCCAGATAAAATGGCAATTAATATCATTGACTACATGACAGAATATATGCCATATATTCTTTTGGCTCTTTTTTTCCTCTCTGAGCAAGTATAGAGAGCAGAAATGTAATAACCTCTCTCCTTACTTGAAAGGTTTTTTAAAAATCTAAACAAGCACAGAATTGCACTCACAAGGGGAAAAAGTGATTAGAGGAAAAAATTGGACTTGGAGAGAAGAGAAAACTTGGAATTCAAACATTTTTTTGGATGCAAAGTTTACTCTGATGAGTTCTGCTAAGTTACATGAATTGTCAGCAGTTCCCTTTGTTGAAAGCTGAAGAGAGAGGAAACAAATCACAGCAACTCAGTGTTTATTATCTTTTTTTCTCTATATATAGACTATACTCATTTTAATTCTTTAATATTAATTGTATGGTTCTTTTTTATCAATAACTGCATATTACAAGAACAACTGCAAAAAGAATTAGTTTGAGATCTGTTTGCAAGAGTCTTTTCTCTCTCTAAGAATTAGGTACAGACCTGTTTGCAAATGTGCTTTTTTCTCTGCATATTTTTAAAGATTTATAAGGATTATAGTCTCTATGAACTAAATGATCTATATATTGAATGATCCCGAAAAAGGTGAATATAATTGATTGCTTACATTAGACTATTTACACCGACTACTGAAATTTATGAGGATTGTAAACTTTTATGATTGTAAAATTATGCCTGGAGCTGCAAGAGGACATTTCAGATTCTATTCATCTACAATTATTGCTCTACTTTGTGTGTGTTTGTGTGTGTGTGAATTACAAATTGTCAGAGACTACAATATTTTTAAAGTAAGGAACTTCTTCAATGTTATTGCAGACAAACTACTTTTGTATAATATAACCAACAACAAGCTAATATTTCATTTTTTTACTCTCAGCTGGAATACCTTTTTTGTTTTCATTTGTCATAATCAGGTAGAAGAGGGAGCACAGGAAAAGCTATACTGGACCTAATTCTTATTAACAGAGAAGAAGTGATAGAGGGTGTTGAAGTTGCGAGAGTGACCATATCATATTGGAATTCAATATAATGCAAACATAAACAATAGAACATAATAAAAACAATGTTTTAGACTTTAAAATAGATGACTTAATCAGAACCTGTGAAGGATTCCATGGATAAAAATCTTAAAAGGGAAAACAACTCAAGAAACTTGGGAAACTCTGAAAAATATAAGTTCCCACTCCAGCATAATACCACTTGAAAAGAAAAAAGAAAAGAAAAAGAAATCCAAGACGAAAACAGCATGGTTACATAAAAAACTCTGATAAACTGAAGGGTAATTACAAAAATGTCTATGCATTTACTGAAACCCAGTAAACTGAAGAGGGACTCATAACTAAGGCAGAATATCAGCAAATAGCCTGAACTTGCAAAGATGAAGTTTAAAAAAAGCCAAGGGTCAGATTGAAAAAAGACTTGCAACAAATGTCAAAAATAATCTTAAAAAGATTTTTTGACATGTAAAAAACCAAGAAAAAAGTCAAAGAAACAATCAGTCCACTAATGGGAGAAAATGTCAATGTAACAAGTAAAAGCAATAGAAATTCTTTCTTTGCATCTATCTTAAAAGATAATACAGCCCAACCTATCAAAAACATAACCATAAAAGACAGACTGGGGATACAAATTACAATAAGCAAGAAAATGCTAAGAGAACACCTGTCCACTCTAGACAAGTTCAAATCACCAGGACCTGGTGGATTACATCCCAGCATTCCAAAGGAGCTGGAAAATATGATCTCAGACATTGAATTATGTCATTCAAAGATCCTGGATCACTGGGGAAGTACCAGAGGATGGGAAAGAGCTGATGTGTTTCTCACCTTTAAAAAAAAGAAGAAAGGACAGATCCAAGAAATTACAGACCAATCATCCTAACATCTATACCTAGGATGATCCTAGAAAAGATGAGCTAGAAGCAAATGAAGTTGTAACCAGAAGCCAACATGGTTTGGTGAAAAACAGATTATGCCAAACAAATCCATATCCACTTGATTGCAGTTGAATCTTATGTAGCTTTAACCAAGTGCTGACCATTCATGGAGAACATTCCTGTGGATAGGCTTTTAGCAATAAATCAGTTAAATCTTAAAATCTGACCTTTTGTGTGTGTGTATGCCTGATAAACTAAGAAGTGGTCCTTAAAACAATCTACTAACTGGAAATTCCCTCTCAATTGCTTTAGTTGAGCCACCAGATCTAGGCTGCAAAACTGGAGATGGTCACTAGATGAAAACAAAGAACTGAAGTTTTCCATACCACTTTTCAATAATCTTGATTTCTTGCAGCCTAAATCTAGCAGCCCTACTTTCACATATGCCCACAGGAAATGAGAAGCCAAATCATGTAAGCATCTGCTTATGGATGTCCTTGTCAACCAAGCATGCAAATTTAATTAAGATTTCCTTCTTCTTTGCTGGAGGAAGATTTTAGCAGCTCTTTAGATGTCCAATTAACTGTGTGAAACTCTGAAACAATGTATCATGTACTATAAGGAATAACCAACATTTTTTTCTCTGTTGCTCTTTCCAGAGAAAATGGAATGTGACATCTTTTAAAATTCATAGAATCATAGAGCTAGAAGGGATCTTGGAGGTCTTCTAGTTCAGTAGTTGCCAACTAGTAGGCCCAGGACCACTGGTGATCCATGTGAAAATTTTGGTGGTCTGCAGAGAAATGTCACCCCAAAGCAATTAATCCAGGCTAAGCGGGAACACAAGGCTGCGCCGCCCACATGGCCCACAGGAACACAAGGTTTGCATCACTTGCATTGTGAACAACATGAGATAGTGAGGGGAGGAAAGAAAGGGCAGAACTTGCCCCACGCGCCTGGCCTGGCCACCAGGTTGCTTCTTTCCGCTTCTTTCTTCTGATTTTGGCTGCACGCAAGGAAAGCAGCAAAAGTCTTTCTTTCTCTCCCCAAACTCCACCAGAAATGAGTCTTTGGGGCCCTGCAAGACATCCTGCTCTGGCTCAAGAAGTCTCACAAAAACTCATTTTTGGCAGAGTTTGGGGGAGAGAAAGAAAGACTTCTGCTGCTTCTGCTGCTTTCCTTGCATGAAGCCAAAAGTCTCTATCTCTCCCCCCCAAGAATGGAGCTGGAGACGGTATTCTGCGATCCCAAATAAAGAATAATCAATAGGTAGGAAAACGGGGTGGGAATTTTCCTGCAGACTTTTTTTGGGAATTTTCTCAGGGTCTCTAAGCCTGTCAGATTTAAAATTATGAGTTTGGTGGTCCCTGAGGTCCAAAAGGTTGGCTACCCTTGGTCTAGTTCAATCCTCTACCCAAGGCAAGAGTCCTTATATAATCCTTGACAAATGGTTGTCCAGTCTTTTCTTAAAAACTACCACTGATGGAGCACCCACAATTCCAGGATCTAACTACCACCCACAATAAGGAGTTCATTGGTTAACTGCTGTCATTGTCAGGAAATTTCTTCTTAGTTCTAGACTGGATCTCTCTTTAACAAGTTTGCATCCTCTAATATTTCTCCTGCCCTTAGGTGCTTTGGAGAATAAGCTGACACTCTCTTCCCTGTCACAAAATTTCAAGTATTGGAGAATGGCTATCATATTACCCATAAACCTTCTGAATGTTAGACTAAAAATACCTAGTTCCTTATATTATTTATCACGTGGTTTAGCCTCCAGACTCCTTATCATTTCTGTTCATCTTCTCTGCACTATTTCTAGGACCTCAGCTTTTTTTTTTTTTTGTATCATGGTGACCAAAACTAGATGTGGCCTTACTAGTGTGGTATAGAGCAGGGGTCACCAATCTTTTGGATCTCAGGGACCACCAAACTCATTATTTTAAATCCTGCGGACCACTAATGTGAATTTTGATTGACGTGGATTGCTGATGTTGGGGAAGGGAGAGGGAGGGAAGGAGAGATGGAGAGAGAGAGAGAGAGAGAGAGAGAGAGATGCAATCTAACCTCAAGGGCTGGTGATTTTCTTTCTCTTTCTCTCTCTCCCTTATACAACCCCACCACTCCAAGGCAGCCACATTCCTAGCCTGCTTTTGAGCTCCATTCTCAGGCTTTATGCAAGGAAAGCAGCAGAAGCAGCAGAAGTCTTTCTTTCTCTCCCCACAAACTTTGCCAGAAACCAGTCTTCGCTGGTGCAGCCTCTTGGAGCAGGATGCCTTGCAGGGTCTCAAAGACTCATTTCTGGCGGAGTTTGGGGGAGATAAAGACTTTTGCTGCTTTCCTTGCATGCAGCCAAGTTCCCCCCTCCATCCTTTCCCCCCTCCCCTCACTACCTTATGTTGTTCCTAATGCAAGTGATGCAAGCCTTGTGCTCCTGTGGGCCATGTGGGCAGCGCAGCCTTGTGTTCCCCTCGCAGCCTGGATTAACTGCTTTGGGGACCACCAAATTTCTCTGCAGACCACCAAAATTTTATCACAGACCAGCAGTGGGCCGCGGCCTAATG
Source organism: Notechis scutatus (assembly GCF_049901735.1). Taxonomy (NCBI): domain Eukaryota; kingdom Metazoa; phylum Chordata; class Lepidosauria; order Squamata; family Elapidae; genus Notechis; species Notechis scutatus. The sequence goes on along the minus strand of NC_142025.1, from coordinate 77,315,880 downwards.
ATTGGCGACCACTGGTATAGAACAGTACTATCACGTCTTGTGATCTTGATGATATCCCCCTGTTGATGCTGCTTAGAACTGAATTGGCTTTTTTAGCAATTGCATTTCTGTCTTCTACATATACAGTAATCCACCACAACACCTAGATCTCTCTCAAAGGTGCTATTGTTGCATAGGTACTGCCTATTCTGTATCTGCCATCTAGTTTTTTTCTGCCCAAGCGTAGAGTTACTTTTCTCATTACTGAACTATATCTTGTTGGATAGGTTTGGGTCCAATGCTCAAATCTGTCAAGATCTTTCTGAACTTTGGGAGACCTCTGAAAGGTGTGCTAAGTTGGGGTTTACACCTTTTTTCCCTTGCCTACCTATTTGACAATAGCACTTTTGAGGGGGATCTAAACCAATTCTTTAGCAGCACGCTTCCTGGGTTTTGAACGGAAACCAATAGGAACAACCCATGATGACCCTCAGATAACTGTGAACTTTTGGAAAGAGGATCCAGTGAATCCCAGTTCTTAGGGAGAGCAGCTGAAGAGTCAGGTTTTCATCTTTTCCTGTCACTGTTGTTTTTCTTTTTAGGCACACCTCACTTTTAAAATCACATTTTAATGCTTCCTTTCATTTTGATTTACATTTTTAATGTAAGATCCAATCTAGGTCAATCACCAGGATCAGAGATGTACTCTTCTGAGTTTTTGGACATGCTGGAGCCAGGGGTGGGATTCAAAATTTTTAACAACCGGTTCTGTGGGCATGGCTTAGTTGGTGGGTGTGGCTTGGTGGTCATGTTATTGGCTGGGCATGGCCAACTCAATATCACTCACATTGAGGCACACATCTCCTCACCTGGCCTCTTATGACTGTGGGGATGCTGCAACAGTCGTAAGTGTGAAAAATGGTCAAGAGTCACTTTTTTCAGTGCCATTGTAACTTTGAATGGTCACTCCACACAAGCAAAGTACCAATAAAAGAGGGAAAAAACACTCCAGAAAAATTCCTGAGACAGGAAGTCTAGTCCTATCAAGAATGTAATAAGGGTTAACGGAGAGGCAGTTTCTGTAAGCAACACCAGAATGTTTCCTTCCTGCCTTCGTTACAGGATTAGGCCAGTAATTTCTTCTAACAACTGGTTCTCTGAACTGCTTAGAATGTTAACAACCAGCTCTAGCGAATACGTGCGAACTCGTAGAATCTCACCCCTGGCTGGAGCCCATCATCAGGAAAATTGAATGTATGTCCTTGTTCATTGCAATGTGAGGCTACCAATGAGTTTGGGTCTTCTCATCTGATTGCTCATTTGTGTTCTTGCAATCTGGTGGTATCTGTCTCCCCTTCTGTCCTACATAGTCACAGGAGCAATCCATGCAGGGAATCTGGTAGATTACATTAGAAATATCTCCCAACTCCAAGTGATCTTTGAAATGCAACTCATATAGTAGCCTTTGGGAAGTATATGATAACCAGTTGCAAATCTGATAAGCTGCATTCTACTGCTTCCAAAATGTTTTTGATGTATGGCAGGGTGTGCCATATAGTTGATTTTGTACCTTCTTTCTTCCTTTCTCTCAACTGCATGTTACATAGGCATCTTGTAATGAATGCTTGTAGGTATCCATTCTGCCCGAATTGTTCATGTATGTATTTTTCTCAGTTGTTTAGCTTGCTGAGTATTACAATGGGTTCTCATCCTGCCATTTAGTGTTCTAGCACAAATTCTTTTTGTGTGACAATGGATGATTATTGTTGAAACTAAGAATGTGTGGAGTGTTGTTGGCCTTGGACGTCCATCTTCCTGCTTGCTGAAAACGGCAATTGTCTAGTTGTTTTTTCCTCCATTGTGAAATGTATGTCTACAAAGATGGAGTTCAGTTTGGTATGAAAATCTTTCAGTGCATTTCTTTTGATAATGTAAAACATGTCATGCGTATAGCAGCACCAAAATTTAGATGTATAGTTTTGAAATGTACAGGGTTCTAGTTCATGGAAGACAGTTTCTGCAATGATTCCTGATATTAGAAATCCCATGGATATTCCTTTTATTTGCTCATACATTTCCATTTTGAACATGAAATGTTGGCAATATTGGCAATATGTTGGCATATTGGAATAGCTTTATGGTTTGTGTCTTGGTTAGGTTGTTCTGATCTATGTTGTATTCTTCTAGTTTTTTATCTATTATTTTATATGCAAGATGGGGAGGGATTACTGTAAATAGGAACGTTGTGTCAAAGGAGACCATGATCTCCTTGCAGTTTTGTCAAAAATTGTGTGAATGATGTGATCATGCTTTTTGAGGTTAGGAAGCTTAAGTGTTGTGCCAGCCATTTTGTTCAGGTTGCAGGTAGGGGTATCTCATAGCACTGCAATAGGTCTGAAGGAGACTCCTTATTTTGTTTATCTTGGGGAGTCCATAAAGTCTCACTGATGCAACAAAAATGTTGCTCTCATTTTCCAACATTCTTTTCCCCTTAAACACTTATTTTGTTTGAGTTGGCTGTGATAAGCATTTGATTATGTGATCATCGTTCTCATCTCTAATGTCATTACTGGGTTTTATGCTGAGGAATCATTGAGTAGGGCAAATGCCTTCATTTAATAATCTGTGCAGTTCATAACCACCCTTGAGCAGCCTTTATCTGCCAGTAAAATAATAATGTCCTGATCTTGTGTCAGGTCTTCCAGGATATGTGCTCTGCTGGGCTGAGCATGTTGTTTGTAATTATAAATTGTTAATTATCTGATTGAATGCTGATGTATCTTATACCCGCTGACTGGATTATAGATGTAAACTTTTGACATCTTCTTACTGTTTAGAATTATGAAACACTTTCATTTTTGTCACATGGAAGCTTATGTGGGCTTTCCCCTGAGTCAGTGAAAGTGATCTGATTTTATTTACATTGGATTTTTAGAAAAGAAATTTTATTTTATTAATGTTTAAAAGAAAATAGAACTTTGTTGTTCTATTTTATCTTTGCATATATCCCTGGTGTTGTTTTTTTAAGGGGAACTTTCCCTTTTTTTTCTAATTCGCTATTGTGGGAAATCTTAATTTTCTCTGCAATTACTCTGATATGGAACATCTACTTCTTTTGTAGAGGAATTACCTACAGTTTGTTGTGAAAGTTTGGTCATAACAGAGATTTGGAAAATTAAAGCAACAATTAAATTAAGGTCTTTTAAATATGTGTGTGTGTGTGTGTGTGTGTGTGTTTTCTGAGGTTTTTGTGGGTATTTGTATGTGAATCTTTAGTTATTCGGGTTTTCTCCCGCGTATCTTGGCGATGTTTTGACAAAATCTCATTCGTCACACAAGCCTGAAGATGACGAATGAGATTTCGTCAAACAATTTTATGTGGGAGAAAACCTGAATAACCAAAGATCCATACACACACACACACACACACACACACACACACACAGTGGTGGGATTCTTCCAACAACCAGTTCTCCGAACTGCTTAGAAAGTTAACAAGCAGTTCTCATGAATACATGCAAGAGTGTGTGTGTGTACACACCCACACCCACAACTCCCATAGAAAGAGATTCAAAATTCTGATCAACTTCATGTGAAAACTTTTGAAAAAAAGTGTTTTTCAATTTACAAACTCTAAATGAAAATTTAGATAAAAAATTTGATGAATTAACAACAATTTTAAACAACCTAAGGATGACATCCAGACAGAAGTAACAGCAGCTAAAGCAGACTTGCAATTGGGTGAGTTAGAATCTAATTTGTTGTTAGCCGCTTTGAAGAAGGAGCTTTGCTTGAGAGTTGGAGGCTCACTAAAAGCTGAAAGAAGCATGAATTCAAAAGATTTAGAGATGGCAGAATGGATGGTGATGAATTTGACTTTCCTAAGAGAACTGATGGGGATTCTGGAACAGATTTACTATATCCAATTAGAAGACAACTGTCAAGATGTCTCAAGGGTGCTTTTTTTTCCTTCAAAAGGCAACTGGACTGTTTTCCCCCCTCTTAATGAAGAAGGAGAAAACATTTAGCTTCTCATCCAAGAAGCTTCACCAGTTCTGATGGCAGGGAGATGAAAGAATATGTACTGACAATTGAGACTAAATACTGGCAGGGAGGAGAGGGATGGAAGGGAATGGTATTTCTTTGCAATCATCTGAAAGCTTTTGAGGCTACTTGGGGATTTATCTGTACTCTCAGGGACACCTGAATCAGGGTGGAATTGGTTGTGGAATTGTCTTGAATCTGCTGCAATTGTAATTCTACATATATTTAAGCAATATATGTAATTCTAAAACACAGTCTGCAGCTGTGTAATCTGTAAATAGACCTACTGGAATTCAGTTATGATGAAAACAATATAACATTGTCTTCTGTATCTGTATCCATATCTATATCTAAGGGAGTGTAGGAGAAACAAGTGGAGGTGTTGTCAGCTGCCAACATCTCAATATCACAGATCTCCTAGGCTGCAGTAGATGCAAGATCTGATTTAATGTCAGCTGTCCAGCTAACAAATCCAAAAAGATAATTCTTGGGATATTGTACTTCTCAAAAGTAAGAGTTTATTGAATATACTATATTGGCACAGAAGGTGAAAGCAATTCTAGAATGGGAGGCCCCAAAGATCAGAAGACAACTGCAGAGTTTTCTAGGGTTCACAAACTTTTATAGGCAATTCATTGCCATTTCACATAGATAGCACTGCCTATCATGAACCTGTTAAAAACATTAAAACCTTTTAACAGGTTTAATATGAACCTGTTAAAAATACGGAAGGGGTGAAGCCAGTGGTGGGATTCAGCCAGTTCTCACCGGTTCGCCCGAACCATTAGTTAATTGCTTATGTAGTTTGGAGAACCGGTTGAAAATAAAGTGCAAGAGAGAGTTTTTTTCCCCTTCTCTCTTCTTTCAGTTAAAAGCTCTGAACAGACAGCCAAGAAGCACTTAACAGTTGTAGCTAGAACACAGCTGACACTTGCTGCATCGAGTCAATAAACAAAAGAAACTGACAGGATTAGTGTATCAATTCAATTCAATCAGTTCAATTTAGCAAGTTCAATTTCACTCTGCGCTATTTGTCAGGTCCATCCAGTGTTTCATTGCAGCCTCACTCTTAGTGTATTCTATGTGTATTTTTAAGATATATTGATTTCTTTTCCAGTGAATACATACATTAAACTTTGTGTAAATTGTGTAAGCCTTTTGTTAATTCCCCACTCCCATGAACTGGAGGAGGAAAGTAATCCAGTGACTTAATCATTTCCAAGCAAAAGATAACCATCTTTAGATTTAATTTCCCTGCAAAAGTTGCCTGTCTGCTTGGTCTTCAGCAGGGTATGCCACAGTTCCTTTTCTATCCCCTCATCTAGATCTTTATGAGAACCTTGGGGCACCCCACTGCATACTCTCTCGATGTAGATATAGTTCCATTGAGAACTATACATTGAATAGCCAACACCCCAGAAGACAAGCTCAAGATCCAGAAAATATCTTGTCAGACTTTAACAATGGGCCGTATCCAACAACACGAAATTTAATGCGGAAAAAAGTAAAGTTTTACACTTAGGCAGGAAAAACCAAAGGTACAAGTACAGGTTAGGCAAAACCTGTCTCAAAAACAGTAAGTGTGAGAGGAACCTTAGAGTTGTAGTGGCCAGTCACTTAAATATGAGTCTGCAGCCACAAAAGCTAATAGAATCCTTGTATTAACAGAGGCATGGAGTCAAAATCATGTGTAGTATTAGTCCTGCTTTAGCTTTAGTAAGACCACACTTGGAATACTGAACCCAGTTTAGTAAGACCACACCTGGAATACTGAACCACATTACAAAAAAAATGTTGATACTTCAGAAAAAGTGTAAAGAAGAGCAACTAAGATTATTAAAGGCCTGTAGACAAAATATATGAACAATGGTTGCAGGATTTGGATTTGGCTAGTCTAGAGAAAAGAAGGGCTTGAGTGTGGTGGTCTCCCATGGAAAGAATGAGACACAAGCGTGTGTACTCGGGATGGGAGTCTAGAGCAAATTCCAGTGCTCCCTTTTATTGAGATTTTAGTACATAGTAAGCATTCACATTGTGGATTACAAGTTACATTGTGGATTACAATAATTAGAAATAGTACAGACTTGTTTGCAGTTGTCTGAGCTGCTTAATTGTTTCTGGTGTTTGCTTTTAATTTCCTTGCATTATCTCAGTGACCTTTAGGCAGACATGTATGTATAAAGCATTAGATTAATCATTACTTGAACCCAAGACAAAGTTTATTCCCACATCTCCCCTGTTTTAGTTTTTTGATGATCGCGGATGCCTCGGTAGCTTTTCGCCATCTGCAACAGCAATTCTCCTTCCGTAGGCTTCACCCAACACATTCCTAAAAGTCCAGGGAGACATTGGATAATACAGCATGCACAAAGAGAAAGTATAAAAAGCAATATCATTCCAACAATTAGGTGATGAATCCATGAACCATCTGGCAACCAGGACCAAAATGCAGACCACACGTCCAGTCCCTCACCCTCCGATTGTAATGGATTCTCTTTCAGGGTTTGTTCCATATGCTGTATAGTAGCTGTAATGTTTGGAGAATAATCAGAGATATACATGCAACAATGCGTATGAATCACAGCGCAAACTCCCCTTGCGCAGCCAGAATAGTGTCCACCGCATATCTGGTTTGAAGGACAAAGCCAAGAATTTTTCCTTGCTCTTCTTCAAGCAGCCTTAGCATTTTAATGGTGTCTTTAAACATAGTAACTGTCCAATTGTTTAAACGATGCAAATCTCTATAGTTCATCATGACTCCTAAAGGAGGAATAACTTCCCTTGATATCTGTGTCCAGTAGTCATGAGTCAAAACAGAGTTTACTTCCATTGCAGAACGCGCATTGCAGATATGAGCAGTCCCCAAAGATTTTTGAATGAAATGAGATGGGATTACTTTCCCAAAGGTGCAGACTCCTTTCCATCATGCTGGCATGCGATCATAGGCCATCCGTCCACACAGCAACCATAAATTTGCTCCCAGGAGATGACCAACCTTATTTGGCTCAGCATAGATTAGTTTTGCAAAGGACTCCATTAACATAGCCAAATAAGTGGACGATGGTGCATTAGTCTTTTCCATTCCCCCAAATCCATCCCCTTGCCCCTTTGGCTGATGATAAGGACGCACACAGCGAGCAGGAACCCAAACAACTGTCCCCTCATCTTCAACAGCAGCGTATCTTCGGCCCCAAGTTATCAGCGGGACAGGTCCTCTCCACGTTGGATCTGGTAGTCTCCTATACCGAACTTTCGGTCTTGGCGTACCTGCAGAAGGGGAGGAAGCAAAATGCCTACTGGCTGCCATAGCAGTGGGAGATCCTGTCATGTTTAAAAAATTTAAAGTGTATAATGTAATATTAAGAATGTTTTGTATGTAAGGCAAGCCATATCCATCCACTTCCCCCGTTTTTGTTTTTATATGAAGGAGCGCTTGTTTGAGCGTCTGATTATATCGTTCCACAATGGCCTGACCAGTGGAGTTGTAGGGAATGCCAAATTTATGTATAATTGACCATCGATGACAAAATTCCGCAAAGGCGGTGCTGACATAAGCAGGGCCATTGTCGGTTTTTATCTCCATTGGTGGCCCCACATGTGTGAAGGTACAGAGACAATGGTTGACTACATGTTTTGTAGCCTCTCCTCATTGAGGTGTTGCCATAATAAATCCTGAATAGGTATCAATGGTGACATGCAGATGGTGCCATGGTTTGAAAGGAGGGTGTTGTGTGACATCCATCTGCCATAGCTGACAAGCAGATGTCCCCTGAGGATTTACTCCTTGAGGAAGAGCAGTGGATTGAGCACTGCAACTAGGACATTGCTGGATAATAGCTGCTGCTTCTGCAGCAGTGAGCCCGAATTGTTTACAAAGAGCTTTGGCATTTTGATGAAAATAGCTATGTGAGTCCCATGGAGTAACAGGAGAAAGCGAGAGACAGGACATGGCCGAGGCCGCTGCATCAGTCACGTCATTCCCTTCTTGCAGCTCCCCAGGAAGTGGCTGGTGGCTGCGAATATGTGCGATATGCAAAGAATGTGTGCGAGAATGAAGACAGCTTTGCAGGGCTAAAAACAAACTCATAAGATTAGCATCAACAGAAGGAGAAAGATAAGCAAATTCAATGTTAAGTATCAATTGATAAACGTAAAGAGAATCCACAATTAAATTTAGCGGTTCTTGCGCAAATTCCTGTAAGGCCAAAATAGCAGCAGCTAATTCAGCCCTTTGTGCTGATTGTTGAGGAGGGGTAATCTTTGTTTTCCATACCCCTTCCTGTCTCCATGCACAAGTGCCGTAGGTCTTACCACCGTCCGCATAAATGGTCACGCCCTCAACTGGCTGCTTAGCAATAATTGAATTAAAATTTACAGATACATTTTGAAGCAATTGGAAACGAGGGTCACTGGGTGTATGGCAAGAAATCTTCCCTGGCCAATTTTCAAGAGCAATTTGCAATTCAATGGATTGACTATACCAAGTTTCCCACAAAGTGAGGGAGATAGGTAAAAATAACTGAACTAGATCTATGCCATATAAATGCATACTGCGATTTCGGCCTTTGATGATTAACTCACTATAAAGCATAGCCATAGTAGAAACTGTTTTTCTGGGAGTATTCTGCAAATGCAACCATTCAATGATATAAACCTGCGCTTCATGTAATTGAAATAAAGCTGCAGTAGGCAAGGCTGGAGTTTGTAAAATTGCTAAAGCAAATGGAGTATCAGGAATGCATCGATCAACCCAACGCTGCGTTAAAGCCGCATTTACGTGTGCCAGTACCTCCCTTTGTTCTGCTGATAAGGTTATAGCTGAATCCGGTCTCGCGAAGCCCTTTAGGGCCAAGAACAAGGGCTGGAGTACCGCTGTAGTTAACCCCAGGTAGGGTCTAACCCAGTTAATTGTTCCTAGTATTTGTTGTAATTTTACTAGAGAAATCTTTTCCTCAATTTTGATTTCCAGAATGACCGGATGAGCATAGGTTGCAAGGACCTTATGCCCTAAGTAGGCATATGGCGTTTGACTTTGAATTTTTTCTGGGGCAATATGAAGTCCAAATTGCAATAATACCTCTTTAAGGCAAGGTAATGCTGCCTAACTGTTCCTGGTGGGCCGGGAGCTGCAATTAAAATATCATCCATATAATGGTAAACCTTCCACCCAGGATGAGAGCTTCTGAATGGAGCCAGAGCCATTCGAACATATGACTGGCACATCGTTGGACTGTTTAGCATTCCTTGTGGCAAAACCTTCCATTGGTAACGAAAGGTAGGTGCGTTGTTATTCAACTCAGGTACGGTAAAGGCAAATAATTGCTTGTCATCTGCATGCAAAGGGATAGAAAAGAAGCAATCCCGCAAATCTATTACAACTAGATCCCAATTGCGTGGGATCAGGTTCGGGTTAGGCAAACCACATTGTAACGCTCCCATTGGTTGCTCTCAAATCATGTAAAAATCTCCATTTTCCATTTTTCTTTTTGATAACAAACACCGGAGTGTTATATGGACTAGAAGTTGGCTCAATGTGTCCTAATTGTAGCTGCTCAGCTACCAATTGATGTAAAGCTATAAGCTTTTCCTTTGGAAGTGGCCATTGGTCAATCCAAACTGGCTGAGAGGTTAACAATTGTAATTTTTCCATTATCCAATAACAATTTTTGTGCGGAACTGTGACAGTAAATCTCTACCCCACAAGTTTATATGCAGGGGCAACACAAGCGGTTGAATCCTTGCAGTCTCACCAGTTTCTCTATGCAATGCCTTCAACCAATGTACACTACTTCTTGCAAACTGCATACCACCCACTCCACGAACAGCCGGAGAGTCCTCAAGCGCCCATTCATTTGGCCATTCCTTTTGGCGTATCACAGAGACATCTGCTCCGGAATCTATAAGGCCAGAAAATGATTTTTCTTGAATTTCAATTGTCATTTTAGGTTGGTCTGTAGTCAAATTTTTTGTCAGCGCTAGCAATTCTGCAGCAACTGGAGAACTGGCCATTTCAGTGGACCCAAAACCGCCAGTTCGTGGGATCCCAATTAAAGGATTCATAGGAAAGTATGGAAGCAATAATAATTGGGCAATAGAGTCACCAGCCATTAATGATGCAGGAGTATCAGTGTATAATTGTACCTTAATAACCCCTTTATAATCTTGATCAATAACCCCTGGACTAACAAAAAACCCTTTTTCTGATGCAGAAGACCTGGGAAGTACCAATCCCACTGTTTTTTTCTGGCAGTGGCCCATGCAAATGAGTGTCCTCAATGTACACTTGATTAGGAAAAGTCACATCAATTGAGTTCAACATTTTTAAACCCAAACCTGCACTCCCAGTAATTGCAGGCGATGCTTTTGTGACAGCCTTGGGAGCGGGGCTAGCTGCATGCCCCAAATTTAGTTTCCCGGATTTTGGTTCTGATCAGAGCGACATTGATTTGCCCAATGAAACCCTTTTTTGCATTTTGGACAGACCGATTTCAGGCGAATGTCCCTATTTTTGATTTTGTTAAATGCCATTCCCCCTCCCCAGGTGATCGGCACTGGGCTTTAAAATGGCCAGGCTTCCCACAATTAAAACAATTCCCTGTAGGTTTCATCCCTTTTTGTAATGCCATAGCCAAAGTCTCCATGTTGTAAGCCTGAGAACCCACCACTGCACATGCCTTTAACAGATCAGCCAGAGTAACCTCACCTCTAGCCACCAAAGGCTGTAAGATATGCTTGCAGTCAGTGTTTGCATTTTCAACTGCCAATTTCAGCAAAAGTTCTTTTGCAGCTTCCTCATTAGAAATTTGCCTGGTAATAGCCAATTGTAGCTTTTCCACAAAAAAGACTCAGATGCTGTTTGCTTAATTTGAGAAAAAGACCGTGCCGGGGTTCCCACATCCTGGATGCGGGACAACGCCCCAAGGACAGCTGCCATAACCACGGGAAATACGTGATCAGGCAAATTAGCAGCTTGATCAGCAGTGGCTTCAAACAAGCCTGCCCCATAGATTTGGTCTGGCGTATACAGCCCCCCTGAATTCCTTCCCCTAGTGACAGCTTCCCTTTGATATTCTGAATCAAAAACCACATACTGAGTAGAGCTCAATATCATTCTCATTAAATCTTTCCAGTCACTAGGAATCATGCGTGAGGTAGCCAAACTTGTCAGGAGCCCCTTTGTAAAAGGACTTTGAATACCATAATCTTTAACTGCTTTCTTAATTTCCCTAAGTACTGCTAGAGGAATCGGAACCCATTCAGTCTGCAGATTGCCTTGAGCATCCACTTGCCTATTAACTGGAAACAAATTCATCTGGGGAATCTCATCAGGCTCTAATTTCCCCTCATTGAAAGCCTGATGCATCATTGCTTGAACTTTTCCCATTTGTGGTTGGGTTTTCTCATCCACAGGCGTAGGCGCTGTGGGGGGGTGAGAAAACATACTCCAGTTTTGGGGTAGGAGGGTGCAACACAACTCCTTTATAAGGAGGAGGTTCTACTAAAGTTTTTAAAAGAGGTTGTTGCTGGGTCTCTAAAGCAGTCATAACAACCTTCCAATATATCAAAATTTCAGCTGTTGCCCGTGGCTCTTCATGAAGGATAATTCCAATTTTCCTCCACGTGTCTAACTTTAAAGAGCCTCTCTCTGAGTACCAGGGGCATTGCTGCCAGATCTCTTGCAGCAGTTGTTTCACATTACCTTTTGAAAGAACTATTTGCTTCCCCCCAGAGGGTTTAAAGATTAAGAAGTTTGTCCTGACTAACTTCAGCAGCTCACTAACATGGCGTTCCTGTGGCTGAGAAAGTTTTCCCCCCATGTTCTCTGAAAAATCCTATTGTCCAGCAATAGTTAAGTACGTACTTTACCTATTCCAGGCGAGGAAACACGGAGCTCCGGACACGTACCACCTGCAGTGGATCACGTCGGGGTCACCACTTGTGGTGGTCTCCCATGGAAAGAATGAGACACAAGCGTGTGTACTCGGGATGGGAGTCTAGAGCAAATTCCAGTGCTCCCTTTTATTGAGATTTTAGTACATAGTAAGCATTCACATTGTGGATTACAAGTTACATTGTGAATTACAATAATTAGAAATAGTACAGACTTGTTTGCAGTTGTCTGAGCTGCTTAATTGTTTCTGGTGTTTGCTTTTAATTTCCTTGCATTATCTCAGTGACCTTTAGGCAGACATGTATGTATAAAGCATTAGATTAATCATTACTTGAACCCAAGCCAAAGTTTATTCCCACACTTGAGAGGACATAAAAGTAGTATTCCAATATTTGAGGGGCTGCCACTAAGAAGTGGGGGTCAAATTATTCTCCAAAGTACCACAGGGCAGGACAAGAAACAATGGATGGAAACTAATCAAGGAGAGAAACAACCTGAAATTAAGCATAAATTTCAACTCCAGGGCCACCATGAACTTTATGGACACAGTGTTTGTGGCCAAATGTGCTGTTCCTCACTACCTAGTGGAGCCACCTGTGCTCATGGAGACCACTGATGGTCAGGTGCTTCTGTCTTGTGCCTGGTCATTGGCTTTCATGAGGAAGCCATCCAGTTTTACATCACCTCCAGCCTGCATTTCCCTGTGGTCTTGGTCTTGGCTTGGCTCCAGATGCACAATCCACAAATCTATTGGTCCCAGAACCTAATCACCTTCCCAAGTTTGCAATGTGTGGACCACACCCACCAAGTCTGTGCAGGCCAGTTGCTGAGTCCGCCTGGGGTGTCCCTGCCTTCTGACCTGGCGGACTTCACAGACATCTTCAGTGAGCAAGAGGCCAACCACTTTCCCCCACACCAACCATACGACTGCCCCATCGATTTGCTTCCGGACATGCTGCTCCCAGTGGGGCATTTTTACTCTATGTCTGACCCTAAGTTAGCCACGTTCTGGGGCTTTCTGGACAAAAATCTAGCTCAGAGTTTTATCTGGCCCTCATCGTCACCAGTGTCCGCACCAGTATTGTTCATGAAGAAGAAGACAGAGACTTGACTCTTGCAACTATCGCTAATTGAATGTCATCACTGTGCGCAATTGGTATCCTCTGCCCCTTATTTCTGAACTGTTGGAATGGCTCCAAGAGGTTACTGTCTTCATAAAATTGGACCTGCGGGGAGCCTATAATCTAGTTTGGATCTGGCCCAGGGATGAATGGAAGATGGTGTTTGGCACCAGGTACGGATACTTCGGGTATACTGTCATGCCGTTTGGGCTGACCAACGCCCCCACCATCTTCCAACATTTTATGAATGACATATTCCAGGACCTGTTGGATCAGATTGTCATGATTTACCTGGACAACATCCTGATCTACTCTCTGTCCCAGGAGAGCCATCACAGTACCTACACTTGGTCCTGCAATGGCTCTGGGAGAACTGCTTGTATGCTAAACTGGAGAAATGCCAGTTTTTTCAATCGACCATCGATTTCCTGGGACATAGCATTTCTTCTGAGGGCATTGCTATGGAGCCAAGCAAGGTTGAGTCTCTGTGTAATTGGCAACCTCAGCGAGTTAAGGATGTTCAGTGACTCCTCAGGTTCTCCAACTACTATTGGACGTTTATCCCTGGTTTTGCTTTCCTGACAGCACCCTTCACTTGGCTCCTTCAGAAAAAGATCCTGTTTTGATGGAGTACTCCTAAGGAACAAGTGTTCCAGGCCTTGAAGCAAGCATTCATGCAAGAGCCCATCTTGAAATATCCTGATTACCACAAGGAATTGATAAGGTCTGTTACTGCAGTTAACTCTTTGAAGGACTATTGCCTTGGTGGGTGAATGCAATTAATTCATAAAAGGTAAATAAAGAAGGTTTTTTCATGATAAGGAATCTGTTTCTTGCTTCTGCTAAGGCTGGTCCAGAACAATTGGGAAAGAAAGAATTGAGCATGGGAATATGTCAAGAACAAGAGAGGGAAGTCAAGGTGACAGGAATCAGAGGTGTCACTCCAGATTAAACTGGCAGATGAAGGACGAAGCCTTGGAATGGTATGTGAAAGTACACCAGAGAACATAAAAAAGAAATGCTGTTGGATACTGACAGAGTGGTCAAGGGGAGAAGGGTGGAGGAAAGGGAAAATCATAAACTTTACACAGGAATACTCAGATCCAGCTTTGCTTTCACTGTAACCGCTTGATTTTAGTAAAATTACTTTTCACTTTAAAGGACAGAGTCAGAAATCTTTCTTTCCTAAATGTCTGAGTTGGGACAAGCCTAACTCTATTCTTGCTTTGGAACTACTTTGGTCAGCTTACAACAGTAAAACAGAAAAAAATATAAAGCGTAAACACAACAATAGCAAAGCAATGAAACAAAAAAAAAATAAACTACAAAAGATCATAACCTGTACAAATGAACTGTACAAATCCAAAACCCAATTTTTAATCGCAATAGCATTTAGACTTATATAGTCTATAGTACCAGGGGTGGGTTTCAATTTTTTTAACAACCGGTTCTGTGGGTGTGGCTTAGGTGGTGGGCATGGCTTGGTGGTCATGTTATTGGCTGGATGTGGCCAACTCAATATCACTCACATTGAGGCACGCATCTCCTCATCTGGCCTCTCATGTGGGGATGCTGCAACAGTCGTAAGTGTGAAAAATGGTCATAAGTCACTTTTTTCTCAGTGCCATTGTAAGTTTGAATGGTCACTCCACACAAGCAAAGTACCAGCAAAGGAGGGGGAAAAACTCCAGAGACAGGAAGTCTAGCCCTGCCAAGAATGTAATAAGGATTAATGGAGAGGCAGTTTCTGTAAGCAACACCAGAATGTTTCCTTCCTGCCTTCCTTACAGGATTAGGCCAGTAATTTCTTCTAACAATCGGTTCTCCGAACTGCTTAGAATGTTCACAACCGGTTCTAGTGAATAAGTGCGAACTGGTAGAATCCCGCCCCTGCATAATACTTTATAGCAGAGGTCCCCAATCCCAGAGGCATGGCCCTCTACCGGGCTATGGCCTATTCAGAATTGGGTTGTTCAAGTAGCGCGCCAGAGCACATATGCGAGCACAGCTTAACTTACATGAGTGGTGGGCTGGCAGGCACTCACACGTATATGTGTGCGACTGCCCACTGCTTGTGTGGCCCAGTTACTCTCTTCTCCCCCAGTTGGACCACCAAGCTGCAAATATTGGGGACTGCTGCTTTACAACATTCTCTGTTTATAGTGTCAGCATATTGCCCTGAACAATTGCCCCTAACGATCTGTCCTCACATCTCAGAAGGATAGACAACTAAATCATGTAATAAGAGCATATGCATGAAATATAGTGTTATTCAATATGCTAAATTATTCTTTTTTCTATCCATATACTGTTTGCTTGATTTGAAGTAACTAAAACTAGTTTAATTCTTTTTTAATTTGATGTATAATCATCAACCTGCCAGGTGTTACTCTATAATGAGCCTGTCAGAATCTAACTCCAGGCTTTTTTTCCCCCTTTCTTTTTCCTTCCCTTAATTTCCTATTTTTATTTGTATTTTATACATTGATAAAACAATAAAAGTTAAAAAGAAAAAGAAACCCTCCAGGTTGTTGGCAGAGTTAGCCTGCAATACTGCATACTAACCACTGTGCCACCAGTTTAAAGTGAGATTTTTTTGGGGGGGAGATGCCAGCCAGAGAAGGAGGAGGGATCATAGTTTTAATCATTTCCAGAGTCACTAGAGTTCTATTATATTCTTTTTATATCCAATCTTCTTTTGACTTAACAGGCTTCTTTAAAAAGCCCCACCATCAAATTCACTTAGAAATCCTAGCTCTACCAGATTGTTTTGTCACTAAAGCTCTTCTGTTTTCCCAAAGGTTTTTGACTGTAGCTTCCATCTATTGAAAATTTGCCTATGAAAAGAAAGGAAAGTGGGTTAGAACAATTTGAAAAAACACATGCTACAAAGTCATTTTTGAAGAGGAAAATTCCCTTTGTACTTTGGAAGGAATTCCATTTCCCATCTGAGTTGCATAGCCAAACAGGAAGAAAGAAAACAACCTCATTATAGAGTAACACCTGGCAGGTTGATGATTATACATCAAATTAAAAAAGAATTAAACTAGTTTTCGTTACTTCAAATCAAGCAAACAGTATATGGATAGAAAAAAGAATAATTTAGCATATTGAATAACACTATCTTTCACGCATATGCTCTTATGCTGCAGTTTTTAAGCAAGTGCTTAAAAAGAAAGGTCGAGGCACTTGTGTATGCTTTCTCCCTTACCTATAAATCTGCTTCTGCAACAGTGTGCATTATGAAAACTTGTGAAAGTCTTGGCACCAGACATGGTTGCAACAGCAGATTTATAGGTAGCCGATTAAACTTACCTTGTTTGATTTTCTATGGTCAAGGAATTTATGCCCCCTCCAAGATGGAGGAGAGAATTTGTCCATTAGCAAAGGAAGCTGAGTTGGTTGCATTTTCACCTGCTTACTCTGAGACAAAAGTGCAGCTTGTACTAGAAGTACTACCTCCTGTTAGAATATAGTTTGCTCTAAGGGGATTGAAAATGTGCACCATTCCAAATATATGAAACAATCATTAATTAACTCAGATCATTCTTCTTTCTCACCCATTTCACCCAAGAAAATCATTTTTTTCTCAGGTAAAATTCACAGGATGATTGTGCTGCCTGCCTGTGTTGCCTGTCCTTGAAGTGCAAAGACTAGAATCTACTCTAATTTGGCCTTCATTGTATGAATTTACTCGGGACATTGATTGTTTTCCTTCAGGACCATAATAAAGCTATTGTTATTTTGTGATTGCAGAACAGGTGCAAAGCACATATAGGAATCGAACAGAACTTCTCAAAATCACTGTATTAAAGAACACAAAAAAATTTAAAGAAGTTTAAATAGAAAGAGTCCAGCGAAGAGCAATAATATCAATAGCAGTTAGACTTATATACAGTTTCATAGTGCTTTACAGCAAGGTGCTCTAAGGCAGTTTACAGAATTAGTATATTGCCCCCAACAATCTGGGTCCTTATTTTACTGATCTTGGAAGCCTGGAAGGCTGCGTCAACCTAGAGGTGGTCAGGATCAAAAGAATCCTGGCAATGTGAGCAGAATTAGCCTGCAATACTGCATTCTAGCTACATGACTCTTTGATAAGGGATCTTGAGCCTAAATTGCACAATGAACAGCTAGGGGAATTGGTATATTTAGCCTAAGGAAGAAAAGGTGTAGGGGTAATATGATAGGTTGAAAATTTCTTTCAAAATGTAAAAAATGTAAAAAAAAAAAAAAACAAGAAAAAAGTCAAGGAAATAACCAGCCCACTCATGGTTATTAGGCAGCGAGCTATTTAATTCATTATTTTGTATCTATCTTTGCACAAAGGGGGAAAAAACCAAGCCAACCTATCACAAAGCAGAATTATAAAAGACAGACTAAGAATACAAACTAAACCAGGCAAGAAAATGGTAAGAGAACACCTGTCCATTCTAGATGAGTACAAATTACCAGAACCAGGTGAATTATACCCCAAGGTTCTGAAGGAACTGGCAGATTTAATCTCAGAACCATATTTTTCAATGATCCTGGAGCACTATATGACTAGAAAAAAGGTGATATGGTTCTTATTTTCAAAAAAGAGGAAAAAAATTGATTCAGAAACTACAGGCCAATTGGCCTAACATCAATACCTGGGAAGATCTTGGAAAAGTTAATCAAGTAACAGATCTGAGAACACCTAGTAAAGTGAAGTTATAACCAGAAGCCAACATGGATTTGACAAAAACAGATCATGCCAAACAAAAGAATGAATTGTTTCACTCTTTGACAAAGTGACTAAATTAATGGATCAGTGAAATGCTGCAGATATGGTTACTTGGATTTCAGTAAGGCATTTGACAAAATAGATCACAAACTACTTCTTGATAAGTTAGAAAAATTTAGGATAGACAGCATCGCCACCAGATGGATTCATAACTGGTTGACAAACTGCACTTAACATGTAATATTTAATGGAACTACATCTACACAAAGGGAAGTAAGCCGTGAGGGATTTTGCAAACCTAATGAAACATCACTTAAATATGAGCTAGCAGTGAGCAGCAACAGTTCAAAAACCAATGCATTAATAGCAGGATAGAGACAAGATCACAGGGGTGGGATTCAAATTTTTTAACAACCGGTTCTGTGGGTATGGCTTAGGTGGTGGGCATGGCTTGGTGGGCATGTGATTGGCTGGGCGTGGCCAACTCAACATCACTCACATCGAGGCATGCATCTCCTCGCCTGACCTCTCATGACTGTGGGGATGCTGCAACAGTCGTAATGGTAATAAGTCACTTTTTTCAGTGCCATTGTAACTTTGAATGGGCACTCCACACAAGCAAAGTACCAACAAAGGAGGGGAAAAATAACTCCAGAGAAATTCCTGAGACAGGAAGTCTACTCCTGCCAAGAATGTAATAAGGGTTAACAGAGAGGCAGTTTCTGTAAGCAACACCAGAATGTTTCCTTCCTGCCTTTGTTACAGGATTAAGCCAGTAATTTATTTTAACAACTGGTTCTCTAAACTGCTTAGAATGTTAACAACCGGTTCTAGCGAATAGGTGTGAACTGGTAGAATCCCACCCCTGCAAGATTATCCCTGCAAGAACTATTAGTACCACTTTATAAAGCCTTAATAAGACAGAATTAGAATACTGCATCCAATTTTAGCCACCATGTTATTGAAATGATGGAAAGAGTACAGAGAAGAGCAAGAAAGATGATTAGAAGGCTGGAGGCTAAAACATATGAAGAATAATTGCAAGAATTGAGTATGGCCAGTCTAGAGAAAGAAGGACTAGGGGTCACATGATAGCAGTATTCCAGTATTTGAGGTTTCCACAAAAAAGATGGGATCAACCTATTTTTCAAAGCACCAGAAGGCAAAACAATGAATGGAAACTAATTAAGGAAGGAAGCAACCTAGAACTAAAGCACCAGAAGGCAAAACAATGAATGGAAACTAATTAAGGAAGGAAGCAACCTAGAACTAAAGAGAAATTTCCTAACCTTGAGTTCAATTAAGCAGTGGAATGGCTTGTCTTCAGAAGTTGTGGATGCTCCATCATTGGAGGCTTTTAAGAAAATTCTGGACAGCCACTTGCCTGGAATGGTATAGGATCTCCTGCTTGAGGGGGTTGGACTAGAAACCTCTAGAGTCCCAATTCTGTTATTCAGTTTTTATTCTGACTAGTCCCTACCGTTGTCTTGCCAATATTTCAGAGGTGAATTGCTGTAGCCATTGCTTTCTTCCTAGAGTGGAGAACGACTGTCCAAAAGTTACCCAATTGGTTTTGTGTCTAAGATGAAGTTAGAACTCATAGCCTCCCAGTTTTCGGATATTGTCTTAACCATTATACCAAACTGACTCTCTAAACACTCATTACTCTAACATAATCAATGTTAAAAACAAAATATTATCTTGATCAGTTAGAATTAAACTTATTATACCACTGTAAGAAGCTGTTATCATATCCCAGCATATTCTTATGGGAAAGAATGCATACACATATGCATACATTGTAGTAGGAAGTTCTGAGATAGACAAAACAAGTTAAAGGAGAAAATAGATAAAACCCACTAAACCACACATAGATATTAGGCTTAGGCTACACCCTAAATCACAGATGTCAAACTCACTGCGTCATGTTGCCATCACATGACATATCGTGATGTTTTCCCCCTTTGTAGAACTGGGGTGGGGGCGGCCTGCATGTGACACATCTGGCCTGTGGGCCACTAGTTTGACACCCCTGCCCTAAATCTTGACAATAAATAAATGAAGTAAGTTAGTCTGCTTCAACACTTTTCACATATCTGTCTATATTTCTGACCTTGAAAATCATCTCTCCTTCAACAGATCAACATATGCCTTTGTTGTTAAAACTGCTCATATCTCTACTTTAAAAAAAAATCTCATAAACTACATCCAAATACCTTGCACTTCCACTCCCTCTAGACACAATCACTCTTCCTTTGTATATTTGTTCTGTGATTTGATGTTTGGTCATTTTCTGTACATAAACACACTACAAGACATCCTTCTTACCTATCTGTCTTTCTTTCTTATCTTTTTATAAACCTACATTCAGGAAGGAGCAGAACCACTCCCTCATACCATCCTCCATTGCCAAACCCTCCAATGACTGAAAGGGATTTGAATATTTTATTTTATCTATGGCACCAAGCAATTGCAGCCTCACTTTTAGAAGAGAGGGGAGAAGCATGGTGGACTTAGGGAAAATCTTTTTGACAGAGGAGCACACCATTTTCTACTTCAAGATGGCCACTACTACTCTCATGCCAAGGAAGCATTGACCACTTCCCAGTTTTAGTCATCAATGTCCCCTCTGTCATGAAAAGGAACCAAACCAAATCTCAATTGCTATCACAAAGTTTTATCCCAATCAGTATTTCTGGTAATGTGTTCAAACCCAAGGAAATATGAGTGACTTCACTGGCATGATACTGCATATCACACAGTGGTCTCTAGGTGGATTATTCTGTTCATCTTTCAACAAAAGTAGCAGGAAATTCTGAACAGGGCCACTGAGGACATTAAGCAACTGACCATTCAGGATCTTCATGCAATTTGCTTTCCTCAGCCCCAAAGTGAGGTATTTCAAGGAGAGGGATAGTATCGAACTGTTGATCTCTCTTCTTTTGGGACATCCAATCCAATGCTTCCTGAAATACTTCTGACTTATCACCACAAACATTTGTCCTGTCCTCCCTAGGACTTCTAAATGCACACCATGCTGCCAGAAGAGATTACTAAAGTCACAAATCATCCTAGCCACGTGATGTCACTGTGTGTAATTATATTTTACATATTCTGAATGAGCCAGAACTCTGGCAGTTCTCTCCAACTGGTCCGCCAAATTCTGTAGCCATTTACACGCTATTCCATGGAACCTATTCTCCCCAAACACTTCTTTTCAAGGGCACATTATCTCTAGGGATCATAAAGTGTATTACTCTGGATCTTTTTCTATAGGGAAAGTTACCCAATATTGTACAAAATATTTCATAATTTAAAACTATTTGTTCTGTATTAACATACTCCAAACCCTAAATTCTGATTGGCCCTCACAGGCAGCAACTGGATTGGTTGACTAAATGGCCATGATTGGCGCGCTTAGAATTTACCGCAATTGGCCGAGCCGATCGCGGGAGATTCAAAGCGTTGTCATTGGCCGCCGTGCCGCGGACAGCTCCTATATGAAGGGCTGCCGCGAGCGCAGGTCCTGGACAGAACTGTATACTCAATAAAGAGCTGAATGTTAGCTTTGAGTCTCGCGTCTCTGTGCGAACCGATCTACCTGGGACCGATCTACCCGGGACCGATCTCCCAGACTTAACACTATTAACATCAATTGCTTTCCATAAATCATTAAATGTACAATAAGTTTTGTTTATAACATGGATAGATTAAGAAATCACCTCAAAAATGCTGTTTGTACGTGCTTTTTTTTTTTTTGCTGGCAGATGGCCACTGGGTGGGAGACACACACACACACACACACCCAGAAATGAGAGGAAAAGGAGTTGGCTAGGGAGATGGGGTATAAAGAAAAAAGATGCATTGTGTGAGGAAGAGAACAAAGAAGGAAAAGGAGGAGAAGGAAGAATGATGAAAGAGAGAAAGAAACATGCAGAGAAATAGTCAGAAGGGAAAAAGAGACAGCAAACACTAGCAGAGAAGGGGACAAAATAGGCAAAGGAGGAGGTGAGGGGAGACAGAGAGACAGGGAGAGAGAGGTGGGAGTATAAACATAGAAAGAGAAGATAGGGGAGGAAGGTCATACTGGCCCATCCTGCTACCATCCGACTACATGGTCCCAGCTTAGTAGAGTTGCATGAAGGGAGATCCAGAGAGAGAGAGAGAGAAAGGAAAGCCACCAGGTGAGTGAACAAGCCAGTGAGCAAAGGAGACACCAAACCTGTTAGGAACAGTAGAGGAGAGTTGATCCAAGTAAGTGGATGACCCAAGGACCAGAGGAAACACTAAACACATCAAAAGACAGTGGAGACAAGCTGATCCAGGTGAACGGGTAAACCAATGACCAGAGGGAGCACCAGGCACACCAGAAGACAGAAGATCCAAGCTGATCCAAGCAAATGAGTGAGCCAATGAGCAGAGGGGATGCCAGACACACCAGAAGATGGTAGAGATGAGATGAGTCAAGCAAGTAGATGAACCAGTGATCTGAGGGGATACCAGGCACATCAGAGGACAGCAGAAGGTGAACTGAGCTGGACAAGTACAGGTGCCTGGATGAGTGAGCAGAGTGGATAGATGACCAGAGCAAGAGACCTTGAAACATCAGGCCAGTGACTCTGAGTGGGGAGGAATCTAAGTGCCTGGAAGAAAGGGACAGAGAAATCTGGATTCTAATAGCCCTTTTGGGGGTAGTGCTACACTAAAATTAGAACCATAGAATCATAGGCCTTGAAGGGACCTGGGAGATGTCCTAATCCAACCCCCTGCCCAAAGCAGAACATCTTTTTCCATTCCAGACAAATGGTTATAAAATAACAAGCAATGGAACACCCATAAGCTTGGGAGGTAAGCTATTCAATTGATTAATTGTTCTCACTGTCAGGAAATTTATCCTTAGTTCCTGGTTGGATTTCTCTTTAATAAGCTTCCTTCTCTTATTTCTTGTATTGTCCTCAGGAGCTTTTGGGAATAAATCAGTCCCTTCTTCTCTGTAACAGCCCCTCAAACACCAGAAGATAACAGTTTATCTAACCATCATCTTTTCCTAAATGTCTGCTCAAAATATGTATAAAATGAGATCCTGTCCAGTCATCTTTCTTGCAAACCTGTTAATGAACTCATCCCAGCCTTTCTATTAAGGGCCTTGGAAATAGGAAAGTGTGACTAAATTTAAACTCCATATTTTTAAACAAAAAAATCAAGCAGGTGAATATTACAGGATTTTTAAAGAAGCAACACGTCAAAAGAAACTGGCATTCAGCAAATTTTGCTCACAGGGAATATGTCAGAAAAATCAGAACACATGTACTCTGCTACCCAGTACTTAAAAAAGACTGTTCACAGACATAGCTAATGTATGTATATTGAAAAGAAGATATCAGAGTATTTGAATTAGAAACACAGCTGTGCCAGATTTTTATTTTTAAAGTACAAAGGTTTGCATGAGTGTGTGTATGTTTCCCAATATATTGATCCTAATTCCATTACACAATTTTATATTCAGAGATTTGGAATGCAGATTGCTTATCTCTAGGCAAACAAATACTGTTTTAGGATTTTTACCTTATGAGCTGCACTTGTGGTTAACTTTTAATTTATGATAGACTAAGGTTTCTTTTGAAAAATAATACTACCAAATGGTCAAAATCATCTTATCTAGATTATTAATACTTTTGGCAGATTTACTTTACTTCCTTCAATGGGCCTCATTAATTACCTCGTTGTTTAATGACTGCTGTAATGCAAAAGGTCAACATTTGCTAACAGCACTCACAGCTGTGAAGGAATTTCACTTGATAAAAAGCCTCCCATGGTGGACTGATATATGACAAGATGAACACATTATGACTGAAATATCATTGAGATCCATTGATCTAATTAGCATGCATATGGACAATTATTACAATGTCCTACTCATCAAATCATCTGAGGTTGGAAGCAAAGGAATTCTGCTTTTTGTTAGCATACTTAGCTGTTCATAATATCAGGGAAAAGATAAATAAAATGGCCACTAGCTCTCATAGAATAATCCTGCTGAATTATTAACAGTTTTGTGGCTAAAGCTGTTCACTGAATTTTGATTTTTAAAAATGTAGGGAAATTGTCACATCTTCAAATAATCCTGCACTGATTGGGATTGAAACATGACAATCCCTTGAGTCAACTCAACTCCATGGAAAACAATTGTGATGGGGTGGGGATGACACATACAGAGCAACAACAGAAATTGTTTACTGCTGCCTTTTTCGTGATTGTCTTTTCCCCCCCAGTCTACCCCATAGCTCTTTTCACAACGATCTCTCATTCAAATGCTGCCAAATCTGCTTAGCTTTTCTGGAAATTGGGATAGACTTTGATCATAATTGGGGGGGGCGGGAATATAGAAATAAACATCTACATAAAAAGGCATGGGAATAAAAGCAGTTGAAATAACAGTGAATTACATAAGAAATGCAGTAATGTTTTGGTAACTTATTTCCTCCAATATCCCCTGCATGAAAAAAAGGCTGCTTGGAACACGTTCAACGCTTTAATCGTGATATGACAAATGTCCATTCTTAGCCCATGGCTACAGTTGTGCTTGCCTGACATAGCCCAATACTTTTCCCAAGCAATTTGTGCCCAAATATTGCAGCCTTTATTTAACAATAAGCCTGATTTATGCTTTAAATAAAGAAGAAGAAGCCAACCATTTAGCTTCTATAAAGAAGTATCCTTAAATGTCTTATTGGTTTCTCTGACAGAATCTTTTCAACTCATGTAAAGTCCTCCTAGAAGGCAGCTTGTATTGTATAACAAATGAGAACAGAGCTCTTTTCACAATTCAATAAATGTTCATGTTTTTTTTTCATTCTAGACTGTAATGAGTGAATAGAAAGAAGCAGAATTGGAGCACACTCAGGCCTGCTCTACCTCCAAAAGTATTCCAGCATGCATGTCATAAATGCCCCTGTATGCTGCATAGCATATCCTAGGAATGGTTTCCAATATAATCAGGTGCCCCATTTCTTAGACTGACAGTGGGACAACTGGTTTCTGGGTGCGCTGCTTGAGTGGAGCACCTTAGTGTGCATATCAGCTGTGGTGTGCTGAACAGTGTTTGACTATGTGGCAAAAACCCCACCAGTTTTATGATTGTTCACTGCCCAGATTCACTGGTTTGAGAAAGCTATTCAAATTAAATAAACAAAGAAAGGCAGGAGAAGGAAAGTTCCTCTGTGTTTGTGTGGCTGTGTTTATGCAGGTGAATACAGCAAGAAAGTAAACAACCCCAACCTTCTGAAGAGGGATGACAGAAAAAAAATCATCCTCCCCCTTCCTGTTTTCCTCAGCTATAACAATAATTTGACAAACAGTAATACTAACACAGACCAAATTTGGAACACACAGGAGCTATCACAAGATTATCAGGTTATCGAGCAAATTACTGTTTAGATGCAAATTAAGATTTTCATTGTACAAAATCATTTGATTAGCTTTGGATGGTTTACTTTGAAATTACCAATATAGCCTAGGTGAAATATCATAATTAAAATAAAATCAAGAGAGAAAATATTATAAGAGAGGCACCTAAGCAAATCCATTCAGTTATTTGCAAGATTCCATTTGTTCAAATACCCAATATTTGTAAATAGAACTGGTAAATGTTCAGAGGCAAATATTAAATGTATTTTTCTTATTTCATAAAAAACCTTTTTCAGTCTACTGCTTCTCTCCATGTTGTGATAAGTCCTGCCTGAACCTCATAAATCTTTTGTTGAGTATTGATTATCCATTTGTAATGCTGCCTGTGTTGTGTAAATAAAGTCCTAAAATTCCTTCCTGTGATTGTATTACTATTGTACAAGCACATCTTCCATTAACCAGAATACCAGGATTGAATAATATTCAAGTGCTATCACTTGGGCAGCATCCTTGTTCACCTACTGCTACACTTGTATAATAAGTATGCAGTTTAAAATTGAATGTATGAAAGTATGCTGTTTCTTTTCTTGATCATTGAACAGGAGAGCTATTTTGATCTAGTTTTTTGATTATTTACTCTATAGGATTCCAGATCACAGTACATCCCATGGATGGAGTTACATCTCCAGTCAATATTTTGAATGCACTATTTTTTTTCCTGCTGCATTCACTCCCAAGAGGTCAAATCATTACCAGAAATAAAGAAACATACCGAACCATATATTTATGCAACTAGCCTTTTCTTCTACCCCAAGCAAGATTTTTTTCTTTTCTTTGGCCATCCAGCTTGCAAATTTTTCTTTTTCTAATGAATGTGGAGGCCAGAGAAATACTAAAAAAGTAAATAAATGGGGGGTGGGGTAATCAATCTGTGCACAAAGCCTCTGATATTTTTACTGACTCCTGTCCAATCATGTGGCAGAGAGTCTTCTTATAATCAATACACATCTCAACCACTCTTTGGACCAAATGCATGGAGAAAATAAACCAAATGTCACTTCAATATTTGGTAAAACAAAAAGCTTTTTTTTTTATTCCTTCCTCCACAAAGGACTCCAAGAAAATACTTAAGCAAATAAAATAAAGTCGGCTCTAATCCAAGTTTCACGGAACCCGGTATTTATAATGATTTCCCCTTATTACCCCCTATTACCCCTGATTACCCTTATTACCAATGATTACCCTTACTGCTCATGATTACTTGTCGTGATGCAATCACATCTATCGTGGTTAATTCGGCTTCATTTCAAATGCATGTATTGCGTAGTCGCGACAGCACATTATTTTCAAGTTGGTCTTCCTTCACTTGCAGTTTTTCACAAATACTTTTCAATTAGGAGATGATTTTTTGTTCCTCTGCTGTTGGGTGTTTTCTTTCTGCTCTAGTGAAAGAATTTGTTTTCAATTAGATGCTATTAACTACATCAACTACCACACCAGTTAGCAATTTGAAAGTTGTTGGTAAGCAGATAATTGGTCTATAATTTCCTGGTGCTGCCCCTTTTGCTGCTTTCATTATCAGATCAGTTAGCCACTCTTCAGTTTCACCTCTTTGCAATATGTTATAAAAACTGCTTGGCAATGAGTGGGTGTAAATTAGCCAGATGTTTCAACCAAAAATCATGCAGCTCATCTTCATCTGGTGCTGTCCAATTCTTGATCTTCCTTGCTATTTTCACAATCAATTCTACTGTTTTTACAACTTCTTTCATTTCAGCTTCTTTATTTTTACCCACCTCCTTTAGCCAAGCTACGTTCTTGTATTTCTTTAGGTTATCTCATATCTGGACCCAGAACTCCACTTTCTTCTTTGTCAGGTGTTGACTGGTTCATTGCAATCTCTCCATTGATAGATGGATAGAAATATTTTTGATTTGAATGGAATTGGAGATTCTGCCTCGGATGTGTAATTCAAGTTTCCCATCTGGCCCTAGGTTCTGCCTCATTTTAGCTTCCCAATAAGTAACCAAGTCAGAAAATAATTTAAAAGCAGTTTATTAGGGTATCCTGATAAAGTGGGATCTCCCTATGAAAAAGGAGAACCTTGAGCCCCATGATACATTCCTTTTTTATTAGTTACACAAAGAAAATGCAAAGGGGAATTAGATAGATACAGATTAACAGAGTTGGAAGAGTCCTTGTAGGTCATCTAGTCCTACCCCTTCCCCATGCAGACCCTACACCATTTTTGACAGATGGCAGTCCAGTCTCTTTTTGAAAGCTTCCAGTGATGAAGCTCCCACAATTCTGAAGGCAAGCTGTTCCATTGATTGATTGTTCTCACTGTCTGAAAATTTCTCCTTATTTCCAGGTTGAATCTCTCCTTGTTCAGTTTCTATCCATTATTCCTTGTCTGGCCTTTAGGTACCCTGGAATATAGCTTGTCACACACACCCCTCCTCTCTGTGGCAGCCCTCAGGGTAAAAGTACTGTCCTTTTTGCATAGGAAATCAGTTACATGCAGTCAAACATGTTACATATTTGCATCCCATAATATCATACATGTTCATTAAAATGAGGTCAGAAGGGGTATAAATTGTAAAAAAAGATTGTTTGGAATTAAAAGAGATTAAAAAAAGAGATAAGAAACAAAAGAGATAAATCAGGCCCTAATCTGTACTAACAAACTTTTTCTTACCTGGAGCTAGTCTCCAGCCTGTTTATCAGTTTAGGAATGTTAAAAGCTAATAAACCTAAACATCGTTTTAAAAGAGAGAAAATAAATCAAATTAAAATACAAAGTAATTATGTGAGCAAGTTAACAAATCCATGTCATGTGCCCCTCACTATTGATGTTAATTGCTATTTTATTATTTGCAGTGCTTCCTTGCTTCTAGGTGGTAATTCTTGATCAGATATTTTTTGATGTTCTGGTTCTTCGGCTTCTTTTCTTTCATTTGTCCTAGTTTGCTTACATCTGATCTTAGCTTGCTAATTTTACTTTCCAGCTAGGCGTTCCATTTTACTGGTGCTTTGTTTGCCGTTTTCTCTTCTTTGTTGATTTTTCATCTCAGTTATCACTGGAACCATGCTGTACATTAATTAATTTGTGTCCTGCAGTGAGCTAGTGCTTATATTTGATATTATGCTATTCGCATATTTTAATATTTGTGTCAGCTGTTTCTTTGAAACAAGATTCTCTGCAGGCAAACTTATTCTGTTATTTTTTTTCTTAATGCTCAGGTATTGTTTGTTTCAATTGTTCACTTTTTATTAAAGAGCTTTGCTCTTTTTGAGGAGAAGGAGGAGAGGCTGCCTGTTTTGTAAGTGAAAATGAAACAATATATCTGGTGTCTTCCTGTACTGCCATCTTCCCCTGGTTTGCCTTTGCAGTCTAAGGTGCTTCTAGCAAGGTTTCAATTTCTTTACCCTGGATAAACCTTTGCAGTTCTTCCATTTCTCTTTTGTGAATACCTTATTTTGTATAATAATTCAATATTGATCTAATGGTCTCTGCTTTGTTGTTCATGATTTTGGATTTTGTTCTTTCCAGAGGAAATTTTTGTTGGTCTTGATCTGTAATAACAGATCATTATTTCTTTGTTTTAAATTTCTGCATATTGGCAATGAGTAAACACCCTTTCTTTGAGTAGTTCTGAAGCTACTACCAGTGCTCAGTCAACAGTCCTGAGCCATTTGTCACCAGAAAGTTAAAAATGTTAAGCATTGAAAATTAAAACATTAAAATTAACAACAAAACTGGATAAAAGGACCAATGTATGAATGGGCTGTAGCAGAGGTGCTATTCAGCAGGTTCTGACCAGCTCTGAAGAACCAATAGTGGAAATTTTGAGTAGTTCGGAGAATCAGCAAAATCCACCTCTGACTGGAGATTTTACAGTATCCTTCCCCTGCCACGCCCTCCAAACCATGCTCACAGAAAAAGAATTGAATCCCACCACTGAACTGTAGGGATCTTCTCCTAAACTACTAGCCATTTCTAGAATAAAATGCTCCTACAGGCCCAGAAGCCAGCAGGTAGAATCAGATTTTCTGCCTCTTTTGGAAAGCCAAGAGGGTAGGGATGAATCTCGCTTTGAGGGGCAAGAGCAATAGCTAGAAAAGCTCTTCTGGACCCTGCTACTTGCAATTCTTTGGCTGATGGGGTTCACAGCATACCTCTTCTGCTGGGACAAGTAGAAGACGCAGGTTTCACTGGGCTGAAATAGTTCCTCAGGTAGTCTGGACCGATGCCATAAAGAACTTTAAAGGTAATAACCAACTTTTTGAATTGGACCCAGAAGCAAACTGGTAACCAGTGCAGTTCACACCTCAGTGGTATTACACGGGCCATCATAGGAATCTCTAAGAATATTTGCACTGTGGCATTTTGTGCCAGCCACGCTTGTAAATGCTCTTCAAAGGTAGATCACATTGCAATAGTTCAAGTGCAATGTAACCAGGGCATGAGTGATTGAATACAGGATTCACAATCTAGGAAAGGCTATCTGATCAAATGGCTGCCAGAGTGAATAGGGTTAATCATGAAAAAAAAAGTTATTTGCTATGGTAGTTTCCCCTTTATATTTTAATTAAAATAAAAATAAAAAGTCTGAATAATATAAGAATAATTCATTCTTATATGTTTATTAAAAATGAGTATTAGTCGGTAGAGACAGCTTAGCAATACCGTGTTGAGGGCTCTGATTGTAAACACATTTCATGCTTTTTAAAATAAAAAAGAAGTATTGTCAGTCATTTTATTTCAGGCAATGATCAACAAAAGGTATCTCTAGTGGGGGGAAAGCACATCTAACTCATTGAATATCAATTTAGCCTCTATAACACAGAAATGTATTAGAGTAAAATATGACAATGCAAATGTTTTTACAGTCAAAACTTGTAAGACTGGCTGATAACTACAGTTATTAATGTTCATTAATATAGTAAAAGGCAGAAGAGATAAGTAATGACTTTGAGATTTGCTTGCCCTCTCCTGCAAAGCAGATATGATTCCTCTGCATGAATCTTTTGACTATTTATTACAGTAATCCTGTGCCAGTTCAGTGATTTCTGGCATCAGCACACTGAATTTCTATCAACTATAAAACACTGCAGTTGACAGTATAACCCTAACCACATTTAATCAATAGAAAATGCCATTGGTTGCCAAACTATCTATACCCAGGGTCACAATTCCAGATTTTAGAATGCAGTATTACTTAAATCATGGATGACATTTATTATTTATAGACGATAAAATTGAAAGTGAAGCCTTGGGATGCTGTTCTAAGTATATTTAGAAGAAACAGGTTTTAGGTGAATCACCTGGGAAGACTTATTTCTGAGTTGGGATGCTTAGAAGTGAACTAGATGTCTACTCCTGTGCCCTGGCTGAAGGTCTATGGAATTCACGTAATGAAAATTCTGGTAAAGTCTATAATTTTAAACACAAACATGTGCCATTAATTAATATATGAAGTAGGAATAGCTGAGAACATATATAATGTTATACATGTTTTCAGCTAGTCTTTCTTTTGCAAATTAGATGACACATGATTTCTGGGAAGAACAACAAGAGATCGTGTCCTCCAGGGGTGCCCAGTTACTTAAAACCTGAATCTTAAAACCTGGGCTTGAAGGTCAGTCATATGAAGCTATGAAACTACCTGCCTCCTTCCCCTTGTATTAAAGTTATGCTCAGCTACTGGAAAATTGATCTCCTGGTTATTATGTGCTTTGCAAGCAGAAACAATGAGGTTCATTTTATGCATTCAGGTCTTTAAAAACAAAGCAAACAAAAAGAAATGGAATTTCTAATCAAAGATATATAAAAATCTATCTCCAGTTTGTGTAGCAGACCTGGGACAATAAAGCAAAAATTAAGCAGGACTCACCAATTCCAGATTGGCACATCAAAAAAAAATTGATCAATTAATATTTGGTCAGTCTATCCTAGTATTTATATTCATTTTTACTCAATGGAGACACAATCAGGCATAAAATACTTTTGTTTTTATAATTTGCAAAGAACTACATTCAGGTGCAGGATGAGGTTTTAGGTGTATCTGTGTTGCATATTAATTCTGCCCAGTATCACACATTTCATTGCTAGTACATAGTTTACTGTTAAAAACATGTTATAAACACACACACACACACACACACACACGCACGCACGCACGCACACGTACACACACAGTTGGTTCAAGATAAGCAGATGACTTCCCAAACTGAAGGCCAAATATGGCTTGTTAGGCTTGTTTCTCAGCATGCATATTTTCCAATGAGGCAGACAGAGAAAGGAAGATCATTTAGTGATTGGACAGGACTAAAGTAACTTCCCTTTTGCATAGGAAATCAATTACCTGCAGTCAAACATTTTATATATTTGCATCCCATAATTCATGTTCATTAAAATGAAGTGTGATGACAGAAGGGGCATATATTTTAGGATGTTAATAAGGAAAAAAAATGTTTGGAGTTCACAAGAAAACGAAATGCCAATTGGCGCTAACAAGCTTTTTCTTCTCAGGAAATATTTCCTCCTATAACTTCTCTTTACAATTTAGAATTGTTAAAAGCTATCAATCAATCAATACATCAATAGGAAAAAAGTTTTCCTATATTCCATCAGTAATGGTTTGATAAGCATTTATCACCATTTAAAAGAGAGAAAAATAGATCAAATTAAAATATAAAGTAACTATGTTATCTAACAAATACAATATTACAAAATCCATGTCATGTTCTTCTTAATATTGAGACATAGTTTTAGCTATTGTTTATATCAGTTACTAATAAATTACATAATTTTATCCACTCACTACTGTCTGTCTTATGGCACTGAATTTCTTTAAGTTAATATATATATATATATTTTTCTCCTTCCGTTCATCATATAAGAAGTCATCCTCTACAAAATCTGATTATCCAACTAATAGATGTGCCAATTGTAGATGAATTTACTGAGCTTCTAGTGGAATTCTTTGCTGCATTAATTTCTAAAATGTTTTTAATGTAGTGTTATCTTCATTCACTTAACAATCATATAATGTTCCAAAATAAAAACACCTATTTGTTGTAAATAGTTTGCAACCCCCCCCCCCCAATTCTAGGCATTCTAGGCCTTTTTTAAAAAACAGCAAAGCATAATAATGATACTATTTTTAACACTAAAACAGTATTATATAGATTAAGGGAATTTTCAGAGTTTCCTCCCTAATATGGGGAAAGAAAATCTTTTCACTTTCATCATTATGCGTTAGTTCTCCTTTTACATTTTATTCTCTGTAAAAGAATAATCACTTACAAAGCAAAAATATGCACCTAACCCATAGGGTATATCAAAATTCAAGATTTCTGCTTCTGAAACACTATATCTCTGGAACATTTCCAATTATTTACCCAAAGAAAATCAGTAGGAGAAGAATGGCTGCCACGTTCTAACAGAAAGCGAAGGCTGGTTAGTTGAAGTATGTAATAAAGCTAATGTAGAATATGAAATAACATAGAGTAGCTGAAAAGAAGGAGGGAGACAAAGAGATAATTAATTAATTTGTAGTATCCTGAATGCATCGATATATGTATCTGGGTATCACTACAATTTAATGAGAATTGCCTATGCATATACATACAGCTGAACTCTGGGCAGTTTTCCCTGTTTTTCAATGGATATTACAAATTCCTGTTCATTGTATACAAAAGAGGAAAATTATTCCTAGAGTTTCTGATCTTGGGGTGACTTAAATCAGGGATTGCCAACCTTTTGGACCTCAGGGAACACCAAACTCATAATTTTAAATCCCGCCGACCACTATTATGAATTTTGACTGATGAATTTTGAGCTGCTTCAGGATGACCAAAGGGCTAGTCCTGTGACTATTGCAGCTCTGGAATATGGGACCGACTTTCTCACCAAGCCACCCTGGGGCAGATTTCCCTCCCCCACCATTGGTCTTACCTTCTACCGTGTTTCTTAGAAAATAAGGCATGGGCTTATTTTCTTTTGACTCCCGAAAAAACGGCTAGGTTGTCTTTTTGAAGGTGTCCTACTTTTTCCTCCACATGCCTCACCTGAGCCCTGGGCTGCTTCTTTCGTAGCCAAAACAAGCGAGCGACACACCTCGCCTGGCTCCCTGCCAACCAAGCACTGAAGCTCCACCACTACCATTGGGAGGGAGGGAGGGAGACAAACAGACAGACGGTATCCTGCAATCCCAAATAAAGAATGATTGATCATTAGGAAAACGGGGTGGGGAATTTTCCTGCAGAGTTTTTGGGGGATTTTCCCAGGATCTCTGCTGCTTCTGCTTTTGGCTGCACATAAGGAAAGCAGCAGAAGTCTTTATTTCTCTCCCCCAAACTCTGCCAGAAATGAGTCTTTGGGACACTGCAAGGCATCCAGCTCCAAGAGGCTGCGCCAGCGCAACAAGTCTCACAAAGATTCATTTCTGGTGGAGTTTGGGGGAGAGAAAGAAAGACTTCTGAGGCTTCTGCTACTTCCCTTGCATGAAGCCAAAAGTCTTTCTCTCCCCCCCGGAGAACAGAGCTGGAGACGATATCCTGCGATCCCAAATAAAGAATGATTGATCAGTAGGAAAACGGAGTGGGGAATTTTCCTGCAGACTTTTTTGGGGATTTTCCCAGGGTCTCTGCTGCTTTTTCTTTTTCTGCAGAAACCCTGGGCAAATCCCAATAAAAAGTCAGTGATTTGTGACTAATAATCACTACATAGCATATAAATGAAACCATGAAACATTTTAATAAAATCAACACACCAGCAATATTTTTTAAAACGCTGTGTTTCACAAACATTTAAATATTCTAACTTTCATGCATAACCATATTTCAGATCTTCATGATTTTAATCTCATTTCCCCTATACCCATCTTTTCCCAGAATAAGATAGCTTGCAATTAGTTTGTTCTTTCTAGTCAGATCAATTTATCTATATTCTTCTTATGCTGTAAACATAATGTTCTTTTCAATGTCATTGACTGCAATCTTCAATTTAATTATACATCCGTACGCTCTATTATTCTCTGAAAGCTGTTTCCAGGAACTGTCCAACAGATCAATTTGATTTTTCATCATGTGGATATTTATTCAAAAGTAAATACAGCTATATAGAAGAATTTAGTTCCAAAAATAAAGATATGAAAAATTTTAAACTTGAGGCCTACATCTTTGGTTCCACTATTCCTAACTGATATGCAGATAAATGCAAATATTAAGCCATTTTTAATCAATTTAAACATTCAAAAGATGGTATAGCTTTTACCTTGGTCAGTTGATTCACTTACAAAATATTAATTTGGGGGGATGGAATTAGGTTGGTGTGTCTATTCAAGCTTGTCTTGTCTTGCTTTGGAATTTGTAGTATTTTTATTAATTCTGAAACATCTAAGTCAAGAGTTAAGTGAAGAAAGTATAACCAAACAGTTAATTCTCCTAGGTTGCATTTCCCCATCTAGAACCCATAAGAAACCTTATTTTCTTCTGGGACTGACTGCTCAGTTTCCAATGCTGCCATCTTCCTTCCTCCATCTTCTTTTCTGGCAGAGAAATAGGATTATACAATCAAAATCACCCTCCCATTATGGATTACACATATTATTTTTATTACCTTTTAAACTGCTGCCAAGCTGTTAAGTAGAAAAAGAAGAGAAAAGAGAGAGAATTGTGATGCAGCAATAAATGGCTTATAGTGAGAATATGTAATTTTTTCTCAAATTTCTTTAAGGATAGGTGTGTATTTTTTCTTTTTTTCTTTTGCCCTTTTTTCTCAAAATATTTTATTTAACCAATAAAAATACAGTTAAAATTTTAACAGATTTCCAGATAACATTCTTTTAAACAAAATACAATATTTCAGAAATTATAATACTGCATTTATGTTGTTGAAGATGAAGTGACATTAACTTTTTTAAATATATTGCTCCATTTTGGTAAAAAGCAATTACATATATTAATTTAACCTGAGTTTTAGCTCAATCACATGGGATTTGACTTTTTGAAATAGAAAATGAATGCATAATCAATAGACCTCTTGGTCAGCATTGGAAACACAACCATATGATTCCAATTATTTAGCAGTTTGAAGAATTTATATGTTTTTGTTTTCTTTTTCAGATTTTATTTTATAATTTTTGTGTATTTTTTCTTTCTTGTTTTTTATTTAGTTAATAAGATATTTTTTAAAAATATTTTTACAAATTTATTTTATTTTTGCTTTACAAAAGTATATAATTATTCAAAGCATATATTAAATATTTTATAATAAATTAAGACAATTTAATATTACTATATAATACTTAAACATTTTAAGTTTTACATTTCAGAATGTTATTTTCAAATTCAGTAAATGCTAAAGTTTGGCAGATTTTGTCTGTGCAAAAAGAGCCATGTAATACACTTTCCAGGCCACATCTAATAGCAGATGCTTCCTCAGCAGGAAGTTCTTCAAGTGACTCTAAACTTCAACTCTGTTCTTTTGGCAGCCTTGCACTCCACTGCACCTGCTGTTCCCAGATGACCTTTACCATCTACTTTTTCCTGCTATTAACATGCACCTCTCCTGGACTTTGGAAGGATGTATAGACCAGAACTGCCTTGTGGAGATTCATGCTAAGTGCATCAGCAGCAGTGGGAGGAATAAGATACATTGCGGTAGTAATGGGGGTGTGGCAGAGTGCAAAGTAGTGGGGAGAGTGAAATGCAGGAAGGTCAAAGATGAGAGATGTAGGTGGTTGGGGGAGTTGAAGTGCACCCTGAGGTTGGAAATGTGGGCAAGCTGCCAAGCACCCAAATGTTGATCATGTGACTTCAGTGGTGTTTTGCTGTCATCAATATTATTTTTCCTGCTAGTCATTTCTGACTGCACAGGACTTGTTCACCCCAGCAACATCACTGAAAAAAAAAACGTAGGAAGATTGTAATTATCACATCTAGGCTGCAGAAAATCAGCTGACCACAGGATAGCAACTAGGCATTAGAGATGTTTTCTGTTTAATGCTTTAATATTGCCTTATGATCATTTGGATTTCTGCAGCATAGATATTAAAGTTCTGCCGTACTTTAGTTCTCCAGGGGAATTACCTGTTCCCTTTTGTTTGTTTTTCTCAGAAAACATATTTTACTAGAAAATCCTTGGCATATTTGCACAGAAAGTACGTACTGGTGATTTGATTATATGTTTTACTCATCTCATGTTCTGATACTATTTCTGATATTGAAACGATATCTTTTACCCTGTGATATAGTGTACTTATACAGAAAAACAAACATATTCTTTGTCTCTGTTAAATAGTGAGTTATTTTCAAACTATTAAGTATTGTAGAAACAGATGCTCTAAAATTATGTTAAAATGAACTTCAACAATCTATTGAACACTAGATTTAAAATGGAATTTTCTCTTAAATTTACTGAAACTTTATTATGGGACACAGATGAGTTTTCCATCAGTTCTTTATTGAAGAGCTATGTTATGTCCAGGTTTATCTTTATTTTATGCAAATATGACAACAATGTCCAGTAATTTATAAACTAAACACATTTAAAAGAATCACATTAAAATATTTTGGAATATAGATTTTAGGTGGAAGATTGACTCACTTTTTTGCAATTGATGGGGATAATTTATGATACGTTAGTTATATATAATTGAGATTATAATGAATCACAGTACAATTCTCTCATATTCTAGTTTTTCATTTTTCTTAATAAAAGCATGGTAAATGGTACAATTACTGTCACATTTACAAGGATTAAAGGTTAATCTGGAACTGTGGTAATTAATTATACAAAGGCTAATGCAGTAATTTAATACTGCACCAGCAAAAGTGATTCTCAGATAATTTTTCCCCTCATGTCTGCACACTGAATACAGAACTAAATTCTGATCCAGAAAAGGCTTACTCAGTAACAATAACAATACAATTATTGGCCTCATGATAAGATATTGATATACTGACAAATATAATCCACCCATCATTTTAATCGTTAATAACTTTTATGTTATTAGAATGGCAAGTCATGATATATTGATCTGTGATTACATAATGATTACATTGATTTTTCTTTTAGGAAGAATAAGGGAGGATAACCCTATAATGGGAAAAAGGTATACAGATTTATTATTTTGCCTTGTTGTATCTAGAATTGAATTACAGCCATGGAACCTTTTATCCACAGTGCTAACGCCACTCTGCTATTCATAAGATTGCAGTTCATGCTAGTACCTGTGGTCACTTCATGCAGCTTCCCCGATTAACCCAGCTCCTTATTTTTAATGTCTTCCTATACCCAGAAGCCCCATGCATGCTGGTGGTACTATAGTGGATAATAATAAAAGGAATTGCTAACTTCCAAAATATCAGTTCTATCTCATCCAAACTAATTGTGTAATTTAATCATCATTTGACAAAAGTGCTTAGAAAATTCAAAACTAAAATTATCAGCAAGGTTCTCAAACACTCTCATCACCATCATTTAGTTTTTCCTCCAATCAAAAACTAACAGTGAAATATAGCACATCATATATAAATATATAATAATGAAAATGTCACTTTAGGTTGACTGAAACCAGATCCCGATTTTTATTTTAAAAAAAGAAAAGAAATGGGGAACAATCTTTCAAACTAAGGCTTTGTTAAGCATTCCCTCATAGTTTATCATCCCATGTGCTGTTTTTATGAAATTGCTTTTTAAAATTATTAATTTTTATTGAAGAGGTTTTTAGAGAGTAAAAATGGTACAAATTTAAAGAAAAAAGTGATAAAATGAATAAGTAAGAAATAAAAAAAGAAAACAGAAAAGAAAGAAGGAAAGAAAAAAGTATAAATAAATGTCTTCCAATCTTCTTTACAGTCATCTTCCCCAACCATTCCTCCATTTCAGAAGCTCCATCTTGGGTCTTGTGTATATACAAGGACTCATCCACACAGCCCTGGCTACAAGATGTTCCTTTACCATTCCAACTTGTTGCCAGCCTGCAACCTGATCAAGATGATCCAGTAGGATAGTGTTCTCTACTGAAAAATTGAAACAGGGTTCCTATGCAAATATTCTGTGAGGAGCCATCCTTGTGTTTCAACTGGCCCACTGCAAGAACTCCTTCTCATATCTAGTTGGGGGTTGTGTGCCTCCATTATGCTTAAACATTGACTTCCAGAGAGGTCAGAAGACTCTCTCAAATGGCTTGGTTTGAAGAATATCAATCTCATGGAAGACCTAAAGTAGGTCTCCCACAGGTTTATTACTCCCATTGGCAAACTTGATTTAGGCTGCTACTAGCTGCCATGCCAATCTTACCTCCCTTGTTTTATATTTCTCTGCTCTTCTGGCTCCATCTGCCACAAACCACTGACAATTTCCTACTTGTAAGGCCTATTTGCTTTCAACACCTTTTCTTTCCTATAGTTAAAATATGGGGGTGTTGGTTTTTTTTCTTCCCTCTTCTGCTGTCACTGTAGTGGGCATGGAGGTATATGGGTGAACCTTCAGGGACAATAGCTGTGCAAAGCTTATATTTTTTGGTAAAGGAACAGTAACATCTCCTTGAGATGTCTCCTAATCATAGTTGTAAGAACGAAGTTCTTAGAAGTTCTTACATAGTTGTAAGAACAAAGTTCTTAAAAATTGATGGCTCAATTTTTTTTTAGTGAATTGGTGTTTGTTCTATAGTGCCAAGCTGACTAGGAGAGAACACAAATACACAAGAGATGTTTGACACCAGCAAGAGCTTGGAAGGATAGTCTCTTGCTAAAGAGCAGTGCCTCCAAAAGCAACAGCAGCAGAAGGTATCCACCCAATCCTGTACAAGAGCAGCAAATCCATTGGACATGTTCCAAGGCTTGAAGCGCACCAACGTGCCTACCGTCCCTGTCCTATTGTTTCTTATATTTTTTTTTATTTTTCTTATATGTGTCCATGTATTCATAACTATGTTTTTACTTATACCTATTATCTTGTAAGCAATTGACAAACCAAATTAATTAATTAATTAATTAAAGAAACACAGTGAGATAGTGGTTGGGGAAAATGTGCTTTACTCTGATCTCAAAGAAAGGAGAAGAGTGCATCAACAACACTCTGAGTCTCAATTCATTATCTATTAAGAAAAGGAGTGAAGTCATAATAACATGGTCAAGATATAAGTTGTTGGTAAAAGCTAACATGAGGCAAAGAAGAAATCATTTCAGAGTGTGGGATTGATTTCTGAACAACAGTGAGGATTACTACAACTTTTTCATTAAAGTTTGTGAAAATTATCAAACTTGCTTATGACTCTAAAGGACTGATGTCAAAGTGCCCTCAAAATTCTAGCCATGAACTACAACACTGCCTGAAATAAATGGCAAGATAAATCCATATAATTACTTCTGCTCTTTGTCTTGCTAATGCCCACTTATTTGGAAAAAGCAAGTGGAGAGCAATAGGAAAAAAAAAATACCGGCAGGGACAGTTTGTGTAGGATTAATATTAGCTCTACTAGAGTGCGAGTCTTGGCAGATGTCCAATACTACCAACCTTAATCAAATTCTGTGTTTGATTTGGGCAAAGCAGAAACAAATATATATTCTTTTAAATTGCTACTTGGTTGATTTGGAAGTTAAACTGCAGTGTACATATGAAATAAATAGAATATTTATCTCCTATATAAATAGGAAAAGAGAGAGAGCAGACAGAGCAGACATGCAGAAGCAGAGCTTTCCTGAATAATCTAATTAAAAGCCTGAGGTACCTAGAGAAGGGGAGGATCTTCACAAAGTTGGACCTCAGGGAGGCATACTATAGAGTGAGGATCAAAGACGGGGATGATTGAAAGATAGTTGCTGGGCTGCTACAAGTTGAGGGTGATGCCATTTGGCCTATAGGGGGCTCCAGTCATGTTCATGCAACTAATAAACAAAGTTCTGCATGTGACAAGGGGGTCTTGGTATATCTAGATGATATATTAATCTACACCAACACCCCAAATGAGCATGTGAGATTGATCAGAATCAGAGGTCGTATTCAGCAGCAGGTTCTGACCAGTTCTGGAGAACCGATAGTGGAAATTTTGAGTATTTTGGAGAACCGGCAAATACCACCTCTGACTGGCCCTGCCTCAATCTCTTCTCTGCCTCCCAAGTCCCAGCTGATCAGCTGGGTCTTCTTTTGTTGCCCTGCACAGGAGAATGGAACTGGAAAGCAGGTTAGCAAGGTGGGGAGGGAATGGGACTTTGCAGTATCCTTCCTCTAGAGTGGGGTGGGAATGGAGATTTTACAGTATTATTCCCCTGCCATGCCCACAAAGCCACACCCACAGAACCGGTAGTAAAAAAAAAAAATGAATCCCACCATTGATCAGAATGGTGCTCAAAAAACTGTGAAAAGCCCAGCTCTAAGCAAAATTATCCAAATGTGATCTCCATAAGATCAGCCTGGACTACCTGGGCTACTGAAGCTTGAAAGAAGGGCTGGAGATGGACCCAGCAAAGTGAAGGCAATATGGAGTGGGAAGCTATTCAAACCAGGAGGCAACTGCAGAGTTTTCTCAGGCTTGCAAACTTTTGCTGCCAATTCATTCCTACGTTCACCAAGATAACCCTGCCAATCACTAACCTCCTTAAAACAGAAGGGGGGTGAAAACCAAGCCAGGTGTAAGGATCTGCCTCTCCTTCCTGTTCAAGGAAGCATGAACTGTAGAAACTTTAGCATTTCAAAAGGAAGCTTTTATTGAAAGAAAGTGAATGCAGGATAATACAAAGCAGGGTCTGAGTTCCTCCAGGCAATTCTGTTAGGATAAAGTGGTTAGTAACCCACCCACCCACCCTGTCTGATGTTGAATGAGCCAATCCACAGGTATGAAGATGTTGTCAAAATGGTCGTCCTGAGAAAGAGATAAGGAATTGTTCCCATGCGCTTCTTCTGTGAGACTTCTGAACTGAGAGAAAACAGATGGCCCTCCCTTCTTGGACATTACTCAAGGTAAATCAAAGCACAGGGCACAGTAGGTGACAGGGTTAAAGTTATAAATGAGGGAAATTACAGGATACATAGGAAACAGGATGAGAGCAATAAATGAGTAAAAGAATCTGGGGTTCCCTCCCCACATGAATGGCAGTATCACAATAGGGATCTGACACTGGGATAGTCCCTGAGTTGGTCCCTTGAGTGCTAAGCCACATTTGAAGTTAAAGCACCACTTCACTGTAAAATTGGTTCTGACCCAGAAAAAGCATTTGTTACATAGCAGATAATAGCGATGTTGCTATGGTTGTGGTCCTACTCCAGGAAAATGCCAAAGGGGAGCTGCAGCCCTATGCCTATACATCCTGCAAAGTCTCCAAAACGTGGAGGTGTTGAGCCATCTGGGAGAAGGAAGCCTATGCAGTCTGGTGGTCTCTCCTAACCTGGAGGCAGTTCTTGGAGGGCAGCAAAATTGCCTTAGAAGTATGGACAGATCACAAGAACACAGAAGTGTTGAAGAACCCATGGAAATTATCCCCTAAACAGATCCACTGGGCTCAATATTTCAACTGCTTTAACTTCATTCTCCAATACCTACCAGGGGAGATAACTTGTTGGCATATGCTTTTTCTCGCATGCCACAGTATAACAGTGCTCAGAAGAAAGTCATCAACTCCATCATCCTGTCCAATCAATTTGCAGTGCCAGTAACCGTGAGGCAGTGTTTCCTCCAGAAACCAACCCTGGACCTGATACAAGTTCTGAGGGAGGCCCTGGAAGATGATGAAAGGTTTCAGCAGCACAAAGATGAGCTGGTGACAAAGGAATGGTTGCCATGGAAAGGAAGAAAAATCTACATTTCAGCCTGCCTAAGGACAAAAGGGTAGCAGGGTAGCAGTCACGACACAAGGGTAGCAGGGCATTTTGGATTTACAAATACACTACACCTGGTGAAAAGGCAGTTGTGGTGGCCACAGATGAAAAAGGACATAGAGGCATATGTGGCTACAACTGCCTGGGAAGCCCCCAGGGTTGATATAGCCAGTAGCCAACCTTAGCAGCCCATGGGAAGAGATCTACAGTATATGGATTTTATTGTAGATTTGCCAGAAAGTGCTGGTGACATTGTGATTTGAACTGTCACCAATTTGTTCTCCAAGCAAACCCACTTCATGGCATGTTCCAGAAGCCCTTCAGCCCAAACTTTGGCTAAATTGTTTGTGCAACACATATGCCGGTTACTTGGGGTCTTGAAACATATTATCTCTGATTGAGGAGTGCAAGTTCTGGCAAGAGTTCCTGAAGCTGATAGGTTCCCCTTAGGGGTTTAGCTCCGCCACCATCCTCACATGAATGGAGCCTGTAAATGTACAAATTCAATCTTAGAAAAATGTCTGAGATGTTATGTAAACTATGAGCTGACCAACTGGGCTGAGCTCCTACCTTTCACAGAAGTGTCATATAATAATTCTGTGAATAGCAGCACCAGATTTACCCCATTCAAGGTGGCTAATGGCATGGAATTTGCATCCATGTTCTGTTCTGTTCTGTTCTGTTCCGTCCCGTCCCGTCCCATCCCATCCCGTCCGATCTTGCTGTGCTTTGCTCTGCTCTCTGTTCCCTATTCCCTATTTCAGTCAATTAAGAGTGGAAATTGACAATCCCAGAAATTATTTTGTCTAGAGGGAGTTCAGGGTATGAGACAGGGTATAGCTATCCACCCAGTTTCTGAAACTCAGGCAGTTGTGTAAAAACCAGGGGCCCTCATACATAGGACCTTTCCCTATTACCTGGATTGTAAATCTGGTGATGGTAGAGCTGAAGTTGCAAAAAATCTCAGATGCTTTCTTCCCATATTTCACTGCAGTCTGCTAAAGACTTTCAGTAGCTTGATACTTAGACCAGCTGCAGAATCCCTTCCTCCTTCCATTTTAGTGAGAGGAGAGAAGCATTTCAAGATTCAAGAAATACTGGACTCAAGAAGGCACAATGGGAAACTGCAGTATCTGGTGTTGTGGAAGTGGCAGAGGCAGAATGGGTAGAGGCAAAAGATTAGGGCATCTAGATTTGTTTGTAAGTTCCATGCTGTTATGTTTGGAAGGTCGGGCTCATAGAGACGAGAGACTCAGGTTAAGTGAACAACAGCTCTTTATTTTACAGGCTAGTCCCGAGTAAAAAGGCAGCACTTGCGGCGGCTCTTTTATAGAGCTCACCGCGGCTAGGCGGCCAATGACATCACTTTTAGTTTCCCGTGATTGGGTTCAACCAATTGCGGTAGACTCCTAGCGAGCCAATCACAACCGCCCAGACTGTCCAATCACGTAGCGGTCTTAGCGGACCAATAGGAATGCAGGGTTTCAAGCCTGCTAATATGGAACACATGCTAAGCATGTAAACTGACCCAGATAGAATGGGAGTTTAGGGGCTTCTGTGTCATGTAAATCTGTGTATGTTTCCTCTCCTTTCTTCTGAAACGTTGGCATGTCAAGGTTGACTTGCAAAATGCCTCTTTCTGCTCTCAGTTTGACAATGAAGCAAGGGGGGGGAGGGCGGGTGATTGGAATGTGTGGGAAGCTGGGAGGGAGAGAAATAATTTTGTGAACCATTTGCATCTTGAGAAAACCTTACAATTCCAAGGTCATGAGCTGAAGATTTTCAAAAGATGCAGATAGTTTTCCGAAAATAAAATGCTTAATCTGGATTGGTGGAAAATGGATACTAAGTGACCCAGGGAAAGAAAAAGGGGGTTTCTGTTAAGTTTGAAGAATAAGGAGACCAGACATCTGACCAGTGACTTCAACTCTTTAATAATAACAGGAATAGGAATAGAACA
Organism: Notechis scutatus; assembly: GCF_049901735.1. NCBI lineage: Eukaryota > Metazoa > Chordata > Lepidosauria > Squamata > Elapidae > Notechis > Notechis scutatus. The sequence continues at coordinate 77,271,939 of NC_142025.1, read as the reverse complement.
GAGCAAACTCTATGGGCAGCAGTAACCCTTTTATAGGGTTGGCTGCTACCCTATCAACCAATAACCTTTGTGATAAGTTCAAATAATAACCAATAAGGAGTGGCCTCATCCTGACCAATCCCTGTTCATTGTTTGAGGACCAATCAGGTGTGCAGGCCTTCAAACCCTACTTTGCATTTTATGCTAGTTACTTTATTGATTCATAACAGTTTCATTATACTATGCTTTGCACCAAAACCTCAGAATTGGATTTGCTTCTTCTGTGCTTGTATGGATCTATCAGTAAAGTTTTACTTTTGGTAATAAAGATGTCCCAAGAGTTTCTTTTGATGTACATGCCAACAGGATAATTGACAGGTGGTGTTGTATCCCTCCCCCTTTATTGAAAGAGTGTTGTTCAATCTTAATGTAGGTGGCCTCTTTAACCCCTCTTTCAAACCAGCGGTCCTCGCTGTCCAGAATGTGGACTTTGCTTTCTTTTAAAAAGTGAGCTTTATCTTTCAAATGCAGATGAACTGTTGAATCTTGTCCTGATGGGTTTATATTGTTATTATATTGCATGTTGTACCATGCATTTGTGAAGTGGTTTGTTTTGTTTTTCCAATGTATATATCTGCACATGTCTCACTGCATTGTACTTCATATATCACATTCATCAAATCCAAAAAAAGATCTTTAGGAGGTCCTCCATTACAGACAAAGAAGAGAACAAATGAAGCAACATTGTCATTCCATATCTGAAGAGTCCAGAGGGATTTTCAACCAATACAATATACACACACACTTTAAACCCAGAAATACACTAAAGCAAAAGCTTGTCCACCCTAAGGATAAAGCACCGAAACACAAATTGAACAATGTGATATATGCAGTATAATGCAATGAGGCATGTTCCGATTCTGTGCAGTTCGGAGAAGCATACTACGCACTCACTGGCACTGCTGTTAACTAACGAAGTACTGAAGCATCTGCAAGCAAACAGTCAAAGTCCGAGACCACCAACTTCAACCCTGAGTTACATATATTCTCTTTGGTAGGTTTCTCTTTGGTAGTTCCTTGATAATGGTATTATTTTCTGCTTTCTTGCTTATTTGACTGGTGTTAATTTAAGGCCTTCCCACTTCTGGATGACAGGTAGAGCAATCCAGAAAAAATGTGTTTGCAGAAACTTGGGTTCCAATGTCCCCCACAACCAAAAGAGGATTAAGGGACAAAGGATGGATGAAAAGATATTGATTCATACGAACCTTGTAGAACCAATGAAAGCTACAAGATTACTGATGCAGAAATGCCATTTTAGGCTGCCTTCCTTGTGTACATCTCACATGCACAATTACTTGAATGAATCACTGAAGGCAGACTAAGGGAAAATGCCATTAGCAGAGATTATCATCTAAAAACATCTTTGAGTTGCATTCGTGTGGGTAGACATTGAGATACAGACAATAGCTTGTGGCCATGTTCCCTGGAAATAGTGGTTTGTCTTTGTGCTAGGGCAAAGAAGTTACATATATATCCATTAGAATGCATGTTGTGTATGTACACATGGACATATGCTCCTTGTGAATACAAGAGATTGGTTGTGGAATAATTTTATCCACTTTTGTCTTGTTTCTATTCATTGCAGGATTATAGCCTATGTAAGATTACCCGCAAGGAAGTAAGTTTTCAAGCTTATAAAGATTAAATAAAATAAGCCTGCCCTAGCATTCATTCTAGTATTAATGAGACAGGGGATTCCCGTCTGTTTCCTTCCAGATAACAGATAATCAGAGTTGGAAGGGACCTTATAGGTCATATAGTCCACCCCCCACCCTCACCCCGCCCAAGCACCAGACCCTACACCATTTCTGACAAATGGCAGTCTTCTTGAAGGTCTCAAGTGATAGCGCACCCATAACTTCCGAGGGCAAGCTGTTCCATAGTCTCTCTATCATTCAAGTACTTATCTATATGTCAAATTGCTGCCAGGAAGGTCATTCCTGAAACTGACAAAAATGAAATGCTGCAAAAGTTTGTAGTAAGAATGGAGAAGATATAGTATAGCGCATGCCTTGAAAAAATCCAGTCTTGGGGTTGAATAATAGGCTTAGGCTGCTTTGGAGATAAGCTGCTTAAGATGACTCCTGGTACTTTTAAAGACTAACAGAAAGAGGGTCCCTAAAGAGAGACCTAATGGCTGGAGATTGCTATAAGCACTTGTTAGCCAAGCTAATTTTAAATCGTCTCTGACAACTAATAGTGAGTTTTTTTTCTTCTTTGTTGGCACAAACAGAGCAATCATATCCATGCCTCTGTATTAATTGGCTGGTACACCATACATTTTGTTCTGGGCTGGTAGGCTGCCTGCCATGAAGGGATGAATTTTTGGGCGCATTTTTAGGTTCAATAGTGGGATAGAGAATGCTGTCATTTCTTTATTTCAGCAGATTCAGCAGTTGAACTGTGAAATGCTAGCCCCTTTATTTTCCTTTTACATGCTGAAACTGGTAAGAGTCCTGCCAGGTTTCCCTATCTTTTCAAGCCCAGGTGACAGGAAGAACCACAAAACAATAAGTTTCTTTTTAAAAAAACAAAACACAAGTTTAGCATGGGAAAGTGTCATGTTGGCTATTTCTTGTTCCTGGATTTTAAACTGGATGAAATTGACAAACATGCCAAGTTTCATCTTCTAGCTTAATTGTTTGGAAGAATGGTAAAAACTATTCTTTTTATTTTCCAGTCTTCTAACCCACATCCACCCAAGATAAAGCATTCAGAGTTTGCTTTCTTGGCATGGCTGAGAAAGAAAAAGCAGCAGCAGCATCAATTAAGAACAATGTTAACCACAGTCTAGACAGAACCCCTGCCCAGCATTGTGGTTAAAGAAAAGGAAAGAATTGGAAATTAAAAAGAGATTTCTTAAATCAATTTCAGCTATAGCTAGCTTCCATATAATAGACAAGCTGTTGCAAGCTGCACTGGGGAAAAGCTCTGAGAGATTATTTTGTTCCTGCATTAAGTTATTTTGTTTCTGGATTTTTTGTTTTACTGCATCTTTTTCCTGTTATTTAAACAATAGCTGTGCTTTCAGTGAAGAATTTCTGGGATTGTCAATTTCCGTTCTTAATTGACTGAAATAGGGAATAGAGAGCAGAGCAAAGCACAGCAAGATCGGATGGGACAGGACGGGACGGGACGGAACAGAACAGAACAGAGCAGAGCAGAGCAGAGCAGAGCAGAGCAGAGCAGAGCAGAGCAGAGCAGAGCAGAATAGAATAGAATAGAATAGAATAGAATAACAGAGTTTAGAAGGGACTTAGGAGATCTTTTGGTACAACATTTCAGACAAATATTTGTTAAATCTCTTTTAGAAAAAATCCAGTGATGGAGCGCCCACAACATCTGAAGGCAAACTGTCCCACAGATTATTGTTCTAATTGTTCCTAGATACTGGAAGACTGCTACCCGTGTTTCCCCAAAAATAAAATATTTTTGGGAGCTCCAAAATAAGCACCAGAGCTTATTTTCAGAAGATATCTTATTTTTTTCCCATGTACAGGAGGCCCACTTCTGCTTGCTCATGGTCATAATGGAGCAGGTCCATGCCCCGACACCTGCCTCACCTTGTGGCTGTGGCACTAGCATGTCGCTTGGCCTCCTGCTCCATTGCAATTGTGAGCAAGCAGAAGAAGTGGACTAGTGGCCACAAGGGCTCCTGCTGAACATATCTGTTGCTGCTGCAGCAGGGCAATTGTGAAGGCATGGATGGCCTGGTTGCAAGGGTTGTGAGGTAAGGTGGTGTGGGGTGCATGGGGCAGCTCACCTCACCTCATGTCGGCAGCCAGCCGTGAGCAACCAGATGGAATTGATGGAAGCCAGCTGGGCAGGCTCTTAAATAGGGCTTAATTTGGGTGGTAGGGCTTATATTAGGTGCATGCATAAAAATCATGATAGGGATTTTGTTTTAGGATAGGTCTTATTTTCAGGGAAACACAACATCATGTCATTCCTAGTCCTTCTTTTCATTAGACCAGATACACCCAATTCCTGTAACCATTCTTCATATGTTTTCATATTCAATCCTAATTATCATAGTTGCAGGAATTGGGTATCTCTAGTCTAATGAAAAGAACTAGCAGCTACACAATAGCAGTGTTTCAATATTTCAAGGGCTGCTACAAAGAAAGGAGGTTAACCTATTTTTCAAAAGCACCAGAAGACAAGGCAAGACAAGGGTCTCCTGCTTGAGCAGGGCTTCCAAGGTCCCTTCTAACTATGTATTCTGTTCTGTTATTCTGTTGTCTTGGTTGCTCTGCACTCTTTCCAGAGTCTCAAAAACTTTTTTATTTTTTTATTTCATGGGGACCAAATCTGGATGCAATATTCCAAGTGTGATCCTATCAAGGCATTATAAAATATTAACATTTCATAAGATTTTGATTCTATTCCTCTGTTAATACAGCCTGGCTATGTGTTGGGGTTTTTTTTTTTTTTGAAGGCTGCAGCATACTACTGGCTCATTTTTAAGGGATTGTCCATCAGAACTCCCAGTACTCTCTTAGAGTTACTGCTGTTAAGCAAGGTACCATCTATTTTATACTTGTGCATTTGTTTGTTTTCTCTTCTAAGTATAAAATCTACTTTTCTCATCATTGTATTTTGTTTTGTTGGCTAGGGCCAATTTTCAAGTTGTAAAGATCCTTGTGGATCTTGAGCTTATCTTCTGGACACTTGGCTATTCTTACCAGATTGGTAACTGCAAATTTGATGAGTTCTCTTTTCATTGCTTGTAATATTTTCTGGACCAGAAGCCGCACTGCAGCTGCATCACTGCCCGCTTCAAACCCCTCCGAGCCATACATGAAGTGAACTGACACCCACTATGAAGATGCAGCACGACCACAAACACGAAGCCAAACAGCAGGATCACAGCTCACCAGCTCAAATCCCTCAGCAACTAAGACTAACCTGAGCACAACCAAGCCCCCACCTGAACAGAACACACCTCCAGCCAATCAGAACATGGCCAACCCCCCAACCAATCAGAACACAGCCAAACCCCCAACCAATGAAAACACCCCCCACCCAATCAGAACACAGCCAAGCCCCCACCCAATCAAGTCACACCCCCACTAGCAGTTAAAAGGAAGAAGCAGCTGCAAGCTCACATTACTCTGAGAAGCACTTTCACATGGAGGTTTGCAGAAATATATAATTTTTGTCATATTATTTCATTGATTCCTAAATTTATAGGGCCAATTGGCTAAGTGCTTAAAGGCTTGAAATTAAGAATCTTAATTTAGTCATAAAAACCATTTGGTGACAGTTTTACAAGATCTTTGAACCAGTCCAATTTCCAAGAATTTTGAGCCAGTCCTTGGAAAAGATGTTCCAAACATGTTCCAAAAAAGTTGCCAAGAAAACATTGCAGCCATTAGGAACCAGGAATGACTTAAGGGACTATAACAAAAACTCAATTTCTTTCTCATCTTCAGTTATAGCTTTCATTCTTATTCATTCTGTTGTATTAGCACAGACATGTCAAACTCAAGGCCTGTGGGCCAAATCCAATCCACAGAGGATTTAGGTATGGCTTGTGGGGTTGCCCACACAGGAGATGGCGAGAGCAAGGTGGCTGATGGTGCTCAGCAGTAGCAGCAGCTCATTGACCCCTTGGCCACTCATTGGCCGACAGTGATGGCCATTTGGATGTGAGCCCAGGCCCGTCCAATAAGCCACACTCATCCCTTCCCCACCCAACCTGCTCCACACTCGTGCACTCAGGGCTCTGTAGCGGCAGCAGCAGTAACAGCAGCAGCAGCCTCATCCAACAGGGGCCCACCACTTCTCCATTTTCTTCCAGCCCAGAGGGGAAGGGGGCCAGTACCCCAGGAGTTTGAGGGCTGGGCAGCCACAGCAGTTTCTATGGGAAAGGGGGAGGGGGAAGGAAGGAGGAAGAGAAAAAGGTGCCAGCCAGATGCAACACTCGCTGGGAGCCACTGCTGCTGCACCCACAATGGAGGCATCATGGCAGGATCAGTTGAGAGAATGGGAGGCAGGAGGCTTTCAGAGTTTGATGTGGGGAGCCGCAGAGGCCACTATTGCCTCCTGCCTTCCTGCCCGCTTCCAGGCGCTTCCTCAGTGATGCTTTCTATGCTGACTACGGGCTACCACACTGAATGGGAGGGGGACAGGCTATCTGCCTCTTGAATTCCAGCCCTTGCTTCACTTCTTTGTTGACTGGGGTTTATGAGGAAGTATATCTGACCAGGTGTATTTGGGGTCTTGGTCCTTTGACTTGACTCCTGGGTTGCAGAGTTGAGGTTACTGTAGTTCCCATTTTGCAGAGGAGGCCACAAGAGATCTGGGAGCCCAATCAAAAGAGATTGAGTAGTGTTGTATTGAGTTACTCCTAGGCTTTGTATGGAAAGCTGAAATGCTTGAAGTTTTTCCCCCTTTTGGTTAAAGTTGATTTTTTAAAATTAAGATCTATGCAGGAATTGTCAGAGTGTGCATCATACCATCCAGGAATGCATATTTGGCTTCCCATAAGGCTGCCACAAATGAAAAGGGCAACATTAGGACAAATTCCTAATGCAACTTGGCTCTTTCTCAGAAAGAAAATGGGTGGATTCATTAAACTTCACCCTCCCCAATATGCTGTTTGGATTATGCAAAAACCTGGATGAATTATTTTAATCTAGGGTGTTGTTGAACCTTAATTTTGGAATTTAGGCCCAGTACCGTATACAGATAGTCCTCAACTTACAACAGTTCATTTAGTGACTGTTCAAATTTACAATAGCACTGAAAAAAATGATTTCTGACCGTTTTTCACACTGATGACCTTTGCAGCATCCCCATGGTTATGTGATCAAAATTCAGATATTTCACAACTGGTTCATACTTATGACTGTTGCTGGGCCCTAAGGTCATGTGATCACCTTTTTGGGAACTTCTCACAAGCAAAGTCAATGGGGAAGCCAGATTCACTTAACACCTGGGTTACTAATTTAACAACTTCAGCTAATCGCTTAACAACCATGGCAAGAAAGGTCATAAAATGGGGAAAAATTTACTGAACAAATGTCTCATTTAACAACAGAAATTTTGGAGTCAATTGTGATGATAAGTCAAGGAGGACTTGTACACTCAACTGGCCTTTTGAGAGCAACCATAATGCTGATGCGCCCTCAATGAAATTGAGTTTGACACCCCTGTATTTGCACATTGTATAAATTTTGTAAACATATATGTATATGTACATATATCTATGTTTAAAAGTACAGAGAAATTGAAATTGAAAATTACCTTTGGTTCCAATTTTTTTTAAACACTCTTGTAAAATGATACCTCTTTCAGCAATCTTTGGAGAGCAGACAAATAAAGAAAATAACTTTCTAAATTACTAGTAATTTAATTAATTACTAAATTATTAAAACTTTTTTTTCAAGTAATTTCCATCATAATCCTTCCCCCTTTCTTAGGAAAGAATTTATAGTGATAGACAGGATCTATTTCACAGCTTCTCAGAGAATTTCACCCCCCCTTTTCCTTGTAATTTTCCTTGTACATTATAGTCATTTACTGGAAGAAAGAAAATGAATTGTATGGAATATTAATAAACTCTTATCATTAAATTATTCGTATTCTGTGATAAAAGAAACAAGAGGAAAAAGAGAAACTTCTTAACAGTGAGAGTTTCATTTGTAACTGTATAGTAGCAGTATACTGGAATATCTTTCTAAATTCCTATAAGAAATTCAGTCTTCTGGGCTTTGTGTGCTTATCGAAATTCCATCATCCACAGGATTTCACACTCTTCCAATCCTGTAATACAGTTCCTAGCATTTTAAAATATAATGAACATATAGATTTAAATACTTATTTTGAGAAAAAATAGAAAAGCATATTAAAATATGAATGTTAAATAACTATTATATAAGAGCTATAAGCTAATAAGGAAACAAATTATGCATCAATCACAAAAACAATTGACAAACATTGGAAAAAAGGTATATTTGCTAATACTAAATTGTCTAAAACTTCTGCAAACCAACTACCATGCTTCTTTTATGTATACATAGGCTCTATTGATTCTTGAAAAGTCTACTTAGGAAAAAATAGTTTGAATGGGTCAGATGATTTCGATATCGGTGCCAGAGTCTCTGCCTTTGTGCCCAGTGTTATATTCTGCTGAATGAGAGAATAAAATGAAGAATTCGGTCTAAAATGTGTTTGCACAGTCACAATTTCTAGTTTTTAAAAAAAACTTTAAAAACTTAAGAAAAACAAACAAATAAAGAGAAATTGCAGTAGTTGAGAAGAAGAAAGAAGGCACTTGGAAAATGCAGGCCAGGAGATGAAATGGCAGTGGCTGCCTCACAGCCTCGTAAGTCACTGACAGCTCTCTATCAATATGGGAGATGCCTCCAGCATGTAAACATTTGCCTTTCCTCTCCCCCTCTCCACATGCTGCAAACAATATAAGCTCTAGAGTTTACCAGCATATCTCATTGAGAAGTTGAATAATCTGGTTTTTACAACTGTCTTGAATTCTGGACAGTTTTTAGGTCTTCAGTCATGGAATCTTTCAGTCAATAACTCAAGACATGTTAGCATTTTTCATTCTCTATAGTTATAGTTATTTTTACTCCTGTAAATGTTTTATTACCAGGTTTAGAGCATAAAATAAGACATAAAAACTCATTTAAAACATTATCTCATTGGTGATCTCTCTGCTTTCTTTCCTTAATGGGCTTCCTTTTTTAAATTATATGAACATGGATTAGTACATCTAGTACACCTTAACTTGTCAAGAAGAGCCCAGTTTTCCAGTCCAACTGTATTCCCAGAACAGAAATATGGTTAAATTAACCAAATAACTCTAATAGCTGGTTAATTCTGATTAGTAATGCATGTATCTAAAGGAAGCAGATTCAAGGATGAAAAATGTAAGAATTGTTTGATACTTCAGCAATACAACAATATAAAAAGAAGGATGTCTTCTAATCCAATCCCCGTGCTCAAGCAGGAGATCTTATACCAATGAAAAGGCTAACCTTTTCCGCACCAAATCCCCAATATGCCATATGTACATGTCCCCCGCACCTATGCCCTGCCCCCATGCATGCACCCCACCCCGCAGCAGAGACCCAAAGACTAGCTGGCCGCCAGGAAGCGCACGCATGCACATGCATGGCAGAGCTGAGCTGGGGCGACGGCTCGCGTGCACAGAAAGGGCTCTGCGTGCCACCTCTAGCATCTGTGCCATAGGTTTGCCTTCATAGCCCTTTCAGTCAGGTGTCTATCCAATCTTTTCTTAAAAACCTCCAGTGATGAAGCACCTACAACTTCTGAAGGCAAGCTGTCTCACTGGTTAATTATGCTCAGTGTTAGGAAGTTTCTCCTTAATTCCAGATTGCTTCTCTCCTTGATTAGTTTCCATCCATTGCTTCTTGTCCTGCCCTCTGGTGTTTTGACTCCCTCTTTTTTGTGGCAACCTCTCAAATACTGGAATACTGCTACCATGTCACCCCAGTTCCTTCTTTTCTCTAGACAAGCCATACCCAAATCCTGCAACCATTCTTCATATGTTTTAGTTTCCAGGCTGTTAATCATCTTAGTTGCTCTTAACTGCACTCTTTGTCAAGTCTTAACACCTTTTTTGGTAATGTGGTGACCAAAACTGGATGAAGTATTCTAGCTGTGGTCTTACTAAGGTTTTATAAAGTGGCACTAAAACTTCACATGATTTTGATTCTATGCCTCTGTTTACACAATCAAGGATTGTATTAACTTTTTTGGGGTTGCTGCCTCACACTACTAGCTCAAATTTAAATGATTGTCCACTATGACTCCAAGGTCCCTTTCACAGTTAATGCTTTGGGGGCAGGTTTTACCTAATTTGTACTTATACCTTTGGTTTTTCCTACCTAAGTGTAATACCTTATTTTTCTTCATATTAAATTTCACGTTGTTGGATAGGGTCCATTGTTCAAGTCTGTCAAGATCTTTTTGGATCCTGAGCTTGTCTTCCGGGGTGTTGCTATTCCTGCCAGTTTAGTGTCATTTGCAAACTCAAATGAAGATGAATTCCATTTCTATTCCTTCATCTAAGTCATTTATGAAAATATTGAAGAGTATTAGAGTTAAGACGGAAACTTGTGGTACCCCATTGCTTCCTTCCTTCCATGTAAATAGAGTACCATTAAGAACTACTTGTTGAATATGGTGTGATTAGATAGATTATATATGTACCCAGAAACATTCCATGAAATTGTTTAGGACTTACAGTAATTTCTTTTTAAAATTTCTTTTTAATTTTTATTAAATATAACAGTGAATGTGGTGTCTCTTATTTGACATACATTTCTATCTAATCCCTTTATAATTAAAAAGAAAAAGAAATGCATACATACATACACACACACACACACACACACACACACACACATATATATACATACATACATACATACATACATACAACATATTTTCCATTTTTCTTTTGTTCCTTTTTATCACCTTTTCTACTTAAGTTATATGAACACCCTTTCATGTCCCTCCATTTACAAAATTTGTTCCATATTTTATAATATTCTAATTCATCTTCCTCTTTCAATTCTAGTGTTAGCCTATCCATTCCGGCACAATGTAATATTTTCCCAATCAAGGCATCCTCACTTGGAATCTCTCTTGCTTTCCAATTTTGGGCATATGTTATTCTTGCTGCAGTAATTACATGTATAATTAAGTAGGTGTCAGGTTTGTTTACATTTTTCTCCAATATTCCTAATAAAAATGTATCTGATGTATACTGAATTTTAAGCCCTGTTATTTCTTCTAACCATGACCAGATTCTACACCAAAAAACCTGCGCTTTCTTACAGGACCACCATGTGTGATAGTAAGTGCCCCATTCTTTAGTGAATTTCTAGCAGTTAGGAGATTGATTGCCATACATTCTAGTTAGTCTGGCTGATGGGAGGTGCTGCCCGTAAAACATCTTGTACAGGTTTTCTTTGTATGATGTCACTAGCATGATCTTTTTGTTCTGCTCTCAAATTTGCTGCCATTAGTCTAAATTGATAGTGTATCCAAAATCCCTAGTCCAGGTCACCATTGTTTCCTTTACTTGTTCTTCATATAATTTGTAATCTAATACAGTGATCCCCAACCTTTCTTATGCCGCGGCCCGGTATCCCCAACCTTTTTTATGGCGCGGCCCGGTACCGGCATTAGCTGGGCGCCGCCATCTTTTTTTGATGAAAAAGTGCTTCCGGTGAGCTTTCTACCCAGAAAAGCTCACCGGAAGCACTTTTTCATCAAAAAAAGATGGCGGCACCCAGCATACCAGCGGCCCGGTAGGACTTGTTCCGCGGACTGGTACCGGTCCGCGGACCGGTGGTTGGGGACCCCTGATCTAATAGATATCTATCAATATTCTTTATTTGTTTAGTCTCTGGTCCAATTACTTACAGTAATTTCTATGAAATTGTATTCCCAAGTTGCAATTCTACTTCAAATCACTTCAAAACAATAAGTGACATGGTTATGATTTTAAAAAATGGGGACAAAATTCTTACAACTCAGGCTTTGAGACCCAAAATGTTTTGGGGAAAGGATGGCATATTAATATAATTTTTAAAAGATAGAATTTTATAACACAAGGGTAATTCTAAAATAAATTGTTTTACACAATAGTGTTAAATAATTAAGATAGATATCTGCTCCCTTTCCAGATCCATTTGCACCTAATAAAGTTGAGATCTGTAGAAAGCAAAGTAAGATATTTAATGATAGTTGAGTTGTTCTCACTGTATGTTAATGTCCCATTGGCATGTACAGCAAAAGAAACTCCTGGGACATTTTTACCAAGAGTATCACTTTACTGACAGATTCATATAGGTACAGAAGAAACAAAGCCAGTTCTAAGGTTTGGGTGCAAAGCGTAGTGAAACCTTTTTCCTTCCCCACTGTCCACCAACTCAGGTTGAGCATTTTATTTTGGGAAAACAGTCTGCACCTTTCAAAAGCCTTCAGCATCTGATCTTGGAATTGCGAGATTTTATCAGGCAACAAATGGCTTGTGTAAATTCCTTTTCTCCCTCCCAGCTCCCCATACATTCCAATCATACCCATTCCACCAGCTTCTTTGTCAAGTTGCAAGTGAAAGAACCTTGACACTGCATTTTTTTAGAAACTGATATTAACGTCTTATGTTTTCTTCTTTCTTTATCTTGTATGATTCTTTGAAAGGGAATTGGCAAAAACAAACATTAGAAGGATTTAGGTATAAGCAAGAACTGGTAGTCAGACTTCTTACGATAATATCTGTTAAAACAATATAAAAAACACAGTCTTGCTCAAAAAGTAGGACTGTGAAATGTTTCCCAAAAGGTTTTAAGTTCTTCTACTTTATTTTTAATTAAAGTAGGCCTTATATAGTCCAAAAAAAAAAAAAATTGGTGTATAAGCAAATCATAAATAATTCAGGTAACTAAAGATTATCTCAGCCTGGAAGAAAGTCCTTAGGCAATATTGAAAACTAAAAGCATAGTTCCAAGTACATATACAGGGGTGGAGGGATCCAGTCCACTGCTGCCATTTTGTGGGCTGAGGTTGTCTTTCCCCTATTTACATATACATGAAAACCACTAGGTGAGATTGTTTGGAGTGACACACACTGGAGTGGGAATTGTGTATTTATACATCAGGGTGTATTAGTGATGGTATCAATAACCTGTTCCATGGAGGATGAGGGGGCTTTGGTAGAGCCAACAAATGCTTGTTTGCAGGGGTGGGATTCAATTTTTTTAACTACCGGTTCTGTGGGTGTGGCTTAATTGGTGGGCATGGCTTGGTGGTCATGTGACTGGCTGGGCGTGGCCAACTCAACATCACTCACATTGAGGCACTCATCTCCTCGCCTGGCCTCTCATGATTGTGGGGATGCTGCAACAGTCATATGTGTGGAAAACGGTCATAAGTCACTTTTTTCAGTGCTGTTGTAACTTTGAATGGTCACTTCACACAAGCAAAGTACCAGCAAAGGAAGAAAAAAAAAAACTCCAGAGCTGTTCCAGGAAGTTTAGTCCTGCCAAGAATGTAATAAGAGTTAATGGAGAGGCAGTTTCTGTAAGCAACACCAGAATGTTTCCTTCCTGCCTTCATTACAGGATTAGGCCAGTAATTTCTTCTAACAACCGGTTCTCCGAACTGCTTAGAATGTTAACAACCAGTTCTAGCAAATAGGTGCGAACTGGTAGAATCCCACCCCTGCTTGCTTGGAGTTTTCAGCCCTCCTGATCTGAGGCACCTTCTATACTTTATTCTGATAAGGTGGCACTCAAACAGGGTAATATTTATGAGTCAAGCCTTGACCACAGAACTGGTAGTAAAAAATTTTGAATCCCACCACTGGTCCTGTCCTATCTATTCTGGCAGGAGGACATGTTTTGGTTCCTGTCAGCTAAGTAATGTTAACTGGTGGGGCTCAAAAGATGGATCTTTTCTGCTATAGCTCCCATCCTCTCAAACATCCCCCCACTGGAAACAAAGTTGGACCTCACCATTCTTTATATCTATTACAATGATGATAACAACAATACAAATTAAAACAGTAAAAGAATAAAAATAGGTGTAAAAAAGAAAAAGAAACAAAACAATAAGAATTCAGTAATGGAAAAGAAATATATAAAGAAATGATTTTCCCCTCGCAAATATTAATACTTTTAGTAACATCATTTTCTTATAAAATATAACAATGTCCACTAGGACTCTAAGATTCCTCTCACAGTTATTACTATTGAACCAATTTTTTTCTAATCTGTACCTGTAAAAATTTAGTTTTTCTTGTCTAAGTTTAAAATCTTACTTATGTTATCATTTAACTTCATTTTGTTAGATAGGATGAAGTTTTCAAGTCTGTTGAGATCCATCTGGATCTTGAGCCTATCTTCTATGGTGTTGGCAGATAAGATTTGATGAGTTCCCCTTCTATTCCCTCATCTAAATTGTTTATCACAATATTGAAGAGCACTGGACCCAAAACAGTACATTGGGATACCCCACTGCTTATTTTCCATCCATGTCTATGTGGTTCCATTAAGGACTACATGTTGAGTACAGTTTGTCAACCAGTTACAAATCCATCTGGTGGTGATGCTGTCTATCCCACATTTTTCTAACTTACCAAGAAGTAGGTTGTGGTCTATTTTATCAAGTACTTTTTTGAAATCTATGTATACTCTGTCGACACCATTTTGCTGATCCACTAATTTAATCACTTTGTCAAAGAATGAAATAAGATTAGTTTGGCATGATCTGTTTTTGACAAATTCACATTGTTTTTTGGTTAGAACTTTGTTTGTTTCTAGGTGTTTGCAAATCTATTGCTTCATTATCTTTTCCAGGATCTTTGAAGTATTGATGTCTGGCTGACAGATCTGTAATTTCCTGGGTTGGTTTTTCCTCTTTTTTGAAAATATGAACACATCACCTCCAATGGTGGGATTCAGGTTTTTTTTTATTACCAGTTCTGTGGGTGTAGTTTGGTGGGCGTGGCAGGGGAAGGATACTGTAATATCTCCAGTCAGAGGTAGTATTTGCCGGTTCTCCAAACTACTAAAAATTTCTGCTACTGGTTCTCCAGAACTGGTCAGAACCTACTGAATACCACCTCTGATCACCTCTTTTCTAGTCACAGAATAATTCTCCAGTGCTCCAGAAACTTTGAAAGATATGGTTCAAATATTCTGAGATCACGTCTGCCAGTTCCTTCAGAGTTTTGGGAAGTCCTGGTGGCTTGAACTCATCTAGAATGAACAGATTCTTTTGTCATTTTCTTGCCTATTTTAATCTGTATTCCAATTCTGTCTTTTTGGTAGGTTGTGCTATTTTTTCTCTTTGCGTGAAGACAGATGTAAAAGCCTCTCACATCTGTCCAATTTTTAAAAAGTCATATTAATTCCTGTGCCAGCACACCATGTATTTTCAAGGCAGAAATCAATGTAGTAAATAGTATCACCTAACTAGCTAAAAAATGGAAATCTCTGCTTGATTTAAAAGATATAATTTACATTTCCCTTCCCTCCATTGCCCTTCAGCATATTTAGCTTTCCAGCTAAATGTAGTTTAGCTTTTCACATATAGAAATAGAGTTATCTTTAAGATTTCAGTAAGTCTGTCATTGCACTTTACTCTTTCCAGTTACTTTTTATTTGTTAGAAATGAAGAAAATTGTCTAGCTTAAATATTTATGAATATAGTATAAATATGTTTTTAATCTCCTCAATATGATTTTGTCTATTATAAACAAGATTTCAGACCATGGTAACCACAGATATCATCCACATTAACATCATCATTTAACCGGAAAAAAGGAATCCAATTTTGTTCAAAAATCTGTAGGCAAAAATGTTCTTATGAGTTTCTAAATATATTTAAATTTGTAATATTATAGTTATTAATACCAAAAATATCCTTCATACATAATCTACAAATATATATTTGACATCAATACATAGTAATATTTTAATGAAGTTAATATTTTTGTTAGCTTTCAAATTCTTATCTTTTACAATGGCACTGTTAAGATTAGGATTTGCAGGAATTTTACAGTAGTCAACCAGATGCCTCTTGGAAAATTCAAATCTGAGCAAACCAATCAAAGAAATATTAGTTTTGGCAGTGAAAATTGGAGCATTTCCCTTTGAAGACATGCATGTGTGCATAGAGCTTGGAGGCTATTACTGAGCAATAAATAAGAGAGTACAATGTCCAATGTCTTCTTCAGGGGGCTGAATAGAATAGCAGCTGAAATAGGTAGTAACTCTTGTCAGTTATAGGTAGACAACTGAGGTATTATCAAGAGTGCTAGATGTGTATATGGGATGTTAGAGGGGAAATTATACTCCGTTAGAACCCATTTGTTAGCCATAGGTTGTCCATCCTGCCTAGAATCTGTCAGCTCACATATTCCTCGGAAACAGAAATGTACTCCTTCATTTGTGGGTCTATGGAATTTACCTTTGTTGAAATAAATCACATGTATTTCCAGAAAGCTTAGAGTCACAAATAAATGAGATATCTATGAGTGAAATGCATGGTATGCATATGATATAGCTTAAATTTCCACTCCTTTATTCACTGCATCTACTCCAGTGCAGCCTGAAATGATCGCTCTTTTTGCAGAGAAGCAAAAATATGACAGAATTTGAAGATGGGATTTTTACATTGGATACTTATGTAATAAGTGTTTTCAAACTGAACCGGACACTTGTTTCAATAGCATGTGTGATTTGTTCTGATAGCTCATTATCAAATTTTTCATTTTAAAATTTATATTAGGTGCCTCCACTGCCTTGCAAAGCTGACTAGAATATTGTATCTGCATAAGTACAGTGATCTGAACAAATGGGATCTGACCTGGCATTCTAGTACAATGGTAAGTCAAATCCTTGAAAGTATAGCATTTCTCAAATTGATTTGATCCCTAGTGACTTCTCAAACACACCCATGTAGCTTTTTGACAACAGTGTAAAAATCTTTACCACTTTGTTCTTCAATGTGGGCTTTCCCCCTCCCCTAATTTTCAGTCTAAACTATAGACCAAAATGTCCCTTGTGGTACCCATACCCAGGTTTGTTTAATACTCTCCTTATTTAGCTGTGAGCTCAGACACAGTTGACAATTTGCTGTCATAAACTGAGCCAGATACTTCAATGTTGTTAATGTTAGAGAAACTTTATTGATTTAATTATTTGATCCTATCAAATACAAATATACATTAGTACAAAGTAAACAGTAGGACATGTCCATAATAAGGCATCATACTTAAAGTTAACCCCAATCTGATCTAAATATTCCATCCTCTTTGCCTTTGAAATAAAGAGTATGATGCTAATGACATATAGGTTCATTCAAAAAAGATTTTCTTCAGGGTGCCTCAATATATTTTAGTTTTTCATAAGAATATAAGTAAGCAGCTCTTTCTGCAGAGTCCAAAAAGAAGGTGCCCAGTGTCTTCAATGGTTGGAGGTCCACAGAATGTTTCTTGAATTGGAACTCCATGAAAGCTCCTATTATCTTACATGGAATCTAGTTGTTTGAACCAAGCTCCAGAAAAGGCTGTTTTGAAATGTAGAGACATATAACAATGAGTAGACTTATAACATTGTTAAATATTTTTCTATCTGGGAGGTTGGTTTCTATTGATCGACCACTTCAAAGATTTAACCTGTTTATGTGCTGCAGAATTATTTTGGGCAGACATTTCAATAACTCTTTGTTTGTCAACTGCCTAGCCTATAGAATTGATTGGACTGAAAATCAGAGAGAGAATCCATTAATGATGCTTCTAGAAAGAAAACGACCAGAAGACAGTTGCCCTTCTCTATCGCCAGCATCCAACAATCAGTGATACCTTAGGTAACAGTCTTTCCTGCATGTCTTTCCTGTATTTCATGATATCCATGAATAGTTTTTCTTCTTTTACAGCCATATACCATTTCACTGAAAATAAGCCCTATCCTGAAAATAAGTCCTAGCCCTACCCCTAAAAAATAAGCCCTACTTAAGAACCTATGCAGTGGGTCACCCACCCATGCTGTCTGTGATACTGCAGCCATGAGGCGAGGTGGGGGGTGGAGCTGCCCCACATGCCCTGCCATGGCTTACCTCAGGGCCCCTGCAGCCAGACCCTCCATGCCCCAAAATCTACTTTGCAATGGCAGCACCAGCAACCATGTGCAGTAGGAGCTCACATGACTGCTGGCCCACTTCTGCTTGGTTGCAGCCACAACAGAGGCTGAGCAGTGTGCTGGCCATGAGGTCAGGCAAGTGTTGGGGTATCGATGGCCTGGTTGCAGGGGCCCTGATGTAAGCCGGTATGGGGCATGGGACAGCTACACCACTCCCTGCCTCATAGTGGTGACACTGGCATGCTGCACAGCCTCCTGCCCAGCCACAAGCAGAAGAAGTGGGCCTCCTGTACATGGAAAAAAATAAGACACCTCCAAAATAAGCACTGGGGCTTATTTTTGGGGAGTGACCTGGTCTTATTTTTGGGAAAGACAGATAATACCAAATGAGACTAGTGTTGATGAAACAGATGAAGGTCTAATAAGCATCTGACTTTATATATCTATATTTTAATATGTTATAGTGCACTTAGGTTTGTTTGTTGCAAAACAATTCCAGTGTAAGATGCACTTCCATTTTTTAAAGTAATATAATTTTTGCATATAACCGAATAGTATTTCCCACTGTTGCAGTTTTGTTTAATCTCTTTAAATATATTTTAATCCACAGTAGTAGCATACTTAATAAGCATATATAACTTGTTGCAAAAGTAGTTCAATAAGAATGGCAGAGTATTTCTACAAATCTACTCAAAAGTTTTACTGAAATGAATGGAATTTACTTTGAAGTAGAATTGCTGCACCACAGCAATAAACGGGTTCTATGGATTATGTCATTGTAAAATATATTGTAGATGTGTCCCTTAGTGCAGTGGTCCCCAACCTTTTTGTACCAGGGACCAGTTTCAAGCACAAACACTTTTTCAAGGACCGGGGAGAATCGAGTTTGGTGGTTTGCTTGCAGACGTTTCATTACCTGACTAGGTAACATCTGATGTTGTTACCTAGTCAGGTAATAAAACGTCTGCCAGCAAACCACCAAGTTCAGGAGCGCTTCGGCCTTCCTCCCTCAGCCCCATCCCTCAGGTGTCTCCTTCCCTCCCTCAGGTGTCTGCTTCGTTCCTCTCTCAGTCGCTCTCTCGCTGCTCCACCAGCCCAGGAAGAAACTGCTTCAAAGAAGCTGGGGGGTGGGTTTTCCTGTCGCCGCAGCTCCTCCGAGCGCCCGTTTACCCCACCCGCCCGCCCGTGCGCAGTTCACCCAGTGCTCCGTTCTGCCTGCCTGCCTTCGTTTCGGAGCAGCTTCGGCTGATAAAAAGAGGCGAATAGTTATTATTCTCAGCCGAAGCTGCTCCCAAACAACCAGACAGGCAGGCAGGCAGAACGGAGCACTGAATTGAAGCGCGCGCGGGCGGGTGGGCGGGGTGGGGGTAAATGGGCGCTTCGGAGGAGGTGCGGCGACAGGAAAAGCCACCCCACCCCCCGGCTTCTTTGAAGCAGTTTCTTCCTGGGCTGGTGGAGCAGCGAGAGAGCAACTGAGAGAGGAACGAGGCGGGAGGAAACCGAAGCTGCTGAGCCAGAGAGCAGGACAGGCTTCGGTTGCTTCCTCCCTCCCCTTCTTTCATTTGTGTCCTTGATCCCCGATCCCAGCAGCATTCACCGAAGGCGAAGAAAGCCGCCATTTTTTTTAAAAAAATTTCTTTGCGGCCCGGTACAGAGTGCTCCACAGACCGGTACCGGTCCGCAGCCTGGTGGTTGAGGACCCCTGCCTTAGTGGACCACAAATGACCTTTCTCTAATCTTATGATTTTAATAAAGGATGTCTTGCAAAAGCTAGGGGGTTAAGGAAGCTAGCTCAGATTTGTTTCTTGCTTTCAAGACATATAGTATGTACCTTTCTAGTTAGGCAGAAAACAGAAGTAAATTGGCAAAAATAGGAAGAATCTGCTTCGAGTTAGCCTCAATGGATTATTCCTGAGATACTTTTTCATCTTCTCATTCTAGTCTACAATTCTGGGTAACTAACCAGATATAAGCCTATTTAATTATATCCAAGCTCAGATATTGTCACCAGAAGTCACCATTTAGTAAAACATTAGCAAACCTGAAAATTGTTATGTTAGCATCTTCTCATAATAAATTAATTAGTGATTAATTTATCGTGAGAAGAATGGGACTTTTAGGCAGTAGGAAATTATATTTCTGATGAATTAGATTTTGAGTGGCTGTATGCAGCATTTGCCAAGGACCTCTATGTCCCAAGGAGCTCCACCTCCCCAAAAACTGCCAAATTCAAAATCAATAAAGGGACAATTCTTAAAGATTCTTGCTAAACAAGAAATTATTTTGCAGTGATAACATTATAACAAGATACACATTATCACACAAATGGTACATTTATGTAAATGCAATATACCTCTATATCATCATGCAAGTCCATTGCTCTCCTTGCTTGCTACCATTACTACCTATAATGCTAAGTCATATTGCTTGGTAGTGTTAGTCAAGCTTCTTATTCATAAAATGCTCTGCAAGTTATCAGAATAGCTATTAATAAACTGATCCTTAAAAGGTTAATTGTCTCCCAACTTCTATACCATCTAGTATTTTGTGAATCCATGTAATGTTACAATACAGTCTTTATTTTCTGTCTTCACTGAGTAATTATGTGTTCAAGAAACAGAATTTTTTGTTCTGACATTGAGGCCACTCTGTCTCTATTCTGAATGTGACTGTTAAGTACAAGCCCAGTTCAGTAGTTTCTTATGGTCACTAACCAGAATTCAACAAATTAAGCTATTGAGACAATGAAAGTATGTCTTGTTTTACAAACACTATAGCAAATTCTGACTGCATTCACAGAAACTGAGATGTAACAGGCATATCTGATAATAATAGCTACACATTTTAATTTGTTAAATAAGGAGTGAACAAAGTAGACTCTTGCAATCCTAACAAAATCTAATATAACATGACATGGTTTCTTTTCTACAAAGATGCAACCTCAGCTCATAAAGTATATTTTTGTATCTGCCCTTAAGAATTGCAATAGAGAGGACATTAAAGTGTACAAATTTAGCACTCTCCAAAGTTTAGAGTTAAATAATATAGATATTTCCCTGAATCCATGAAAGAAGCATGACTGCTTAGAAAATCATTCCTACCTAAGTAAATTGATCCATTTGGGCTTCCAGATCTTAGTCATCTTGCTTAAGTACAATCATAACCCATCATTATAAAATGGTAGAATCATAGGTTTTGCAGATTCGGTGTTTTCATATTGATTCATAATTATTTGTGATGAGGAGAGCCCAAACCTTCTGAAAAGAACAGCAACTTCACCAGTGGTGGGATTCAATTTTTTTTTACTACTGGTTCTGTGGGCATGGCTTGGTGGGCGTGGCGGGGGAAAGATACTGTAAAATCTCCAGTCAGAAGTGGTATTTGCTGGTTCTTTGAACTAATCAAAATTTCTGCTACCAGTTTTCAAGAACTGGTTAGAACCTGCTGAATACCTCTGAACTTCATGTGTTATGAAATAACACAATTCTACTGTTCCATCTGTTTGCCTCGACTTTATTACATCATGGAGGATATCAAGTTTCAATTTGTTTTGATGGCTGCAACTGTCATAGGGCTCTGGCTTGGCTGTGGAACCACCAGAGAAGCTGAAACTTCCACCAGCTTCTTTGGAAAATACTTCACATTGAATTCTGTCTAGGACTAACCTGCCAATCCAGCCAAAACATAAATGATAAGTGGATATGATCATGATGAGGAATTATGAAAACTGTAATTCAAAATATTTGGAAAGTAGACATTTGTCAATCTTCAAGGGAGAAGAGTTCTTATCATGCTATATGCAACAATCAACTCAACAATTCAAGAAAGTCTGTGATGCACTGATTTTCTTCTTTATGAGTCCCCATAATGAAGTGGCCACTATATGCCCTTCCTACTTTAATCTTTTATTGATCCTTTCCCCTCCCCAAATCTTTGCATAAACATGTTCCTTGTTTTAAGCTCTTTCATACCTCATGCCAATGTCCCTGAAAGTTCAGGCCATAATATTTTGTTTTAATTCAATTGAAATGTTAGAAAACTATTTTCTATTTCTACTACAAGAAATCCACATAACTATCCATTTGGAAATAATTTATATAGCTAGCATGCAGTATTGTGAGGAATATTACCTCTGTCTACTATTAACAACAGGGAATGGGTTGCAAACGTCTGAAACATTTAGCCAGCTGAACCAGCTTGCAGAATTCATGAAGCAAGCTTCACAAATATCCTCATTAGTTACAGCTATCAGGTATGGCAGCAGCTTTTTCCTTAAGCATATCTTTAGCTACCTTCTGAAAATCAGATATTCTTCTTTATGAATATATGCTTTTGATGATAACAATGTTTAGACAAAGAGTTCTTACTTCATTTCTATATTTATAAGTAAACAAGTATTGCAGAACACCATATTCTAAGACTTTATTTTTAAAAACTGACCCTTTTCATAACATTTTACAATTCAAGAAACTAGAAATTAATAATTACAAATTAATTTTAAATGACTAATAGGTAGAATTAACATTTTGCTTCTGATAGAGCAAATGCATGTCACAGCATCAGCAGGAATCATTTATGAAGTTTATTTTTGTTATACCAAATAAATGTTCTATGTATTATGAGAATATAGTATTTTCTCATGTAAGAATTTTTTGAGGAAAGTCCAAATCAGACATCTATGGGGTAATAGTAAAATGTACTGATAGTCAAAATTAGGCTCCAGCAACAAATGACTTACATTGGAAAAAGAAAACAAATTAAGCACACTAAAGAAGTACACAGTAATCACAATTTTGTTTGTTAAAAAGACACTGATTAACAAGATGTAATTTTCTATGAGACCTTGTAAGTGTCAAGAGGGAATTATAGAGATTAGAGAAATAAAAAAATTGCATGCACAGCATGTTGTTACTATTGCTACAATTATATTATGTTTACATCTTATCTTTCATCTGGGAGACCAAAGTCACATGCTTACTATTAATAACTTGACAGAAATCTTTTAAATTATTTTGTGCAATCCTGTTTTCCTGAACATCCTTCAAATTTCAAGTCCAGCTCATAGTTCTGCCATTTCTTTATACAAATTTTATTTCTTTATCAAAATATAAAATACAAAGGAAAATAATAGTAGTGAAAATATAGATGAAAGAAAAAAGAATCAGAATCAGAATACAGCAAGAGATCCTACCTATACCATTTTAGTCAACTGACTGTCCAGTCCCTTAAAAACCTCCATTGACAGAGCGTCCATGATTTCTGAAGGCAAGCTGTTTCACTGGTTAATTGTCCTCACTGTTAAGAAGTTTCTTCTTAATTCCAGGTTGCTTCTTTCTTTAATTACTGTATTTTTTGCACTATAAGACCCTCCAGACCATAAGATGCATGTAGCTTTTGGGGAGGAAAAAAAAATCTGCCTTTGCCTCCCAGCAATTTGCCTCCTTGCAGCAAACAGCCTCGGCAGCTTCAGCACAGCCTGATTTAGCATGAGCAGCTGATTGGCGCTTGGATCAGCCTCCCAGAAAACTGCCAATCAACTGTTGCAGGCTCTGGGGATCACCGCCACCCATTGCCGCCGCCTATTGCCACCTCCACACACCCATTTTCAACCTCCACCTGTGCCATTTTTGGCCTCCGTGCATCCAGGCGGCCTGGAACAGACTGAAAATGGGATATACGGAGGCCAGAAATGGGGTGCACAGAGGCCTGAAATGGGGTTTGTGGAGGCGGTGATAGGTGGCGACAATGGGTGGCAGCAATCCCCGCAGTCAGGAACAGCTGATTGGCAGTATTCCAGATGCCAATCCAACTGCCAAGCAGCTGCTTGTGCGAAATCAGGCTGTGCTGAAGCTGACTAGGCTATTTGTTGTTTGCTGCAAGGAGGCAAATTGCTGGGAGGCAGAAACCGAAGGGTGGAGGCCAGCAGATGGACAGGGCTTCAGCAACATTAGCTCTATAAGACACACAGACATTTCCAACCACGTTTTTTGGAGGGAAAAGTGTGTGACATAGTACAAAAAATATGGTAATTTCAATCCATTGTTTCTTGTCAAGGCCTCCCCGCTTTGGAAAATAAATTGACTCAGTTCTCTTTGTGGCAGCCTCTCAAATACTAGAATACTGCTGTCATGTTTCTCCTGGTTTTTCTTCTCTCTAGGCTAGCCAAACCCAAATCCTGCAGTCATTCTTCATATATCTCCAGGCCTTTAATCCTCTTAGTTATTTCCCTTTGCACTTTTCCCAAAGTCTCAACATCTTTTTTGTAATTGATACCCAAAACTGGATACAGTATTCCAGATGTGGTTTTACTAAGGCTTTATAAAGTGGTACAAATACTTCATGAGATTTTGATTCTATGCCTCTGTTTATACAACCAAGGATTGTATTAGCTTTTTTGGATATTGCCGCACACTGCTAACTCATATTTAAGTGATCGTCCACTAGGACTCCAAGGTCCCTCTCAGAGTTATTACTGTTTTTGAGCCAGGTTTCACCTAATTTGTACTTGTATCTTTGGCTTTTCCTGCCTAGGTGTAAAACCTTGCTTTTCTCCACATTAAATTTCTTTTTGTTGGGTAGGTCCCATTGTTCATGTCTTTCAAGTCTGTTAAGATCTTTTTGGATCCTGAACTTGTCTTCTAAGCCAGTCCTTGGCTAGCTTGGTGTCATCTGCAAATTTGATAAGTTCCCTTCTATTCCCTCATTTAAGTAATTTATGAAAATATTGAAGAGTACTGAGCCTAAGACAGAACCTTGTAGTTTCCCGCTGCTTATTTCCTTTCTTGTAGATATAGTTCCATTAAGGATAGATGTTGAGTACGGTTTGTCAGCCAATTACAAATTCATCTGGTGGTGATGCTGTCTATCCCACATTTTTCTAGCTTACCAAGAAGTAGATTGTGGTCTACATTGTTAAATGCCTTGCTGAAGTCTAAATATAAACGATCCACAGCATTCACTGGTCTACAAATTCAGTCACTTTGTCAAAGAATGAAATAAGATTGGTTTGGCATGGTCTGTTTTTAACAAACCTGTGCTGCCTACTACTTATAACTTTGTTTCTAGATGTTCACAGATCTGGTTCTGATTATTTTTTCCAGTATTTTCCCTGGCAATGTGGGGTAGAAGCGGAAAAAGAAAAAAAGTGTTGACTTCTGACTTTTTTTTAGCACAATAGAATATAATAACATTACAGCCTCAACTCTTTACCTTTACACAGAAGTATGCCCTAGCCCTTTTTATAACAACAAATTGATCTGATCAAGAAAACTAAAACCAAAATTTCATTTTTTCCCATCACAAGCACAAAATCCAGAAGAGATTTCCAAATAGAAATAATATTAGATATATTCTCTTCTTTGGATAAGGCAATCAGTTTAACTATCTCTACTTTTTTTCTTGCTGTGGAAAATAATATATATTTCTGTATATACCTATTAATTTTTGGAGACTGTAATCATTTACAGGTGAAACTAGAAAAATTAGAATAAGTTCATTTATTTCAGTAATGCAACTTAAAAGGTGAAACTAATATATGGGATAGAGTCATTACATGCAAAGCAAGATAGTTCAAGCCGTGATTTGTCATAATTGTGATTATTATGACTTACAGCTCACAAAATCCTCAAATCCACAATCTCAGAAAATTAGAATATTACATGCAATCAATAAAACAAGGATTGTACATAGAATAATATCGGACCTCTGAAAAGTATAAGCATGCATATGTACTCAGTACTTGGTTTGGGCCCCTTTTGCAGCAATTACTGCCTCAGTGTGGCGTGGCATGGAAGCTATCAGCCTGTGGCACTGCTGAGGTGTTATGGAAGACCAGGATGCTTCAATAGCGGCCTTCAGCTCTTCTGCATTGTTCAGTCTCATGTCTCTCATCTTTCTCTTGGCAATGCCCCATAGATTCTCTATGGGGTTCAGGTCAGGTGAGTTTGCTAGCCAATCAAGCACAGTAATCTCATGGTCTTTGAACCAGGTTTTGGTGCTTTTGGCAGTGTAGGCAGGTGCCAAGTCCTGCTGGAAAATGAAGTCAGCATCCCCATAAAGCTCATCTGCAGAAGGAAGCATGAAGTGCTCCAAAATTTCCTGGTAGATGACTGCATTGACCCTGGACTTAATGAAGCATAGTGGACCAACACCAGCAGATGACACGGCTCCCCAAATCAACACAGACTCTGGAAACTTCACACTGGACTTCAAGCATCTTGCAGTGTGTGCCCCTCCATTCTTCCTCCAGACTCTGGGTCCTTGGTTTCCAAATGAGATGCAAAAGTTGCTCTCATCAGAAAAGAGGACTTTGGATTACTGAGCAACAGACCAGTTCTGTTTTTCTTTAGCCCAGGTAAGACGTTTCTGGCGTTATTTATTGTTCAGGAGTGGCTTGACAAGAGGAATATGACATTTGAAGCCCATGTCCAGGATCCGTCTGTGTGTGGTGGCTCTTGATGCACTGACTCCATCCTCAGTCCACTCCTTGTGAAAGTCCCCAACAATTTTGAATGGCCTTTTCCTGACAATCCTTTCCAGGCTGCGGTCATCCCTGCCGCTTGTGCACCTTTTTCTTCCGCACTTTTCCCTTCCACATAACTTTCTATTAAAGTGCTTTGATACAGCACTTTCAGAACATCCAACTTCGTTTGCAATTACCTTTTGAGGCTTTCCCTCCTTATGGAGGGTGTCAGTGATGGTTTTCTGCACAACTGCCAGGCCAGCAGTCTTTCCCATGATTGTGATTCCTACTGAACCTGACTGAGAGACCATTTAAAGGCTCAGGAACCTTTTGCAGGTGTTATGGCTTAATGAGCTGATTAGAGTGGAACACTTTGAGCCTAGAATATTGAACCTTTTCACAATATTCTAATTTTCGGAGATTGTGGATTTGGGGTTTTCATGAGCTGTAAGACATAATCATCTCAATTATGACATGTTTTGCATGTAATGAGTCTATCTCATATATTAGGTTCACCTTTTACGTTGCATTACTGAAATAAATGAACTTTTGCACAATATTCTAATTTTTTGAGTTTCACCTGAATATGAACAAAATTCACTCTTTCTAGATTATTTAACAGGAAAAGCATTTTTAACATCAATTTTAAAACACTAAAATTTTCTTTTAAAACACTTCTAAAATCAATAAATTATAGTACTTTTAAAGACTTCCTTCTTCTTAACATCATACTTCAAAATTCATTTTCGGTAATATTTTACCAACATTAAAACATTACTAAAGCATTATTTTCAAACCCACTTTAGAAACAAAACTACATTAATGTTTTATTTTGATTATACATATCAGAACAATAAAGATCCAACTAACTCCAATTAGCTTATTAAATTTAAGTCATCAAATAATAATTATCTCCTCTGGAATATCTTTTCTCTCTTTTTCTCACATAATTCTCCACCTTGTTAATAGCCATGAAGAAGTAGTCTCAAACTTGTCCTAACAAGAGTTGGAATTTCACTTGGAACATTTCTTTCAGTTGCACTGGGAGGATCATCAGCATAAAAACTGGTGTCAGATTTATATTCCAAAGTTGCAGTTAATTCTTTGCATTGTTAGATACTGGTAAAATTGCCTCAGTGGTTTGACAACATTCTACACATAATTGTATCTTTGAATTACTTATCTTTCTTCCAAGTAAGAGTAGGTTTCATCCAGGGGTGGGATTCAAATTTTTAACAACTGGTTCTGTGGACCTGGCTTAGGTGGTGGTCATGTAACTGGGTGGACATGGTTTGGTGGTCATGTTATTGGCTGGGTGTGGCCAACTCAATATCACTCACATCGAGGCACGCATCTCCTCGCCTGGCCTGTCATGACTGTGGGGATGCTGCAACAGTTGTAAGTGTGAAAAATGGTCATAAGTCACTTTTTTCAGTGCCATTGTAACTTTGAATGGTCACTCCACACAAGCAAAGTACCAGCAAAGGAGGGGAAAAAAACTCCAGAGATGTTCCTGAGACAGGAAGTCTAGTCCTGCCAAGAATGTAATAAGGGTTAACGGAGAGGCAGTTTCTGTAAGCAACGCCAGAATGTTTCCTTCCTGCCTTCCTTACAGGATTAGGGCAGTAATTTCTTCTAACAACCAGTTCTCTGAACTGCTTAGAATGTTAACAACTGGTTCTAGCGAATAGGTGCGAACTGGTAGAATCCCACTCCTGGTTTCATCACATCTTTAGAACACAATCCATTTATGAAGTAAAGAGTTTTATTTAGATATTTCTCAAGCAGCTCTTTAGCTCCTTTTTGTGGCCAAAGACTAGATTTTTAAAAAAAAATAAATCAGTGAATGCTTCCTGGCCAGTGAGAATTCATAAAACTCAGAAAGTTTCAGCTATCCACAACAAAATAATCCAAAGCTATAGATTGCTTAAAAGTAATAAAATTTTCTGTCCTTATATTTCACCTTCAAAGATACTCCATGCTTCCTTATTTTAACTTGCTTCCAACAATCCTCTTTCTTATCATTTTGTTGCAGCAGATCCTGTTTCCAAATCAGGACACAAGACCACAAAAGGTTGGAGAATACAGGTTTTTATTTGTGCACAAGGTTCAGAGCATTAGAATGGCAAATTCTGAACCCCTGGCTCTTCCTGAGGCGTCACTTTTATACATGTCATGACCTCAGTTTAGCCCAGGGTGTTACTTTTATTAAACTATACCAACAAAGGAGAATAACATATATACCAAGAAAAGATAAGTACATATAATTACTCATTTTATCTTACACCATCTGTTATTTTCCATATCCACCCTTGCTTACTGTAATATGGTTAGTTCCTTGGTTCAGTAACCTTGAGGTTTTACACAACATTGTACTAAGCAAAGCCTTGGGGAACTGGGGGACCCCTGCCAAATACAAAAGTGCTTTATGTGTAATTTTCCCACGGCTTCATTTTAACAATAAAGGAATCTAAAAAATGGTCTCTGCCCTGAGGCACTGGCCCAACTCAACCGCGATCGATGCCAGCCTCACTAACATGAGGGCTGGCGAGGTGGGAATGGGAAAGCTGTGGCGGCACCGCTCCACTGGAGGAGTAAAAAAGCTCAGGGCGGCGGGAAAAGCAACCCACTTTTGCTGTGCTTTGGCCAAGCCCAGACGCTTGCTTGAGAAGGGAATCCCTGCTCTCTCCCGGCCTCGCAGCAGCCAGTTAGGGTGTCACATGAGAAGGAGGAGGAGGACCATCATCTTTGGGGAAGCCAACACTGGGGCTCATGCTCAATCCTCAGCTAAAGGCCTGTCCCCCTTTCATCATACCCTCTACCTGGATCCCATTCCCACCCCACCAGCCCTCGTGTTAGCGAGGTTGGCATCAGTCATGGCCTGGTTGGGCCAGTGTCTCAGGGCAGAGAGCAGGTCATGTGACTGAGTCAGCAGGGAGCCACAGGAAAGGAGTCAAAGAGCTACATGTGGCTCCGGAGTCACGGGTTGTCGACACCCATGCTAGGATATCAATAAACATATTTGTAAAGCTAAAGAATGAAGATTCTTCTTTACGTACTGTTTTAATGAGTAAAGAATCAACATCAAGGATAAAAGTTGTCAATTTCATATGTTCTGAAATTATTATAGTAATCAGTAACAAAATTGCCAGAAGCTGAATATATGTACTATATTTAACGTCAATACCAAGACCACAAAAATAGAATATAAAAAAAATTCCAAAACACTGTAATGTTGATAAAATTGTTATGGTGAAGAAAGTATTATAATCTCAGTACCCTAATGTAATAGGTGAAAGACTACTAGTGTGAATTAAATATAAGCTTTTGAAAAATTATATTTCAAAGGATGCTCACCCAGTCTTGACAGTAAATCACTGAACTTAATGCTTAATTCAACTTCTGAACTTGAACGAGATTCAGAGAAACAATTTGACTAGAATTTAGAATTTTTACTGCAGGGAGGATGGAGAGGGAAGAGGAAAGGAATGTATTCTTCTATTAATACAGTGTTTTGTTTACACTACAATCAAAAGATCTTGAGCACTTCACACACACACACACACACATATGCACACACACAACTTCAAAATTTTAAAATATAATCTCAGTAATTAAGGTTGGTCTGAGCAATTAAATCTCAAAGATCTATTTTGTTTCATCAGGGATTTTATTCCAAACTGAATATAGCTATGAGATAAGTTTGCTTGAGACAGATATTCCAAGAACTTTCCTTATTTATTCAGTTTTATTTTTTTTAAGGGAATATAAAACTTCACATCATATTGTGTTGTTGTCAGAGCATCCACTTGCCCAGTAGGCACCTAGGAGTTAGAATCTGCTGAGATTGCTGACAATTTGCTGTTAATGATCCTTTGGTCCATCACAGACTTGCAATTTTCAGTGTTTCCTGTGGAGAAATAGCGAACAAATGTTTCAGACTTGGATATAGATTAGCTCAATCAAAGTCACTATTCCTCTGATTTTCAAAAATATAGGAAAATGAGTAGGCAGTCTTCTGTCTAATTTCTCATGACATGGAAAAAACTTGCTTCCACTTAAAAGTTTGTTATTTATATCAGTTGTTATTTATATCAGCATATGAATCAGGCATGGGCATAGAGAGAATTAGTGATAGTATCATATATAAAAGTGAATTCACAAATGCCTTAGCTTTTCTGGCTGTGGCTTATGGAATCTATTAATTGCATAGGACAAGGGCAGGCAACTTTTTCTGAGAGCCATTTTTAAAGGTGGATTTTGGAGCTTCAAAGACATTGTTGTAATTAACTGGTATGAGAAGAAGATCTCAAATTTGGGCCATTTTTTTAAAAAAAAATCAAACTAGATACTTTAAAACTATAATGGTTTTAACGTAATTATCTTATACATGCAAGGAAAAAATGTTCAACTTGTCCATATTTTTACTTCAGTCAAATTTTGACAATAAAATTTGGGATGCAAAAGTGCTTCAGTAGATTAAAAAATTGGGGTTGGAAGCTACTTTTGGTTATAGGTTCCTATCTATGTCCAATTCAATGTTGCATACCCGTGTGAAGATTAGTATCCATAGGAGAAGAAAGGACTATTTCCTACCATGGAATGGACTCAGTGGTGGATTAAGGCTCACTGGTGCCCTAAGCACTGACAAATCTTGGTGCGCCCCTCATTTGTACATACAATTTTTTTTTACAAATCTTCACTGGGTTTTTTTCTTTTTCAACCTTGTGGTGCCCCCTTTGGGCCTGGTGCCCTAAGCATGTGCTTAGTCTGCTTAATGGTAATACACCACTGAATGAACTGATCCATGGGGCATCTCCTTTGACCAGGACTGTGTGCATGCCCTATGTTGAGCAGAGTCTTTTTGACATGCAGCACTTTTTGTTTGATGTTTCAAATAGCTTATTAGTTTACCAGAATATAAAATACAAAGGAAAATAGAAAACAATGGGAAACTAGGGGTGGGAAAAGGGAAGAGTGTAGAGAAGAGGGAGGAAAGTTTTTTTGACTTCCAACTCTTTTTAGCATAGTAGAAGATAATAATATAGGGCACAATGGCTCAGCAGTTAAAGACACTGAGCTTATCAGTGGAAAGTTGATAGCTGGAAAGTTGATAGCCTGGGTTTGCAACGCAACAAAGTAGCCTTCTTTCCTTGCCCCAGCTCCTGTCCATCTAGCAGTTCAAAAGCATGAAAGTGCAAGTAGATTAATAGGTATCATTTTGGTGGGAAGGTGACAGCATTCCATTTGCTTTTGGCTGACCACATGGAAAGTGTTTTCAAACAATGCTGGCTCCCTTGGCCAAGAAACGGAGATGAGTGCCATGTCCTGGAGTCAGACATGGCTGGAAGAGAAACCTTTACCTAGAAGATAATTAAAGTTACACCCTTTTACACAACTTTTTTACTTTTACACAGTAATGTATACTAAACTGAATTTGGGTCCATCACTGGGACCAGAAATTTACTCTTCTGAGGTTTCAGACTCATGCTGGAGCCCATTTTCAGAGAATTTCTCTATTGAAATACATGCTTTGGGCTGTTCTGTGAGGCATGTTTATGTGGTTCCTTCCTATTAGCTGATTGGTGTGTTGATTGGTTTATGGCTGGCGATTGGCTGTTGTTTCCTTATGGTGCCAAGCCCTCGGCTCCTAAGTATTTGATAGGCTGGTGATAATTCAGCACTCCTGTTACCTGACAAATGGTCCATTTCCCAAGCTTCAATCATTTCCCTGGCTATCTTTGTATGGCCAATGATCTTAGTTGCTGCAAAATTAAATGTGTTTCCTTAATCATTGCAATGTGATGCTACCAATGAGTTTGGGTTTCTTCATCTGACTGCTCAGTTATGTTCTTGCAATCTGTTGGTTAGTTTTCTCCCCATTTGTCCTACATAGCCACAGGGGCAATTCATGCAGGGGATCCAGTAGATTACATTATAAGTATCTCCCATCTCCAAGCAATATTTACAATGCATAATTTTTCCTCATATGGTAGCCTCTGGGTGGTGTGCAATGCTCATTTACAGATCTCTGCAGCTGCGTTCTATTGCTTCTGAAATGTTTTTGATGTATGGCAGGGTATGCCATATAATTGGTTTACCTTCTTTCTTTTCTCTCCTTTTATTATGCACAGGCATCTTGCAATAAATAAATGCTTGTGGGTACCCATTTCACTTGAATTGTTCATGTATGCACCTTCTCTCCAGTTGTTTAGTTTGCTGGGTACTATAGTGGGTCCTCGCTCTGCCATATAGTGTTCTAATGCAACTATTTTTATGTGACAGTGGATAGTTACTGTTGAAACTAAGAATGTGTAGAGTGTTGGTGGTTCTGCAATAAACCATAGTTTTTAGATATCCACCATCATACCTGTTGACGAGCACATCTAAAAATGATAATTGTCTAGCCATTTCTTCCTTCATTGTGAATTGTATGTCTGGGAAGATGGAGTTCAGTAGCATATGAAAGACTTTTAATGCATTTATTTTGATGATGACAAATGTGTCATCCACATAGCATCACCAAAATTTAGGTGTGTAGTTTTGAAATGCATTGTGTTCTAGTTCATGCAGGACAGTTTCTGCAATGACATCTGATATTGGGAGGTCTCATAAGGGAATGTCATCATTGTCCCTTTTATTTGCTCATACATTTTCCTTTTGAATGTGAAGAAGGTATGGTGACAGTACTGGAGTAGTTTCATGATTTGTGTCCAGGTTAGGATATTTTGATCTGTTTTGTATTCTTCTTCTATTTTTTTACCTACTACTTCATATTGTAGTTTGGGGGACAAGGATGTACATCAAAGGAGACCATGATCTCATCAGAAGCCACATTTAAGCCTTGTAATTTTGTCAAAATTGGTGTGGATGATATAACTGTGGTGTTCAAGGATGGGGTCAGAAAGCTTAAGCATTGTGCCAGCAATTTAGCACGTTGTAGGTAGGGATATCTTGGAGAGTTACAGTAGGTCTGAGAGAAACTCCTATTTTGGGTATTTGGAGAGTCCATAAAATCTCGCTGGGCCATCATCTATTGCTCTCATTTTCCAACATTGTTTTTCTGTTATACACTTGTTTTGTTTGAGTTGGCTGAGATAAGCATTCAATTGTGTGATCATCTCTAATGTCTTTGCTGGTTTATATGCTGAGGAATCATTAAGCAGTGCAAATGCCCTCATTTCATAATCTGTGCGATTCATCACCACTGTTGAGTGGCCATTATCTGCTGATAAAATAATAATGTCCTGATATTGTTTCATTCAAGATGTGTTGTTTCGTTGGGCTGAGCATGTTGCTTGATTCATTCGAGACCACTACTTTTTGTCTGATGTAATTTTTTTTTGTCTTTTCTACCTCTAATTTGTTGAGTATGAACTCTAATGCTGCTATAAATTCTCTTGATGTTGCATCTCGTGTGTTAAACCTCTCCATCAACATCCAGCTCAAGAATCCAAATAAAACTCCAGGTTTATTCTGTTTCTGAGAATGTTATTGTTTATTGAATACAATGCATGGTAATAGCAATAGCCCTTAGACTTATATTCACAATGCTTCACAATGCTTTACAGCCCTCTCTAAGCAGTTTTACAGAGTCAGCATATTGCCCCCAACAATCTGGGTCCTCATTTTACCAACCTCGGAAGGATGTAAGGCTGAGTCAACCTTGAGCAGGTGAGACCTGCACTGCCAAACTGGTGGCAGCCAGTGATCAGCAGAAGTAGCTTGCAGTACTGCATTCTAACCACTGTGCCACCATGGCTCTTAAATGTCGAAACACAGCTAACTCTGAGATTCCCAACACCAGTTCATAGAATTAAACAATAATTTCTCCAGTCTACCAGACTACCATCTGTTTTAACTCCACACCTGTTATGATGTCCTTGAAAAGGTTTTAGGTTCTCACAGTCTTCAGTAGAATCGTTGAGGTTTTATTTCTCCATCTAACCCATTCTAAAGTAACGCACCCCCTTTCTTACTCTAATGGCAAGTTGAAAAGAAGAGGCACGTAGGTGTGAAAGTTTCATACCTGACAGTCTCATCATGTTCAAGTATTCATAATTCCCCCTGGCTTGTTTGTTTGATAAACTATAGACCAAGTTCACACAGGTTTCGGAACATGGCTTTAACTTTTGAATTTTATCTTCTATTTCCTTTTTTTTTCATCTGTTTTTCTTTTTACCAGGGTCCTAATAACATTTTCTAGGTGGGTTACAGATTCTTCTCCAAGTTGTGATAGATAATGCCCCTTGTGTATATTTATAGCTGCTTTATAGTTGTTCAATCTTAGATGGCAGTCATTGATTAAGGCTTCTAGCACATTTGCTGAATGCTTTTGCCATGTCTGCCCACTTCCGAGGTGACCGTTGGTTGGTATTACAGGCTGTGTGGAATCACCCCTTCCCAAATGCATCGGTGTAGGAAGCATAATTATTTGTAAGTTGATGCCTCATTACTGTGAAGGATTCCCAAAACTGAACTGTTCATGCATTAGCTGCCCTTATCTCTCACAAATGCAGGCAAAAAAAAACCAGGATAATGATGCAAAATCAAATTTGGGGCAGTCACTGGGACCAGAGATTTATTCTGTAATAGTATTATATACTAGCCATTTCTATAATAACGGACCCATCTAATTTGCAAAACCAAAATCAAAGTTTCATTTTTTTCTATCTCAAGTACAAAATCCAGAAGCAGCTGCCAAGTACAATCAAAATTAGATATTTCTTTTCTTTGAATAAAACAATCAATTTAATAATCTCTACTTTTTTTCCTTGCAATGGAAAAAATGTATATTTCTATTTTCACTTATTAATCTTTATAGACTATTCTCATTTATATTAATAATGTTTACTATACTTTTAAAAATTATTTAACCTTAAAGAGAAAAAATTAACCTCCATTTTAAAACTCTAATATTTCCTTCAAAAATATTTGTAAAATGAATACATTCTAATACATCTTCTTTTAAAACTTTTTCTTAAAATATTGTACATACTTTTAAATTCATTTTCAATAATATTTTACAAGCATTAGGTATTAAATGTTATAAAAGGGGGAAGAAAAACCCCATTTTCAAATCTATTCTATAAACACAAAACTACATTAGACTTTTCTTTCAATTACATAAACTGGTGAAAATCCATGGTAACATGAATAAACTCATTAAATTTAAGTTACTGCTTCCAGCATATACTCATAAAATAAAATCTTTTTCTACTCTAGAATATGTATCATGTAATTATAAACCTGTCCTTTTTTGAAAGGATTCTCAAGCTTCATGGTTCCAAAAAGTCCAAAACTTGTCCTCCTAAGAGATGTAGACTTACTTGGAACTCTTCTTTCTATAGGCTTGTATTTAAATCATCATCATAATGGAAACTGGTGTCAGATTTACATTTCAAAATTGCAGTTAAGTCATTTACATCATCAGATATTTATGAAATTCCCTCAGTGGTTTGGTAACTTTCTACACATAATTGTATCTCTGAATTACTCATCTTTCTTTTAATTACTTGAGTAGTTTGTTCCTCTTGCTCTTTTATAATATCTTTATTGATCTATAAAGTGAATTGTTTTATTTAAATATTTCTCAAGCACCTCTCTGAAAACATGATAAGAGTCTATGTTTCATCATCTTCTTAATTCCCTCTTATAGGTAAAGAGTAATTTTTAATTTATCAATTAATACTGTCTGGACAATCAGAAAGTTTCAGCCACCCAAAACAGACAGCACTTTTGCTCTTGTGGAAGCTGGTTGAAGAAATTATTCTGAAATCCCTGTTGAGTCTCTCCTGATCTCAGAGGCAGGAAGGAGGGGAACTACAATCCTGCATTTATGAAAAGAACCTTAGATCTGAGGGTTTTTTTTCTGAGTTTCTTTTCCCCTGCAATTTCTTGCTGCACATTCAGGGAAGTTGTCTGTGTCCCTTCAGCAGGCAGTTCTTTCCCTTCCTCCACTTAATGACCCTGCCTGGGAAAGCAATATGATCTTTACAATATGATTGTAAAGATATGCCACGTATATCAGGTCATAAACCAAGGACCACCTGTTTGATTGCCTTTTCCATAGTGCTGGTTGAATATTAAACAAACATGTCTTTTCTGCAGTCTAAACCAATATGGCCAAGAAGGAAGTGTCCAATACCTGCCCAGGACAAAATATGATAATTAGGACTATAGGTGGCCAGCAACCGAAGAAGTTGGGCAAATCCCAACCATTACCTACTGTACATCATCAGTCATGTTAGTGATTATTTCCATAAACAAAATTGTGTCAGGAGAACAATATCATTTTAAATCTGGACCAATTAAATCCAATTCTGATCTGTCTCTGCAGTAGGTTAAAAACTTTTTTTTAAAAAAAAAAAAAAACCAAATCTAAGATTTAAAATTTTTCAAAAGAAGGGACCTAAGGGCTACTAAAATATACAAAATCAGAAATACTGCTGTAAAACAATTCCATGTCTTTGAAATATTGGGAGTAATTGAGAAATTACTATTTTTATATACCCTTTTACAATGACTGTGAGCTGAAATACTTTTTTTCCCTTCTTTTTTGCTTTCTGTATTAAGTTTGTTTGGGGTTTTTTTGCTGTGGAAATTTTAAACTATATTTTGAAGGTGAACTGATTAGCCACCAGAGGGAGCAAATGACTAACATTTATGCATTATTTCAAAATCCCAGTAATGGAGTTACTTTAAAAATCAAAGAGTACGGTATTGAAAAGATTATTAAAAAATAAAACCCTGCATCAAATCAAAATTTAACAGAAATAAGAGACCCCCATTGGAACTACTCAGAAAATTTGCAAGAAAAATAATATACTGATGGAAAAACAGTCACAAAAAAGACTAACATTGTTATGATTTGCAAAATATATGCCATGTACTGTATGTATTCCTGCCACAGAAGATCCAAATTATATCCACCAAACTAAATGAATTACTCAAAGAGAAAGTAAAAGATCTAGAAGCAAATCTAGCCACTCAGATACTCACAAAACAAAATGTGAGTATCTCCAACTAAAAGAAAAAGATTATCACAAACTGAACACAATAAGAAACAAACAACCAGCCAGAAAAATGGCTCAGTTAGAGATAGACTGATGGCAACATGTCATTTATTTTTTTTAAAAAACTCAAGAAATATGTTTTATTTATTTTATTTATTTATTTATTTTTGTCAATTGTTTACAAGATAATAAGTATAAGTGTATACATAGTTGTGAATACATGAAATGGGTACATATAAGAAAAATAAAAAAATAAAAGAAACAATAGGACAGGGACGGTAGGCACATTGGTGTGCTTATGCACGCCCCCTACAGACCTCTTAGGAAAGGGGTGAGGCCAATAATAGACAGTCTAAGGTTAAAGTTTTTGGGGTTTGGGAAGAAACCACAGAGTCAAGTAGAGTATTCCAGACATTGACCACTTTGTTGCTCAAGTCGTATTTCCTGCAATCAAGTTTGGTGCGATTAATCTTGAGTTTGTATCTATTGTTTGTTCTTGTGTTGTTATGGTTGAAGCTGAAGTATTCAATTGACAGGTAGGATATTACAATGTATGATTTTATATACTATACTTAGATCGGACCGAAGGTCTTTTTGAAGGGTAGCAATATTGTCTGTGGTGTTGAATAGCTTTACATCATCAGTGAAGAGAACGCAGTTGCTCTTGATATGATCACAGAGGTCATTTATGTAGAGTATGAAAAGAGTTGGTCCTAGAACACTGCCTTGGGAGACACCACTGTTGACAGGTACAGAATTTGATAGGACGCTCCCAATTTTGACCATTTGTTGTCTGTTTGACAGGAATGCTTCTATCCAGTTATGCAGGTGTCAGAGATACCATAAGATTTTAGTTTTAGGAGTAGTTTGTCATGTACCACTGAATCAAAGGCTTTACAGAAGTCTATGTAGATTGTGTCTATTGCTTTGCCCTGATTGAGTTGTCTAGTCCATATGTTTTTGCAGTGTAAGAGTTGCAGATTACAGGATAGTTTTTTTTCCTAAAACCAAATTGTTTATTAGAGAGTAGGTTGTTTGTTTCTAAGTGGAGGATGATGGATTGGTTAATAATTGATTCCATGACTTTACAGGTGACGCAGAATAAAGTGATTGGTCTGTAATTTTCAACTAGGCTGGGGTCGCCCTTTTTGAAGATGGGGATGACCGTGGCTTGTGACCATAGTTTTGGCAAGGAGCTGGTCCTGAAAGAATTTTCAAAGATGATGCTTAGAGGTTCGGCTATGGCAGTGGATAGCTTTTTTAAGAAGTAGGCACATATTCCATCCAGTCCAATAGATAGAGATGGTTTTAGTTTGCGTAGTGCTTTTTCAACATTGTCTTCTGTAAAATCGATATATATTAGATCATTGTAGTTGTCTGTGGTTCGACTAGGAAATACTGGGCATGATCCATTGCTGTTTACAAATACTGAGCCAAAGAAGGTGTTAAAGAGGTTGGCTTTAATAGTGTCGTCATTGCAGTCTTTACCATTAGGTCCTTTCAGAGGTGGGATGGACCTTGAGTCTTTTAGTTTGTTGTTTACAAAATTGTAGAAAGCACAGGTGGAATTGGTGCATAGAAGGTTTTCTTCTTGTTTAATGTGATAATTGGTGCATTCAGTTTTTATCTGGTGGCATAAATTTTTGTATCGGCTTTTGAAGTTGGCAATGTGACCAGATTTGTTTTTCCGCCAAAGTGATTTTTTTTGTATTGAAGCTTCCTTATTGTTATGGGTAATTTGTTTTTTCTGGTTTTGGGAGTTGTTAATGGTACATATAGTTTGATGACTCTTTTGACTTCAAGTAAAAATATGTTGTAATGGTCTTGTACAGTATTGCATCCAGAGAATAGAAATTGCCAATCAAGGGATGAGAGATCGTTGTTTATAAGAGCATAGTTGCCTTTTTTGAAGTTATAATTGGGGATTCCATCATTGTGATGATTTTTGTGTGGACATATGTTGAGACAAATGTCAATCATGTTGTGGTCACTGTTGGAAAGCGGTTCTTTAATTTGTATTCCGTAAATTGAATTCAAACTATTGCAGAAGATGAGATCGAGGCAGTTGTTAAGTCTAGTGTTGTTGGTTACTAGTTGTTCTAGTCCCAGATTTGTTACTGCATTGTAGAAGGTTGCATGTGTGGGTTCAGTTGTACATTCATCAAGGGTCCAGTTAATATGAGGTAGATTGAAAGATAAAAGCGTGTGGGCAGGATACTGCCCATGTTAGTAGTGAATTTAGCTTGTTTGCATGTTCAATGTCATAATCAGGGGCTCTGTAACATATCTTGCAGTCCAGGCCAATCCAGTCCATGCTCTGTTGTAGCTGAGCAATCAATTTTGTATCTTCCTCCTGAAAGAAAGTGTGCTGACATCTGGAGAAGGGACAACAGTAAGTATACAGTGACAGGAAGAAAAGTAGACCAGACTTCCACTAGAAAAAAAGGTATGTGTTAGTAATAGGAAACTCACTTCTTAGAGGAATGTAATCATCAATTTGTAAACTGGACAATCTATCAAGAGAGCTAAGCTGCCTCCCATGCACACAGATCAAAGATATGACTTATTTTTATTATCAAGCTAACTGAAATTATTTAGTTGGCAGATTGTTATCATTCTCTCCTGTGTTATGTGAGGAGGAATGATATGACAAAGAGTCTAAAAACAATATCAGGAGGCTAAGAGCAGCTTGGATGCAAGCCAAAGAGATAGGAGCCAAGAATTGGATGTTGTTCTTCCATTGGAAGTACAGATGAAAATCAACATCCAATGAGGATTTTAGAAATAAACCACTGACTTAAGGGATGCTGCAGTCGAGACAGCTTTAAATTCCTAGACCAGGGGTCTTCAAATTTGACAGCTTTAAGACTTGTGGACTTCAACTCCCAGAATTCCTTCTCCAGTCATGTTAGCTCAGGAATTCTGGGAGTTGAAGTCCACAAGTCTTAAACTTGCCAAGTTTGAAGACCCTTGTCCTTGACCATAGTCTAAACCCTATATCTATAGGGTTTCTGGCAAGGGATGGGCAACATATCATAAGAAGTGTGAAGAACATGTTTGGAAAGCAACTAGATAGTCTTATCCAAAAGGCTTTAAACTAAAACTGGAAGAGGAGGGAGACTAATTTTTAGGAGCTAATCCCAAGCATGAACCTTAAGACAAGCAATGAAACAATACATAAGGATGAGTGTGAAGGAAAGGGAACTGAGATATAAAACAGGAAACATAAAAGACAAATGCTACATCAGTCAAAAAGGATTCCGATAGTATACAGCAATGTTCAAAGTACAAGGCACAACAACCATTTGACTGGAATGGTATAGGGCTGTGGTGACGAACCTATGGTACATGTGCCGGAAGTGGCACACAGAGCAATTATTGCTGGCACGTGAGCATTTGCCCAAAAAAGGTCTACTGCGCATGCACACGCGCCGCCTGCCCAACAGCTGATTGTCAGGTATCTGGCATGCATGCATGGGAGTGCGGCGGCATGCAGGACATTCCCGCATGCACAGAAGTGTGCAGCACGGGTCATGTGAGTCACGCCCACATGCATGGGAGACATGGGTATGTGTGCGAATTTCTTTCTGGGTGATGGCATATAAGCACAAGCAGGCAAGCGCACACGCAATTATTGGCACAGGAGCCCAAAAAGGTTAGCCACCACTGGTATAGGGTCTCCTTCTCAATCAAGGGGTTGAACTAAAAAACCTTCAATGTCCCTTCCAACCCTTTTATTTTATGTTCTATGATTATCAGTTGAAGTTTTATGTTTGGAGTGTTGCACTTTATTTCATAGTAATTCTGGCTGGAAAAACAAAAACAAATGAACAATAATTAATTAATTATTAATTAATTGTTAATTAATAATTAACAATTAATTAATAATAATTAATTAATTAAGCCCAAAGACTAAGTACATAAGGAAGGACTAAGTAAGTAAGACCCTATTTCACTTGCGAAATAGTTGCAGCATATAGTGCAGTGGTTCCCAAAGTGGGTGGTACCGCCCTGGGGGATGCCTTAGGGGGCACTAAGAGGCAAGGGGCTGGCAGGGGGTGCTAAGAGGCAGCAGGGGGCGTTCGAGGCACCAGTCCTGCAGCTTCACTCATTGACTGTAGCACCGCTCTGGAGCCAGCGCCTCCAATGTGGAAGCAGTGGCACGTTATGTGCCGCTGCGGCAGCGTTCAATGCACCATCCCCCTGCCACCTCTTAGTTTCCCCAAGGGGGCTGGCAGAGGGGTGCTAAGAGGTGGCAGGGGAGCGTTCAAGGTGCCAGCCAGCCTTGCAGGTTCACCCATTGAGGCTCCGGCTCCAGAGCGGTGCTACAGTCAATGGGTGAACCTGCAGGGCCAGCGCCTCGAATGCCCCCCTGCCACCTCTTAGCATCCCCAAGGGGGCCAGCAGAAGGGCGCTAAGAGGCAGCAGGGGGTTGTTCGAGGCACCGGCCCTGCTGGTTCACCCATTGACTATAGTAATGCTCCAGAACTGGTGCCTCGAATGTGGCAGCACGTTGGGAAAAGCCGCTGCCACCACTTTCCCAAAGTGCCACCATTGTCACATTGTCTGTCTGTCTGTCCGTCCATCCATCCATCCATCCATCCATCCATCCATCCATCCATCCATCCAAAAGGTTTGTCTGTTTGCCTGCCTGCCTTCCTGCCTACCTACCTGCCTGCCTGTCTCTCTCTCTCTCTCTCTCCATCCATCCATCCATCCATCCATCCATCCATCCATCCATGATCGAAGCGCCGGGCCCGCAGGCACATCGGGAAAGTAGAGCAAAGCCAGTCTGAGACAGAGGGAGGGAAGGAGGGAGGGAGAGAGAGAGAGAGAGAAAGAGAGAGACCTGATGCATCAGATTGAATGTGGCCTAGTTTAGACTGAGGCCCTTTTCCACATTGAAACATCTTTGCCAGCACATTGAAACCTCTTTAGCTTCTATTAAAGGTTTTGTGGACGAAACATGGTCAAGACTATCAGGAAGCTCTCACATTTTGTTGAGGCTTTAAACAGGATCCATTGGACCAGATCTCCACCCTAAAAATTACTTTTCCCCAATGTATTACAGTGCCAATTCTGAAGAAGGCAAAACCAAAATGTACTGGTAAATTACAAGGAGAACACACACACACACACACACACACACACACACACACACACACACACTCCCTTCTAACCCTGCTGGAGCAGATGATTGGACTAGAATAGATATCTCATTTTCTTTCTCTTCCCTCCCTCCCTTCTTCTTTATTTCTTTTTCTTTCTGTCCCTTCCTTCCATCCCCCCCTCTTTCTTTGTCCCTTTTTCTTTCATTCATTTCTCTTTCATTTCTCTCTCTCTCTCTCTCTCTTTCTTTTCTCTCTCTCTTTCCCTCTCTCAGGCTCATCCCTTTGGATCAGGGGTCGCCAAACTTTTGGACCTCAGGGACCACCAAACTCATAATTTTAAATCCCGGAGACTACTCATATGAATTTTGACTGATGGTGGCTTTCTGGCATTGGTGGGAGAAAGAGAGAGAGATCTGATCCAACCTCTCTCTCTCCCTCTCTCTCACACACACAAGCAGGGGTGGAATTTAGACCCCTGATCTAAAGCTGACAAAACTCCAAAAACTGGCCAAGTAGCTCTGGGGAGGCCAGTCATAAATTAGAACACTTGCTAAACAACCAGTCATTAAGTGAGGACCACTTGTATTTGGTTTGCCACTCACCTGGCCATGCCCACCCAGTCACATGACCAGCAAGCCACGCCCACCCAGTCTTGTGACCAGCAAATCACACCCTCAAATTAGGCCACACCCACAGAAATTTGAATCCCACCCCTGGGTGGGGGGCACCGAGGATGAGTTTGTAGCACCAAGGGGGCAGTGGACCGAAAAAGGTTGGGAACCACTGATATAGTGCATGCCTTAAATTGCACATAACTGATAATCAGGTAATAAATAAATATTTGATTGTAATGGACATGGTTGAACATTGTCTAAAAAACACTGAATTCAACTTTGTGTCTTTTATTTATCTCTCCCAGGAGAGCTTTTTGCAATGTTGCAGTCATTTATAGAACTTATCCCCAGAAAAGCTCATCTGACATTCACATTAGTATCATTTTAGCAACAGGTAAAAACTTCCCCCTTTTTTGGTTTTTAAAAACTTTCAATTGTATTTTAATTCATATTGTTGTGTTTCATTAACACTTTTTGCTACCTAGTTGGCAATACTTCACTATTTATCTGATTATTAATCATTCTGCCCTTTAATGTTCATCAGAAAAAAACTTCTAATTTCTTTTTCCACTATCGATCAACATGGCTTTCTTTATAAAATAGAATAAAAATCCGTCAGTTGCTGCTTTGACCATTTTTATCAGAAAACAGACATCACTGATAACTATTATTGATCAGACAATGTAGTATTGATGACTTTCTTGTGGTTAGGGTTACCTATACAGCTCTGAGGCCTTTTATTCAGTATTAAACTCATTAAACTCATGTATCTTT
The DNA here is from genome assembly GCF_049901735.1 of Notechis scutatus. NCBI lineage: Eukaryota > Metazoa > Chordata > Lepidosauria > Squamata > Elapidae > Notechis > Notechis scutatus. Next base: position 77,228,277 of record NC_142025.1, on the reverse strand, counting down.
ATTTTAAAACTAATGTTTCTGCATCCTTGCCCATACAGCTATCAGGCTTTATTTTAAGTAAATTGAAATAATGACATCACCCTCTTCTGCAGTTATGGAGTTGTAGTTTGCAGCATAGGCATGTGGAAGATGCCATGTGATTTTTCAATTAGCCCTTCTTTCCAATTACAAGAACCTCCGGCGATGATCGTAATCCGTTTCATGAATTCGGTCATCACCCAATTTGGTCATGAATGGAAGCCTTGGTGACCAGAGGTTCTACTATACTATTCTATACTTCTTTGTTTTCTACCTAATTCCATGATGTAAAAGAGGGATGCTCTGCTTCATTTCAAATATCAGTATGAAGCTGGTTCTGCTTTTTTAGTCAGTATATATGCTATACAAAATTCTTGAATCAAAGATCAAAATTCATTAAGTTCTATCCATTCAGTATAATATGAGGGAAATACAAAGAGGGGTAGAGCTGGCACTTCCATATATATGTAGTTATCACTAAATCTTAGCATAACACTAAGTATTGTGCTAAGTTCTGCCTCATTTTTCTTATAACTATAACTTGCAGTAATTAATCACAATGAATAATGTGGTATTGTTTCACCAGCTGCCTATCATGTACAAGAAAGCAATCACTGATATATACTGTTTAATGTATGGCTCATTATTTTGTATTCTGGGGAAAATACATTTTGTCTTTTTTTAAAATACCAGTTTCTCAGAGTTCCTGGAAGATGCAGCTATGATGTCATTAAAGCAAATTTCTTATGTAACACTAAAAAGGGGGCTGAATGTGACTATTACAGCTTTGCAGGCTTGAAATGGTTTGCAGATGATACAACAATGATTGGTCTCATTTGACACAATGATGAATCTGCATACAGACAGGAGGTTGAACAACTAGTCTTGTGGTACGACCAGAGCAATCTTGAACTAAACACACTCAAATGTGTTTAAACACACTAGAAATGATAGATTTTGGAAGAAGCCCTCCTATACTACCACCACTCACAATACAAGAACAACACAGTAGCAACAATAGTGACCTTCAAGTTTCTAGGTTCAATTATATCTCAATACTTCTATTCTATTCTATTCTACCTTAAATCTTGCTACATAAGAGTCAACATACTCTATGTAGGGCAGGGGTCCCCAACCACCGGTCCACGGACCGGTACCGGTCCGTGGAACAAGTCCCTACCGGGCCGCTGGTTTGCTAGGCGCCGCCATCTTTTTGATGAAAAGTGCTTCCGGTGAGCTTTTCCGGAGAAAGCTCACCGGAAGCACTTTTTCATCAAAAAGATGGCGGCGCCAGCACTTCCGTGAGCTTTTCCGGGTAGCGCTGGCGGCGCCATCTTTTTGATGAAAAAGTGCTTCCGGTGAGGTCACCGGAAGCACTTTTTCATCAAAAAAAGATGGCGGCGCCCAGCTAATGCCGGTACCGGGCCGCGCCATAAAAAAGGTTGGGGATACCGGGCCGCGGCATAAGAAAGGTTGGGGATCACTGATGTAGGGAGTGATGGTGCCTTTTCCACTAAATTTGCCTGTGGTTTTGTGACTGTGTGGTGCATGAAGATCTACCCTCTTTTTTTCAAATTACAATGACACTGAGTGTCATTGTATTATCTGTAATACAGGTTTTAAAAAGGTAAGATTTTGCCATTTATCACTCTATTCCTCTTCCAAATACATAATTCAAAGTCAGTTCATTTTAGAGGATGATTTCATGGATTGAGAAGGCAAGATACTACTTTAAAGCTTGCTGTTAGATTCAAGGGCTCAGCTGTAAATCTTGACTCTACAGGCAGAATCCTTAATTCAGGATTTGATTTACTAAGTAGAAAATTCTTAGACATGGTTGGATTAGTTTCTTTACTTCAGGCAAGAAAAAATGTGATACACCCCCTAAATATTTGCACTATACGCTGCAGTATAAGAGTGAAAGAAGCTATATGATTTCACGAGTCTTGCCTTACTCGTGAAATCCAATTGTGTGATTCTCTCCCTCAGTCCAAATCATCTTATAATGTTGTTGTTGTGTGGAAAATAAGAGAGGAAGGGTATGTTGGATATGTTCATTACTCTGAGTTATTTGTAAAATAAAAAAGGCAGGATATACAGTAAATAAATATTTTCCCTAGCTTTTCTATGTTAAGAGATTTTTTATCATTTTCTTGAAGGCCTTAATCATTTGATCTATGTTGGCTAATAGTTTTCTCCTGCCTGGGAACTGCTGGTACTAGCCTCACCAACTGCATTCCTTACATTTATCATTAGCAGGACTACATGATGTTTTCAGTTCTCTTGCTTATTTCAGGAAAAGTGATGGTAAAACCTGGAATTACTCCATTTGAGGATAAATGTTGGATGGCAATTAGAATAGCTGAGGGCAACTATAAATGCTGCTAAATGTCTGCATATACCATGAAACATAAATAAAAATGCACAGATAAACACTGACACACAATATTACTACATGCAATACTCTAGCCCAGGGGTCTCCCATCTTGGCAACTTTAAGACCTGTGGACTTCAACTCCCAAAATTCTAGAAGTCCACAGGTCTTAAAGTTGCCAAGATGGGAGACCCCTGCTCTACTTGACTTCTGTAAGAGTTCAATAGCTAATTCCTTATTTATTTTCTTCTTTTGCACTGCTGCTATTACTTGAAAAATGCCCCTGCCCATTCTGTTTAAAAGGAACAAAGAACAATAACCAGGCAGTCAACCATCTTGCTTGCTTCTATGGTACATAAAAATTATCACTAATACATATTTCTTCTCTTTAAATTCAGCTTTCCAATATTATCTGCTGAACAATTTTTGTAATCAATATTGCCTATTGATGGCATTTCCTTCTGGAAGAACTGCCTGGATGATAGTATATTTGACTGCATCTGCAGTGTCTCTCTAGTCAAAAAGTCAGGCAACTGTGCAGCAAAGTGAAATCACACAATAAGAGCAAGGAAAGATAAAATGCTCTTGTTCTGATATGGGCTTGGGGGCAACTTTGATTTGGTGAGCTCATGTAAGTTTACCCCCTAAGAACATTCAGCTATATACCATAACTTATCCTACCTCCATTGTTGTGTTGGATTTCCTGGTTTTTGTTCTGTCAATCTGCTTATTTCCTCACTTATCACTAGATTATCTGCCACTAACTATAAATTGGTTGGTTTGCATAACTGAAGCCAAAAAAGCCAATACTTTACTCAAGTTCTGTTGCATCAAAGGTTAGGGCAAATTTCAAACATAGAATCATATTAACTTGAAAAGAAGGGTGGCAAGTTTGATTTTTTTCATTGTTCGAGTTAAATGAAGTTAAACAGAGTTTCATTTTTTAAAATATTTGTTTAAAACCCACCTTTATTATTTTTGTAAATAAGTCAAGATAGCAAACATCACATCCTCCCTTTTCCAATTTCCTGCACAACAATAAACCTGTGAGGTAAGAACAGTTGAGAGAAAATGACTAGTCAAAAATTACCCAGCTCTCATGCCTAAGATAGGACTAGGATGCACAGTGACCCCAATTTCTAGCCTGCTGCCCTTATCAAACTGGCTCAACTAATGCTGACATTAATTGTAAGGTTTTATAATCCTGACAAGATTAAAATTGTCTAAATAGGTATTTCTTGGAATTGAAGTGCTGATTTTTCACACAAATGGCATCAGTGGCCTTGGAATGTGCTGGCTAAGATGTTGGTGGAAAGATATACCCAGAATACACTGAATGAGAGAATAGCAGAGTTGGACAAGACCTTGGAGATTTTCTGGTCCACTTCCCTGCTCAAACAGATGACCCTATATCAGGGCTCCAAACTTGTGGCCCATGGGCCAGATGTGTCATGCACTGGCCATGCCCATGCTCAGTTTAGTGAAGGGGGGGAAAGTCAGGATACATCATGTGATGTTGCCATGATGGTGCGAGTTAACAATCCCTGCCCTATATCACTTCAGACAAATAGCTGACAATCTGTTCATAAAAGCCTCCAGTGATGGAGCATCTATACCCTCTGAAGGCAAATAGATCCACTGGTTAATTATTCTGTTAGGAAATTTCTTAGTTCTACGTTCTTATCTCCTGGACTAATTTCCATCCATTGCTTCTTATCCAGCCTTCTGGTGCTTTGTAAATAAGACAATCCCCTCTTCTTTGTGGCACTTCTCAAATATTAGAACATTGCTAACACGTCACCCTAGTCCTTCTTGCTAGACTAGACAGACCCAATTCCTGCAACCATTCTTGTATGTTTTAACCTCCAGCCCCTAACCATCTTTGTTGCTCTTCTTTGAATCTCGACATATTTTTTATTTCGTGGTGACCAAAACTGGATGCAGTATTCCAAATGTAGTCTTACCAAGGCATTATAAAGTGGTACTAACCCTTCATATGATCTTGATTCTCTCCTTCTGTTGATGCAGAAGATTGCATTGACTTTTTGATGGCTGCTGCACACTGCTGGCTCATATTTAAAGGACCGTCTACTAGAATTCCAAGATCTTTCTTGCAGTAACTGTTCTTGAGCCAAAATTCATTTGATCTTTTTTTTTATTTTATTTTTCATTTGATTTCTCTTGTCTAAGTGTAAAACCTTAGTTTTCTGTCCACTGAATTTCATTTTGTTAGATAGTGCCCAGTGTTCAAATCTATCCAAATCCTTGTGGATCTTGAGCCTATCTTCTGGAGTGTTGACTCTTTGTGCCAGTTTGGTGTCATGTGCAAATTTGATGAGCTCCCCTTCTATTCCCTCATCTAAATAGTTTATTAAGATATTAAATACAGGGGTGGGATTCAAATTTTTAAACAACCGGTTCTGTGGATGTGGCTTAGGTGGTGGGCATGGCTTGGTGGTCATGTGACTAGCTGGGTGTGGCCAATTCAACATCACTCACATCGAGGCATGCATCTTCTTGTCTGGTCTATCATGACTGTAGGGATGCTGCAACAGTCATAAGTGTGAAATATGCTCATAAGTCACTTTTTTCAGTGCTATTGTAATGAATATTGTAATGAATATTGTAATTGAATGGTCACCCCACACAAGTAAAGTACCAGCAAAGGAGGGGGAAAAAACTCCAGAGAAGTTCTTGAGACAGGAAGTCTAGTCCTGCCAAGAATGTAATAAGGGTTAACAGAGAGGCAGTTTCTGTAAGCAACACCAGAATGTTTCCTGCCTGCCTTCCTTACAGGATTAGGCCAGTAATTACTTCTAACAACCAGTTCTCTGAACTGCTTAGAATGTTAACAACCGGTTCTAGTGAATAGGTGCAAACCTGTAGAACCTCACCCCTGATTAAAGAGTATTAGGCCTAAAACATAACCTTGGGATACTCAGCTACTTACTTCCCTCCATGTAGATGTAGTTCCATTAAGGATTACACTTTGAGTTTGGTTTGTCAGCCAGTTATGAATCCATCTGGTGGTACAGAATAACAGAGTTGGAAGGGACTTTGTAGGTCATCTAGTTGAACCCCCTGACAAGTGGCTGTCCAATCTCTTCTTGAAAGCCTCCAGTGATGAAGCACCAACAACTTCTGGTGGTGACGCTGTCTATTCCACTTATGATGGGTAGGAAACATTTTCCATTTTTAAGTTCAGATAATCCTTTCTCATTCATTATGCTAAATGATCCCATCAAAAATTAGTTCAAATAATTTGGAGGGAGCATTTATACTGTGCTTTGAAGACAATAAATCATACCCTTGTAATATCTTAGAATACTGCTTCCTTCCTTCCATGTAGATGCAGTTCCACTGAGAACCACATGTTGAGTGCAATTTGTCAACCAGCTACAAATCTATGGTGATGCTGTCTATCCCACATTTTTTTTAGCTTACCAAGAATTAAATTGTGGTCTACTTTCTCAAATATCTTACTGAAATCTAAGTGTACTATGTCCATTGCATTTCACTGGTCCACTATTTTAGTCAGTTTGTTGAAGAATGAAGTAAGATTTGTTTGGCATGATCTGTTTTTGACAACATTGTATTGAGTTCTGGTTATAACTTCGCTTGCTTCTAAATGTTTGCAGATCTGTTACTTATCTTTTCCAGGATCTTTTCAGGTATTGATGTTAGGCTGATAGTTCTGTAGTTTCCTGGGATCTGGTGGTTGGTGTTTTTTTTGTTTTTTTAAGATAGGAACTACATCAGCTCTTTTCCAATCCTCAGGTATAGATAGTCCTCAACTTACAACCACAATTGAATCCAAAATTTATGTTGCTAAGTAAGAAATTTGTTAAGTGAGTTTTGCTCCACTTTACAACTTTTCTTGCCACGTTTGTTAAGTAAATCACTGCAGTTGTTAAGTTAGTCACATGGTTGTTAAGTGAATCTGGCTTCCCCATTGACTTTCTTGTCAGAAAGTTGCAAAATGTGATCACATGAGCCGGGACTCTGCAACAGTCATAAATATGAACCAGTTATTAAGCATCCGAATGTAAATCACATAACCATGGGGAGGCTGTAATGGTCATAAGTGTGAGAAATAGTCATTTTTTTTTCAATGCTGTTGTAACTTTTAACAGTCACTAAATGAACTGTTGTAAGTCAAGGTCTACCTGTAGTTCACCAATGCTCCAGGATCTTTGAAAGATATGGTTCAATGGTTCTGAGATCTCCTCTGCCAACCCCTTCAGAACTCTGGGTTGTAATCTATCTGGTCCTGGAGATTTGAATTCTTCTAGACTAGACAGGTGTTCTCTTATCATTTTCTTGCTTATTTTAATTTGTACTCCTACTCTGTTGCGATTATAGTTTTGGTAGGTTTATAATGTTTGGCAAGTTTATAATGTTTAGCTATGTTTGGATTCTTTTCTTAATGTAAGGAACCAATTCAGCCATTTTATATATTTGCTCTGTTGACATTTGACTAATATGGCTCAAGTGATACTATTCTTATGGCAGTATTCTTTATAAATAAAACACAACATACATTTCTTTCTTTCATTCATTTTTCTCCTTCATTTCTTTCTTTCCTTTTTTTCTGACTGGAGAAATTTAGAGTGAGAATAATAAAACCTATTGAGTAGCCACTGGGTGTCACTGGTATTCTATAAGCAAAGTATTGTGGAAGAATTTGCTTTATAAAAAAATATGTTTATCTATTTAAAATATAATTTTGATTTAGAATTTTCTTCCAAACCAATTCTCATTTTTCTTCCAAACCAATTCTCAATTCTCTCAGAAATCTAATCATCGATTTCTGTTTATTCTTCATTATAACGCTGGAACATGTTTTCATTTAATTATTTTTAAGGATCTTCACAATAGTTGGATTTGCAAAATCCCTAGGTGTTCAAAAGCCTCATATTAATTATTTATTTGCAGATTAAAATACAAAAATTATATGGCAAATTGCAAATTCTGTCTAGGTTTTTTGGTAGGGTTTCACCATTTAGAGAAGAAAATGGCATTGTTAAATGGACAATGCAAATGAACAATTCATATGCAAATTAAGTTATATTATTTACTTTTATTTGAATTTTATGTTGTTTTATAGATTTTTTATTAAAAAATTAAAAATTCAATGTCTATATAAACAGTGTGTTGTCTGGGTAGTTAATTTTGAGAAATAGTAATGATAATAGCAATGATATTCACATAATAATAATAGTATTTGATTATCCTTTTTAATATACCTTACTTATAATCATTCTCTTAAGCTTTTAAATTTCTAACTTCTGTTTCTGTTAGTTAGCCATTGGTAAAACAAATCCCATGTTAAAAAATATTCTTTTCTTCTTTCTCCTTAATTTTAAGTGGTAATCAATCCATTTCTGCACATTCTAATATTTTTTTTATTACGGTTTCATCTGTAGGGATCTTTTTGTTTTTCCACTGTTATGCAAACACAATTCTGGTTGCTGTTAACACATGTAAAATTAAATATATATTCCCTTTATTGTATTTTTCTGATAAGATTCTCAACAAAAATATTTCTGGTTTTAAATCTATATCTTGTTTTAGCATTTTTTTCTAACTATGTATGTATTTTTGTCCAAATTTTTTTGCCTTTGAGCATGTCCACCACATATGATAATATGAACCCAGTATCTGATTACATTTCTAGCATTTAGCAGACATGTTCTTAAACATCTTTGTCAGTCTTGCTAGAGTATAAAACATTTTATATAGATTTCCCTTATATGTAGTTGACATTGTTAGTTTATAGTTCCTATCCCATAATTTCTGCCATTTATCTAACTCTATAGTATAACCAAAAATTTAGTCCATACTATCATTGTTTTCTTTACTTGTTCTATAACTGCCTGGTTTGGTTCTGCAACCCAACAGGACAGACACAGACTTCAGAGGATAGCTAGGACTGCAGAAAAAACAATTACTACCAACCTTGCCCCAATCAAGGACCTATATACTGCAAGAGTCAAAAAGAGGGCTGTGGAAATATTTATAGACCCCTCACATCCTGGACATAAACTGTTTCAACTCCTTACCTCAAAACGACACTATAGAGCAGTGATCCCCAACCTTTTTTATGCCGCGGCCCGGTAGCGGCATCAGCTGGGCGCCGCCATCTTTTTTTGATGAAAAAGTGCTTCTGGTGAGCTTTCACCCGGAAAAGCTCACCGGAAGCACTTTTTCATCAAAAAGATGGCGGCGCCCAGCAAACCAGCGCCCTGTAGGACTTGTTCCATGGACCGGCATCGGTCCGCTGGACCAGTGGTTGGGGACCCCTGCTATAGAGCACTGCACACCAGAACAACTAGGCACAAAAACAGTTTTTCCCCAAATGCCATCACTCTGTTAAACAAATAATTCCCTCAACACTGTCCAACTACAAAGTTTGCACTACTATTACTATTAATCTTCTCATCACTCCTTATCACCCATCCCCTCCCACTTGTGACTGTATGACTGTAATTTTGTTGCTTGTATCCTTACAATTTATATTGACTGTTTCCTGGTATGATTTGATTGCCTATTGTACCCTATGACTATTATTACGTGCTGTACCTTATGATTCTTGACTCTTGACGAATGTATCTTTTCTTTTATGTATATTGAGAGCATTTGCACCAAGACAAATTCCTTGTGTGTCCAATCACACTTGGCCAATAAAAGAATTCTAATTCTAATTCTTCCATTTTAATGCTCAATGTTAGGGATAACATTGTTTTACCCTAACTGTTTTGGGTAAAGATAATAAAATGATGAATCATGGTTTGTCAGATAAAGTGTATGTGACTTTAAGCTAAAGGAATGTAATTAAGGGTGCAGCTGTAAAAGTACTATATAAGCAGCAAGGCACTCTCTGGCTTACTGATCCCTAATTACTGGCTGGCTTATAGAAGACTGCGTTCTTGCTGGATCGGGGAGGAGAAGAAGTGTTGGATTACTTTGAAGATATTTCTCAACGGAGAGAAGATAAGTTTTGGACAGATTTATTATATGTGTACTGACACTGGCTATTCGACACGGACTTTGCAATTAGAGTATCCTCGACAAGACTTGACTGAATTTGGTATATGACTAATGGACTGTTTATAATGACTATGCTATAATTCTTAAATGGAATAAATTATAATTTTGATAGCACAAGCGTATCTGTATTTTTACTGCGTGTTAACGAGAAGGCTTATCTCACACATTTACCTGTCTTCCTATCTGACTTCGCTGCACGTTCTGTTTAGTTTGTTTTCCTTAACACCTGTTGGGGAATCCAGGCTTAACACTCAGTAGATAGCTATAGATTTTTAAAATTAATTTTTAATCTGTCCCTATTAGTATCTGATATAGCTCTGTTGGTTGTCCATACAAAAGGCCTTTCCTTATTAACAGATGACAGCCATCCATTCATATTTAACTGAGAAAAATGGTGACTATTCATTTATAGTGATAACAGTATATGTTTAGTCTTATTTGCTTAGAAAATGGTACTATATATTTCAAATAAAATTTAAGAGACTCTTTCTTTCCAAGAACCAAATGACAATGGAATACAAATAAACATACTTCTTAAATTATATTGAGATTTATTCTAGATAGTATTTTTATTAATATTAAAAGAAAAATGCAAATTTGTTCTGTAATTACTATTGATGTGATTTTTGGGTTTCCAAAATATTATTCCAAAATAATAGAGGGTGAAAACAACTTGAAAAATAGCATAAACATTGCTAAGAAATTCAAATTAAAAACATTTAGAACCATTGTGTACTCACAATTCATTCTGCAGAAAAAATTCTTGATCCACTTAATTTTGATCTAATGCAGAAGAGGTTTTTGGTTAAGCAGAATAGAGTTATTAGGCTTAGAACGATCAAATTATAGATAAGCCTGGGCATACTTTCTGGAAAAATACATGGAAAAATACACAGAAAAACACAATCAAACAATGCAATTAAAGTTCCATGTAGTGTTTTTTTTTAATTATTTAGTCATAATTATATTGTGGACAAATCTTATTTGTTACGGAACAATAACTGGCCAAGTTTTGAAGGAAAAATAATTTTACTTATTTATTTAGAAAAAAATTTGGATGCCCATCTTAAACAGCTTTGGATAGCTTACAAGAAATACACAATAAAAAACAGCATGATAAAATCAATATAAACCAAATAAAAGATATAATTAAAAATAATTGTAATAGCTAAGGCACCATGACATTAGAACACATCTTCAGCCTGTCTAGTATCTTAAGTTCTGGATGAGGTTGTGCTTCCCAGAGAGACCCAGGTCACAAGCTGCATTGAATCATGCAAGTCCCAATTATCTCGTGCTTAGATTACTGCAATTCATCCTACATGAGACTAGACTACCTTTGAAAAGAATACAGAAGTTCATCTGGTGCAGAACACAGCTGCACAGGTCCAATTCAACATGTTGATCATCACCTTTAAAGCCTTCATGGCATAGGTTCAACTTATCTGAGAAATCGGCTCAAACTGATGGGATTGTGTGATCTACATGTGTTGGCAGAAGGGACATGCAACAGACCTTGTCAGCCAAGGAATTTCAGCTGAAGAAAAATTAACTGCCATGGCTCCCACCCTTTGGAATATGTTATCTCGAGATCAGATCGAGATCGGATTGATCTTCCAAAAGGCTTTAAAGACATGATTATGCCAACTAGCCTAGGGTCCAAATAAGAGTGTGGCACTTTGGAGGTGGCTAATTTAGTAGAGAACATCTCCGCTTTCTTTGTACACTTTGATCCCTCTATCTCCATCCTTCTTAGCTTTATTTTAACTGAATCTTTAAATTAAAGGTCTTTATTTATTGTTTTATTGTTTTATTTAGATTGTATTTATTCAATGCCTGTAAGCCACCCAGAGTCACTTTGGGCTAGATAGGTGGCATACAAGTTTGATAAATAAATAAAAATAAACCTCTACGGCTTTAACTGCATTACAAATTAGTTCTTTGACATATATTAATTAAAGCTAAACCATTTTTTTTTTCATTAGATTGTTTCAGATTCCTCTGCTTAAACTAGATTAACGATAAATCCATCACAAATGGTTTACTAATGTTTCTCTACAACTAGATATCATGTAGTAACTTTCAGTAACATTAGCAACAATACATTTTTGATTAACTGAAATACTGCTAAGAATCTGATTCTTAGCCAGTCTCTTGAGCAGCTATGCCTGTGCAGACTACCATTACAATATTAACTATCTACATCAGGTCCCCAAACACATCAATTTTTTTAAATCCACTATTTTCTTTTTAATGTCTTATTTGTTGTGTTTTTTCCCTTCATCTTTCTTTGTTTTTTAAAACAGAATTTGGCATTTTATATTTAACTTTTTTCAATAAAATAAAAATATATTTTAAAAAAATATGAACTAACACTCTTATACAGCCCATCCCTAATTTTTACAATGATATCCTAATCATCCAATTTTCACCATTTTTAAATAAGTTCATATAAATGAATTGTTGAGTCAACAAATGCTAAAAGATTGTTATAATTGTAGTTCTCCTATTTCTCTCTCACACATTGCAGGAAATCTCAGGGTACAACCTTTAACAAAGTTTTTGCCTTGCAAAATAAAAATAATGCAGCCTTAAGAGAATTCGTTAAGGGAGATGGATGTTTACTGACAAAAATACAATTATGTATATTGTAGGAGTCATAAAGTTGTATGGCAGAAATGCTTTTCTCAAATGCAAATATATTCCACTGAGGTCTCAACTTTAACAAGTATTTTCATTAAAAAATTTCCACAGAACACATATTTATTATATGTAAGTAAGCAAAAACACATATTCAGTGCACTCTGAGTCTGATTGTTTTCTTGCAGGTTTCATTACCGAACAAGGTAATATAATTAATGCTACCGTGTTTCTCACAAAATAAGGCTAGGCCTTATTTGTTTTTTGACCCCCGAAAAAATGGCTAGGCCGTCTTTTTGGCGGTAACTTAATTCCCCCCCCTTGCATCCTCGGGTAGGCGGGCAGCGACAGCTTGGATGTTGACCTCGGCATTGGTGGGGCACTTCGTATCAGGAGACCTTCCGCCACCGTTGCTTTCCCTTCTCCCTTGCTGCTGCGGCATTTAGAGCAACGCTGTGGCGTTTGGCGCAGCCACGGCCAGCCAGGGCTCCTCCCTGCAACCGGAGCCCAGCAGGTCCATACTTTGGGTTGTATGTATAGGAGTGCTAGGGATTCCAGGCACCTCATTACAATCCCTGCTATTAGGCCTCAGTGCAGTGATTCCATAGGTGTTCCTTTGATCTGTTGATATATTTGTGGCTAGATAAAGATTGATACCATCTAAACTGAAAGTATATGGCTAGACAAGGGCTGATAAGGTCCATGATTCTGGGTATTTCAATTTTGATATACTTATTTATTTATTTTATCTATTTATTTGATTTGCCAATTGTTTACAAGATAATAAGTATAAATGTATACATAGTTGTGAATACATGAATGGTATATATAAGAAAAATAAAAGAATAAGAGAAACAATAGGACAGGGACGGTAGGCACGTTGGTGCGCTGATGCACGCTTATGCACGCTTATGCACGCTTATGCACGCCCCCTAAATTGGTTAGGTCAAGTATACTGTGAAGACCGTCCCTGTCCTATTGTTTCTCCTATTCTTTTATTTTTCTTATATGTACCCATTTCATGTATTCACAACTATGTATACATTTATACTTATTATCTTGTAAACAATTGGCAAATCAAATAAATAAAATAAATAAAAATAAAGTAATGGTATCATGGATCAGCGGCGTCGGCCTGCCTTTCGGTTTGGCTGAAGGGGGGCTATTAGTACCTCCTCTCTCTAACTTCCGTATTTTTCTCTCCGCGTGCTCCCGGGACTGCCAGAGCAACAGGTAGCCAGGAGCACGCGACCGAGCGAGTGATCGGCGGCGGGAGGCGGAATATTTTCTGTTGCTATAGCAACAGGGATCGTTGTTGCAGTTTGTCGAGGAGCGCAGCCACTCCGCTTCGCTTTTCTTCGTTTCTCTTTGAGCTTCTCGGCCTGCTGAGCGCGAGAGGTTCGGTCCCCTCTTTCCCGACCCCAAGTGCGACCAGGGACGCGGACGACTGCTGTGGCGGTGGGTGTCGGTGCCGGTCGTGTGACCGAATACGTTTGCCTCCAAGGATCCTTGGTACACTTTTTGCCGGTCAGAGGATAACCGTAATTCACAATAAAGCGTATTGTAGAGTGAGAAGCACCTCCTCCCGTTTCAGGGAAAGAGTTCGTCTGCCCTTTCAGGGAAAGAGTTCGTTATTTCCTCACAAATTAACGGTATGCCCTTGATTTTGAAGTCAAATCATTCGAGGAGTGGGTTTTCTTTTACTGAAATAATACTGGTGAGAGTTGATAGGATTAAACACGGAGAATTTTGTAGGTTGTGATTTTTGTGTGTTGCCTTTTCTCCCCGCACCTCTATTTCGTTTTTTAACGGAAATTTTTAGCGCGTGCAGATTTTATTGATACATTAAATCATGGGTTTAATCTCCATAGGGCAGAAAACATAGGATGTTTGATGAAATGCGAAATGTTTAATTTAAACTTTTTGCACTGCACAGGTATGTGGAATACAAATAAAGAGTCACGTGGACCCACCTATCGATATGCACCATGTGGCAAGTACACTATTTATACTCGTGATTTTTTTAAAAAATGGAAAGACTGAATTGTAACCCCTTATCCTTGGTAGCTTATATTTAAATTAATGTGAATTTTTTTATCATAAGATATGCAACATGAAGTAAAATACATTCAATAAACTGAACATTTCAGATCTTAATTTACACCTTTGTTAATCCAAAGGGTATAGAATGTACAGAAAATTTATTATTTGTTCAATCAACCACCTCCAACTGTGCAGTTCCCCCATTGGGACCCAGGCCAACTGGCAGACTTACATCTTTAGGTTCTTACGAAAGATAGAAGGGTTGGGGGGCAAAATGTTCCAGAGGAGCAACAGTACAGAAGGCTCTTCTGGACCCCGCCATCCAGAATAATCGCAGTGACAGGTTCTGCAAGCATGCTGCCTCTGCTGGCACTAGTGGGTTGGTGGTCATAGCCACAGATTCCTATGGAGATTCCATGTGGAAAAGGCCAAAGAAATCTAAAATCTTTATAAAATTCAAAACCTTTAATTATTTTTTTCTTTTGTTTTTCCTATGGGACTTGGCATGAAAAATTAGTGGACAGATTAAATATGTGCAGTGCTTATCAGGCCCAAGTATTTTCCCTGGTATTGATTTACTTGTATTTAAATTTTTATTAGTTTGCATTTTTTGTATAATAAACATTCCATTATATATTTTCTCAGAAATAAAGCATACCCTGATTCATAAACATGCTTTAGATTTGAATAAATGGCATTGTGCCTTCACCTAGTATAAAAGGGAAAGGAAGAGACATTATGAAGAGTGGCTTAAAACTCATAGTCTTAATATTAGAAAGAATTATATTGAATACTGATGCTCATGAAAAAAATAACATCTTGGTAAGTGACAACATGTCTCAGGGTTTTGGAAATATATGTATATTTGAAAGCCATGTCAAATGGGGAAAACCCATTTGGAATATTTTAAAAGACCTTTGGATAAAAACCTTAATGAACTTTTTCTGCAGATGGGAAAATTTACTATTTGTTATTCTAGCTCAATACCCATGCTTTGCTACAAAACTATGTGGTCAGGCTTAATTTCTGGGGAGGAAAATAAGGGGGAAAAAATCTGCCTCTGCCTACCAGTATCCATCAGTATTCATCTGGCTAGTGTCCTGTCAGTGTGTGAGAGAGTTGAGGGCTGTTTGGAAACTGAAAGACTGAGCAAACTGAGCAAAAAGGAGACAGCAAGGAGCCTGTGTGTGGCTTAGCTCAACTGTTCTGTACTAAAGCTGCTTAGTGCTGTGAAACTGAAACTCCTCTGTTTTGCATTTGGAACAGATTTCTTTTCAAATGGGGGGTGGGAGTAGAACTCCTTAGCATCAGAGCGTGTTAATAATAATATACGAAATACTAATGCTCTGCTGGTCATTTTGAAAAATCCTTTCTTAGTAAGCACCTAGAAGCCAAGAGGAACATACGTGCCAAATTTCAACTTTATAGGCTTTACGGTTTTGGAGGTTTTGTGATGATGCATGAGTGGTATTTCGCTTTTGTATATATAGATTGTAACAAGATATACATTAATTATATATTTATTAAAATATCAAACACATACATTTTAATTATTGAGTCTTGTTTTCTCTTGGTATCCTTCTCTGATACTGGTGTAGACCAACGGCTGTGGAAAATTTTTGGTAAGCCGCAGAAGAAATGGCCCCCGAAAGCAATTAATCTGGTTTGCGCAGTTCTCGTGCCTCCCAGCTCTTCAAGGGACCCTGGAGTCAGGTCCCTGAGATGCACACGCCAACAAGCTCCCACACATGGCGGGTGGCAGAAACAATAGTCCCCTCCCCCAGTGCCCACTGTTAGCTATTCCCATTAGTTCTCTAGTTTTGAATTGCTCGTGCCTCTCTCTTCTCCCTCCCACCCACGCCCACATGCAGCAGGCACTTTTCTGTTATGTAGGAATAAAAAGGTAAAGGTTCCCCTCAGACATGTGCTAATCATTCCTGACTCTAGGGGGCAGTGCTCATCTCCGTTTCAAAGCCAAAGAGCCAACACGTCTCCATGGTCATGTGGCCAGCATGACTAAATGCCAAAGGCACACGGAATACTGTTACCTTTCCACCAAAGGTGGTCCCTATTTTTCTACTTGCATTTTTTACATGCTTTCGAACTGCTAGGTTGGCAGAAGCTGGGACAAGTAACGGGAGTTCCCCCCATTACGCAGCACTAGAGATTCAAACCGCTGAATTGGCGAACTTTCAATCAATTAGCTTAGTGTTTTAGCCACTGAGCCACCACGTCCTTTTATGTAGGAATAGGATGCTTCAATTTACTAATTATTGATTTGCATGTTCTCACATTTTCAGATTAGTAGAAGGAAAGATAATTGTAAGCTGGTTTCAGGCTGTTTTTGAGGGATTTAAGAACAAAAAATGCCCTTGCCTAGACATATCTTAAATCCTCAGTAGTCTATCATTTTCACCAATTCTTGAGCTTTGTTTTATGCTCATTTTCAAATATCTTGCTCATTTCAGCTCTTCCCATTTGGATGATTAGAAGACCTTGCTTCTTCTTGATTCATCCCTTAAATTGATGTTGATGTTCTTAAATTCCTGCTGGTTTGTATCAAATTGAAAGCTGCCCAGTTATATTTTAAGAAGAATTATAATAATCAAGTTTTGAAATCAACTTTATTTACTTGATATCATATCATCTACATACAGAGATTTATAGCAGGTGCTTTCATATTTTATACTATGTTTTCTGCAACTTTCTGCATTTGTAGAAGAATAAGATTTTCTTCTTCATTTCCTATAGATAAACCTTCCTACATTAATAGTCCAACTAGGCACATCTAGTTGGAGATTTATATAGTTGTGTTTTTTTCTTGACAGACCACCCTCTAGGAATTGAGTTATAATTTTTTGAAACCATTTATAATGGATCTTTGTATTGACACCGTTCAGCTGTTGTCCATCCAAATTATCCTTCCAATTTTCTTTCGGTATATTTTATTTACTTATTTATTTGTCAATCGCTTACAAGATAATAGATATAAGAATAAACATGAGTATGAATACAGGAACTAGGTACGAATAAATGGGGACAATAGGACAGGAATAGTAGGCATGATTGTGCACTTATGTATACCCCTTACAGACCTCTTAGAAATGGGGTGAGGTCAATAGTGGATAGTTTAAGGGTAAAGGAATGGGGGTTTGAGGATGTAACAACAGAGTCAGGTAGTGCATTCCAAGCATTAACCACTGTTGCTGAAGTCGTACTTTCTGCAATCTAGTTTGGAGTGGTTTACATTGAGTTTGTATCTGTTGTGTGCTCTTATATTGTTGCGGTTGAAGCTGCAGTAGTCATTAACTGGTAGGACATTGTAGCAGACAATTTTGTGTACTACGCTTAAGTCCAACCATAGACGACATAGTTCTAGGTGGTCCAAGCCCAAAATTTCAAGCCTGGTGGTGTAGGGTATTCTGTTGTGAGCAGAAGAGTGAAGTACTCTTCTCGTGAAATACTTCTGGACTCGTTCAATGTATTAATGTCCAATATATAGTGTGGATTCCAGACAGATGAACTGTATTCGAGTATTGGTCTAGCAAAGGTTTTGTATGCCCTAGTTAGCAGTTCAGTATTACTGGAGAAGCTTTGTAAGATTAGATTTACAACTCTTAATGCCTATTTGGCAATGCTGTTGCAGTGAGCTCTGGCGCTTAGGTCGTTTGATATGAGTATTCCAAGGTCTTTGACAGAGTGAGGGTTTTTCAACAAAGTCATATCTGCCTAGCTTGTATTTGGTGTACTGATTTTTTTTACCAATCTGTAAGACAGAGCATTTGTTGGCTGAGATTTGGAGTTGCCAGTTGTTTGACCATTCAGACATATAATCAAGGTCACTTTGAAGGATGGTAGCATTGTCGGTAGTGTAGAATAGTTTTACATCATCAACGAAGAGGATGCAGTTACTTATAATGTCATCGCAAAGGTCATTTATGTAGTGAGTGTGAGTTCTAGAACGCTGCCTTGGGGACACAGCTATTAACTGGTGCAGGGTTTTATAGGACACTTCCTATTTTTACTATTTGTTGCCTGTTTGACAGGAACACAGTAATCCACTTATGAAGGGATCCAGAAATGCCATAAGAGTTTAGTTTTAACAGTAGTTTGTCATGTACCACTGAATCAAAGGCTTTGCAAAAGTCTATGTAAATTGCATCTATTGCTTTACCCTGGTCAGGTAGAGTAGTCCGTATTGTCAGGATTCCAGCAATCGCTCTAATTAAATCATGATTCTCGAGCCACTTCAAAAAACTTCAAAGGATTTATTAGAGGTGACATACTGGCATTGCCCTGCATTAAGCCAACTCTGGCATATGTAATTTATGGTCACCTGTGACCCTGTTTCCCCTCTCCCCCCAGGTGTCTCATAAATCAAATTCTCCAATTAAGCACATTCACTGGTTGAGTGTCATCACTCACGTTCTCCAATTAAAAAGCTCTGGTAGTTTAGTTACAATCTTTTAAAGATAAGTGTTGGAATGTACTTTTGATTTCAAACTACTAGTACTGCTCTTCCAGATTTCCTTCCCCCCCCCCTTTTTTTGTTTTCTTTTAATGGCAACTACTAAAACAGGCATAGGAATGTTTTATGAGTTGACCCATGTTTTTACAGTGTAGGAATTGCAGATTGCAGGACAATTTTTTCCTGAAACCAATTTTTTTCTTTTTTTGGAGAGTAGGTTGTTTGACTCTGGGTGGAGGGTAATGGATTGGTTAATGATTGATTCCATGACTTTGCACGTGATGCAACTATTTCTGAATAATGTAAATCAGAAAAACTTTGATTTCAACTTCTAAAATGAATAAATATTATTTCTCAAATTGCACTATTAGATTCCTCTAGAGTATTCTTACTGGCAGAATTACTGGGTCCCCGTCAATTTTATCTATCAAGTAGATACAAAACAGAATATCAGTCAATCTTTCCTGCTTCCTCCTTTGTAGCCACAGTCTTTGGGGGCTTGTAATTTACTTACCCAATTTTTACAGACAGTAAAATCTCTTATATACCAGTGAAGATACAATGGTTATAGTATATCCTGCAGCAATTATGCAATATGAATATTTTTTCTAAACTTTCCAAGTCTCAAACAGTCTCTGTTGGTAGATATCAAACCATAACAAGAAAACTCCCAATTGAATGCATACTAATAGACGCTGTATTATTTACATAAAATTCCCAACTGAATTATTTGTTTATAGCATTATGTCCTCTGTTTTAAATTACTTCAATTTTTTAACTCTGAGTATTAAAGAAATGTTTCTGTATGTTGATCTCACAGAATTCATGATTTATCTGTCTTTAGTACACTTCCCAAGCTTTTTTTTTCTTAGATGGAAACCCTTCATTTTTAGAGTAACATGAATGTTGTTCTACTATTATTCAAGTTGGAAAGAAAAGATAATGAAATGGCTGATTGATATGGAAAAATGACAAATTACCATTATACATACAAAGATATATTTAGTAATTATGCCCCATATACATAAGTCTACTTATGAACAGATGAAATGATAAAAATTAGGGAAAAAACAAAATATAAATATTCTATCAACTATTAAGGAGGGGGTGTCTTCATCCTCTTTTTCTCACACATAACATATGAATTAAGTTGCCTCCTATTTCTTTGGAGCACGCCTTCTTTTGTGACATTGTATTACATTTTGATTTGTCCTAGCACTGCCCGTTATTTCCCTAGCTAACTGGGTCTCTTAATCATTATATATTCCAATTTTTATTATTTTTCAAAACTTTATTAAATTTCAAATAAGGATAAAAAACAGAAAAAAGAGTTTTCTCCTCCATGCTGCATTGAGAGCCCAGTATGGGTTGACTCCTTCCTATGACGTCATTTAACTGTACTAAGATATAAAAGCCAGCCCCCGGGAGAGACCCCAGCTTTTGACTCAGCTCCTTTCAGTCAGTAGCTGTGTCTCTGAAAGTGTTCTGTTAGATAGCACTCACCAGCGATCTTCAGTACTTCTTCCTCGCTTCAAGCAGCTCCCAGGGATCTGGGCAGCTGCTCTTCCAGGAGAGCAGGGCTCTCTCTCCTGCAATGTTGGGAGCAGCATTACCAGAGCTCTGTGCAGGCAAGCTGGGCAGTGTCTGTAGACCTCCCCCATGCCTGCGGTTTGGAGCAATTGTAAAAATGATCGGCAAATCGATAAGAGCGCAAGCCAGCTGATCGTGTAGCCTGCATTTTTCCCTTGCTGACTTCACTCGGGGCTCTTTATAGCCTAAGGAGCGATTCTTCGATCTCAGAGCTTGTTTCCCCTAGTCAGCGGCCATCTTGGATTGAAGCCTTCCACCACGAGGTGAGCGGCCATTTTGTAAGCCCAGGGGCCATTTTATACTCTAAAGGACTTGCTAAAAATTTCTAAACAGTTTCTTTCCAACGCAAGAGCCTTTATTCTACAAATGGAGCAAGATAAGGCTCAGGCAGAGCTCCCCCACCAGTGGAACAGTCTCTTCAGCCCAATAAGAGAAAAAAGACGTAGGCAATGCACCCAATCAGTCCAGAGGGAGGTGGCTACTAAAATCAGAGCTAAGGCTCTAGCCCCTAAGAAGGCAACTCGGGCTGAGTTGAGGGCAGAAAAGTGCAGACATGCAGCCCTAGAGAAGCAGTTCAACAGAACTATTCAACAGAAGGGAGTGCAACTACAGCAGGTTTCAGGTGATACTCGTGGGCCCCAGCCAAGCCCTCCCAGGGGAGGAGAAGTTATCTATGAGCCTTTCCACCCTCCATCGTGATCTCCTGAGGTTCTTGTAGTACAATCAGATCCTCAGGATCTAAACAGATCTGGACCTTATTTCAAACAGGCTTCTGGGCCATATGCTCCTCCCCCTCCCTCCAGGCCTCGAACCTCTCCTCAATCTAGGCTTGAAGACACCTTCACTCCCACAGCAGCAGGCCTTCAGCCTTCTGCCTCTACCTTTGAGCATAGACCAGGGGATATCCAAGATGTTGTCTCATCGGCCATTAGGCAGGGATTGGCTGAAGGCTTCAAGCAAATTCTTCGACCTCTGGAAAGGGTTCAGGCCCTTCTCCCTTCTCAATCTATAAGTTCCTTGCCTCATCACCCTGATTTACACAGGCCCCAGGACCTCAGGGTCCATTCTTCTCTACCAGAATGGGAGGAGGTTGATGAGGAAGGAAGGGCTTCACCTTCTGAACACAGTTACTCCTCTCGTTCAGAGTGTGAAGAGGGCGAGATTTTTGACCAAAATCTTTCAGAGGAAGAAGATTCTCACCCAAAGCAGACATCCTCTGCATTGGTCTTCAAACCTACTCTCTTCAGGCCATTACTCAGCAAGGCTTTGATCCCTCTAGCCAAGGGGACACGCTCTTCTCCAAGCCTGTAGTGCATGCAGAGGTTTTGCCTTCTCCCATTTTGTTCCTGGACATGGTCAAGGAACAGTGTGCTTCCCCTTCAGCAGGTCCTTGCCCATCTTCTCTGGATAAGCGTTTCTACAATGTCAGCACAGCTCTGGACAATGCCCTGGCAGTGCCTTCTGTTGACATTCTGGTTCTGGCCTCGTTCTCATCTTCTGGCACTCCCACGGAGCCAGAAGATATCCTGAAACCGGATGATAAACGTTCCAAACAGACCCTCAAGTGCAATCACCAGGCCGCTGCATGGGCTGTTCGGGCTTCAATGGTAGCATCCTTTTTCACAAGGGCATCCATGCAGTGGCTGTGCCAACTCCAGAATAGATTGCCTGCTTCTGACTTTTGGTCTCACCAAGACCTTAATAAGATTATCGCAGTGGCGGAATTCACTGCAGATGCCACTCTCAATTCTGCAAATTTGCATCCAAGGCCATGGCATCTTCAGTAGCAGCAAGAAGACTTTTATGGCTCTGAAATTGGCAGGCGCAGTCACACCGAAAATGGAAGCTGGCTTCAGTTCCATTTGTAGGCGATAAGCTTTTTGGCGATGCTCTGGAACCTTATCTCATCGAAACCAGAAATAAACGTAAAATTCTCTCTTCCTCTGGGAAGAAAGCCGACTATTACCCTGCTCCTTATCACCCTCCTGCCTTTCGAGCGGAAACCTCATCTCGCTTCCCCCGCTCTCAGAGGCTGTACTCCCAACGCCAAGGCCAACGTGCGGAAGCATCTGGCAGGCAACAACCTTCTACTGGT
The DNA here is from genome assembly GCF_049901735.1 of Notechis scutatus. Lineage (NCBI taxonomy): Eukaryota > Metazoa > Chordata > Lepidosauria > Squamata > Elapidae > Notechis > Notechis scutatus. The sequence goes on along the minus strand of NC_142025.1, from coordinate 77,205,999 downwards.
AAACGGCCCTTTGGGGGGGGGGAGGTTGTTCCTTCCATCGCTCTAAGTAAACCTTTGTTCTCTCCACCCATTGGAGGTTACCTAGCCTTCTTTGCCTCCAAATGGGAGGAGTCAACGACGGACACCTGGGTGCTCAGCACTATTAGATCAGGGTTACAATTGGACTTCAAGACATTTCAAGGCAAACCCTCATGAATTAGGCCATTCAGCACCTTCTTGAAATCAGGGCTATTCAACCTGTTCCCCCCTCTCAATGGGGACTCTCGCCTTTTCATCATTCCCAAAGCCTCGGGGGGGTGGCGAGCCATCCTTGATCTAAAATTTCTCAACCAATTTGTAAAATACAGGAGATTTAAAATGCAGACTCTGCATTCTATTTTAGAGAGCGTTTGGGAGGGCGACCTCCTCTCTTCCATTGATCTCACGGAGGCTTACCTCCACATCCCAATTTGGCCTCATCACCGCCAGTTTCTCCATTTCTGTTATCAGAATACCCATTACCAGTATTGAACACTTCCCTTCAGCCTCTCATTGGCTCCAAGGGTTTTTACAAAGGTTCTGGCAGCATTGATGGCATCTCTGTGTTCTGTTCCAGTGAGGATCCAATGCTACTTGGACGACATTTTGATTCTGTCCTCTTCCATCCGTGCGGCCCATCGGGATCTGCAAATTACCCTGTCATATCTCCAGAGCCACGGATTTTCCATCAACACCAAAAAAAAGCCAGCTCTCTCCCACAACCAAATTGGGAGCAGTCATCGATACCACGTCGTGCCAGGTTTTCCTGTCCCCAGCTCATGGAAAGAGCCTTGCAGAGATCATCAGCCAGATCCAGCAACATCAAACGGTCCCCCTGTCGCTGCTGTCCAAACTTCTGGGGAAGATGGTCTCCTGTATTGGCATCATCCCGTGGGCTCGGCTCCACTCCCGACCCCTCCAATGGTTCCTGCTTCCCTACCAACGAGCAGGAACCAGCCACTCATCCATCGAGCTCCCGCTCCTGCCACAAATCCGGAGATCTCTCAATTGGTGGCGTTCCCCGTCAAATTGGAGGGGACTCCTGTTCAGGGACCCAGACAGGCTAGTCATAACCACTGATGCCAGCTTCCTGGGTTGGGGTTCCCATATGCAGGGCCAGATAGCTCAGGGCATTTGGTCCAGGTCAGAGCAGACCCTTCCCATAAATTGGCTAAAGCTCAGAGCCATTTTTCTGGCTCTCAAGCATTTCAGGCAATCAGTGACCAGCTCTCATGTTCTAGTCCTTATGGACAACATGGCCGCAAAGGCTCATGTCAACCGGCAAGGGGGGACGAGGTCCAAAGCCCTCATTACAGAGGGCCTACAGTTGGGGTTATGGGCAGAGAAACACCTGTTGTCGATCTCGGTGGACCACATCTCCAGGGTCGACAACTCCCAGGCCAACTGGCTCAGCAGGAGCCTAGTCAACCAGGCAGAATGGTCCATTCTTCCATCTCTATTCAGATACTTTTCCCTCAGATTCAGAACACCAGAGGTGGATCTCTTCTCCACTCCTCAAAACGCCCAAGTCACCAGATTCTTCACCAGGTTTCCTTGCCAGGGAGCGGAGGGGACCAATGCTCTTCGGTGCAGATGGCCCAAGGGTCTCCTCTAGGCCTTTCCCCCGCTTCCCATCATTCCGGCAGTAATTCGGAAGATGTTGCAGGAATGAGTGGAGCTCCTCCTCCTGGCACCCTATTGGCCAATGAGGCCCTGGTTTGTGGACCTGGTCAACCTATCTGTGGCTTCTTGGAGGATCCCAGCCCATCTAATCTCCCTTCACCAGGGGGCCCTGCTCCACCCAGAGCCCCGGTGATTCAAGCTGACCATGTGGTACTTGAGCGGCAGCGGCTAGAGGAAGCTGATCTTCCAGAAAGGGTCATCCTCACTATCCTGGCGTCTCGCAAACCTTCTACAAGGCGCATCTATGATGCCACCTGGAAGGCCTTTTCCCGATGGTGCCTCAGGGAGGATCTTTCTCCTGCTTCAGCCCAGTTGGCAGAAGTTCTTAACTTCCTTCAGCATGGGCTGGAGAAAAGTTTGGCTCCCAACAACTTACGCAGGCAGGTTGCAGCCCTCTCCTCGGTCCTTTCATGGGGTGTGCTTCCTTCCTTATCCCATCACCCTTCAGTCAGGAGGTTTTTGAAAGGGGCTTCTAACCTGCACCCACTGGTGGTTCACAGGTATCCTTCCTGGGACCTTCATATGGTCCTTAAAGCCCTTACGAAGCCCCCCTTTGAACCCCTTAGAACAGTGTCTCTTTGTTTCCTGACTCTGAAGGTAGTGTTCCTTGTTTCCATCACTTCTGCCAGGAGGGTTTCCGAGCTTGCTGCTCTTTCCATCAGACAGGATCTTTGTTCCTTTCACAATGATAGGGTTGTTCTCCATCTGGACCCCTCATTTATTCCAAAAGTTAACACTTGGTCCCAGGACATTGTGTTGCCTGACTTCTGTCCTCTCCCGCACCATGACTTAGAGCAGCAGTGGCACACGCTAGATGTAAGAAGGGCTCTTAGAATATACATTAAGCACACCTCCTCCTTCAGGAAGTCGGAAGCCATGTTTGTTTCATTTTTCCCTTCTCACTTGGGGCACAAGGCTTCTTCTCCTACTATTAGCAGGTGGGTCAGGTCTTGCATTGAGCAGGCCTACAAAGCAGCGGCACTCTACCAGAAGCGCGGCCACTTCTGCTGCCTGGGCGACCCAAGCATCCTTGGAGGAGATTTGTCATGCGGCCACGTAGACATCCCCATCTCCTTTCATCAGATACTACCGTGTGGATGCCTTTGCCTCGGCGACTGCAGCCTTTGGCAGATGGGTGCTTCAACAAGTGGTTCCACAATCGGTGTGATGAGCCGGACGAGGACCCGCCCCTGGACATGCAAGCTTTGATATGTCCCATCCTGGGCTCTCGATGCAGCATGGAGGAGAATGGACGTTGGTAGAAGTTACCATGAACTCCCTTTCTATCTATGCTGCAAGAGAGCCCAGCCCCTCCCTTGATTCGTCCAGAGAGGGTAAGACATATTTCTGTATTCATTTGTGCTTTCAGAGACACCTTTCAGTCTGTCAAGTATCTTCGCCAAAGCTGGGGTCTCTCCCAGGGGCTGGATTTTATATCTTAGTACAGACTCAGCTAAATGACATCATAGGAAGGAGTCAACCCATCCTGGGCTCTCTTCCAGCATAGATAGAAAGGGCGTTCACGGTAACTTCTACCAATGCCCAT